>NC_143581.1:65699492-66899492 GCF_048544385.1 Mastigoproctus giganteus
CTTTTGTTGTGGAAGCCTAAATAAATTTAAGGCTGAGCAGGACAGGCATTTTCAACGAATGGAGGGGTGAAATGGGAGGTTTTTTTTTTTTTTTTTGACTGAATCTGCATAAGCTTGCTTTCGTGCATCGTATGCCTCTACTAATGCTAATGCTAATAATGTAACTAGGAACTCATCAGGGACTCAAGATTCTAGTAACCTACCAAGTGATGCACTTCCAATTTGGGCTCCAAAACAGAATAACTAAGTGCAAACTGCTCTGGCTCAAAAGGACTTAGTTCTATTAGGAGACTCCTTTGTCAGGAAACGGGAAATATTTTTTGTAATACGGGTAGGTGGACTAGTACCAGAGTATGTCTGCTGGGAGCATCAATTAATGATGTCACCAACAGATTGTCATATTTTAAGGGAGTAAAGAGATTATTATTATTCATATGGGGACTAATGATATTAAGTACACACACTATCTGATTTGTTAGACAAATATAGGACCATGCTCAAGAAATGCCATGAGTTAGGTAACAATGTCTCTGTGTCTGCAATTCTGTTCAGGCATGATAGGAGAGATTATATGCTGAAAGCCTTGTGGATTAACTCATCCACAAGACTTGAAGAACTCTGCAAGGCTTTTGGGAGGAAATCTTATCAATTTGGCCCACACTTGTAGGTAGAAGAAATCTGTTTTTTAGAGACGGGATACATTTAAACAAAGATGGTACAAGGGTTTTTGCTAGTATTATTGAGGATACCTTAAGGGTTCAGGGAAACTGCTAGTTTGGGGAGACAAGAGTAATATTGATACGTATTTATCTGATGATATTGGTCAATGTAATGCTTGCATATATCTCAAGAGTTCTTGTTTGTTACTGCAACAGATCATATTAGCAAGATGTTCTGGGGGCAGAAATGTTTCAAATGAGCAGGTAGCTAATGCCAGGGAAGCAAGCTTAAATAGCTTCAGGGATCAAAGTAGTTAACTGTACAAGAACACTAGGTCTTAATTGTTTATACAGTAATGTTAGAAGTAGTAGTAGTAGTAGTGGCACGTGATGCAAGAAAGCAAGTGTATGAGCTTATGCAGCATCAGCCAAAAAAAAAAAAAATCACACCATTCCCTCCAAATGCCTGTCCAGTTCCTCCTTAAATTTATTTAACCTATCAACTTCCACAACGACAGATGGAAGTTTGTTCCAGCAATTAACCACCCGCTGGCTAAAGGAAAATTTCCGCACATCTATTCTACATCTGTCCTTTCTTAATTTGAACTTATGTTCCCGTAGGTTCGTAATCTGAACAAGTGGAAGGATCCCATCAGAATTCAGCGTGCTCAACCCATTCAAGGCCTTATAGACCTCAATCAGATCACCGCGCAGGTGCCTAGTCTCCAGCCACTGCAATTTGCAGAACTTAAGCCTCTCTTGGTAAGAGGATCCCTTCATTCCCCTCACCAATCGTGTTGCTCTTCTCTGTACACGCTCAAGTAAATCTACATCCTTCCTAAAATGAGGCCTCCAGACCTGTACGCCAGGTCTGGAGTACAGGTCTGTTGTCAGAAGTGACAGAAGTGTTGTCAATAAAATGAGTGAATCTTAATTGTTTATACAGTAATGTTAGAAGTGTTGTCAATAAAACGAGTGAATTCAAACTGTTGGTTAGGACAAGTAACACTGACATAATATTGCTTACGGAAACATGGTGCCACCCGGAAATAGGACATGATGAGTTTCGGTATGGTATGCACAATATATATATAGGGAACGGCCTCTATAGCTGAGTGGTCAGGAGTGGGAGTGCAGTAGCACGTGCTCTTTGAATAGACTGGAGTTAAAGCCCCTGACTGCTAAATATGGTCGATTTGCCAACCCACACTGGACCAGTGTGGCAGATTATGTTCTATTGCTCTCAGCATGAATTGTTGAGGAGGTTTCCATCCTGCAGTGGGTTGATAATGGCTGCAGTTTACCCTTTTTTTTTTTTTTTTTTTTTTCATCTATAGGGAAGGATAGGGCAGAAAGAAGGGGTCATGGTCCTTGAGGTTGTCACAGACATTCTCTCAGATATGCCACACAAGCTGTACTTGCTACCTGGGAGTCTAAAACGCTGATGGAACTGATATTCGGGTGATACTCAAGTCAAGTGGACCCAATTTCGGCGAAGTCCGGATGGTCTGTGACAGCCAGATCCTCTGTTTGCACCTTCACGATGGTGGGACTGTTAGTAATCCTGGGTATAACCTCCATGCACAAGTACATGGTGGGTGACCACCCAGGTGTGAACCAACGTAAGCAGGGGTCAAGGCGCTTACGCCACATGGAGGAATGCCACCCCTCTATGTTACCAGGCAGTACTAGGTGGTAGATGACTCCCATCAACCGGTGAAATACCACCACTTTGCTTATTGGAGGCTTGAAGTGGTGGAACCCATGTTTAGTCTCTAGAGCTAATTTCCGGTCAACCCTTCCCTATCTCTTCCATCATGCAGTATGATTGATGACTTTTGAGGTTATGATGAACGTCGTGGCGAGATCCAATATTCCTTACATTTCGAGGGTACAGCTCCAAAACAGTGTTCGCAGGCCGGCCGCTAGTTAGTACACCAGACTGAACCTATTGGTAACTCTCTATGAGGCTTCCGGATCAGCTAGTGTATAATCTTGCTACCTCTACTCTGCCAGATAGTGACTGGAGGGAGTCCGAGTAGTGTGTATGTGGGGAGCATTGTTGAGGCCACGTTATGTCAAGGATCTGGGTATATTCTTACAACATGTACGCCATATCCAAAAATTTCATTACTTCATACAACATGTCCCACCCACTTTTTCTCACTATTGAATACACCATGAATTGTCAGACTAATAGAGCAAGCTTCTCTGTGAAAAGATCTAAACCTCCCAAGGACTTCCTAATTCATTTCACAAATATACGTTGTCTCAATTCTAATCGCAACGATGTCCATTTCCACTTGCAGTCTGCCAAACCCCATGTACTTTTTCTGACAGAATCTCAGTTATCGGTTGATTGAACTACTGCTCATCTCAGATGCCCAAATTATTCGCTGTATGATTCCTTTCGCCTCAAAGTTGGTACTTGTGCATATGTCCGTGCTGATATTCCCTGTCAGAGACTTGGCAATTTGGAATCTCCTCTCTTTGATCTTCTCTGGCCTAAAATCTCTCTACCTCATTATGTCAAATTCATCTGTTGTCTCTACCGTTCTCCCAACTCCACTAATCACTTGGAGCTCTTTGACTTCCTCTCTTAGCCGACCGGGCTAGCCGGGTGGGTAAAGTCCCTACCCAAAGGTCGCGGGTCCGATTCCTGCCTCGGGCTTGGATCAAAGTGCTGCAAAGACCTTAGGAGGTGCATTATGGCCACAGAAGCCTATGCACCAACAACAAAAAAAAAAAAAAAAACTTCCTCTCTTTGCAACTTGACTTTCTCCAGTCCAACTTTCCTAACAGTGAGGTAATTTTCCTTGGTGATTTTATGTTCACAACTCCAGCTGGCTTCCGTTTTCTAGTCACACTGACCCAGCAGGTCGAGATGCTGAGGCTTTTGCAATTACTAATGACCTAGCACAGATTGTGCATTTACCTACAAGAATACCGGACAATCCTAATCATACAGCCAATACACTTGATCTTTTTCTCACAAACAACCCTTCTAAGTACACGGTCGAAGTGAGAGGTCTTTTAGACACTTCAGATCACAACTTGGTGATTGTCTCTTCTCCAACGGAACCTTTATCTCATGGCTATTCCCAACCTCGTGTTGTTTGGCATTACAAGAATGCAAAATGGGATGACCTGCAAGACTTCTTTTCTTCTTTTCCTTGGTCGGATTACTGTTTCAAAACTTCTGATGTCAACGTTTGCTCAGATCATGTCAGTGAAATTATTCTTGCAGGAATGGAATCCTTTATCCCACACTCCACTTTAAAATCTCGTCCTTTATCTAAACCTTGGTTTTCCAATAAATGTGGTAAGGCTGTTCAAGAGAAGAATGTTACATATCGTAATTGGCTTGTTTCTAATTCTTCAGTTTCATTTTCTGCCTACACCAAAGCTCGTAACAATTGTAAAGCAGTTATTAATCATTCCAAAGTAGAGTTTGAACAGGCTAAGAGTAGAAAACTTGCTTCTTGCCCTAATGGTAGCCGAGCATTCTGGTCTCTTGCCAAAGCTATTGGCCGCAACTTTTACCCATCTCTGCTGCACCTCTGTCCAAACCAGATGGTTCTGTTGTCACTTCAGCCAAGGATAAAGCTGACCTGCTAGCATCCCATTTTTCTTCCAGCTCATGTATTAATGATCTTGGTAAAACACCTCCCACCATTCCCAACACGCTCCATTCAATGCCACCTGTGGTCTTCCGTCAAAAGGATATCAGATGGATTTTGATGAATCTTGATGCTAAGAAAGCTCCAGGTCCTGATGGTATTTCTCCACTTGTTCTCAAAACCTGTGCTCCTGAACTTACTCCTATTCTTTGCCGCCTTTTTTTCACTTTCTTATTCCAAAGGTGTTTTTCCTTCTGCTTGGAAATTTGCCAGTTCCATATCCAGCCAGTTCCAAAAAGGTGACAAATCCCTCACATCCAATTATCGTCCCATTGCAATTACTTCTACTCTTTCTAAAGTAATGGAGAAATCAATTAACTGCCAACTCTTAAACTACCTAGAACCCTTCCGTCTAATCAACGATCGCCAGTATGGATTTCATCAGTGTCGATCCACCGGTGATATTCTGTCTCATGTTACCCATTTATGGACTAATTCAATGGAAAGGTTCGGTGAAACACAAGTAGTTGCTCTTGACATCTGAAATGCTTTTGATCGTGTTTGGCATAAAGGTCTTCTAAACAAGCTTCCATCTTATGGTTTGCCAACTGTTTTTAGTAATTGGTTATCCAGTTTTCTCTCTGATCGCTCACTGAGGGTGATGGTAGATGGCTCTCTGTCTTCTAACTTCTCCACTAATGCCGGTGTCCCCCAAGGTTCAGTTCTTTCCCCCACTCTTTTCCTCTTGCATATCAATGACCTTCTTCCATTGACTGGAAATCCTAACCATAGTTTTGCCGATGATAGCACATTGCATTCAATTTTCCATTTTGAGAAACCTTGTCCTGCTCAATCAGCTTCAACTTCTCGAAAATCTGCAACCCATTCCTTAAATGCCGATCTTCAGGTAATTCTCCAGTGGGGCAAAGACAACTTAGTTGATTTCAACCCTTCTAAAACTGAGTCTTGTCTTATATCTCGCAAAAAGGATTCTTCTGCTCCTATGCTTATCTTTAGTGACACTCCGATTTCTAGGAAAAATGATATATCTCTTTTGGGGATTATCCTGACTTCTAATCTCTCTTGGCACAAGCACATTACAAATATTGTTTCCTCTGCATCTAAAAAATTTGGTTTTCTCTTTTGCTCTGGGCTTTACTTTTCTTCCAAACAGCTGCTCATTCTGTATAAATCGCAAATCCCCCCTGCCATGGAATAATGTTCTCACATCTGGGGTGTTGCCCCCAAAACCTCTCTCAGGCTTTTTGATTCCATTCAGAAGAGGGCAGTTAGGTTAATTAATGATTCATCTCTAACAGAGTCTCTCCACTCGCCTTCTCATAAATGTACTGTTTCTGCTGCATGCCTCTTCTACAGATACTTCCATGGGCACTGTTCTTCCGAATTGGCTTCTATAATTCCCGCTCTCTCTTTCAAAACAGTCCGAACACATGCTGGCACCAGCCAACATCCATTTACTGTCCAACTTCAAACCCACAGAACCAACTTTTCATCTTCCTCATTTATTCATTCAACTGCCGTTTTCTGGAACAACCTTCCTTCATATGTATTTCCTGAAAATTACAATCTACAGAAGTTCATGTCCAATGTCAACAAATATCTTCTTTCGTCTTCTCAACCTCCTACCCAAGCACGGCTCTAAGTACTATAGGTTCTAATACCTCTCATGTTTGGGGTTCACATAAAAAAAAAAGAGAGAGAGAGAGAGACTTAAGTTCTGCAAATTGCAGTGGCTGGAGACTAGGCACCTATGAGGTGATCTGATTGAGGTGTATAAGCCCTGGAATGGGTTGAGCGCAATGAATTCTGATAGGATTCTTACACTTCCTCAGATTACGAACCTAAGGGGGCATAAATTCAAATTGAGGAAAGACAGTTGTAGAATAGATGTGCGGAAATTTGCCTTTAGGCAGCAGGTGGTTAATTGCTGGAACAAACTTCCATCTGTTGTTGTTGAAGTTGGTAGCTTAAATAAATTCAAGGAGAAGCTGGACAAACATTTCGAGGAAATGGTTGTGGGAATTTTTTTTTTTTTTTTTTTTTTTGGCTGATGCTACATAAGCTCATACACTTGCTTTCTTGCATCATATGCCTGTATTACTATTATTACTGATTCAGGCAAAGCAATGTAACACCCAATCTGAACTAATCAATGTTGTGCTCTGAAATAACTGAAAGTGGTGCAATCTGTGTGTTTCTTAATGTTTTTTTAGTGTAATAAATTTGTAGATATATATTATGCATTAAATAAGTCAGTGTAATAAATCAATGCCAAAACTACTCACAGTAGGCCCTTTTTTTTTTTTTTAATTTTATTTTAAATGTATTGTTAAAAAATCGACTTTTCTTCCCTTTTTTTTTTACATTGTCTGTATTTCTTCACATGTCAACAAATTTTTTGGCATATGAAGATTGGGACTCATGTTATATATGTTTGCTATCCATGTTCTAGCAGTTCTTTAGGGTTGATAGGCTAGCTAAGCATATAAATTTGCTTTTAATTCAGTTAAATATATTTTTGCCACTGATCTTAGTCTTAAAAGTGTGTGCGGCCTTAAAAAAAATTATTTGGACTCTTTAGGAGACTTTTATTCAGTTCTTTTGAGTTCTTCTAGAGAGAGAGAGAGAGAGAGAGAGAGAGAGAGAGAAAGAAAGAAAGAAAGAAAGAAAGAGAGAGAGAGAGAGAGAGAGAGAGAGAGAGAGAGAGAGAGAGAGAGAGAGGGAGTGTCAAAATTATATATATACAGCTAGGTCGTGATTTTAGTGCGGATAATTGAATCCCATGAAGTGGTCACATTATTCGAAGTTATAATTATGTGTATTAAGTTATAATATGATAATTGGTTCCAGCTCGATGGAAATAGGCAATGAAAAATTTTAAAAACAAGTTTTTATATGTTTATTAATGAAATTTTATAGTAAAGGATAAAAAGAATATACTTATAATTTAAATTTATTGTTAGCAAAGTCATTGAGTACTATAATTATAGAAAGCAAAATAAAAACAAAAAAAATTCTAAATATTGTTCCTAAAGGTAAGCTTACACTGACGAAAACATCTTTATTGTCTCGAAATATTTTAGCAGTGCAGACTGAACTGTTTTCTCATTCTTTAAATCTTCATACATATACTGGTGATGCAGAGTGCTTTATCCACAGCTTGGCAAATGTGCATGGTTTGATCGAGGTTAGGGTCAGCATCCATAATTTTTTGCTTCACGACTTCTACAGCTCAAAAGATTCCTTCCAATTCCTTGAGAGTGAACTCCTTCACTTGCACATTATCTCGTTCTTCGGCATCATTGTCAGCTTCCTCAAATGCTCTTTGTTGATCTAAAAGTAGTTGATCATCATCAGTCAATTCTTCCAAATGTGAATTGAGCAGTTCCAGAACATTGTCATTTTCTAGTTCATCAAATCCAAGTTCTCTTCCAATATTTGTTGTTTCTTCTATAACAGTTTTTTCTTCAATTTTTCCATTACTATTTGCACAATGAGGCAAAATGTACTTCCACACCCACACATGTTTGCAGTTATTTGTTGCCAAGCATGCTGAATATTTTCTATTGCATGTCTGATGTTATAATTTTTCCAGAACTCTGTTAAGGAAATTGCATCATCTCCTGTGAGTTTTAACAATTGCCTGTTCAGATGTTTTTCTTATGTAGTAGGCCTTAAATGTTGCTATGGTCCCTCGATCCATGGGCTGCAACAAAGATGTTGTGTTTAGCAGCAAAAAAATGATTTTTTACATTTTCACATAATGAACCGAGTGTAGTTGGATGACCTGGAGTATTATCTAAAATCAGTAGTACTTTAAATGTGATGTTGCTTTCCTTGGAATAATTTTCAACAGCTGGGCAAAAATAGCTTGAAAATCAGTCAGTGAATACAACTTGGGTCACCCATACTTTCTTATTTGATCGTCAAATAACTGGAGGTGATCTATAATTGTAGCCTTTTAGAGCGCAAGCATTTCGAGACTGATAAACAATCATCGGTTTCAATTTTAAATCGCTTTGAGCATTACCTCCCAGTAAAAGTGTTAGGTGATCTTTAAATACTTTAAATCCAGGTTGTTTTTTCTTTCTTAGAAATGTAAGTTCTGGAAGGCATCCTTTTCCAGATTAAACCAGTTTCATCCACATTAAATATTTATTGATCAGTATATCCACCATCTTCGATTATTTTTTTTTAAACATCAGGATATTTAGATGCTGCGTCCTCATTTGCACTGGCCACCTCACCTGTAATTTTAACATTATGCAGCTGAGCTTGAATTTTAAATCAATCAAACCAACCAACACTTGCATTAAATGTTTCTTCTACTTCATTAATTTTTTCTTCCACTTTTTTAAACACATTTAAAGCTTTTGTCTGAATGACTGCTCTGCTAAGGGGAATATGTTTTTGATTGTAATCCTCAATTCATACAGTTAAAAGATGTTCCATTTCTATCATTGTAACACTTCTATTCCTTGTATATGTTTGGAAACCACAAAAAGCTGATGCAACTTTACCTTTTTTCTTTTATTTCCCCTATGTGTTTCTATCATTGTAACACTTCTATTCCTTGTATATGTTTGGAAACCACAAAAAGCTGATGCAACTTTACCTTTTTTCTTTTATTTCCCCTATGTGTTTTATAATATTCCGTACCATAGATTAAAGCATTCCGACATCTCGTCCTATTTTATAGTTGCTATGACCATGTTCATGTTATTCAATCACATAAACTTTTTGCTCTAATGTAATAACAAGCCTCTTCTTTTTTGCTCTCGTAGTGTTTTTATCTGAAAGAACTCTTCCTCTTGTCCATTTTGTTATTTTGTTAAGGGCACCTCTTAAAATCAAAGGCAGATATTGTTGGGATATCAGAGACGTGGTGTCACACAGATATAAGGGATGCAGAACTGCAATTTGGGGAGTACAACGTCTACAGAAAGGATAGACAGGATAGGAAGGGGGAGGGAGGGATTATGCTATTAGTTAAGAAACACATAAAAACCAAGGAAGTGAAGCCAGTCGACATCGCCGGACAATGCAGTGTTGAGTCAGTTTGGTGTGACATAAGCATTGGGAGATCAAAATTGAGAGTAGGAGTGTGCTATAGGCCTAATGACTCTGATGAGTATAATAAGGAACTGTACAGGGAAATAGAGTGGGCCAGTAAATCAGAGAGTCTTATAATGGGAGATTTTAATTTCCCAGATATTGACTGGAATTTGGGGGCTGGTTACTTACTCACACACTAGCAGGGCTTTTGTGGATTTATTGGATGATTGTTTTCTACATCAGCATGTTTGGGAGGCAACTAGAGGGAGTAATACTCTTGATTTGATTATCAGCAGTGATTCTTCATGCATTAAGAATCTGCAGATAAACGAACCACTAGGTGGCAGTGATCACAGTGTGCTGAAGTGGGATTTACTCAAAGAGGTAACTACCATTAGGGGTAAAGGGAAGGGTTATTGCTTCCGTAAAGGCGACTACGATGGACTGAGACAGTATTTAAATTCTATACAGTGGGACCAACTGATGATGTTACCAACAGCAAATTCAAAATGGGAAGCATTCAAAGAACTTATCTTTGAAGCTACTAGGCTTTACATACCAACTAAGAAATATTGTTCAAGGTTTAGGCCAAAATGGATGTCAGATGAACTAATGAGGCATATGGCAGAGAAGAAAAATGCATGGGATACTTACAAATTAACACATGACACAGAAGCCTATGATAGATACAAGTTGATATGCAACCAAGTTACAAAGGAGGTTAGGCAGGCAAAGGCAGATTACGAGAAATCCTTGGCAAGGGATGCAAAGAAAAACAGCAAAGAGTTCTTTACTTATGTTAACTCTAGAAGGAAGGGGATGAATCAGATTGGTCCACTTGATATTGATGGGTCAACTGTTGATGATCCTGCTCAGGTAGCTAACAAACTAAATGAATATTTTGCATCGACATTCACACATGAGGAGTTATTCAGCAAGGGGAATGCCAGAGGTGTATTCAACTCTAGCAGTAAGCTACAGAATCTTGAAATAACTGGGAGTAAAGTGGAGGAGAAACTGTTGAAGATAAACACAAGAAAGGCACCCGGGGTGGATGGGATCTATCCGGTTATATTAAAGGAGGCAGCAAAGGAAGTAAGCAAACCCTTAGCCATAATTATGAGAGCTTCCTTGGACTCAGGGGAGGTACCCATAGACTGGAAATGCGCAAATGTGACCCCAATTCACAAAGGAGGGGGTGGGGGGGAAGGATGCTGGAAACTTTGCTCTAGAAACTAAACATGGGTTTCACCACTTCAAGCCTCCAATAAGCAAGGTGGTGGTATTGCACCGGTTGATCAGAGTTATCTACCACACTGTCTAGACCAAATTCCATTACTTCTTTAATGAAGTAGTGAAATTTGGGCATCGTGAAGTAAGGAATTTCATTATGAAGCAATTCATTCATTATGAAGCAATGAATTTTATCATAATGAAGTAATAGCATAGTGAATTTTAACAACTGAAGCCAAAACTATAGTTGGAATAAAAAGAAAAAGCATTTCTGGCCATATAGATAACCATAAAATAAAATAAATAATCCAAATGAAATAAAATAAAATTTTATTTGGATTATTTGTATTTATGGATTTTACCATAATGAAGTAATAGGATTGTGAATTTTAGCTGCTGAAGCCAAAGCAGTAGTTGGAGTGAAAAGAACAAGAATTCCTGGGCATATAGATGATCATAAAATAAAATAAATTCTCTGTACAGGCACCAATTAGCCAGAGAGTTTACAATTTAATTGTAACTTTTTATGGCAGCCAGTGTACCCCCATCTCATTTAACAATGACCCATGTATTTTTTCTGAGAGCATACAAATTCCATTATACGTTACCCCTGGACCAGCATCAGCTTTGATAATCTAATCATATTTCAGAAATAGGATCCTCAAAAATTCTTTACAAAATTTCTGAGGTTCATAAAAACTTGTAATTTTACAAGTAAAATAAAGTAATTTGTAGTAAAGTAAAATTTTACAAGTTTTTATGAAATGAAATTTAAAGAAATTAAACAAAATGGGTTGTACTATGAGCATTATTTTGTTTTTTTATTTTTTCATTTCAGGTCTGGCATCAATTTGATTCCAAGGTTTGTATTAATAAACAAATAAGTAATCACTTATTATTTCAGGAATTCAAGAACCGTTCAACAAGGGATATTTTGGATGCCTTACAACATGCAGATACTCTTCATGGGCAGAGCCAGCTGTTGGGAATATTGTGGTTTAGAGAAGGACCACACTTTTGGACAGATGTTGGTGAGGAATTATTTTTTATTGCAGTTGTTATTACAATTACAGCAAATGCTTTAAAATCCACCTTCCATGAATTTGAGAGTTGAATTTTCAATTTTTCTAGACATTAGAGAGGTATATCTGGTTATTGAACAATTTTCGAGAAACACATTTATGTCTATAAATATGCTTCAAGGAAAAATGTACTTTTGCATTAGAGCTAAAACAATAATATCTATTCTTCTTATAGAATAATTATAATGAACCTTTTAGTCTGTGTATCCCCCCAAGCTAGCAGTTTTCCGACCCACCTAACACTGCCTCGATAGCATCAGCAAATATTCTTGCACCCTTTCTATTTAAGTGTACCCCATCCCTGTAGAAGCAGTCTCTCCTGTCAACAAGCACAGACCAGACTGAAAAAAATTCTACCCCTTGAGCTCTGCACAATCTCTCCAGGTCCAAATTGATCGACAAGGCTCTCATATACTCCCTCCTATTGTCTGGGCAGAATTGCAGACACTTTCACATTCAACAATAACTCGCAACTTTTTTTCAACATTGGCCTGTACTTGTTGGGTAAATCTGCAGATCTCTTTCTCCTGATGTCATTAGTTCCAACTTGTAGAACAACATCACCTTTTGTGCCCTTAAAAGATGATATCTGCTCTACTCTACAACATTATCCACTTTTGTCCCTGGCAGAGATACCCTGGCCCTGATGCGCCAATAAAACCAAAAAAAACCAAACCAAACCCTGGTCCTGTTCCACCTATCTTTCTTGCATAGTATAATCCCCATCTCCCTGACAATAGAGTCACCAACAATAACTAGTTCCTTTGGGACCAGAACATTCTGCCTTGGAGATTGCCTCTGATTTGCCTGATGCACAGGAGTGAGCTCTGTCATTGAGCTGGGCAGCTGAGAGCTTGATGGGTCCCTCATATTAATTTCTTCAAGGGCATTTACCCTACACCTCAAGCTGTCATAGACCTCCATCAGAACACTGAGTTGGTGCCTAATTTCTTGACACTCTAGACACCTAGCACACACAAAGGCATCCTCCTTGGCTGGATCATGTCCTGTTTTAGAAAAGTCGGCAAACATTTCACATTTCGCATATTTTTAGAGACTGTGATGCGTTGGAGAATCGCCCCCTTTGTTTCTCCCCCAAGTCACAGCACTCTCGCTAGTCTGTGATCTTAACTTCGCAGCTCTAGTCTGGGTCATAATTTCCATTTAAATACAATTCCATTAACAATGTATTTTAATAAGATTAATATTATTTTGATTAATTGATAATACTATAATAAGTTAACAGATTCCTAATACAGTGCTTCGTATTACACTATCTAGTTTTACTTTATACCTTACATATACAGGGTGTCTCAAAAATACAGGGTGTCTCAGGGTGTGTCGAGATATACAGGGTGTCTCAAAAATATTGGTACAAATGTTTAGGGGAGGTAGGTAACATCTAAAGGAATGTGAATCGCATAGGAACCCATAACCGGAAACGTCACCGTAAGTCGGTACACGGCGCTATTCATCAGTTCGCGAGAGAGAAAATTTCTGGTTTACTCATTCAAGCAGTAGTCGCCGCACGAAGAGCATGCATCGATATACGAACTATGAGCTGGCAGACATGCACCTAGTGTATGGATTAGCAGAGGGCAATGGACGAGCCGATCAACGAATTTATGGAGAACGCTTCCCAGACAGACAGACATGTACCGGACCACCGTTTGTTTGCGTGTGTGCATCAAAATTTGTGCGATTATGGGTCATTTAGAGGTAACAGGAGTAGTGTGGGCAGACCACGTTTGACATGAACTCCCGCGATAGAAGAAAGTGTGTTGAATGCCGTCCAGAATAATCCTACTACGAGCATACGTGCCATTGCCTCTGCCTTAGGAGTGTCTCGTTGCAGTGTACAGCGTGTTTGGCATGATGATTCCTTACACCCCTTTCATCTCCAAAGGGTTCAGTTACTGCTCCCCCAAGATCATCCTGCACGTGTGGCTTTTGTGCAGTGGTTTCTCCAAGAAAGTGTTCAAGACTTGAATTTTCCAGTCTATGTTTTGTCACGAATGAGGCTGAAAGGCTTATTCATTCAGCACAATGCTCATGTGTGGGCTCACGACAACCCACACGGTGTGCACCCCCATGCGGCACAACATCGCTTTGCAATAAGTGTGGCCAGGTATGGTTGGTGACTGCTTAGTCAGCCCATACCTGTTGCCATCCTTCATGAACGCCGCTAAATATCGGATCTTTCTTGAACAAGTTCTACCAGAGTTACTTGACGATGTTCCAGCAAATGTGAGATGCAACATTTGGTTTCAACATGACGGGGGTGTCTGCCTATTATGGAAGGTGTGTTCGTGACCATTTGAATAGGCGTTTTGGGCATCAATGGATTGGCTGTGGTGGACCTGTTGCCTGGCCCCCAGTGCTCACCTGATTTATCGAGCCTTGATTTCTTTCTGTGGGGGCCCTCAAATCTATCGTGTAAGAATCACCTGTGGAGACAGAAATGGATCTCGTGTTGAGACTCGTCTGTGCTGCTGCTACTGTCAAAGAAACTCCAGGTGTGTTTGACCGTGTCAGCCAATCCATGCTACGTCGGTGTCACGCATGCATCGCGTCTCATGGTGGAACCTTCGAGCATCTGTTGTAACATCATGAAATGCATCCATCTCATACTCCATTGTTAATATTATGTCAAATAAATGTATGCCACTAATTACTGTCTTGTGTCATTTCTGCTTCTTGTGCCTCTACTACTACTTTCCCATGACGCTTCCGGTTATGGGTTCCTATGCAATTCACATTCCTTTAGATGTGACCTACCTCCCCTAAACGTTTGTACCAATATTTTTGAGACACCCTGCATATATATTAAGCTATTTCTTATCAACTACAATATAGCGGATAGTTCAACAATATTGGTGCCAACACCAAGAGTCGTAACTTCCAAAGATCGCTGGTTAAATTCAAAATAAGAAGCTAACGAATGCTACTAACCCTATTTAAAATCTTTGACATCAGAAGTTTTGAAACAGCAATCCAACCAAGGAAAAGAAGAAAAGAAATCTCGCAGGTCATCCCATTTTGCATTCTTGTAATGCCAAACAACATGAGGTTGGGAATAGCCATGAGATAAAGGCTCCATTGGAGAAGAGACAATCACCAAGTTGTGATGAGGTGCTTAAAGGACCTCTCACTTCGACCGCATACTTAGAAGGGTTGTTTGTGAGAGGAAAATTACCTCACTGTTAGGAAAGTTGGACTGGAGAAAGTCAAGTTGCAAAGAGAGGAAGTCAAAGAGCTCCAAGTGAATAGTGGTGTTTGGAAAACAGTAGAGACAACAGATGAATTTTACACAATGAGGTAGAGAGATTTTAGGCCAGAGGAGATTCCAAATTACCAAGACTCTATCGTGGAATATCGGAACAGGCATATTCAGAAGTACCACCTTTGAGGCAAAAGGAATCATACAGCGAATAATTTGGACAAGTGAGATGAGCAGTAGTTGAATCAACTGAGATTCTATCAGAAAAGGTACATGGGGTTTGGTAGACTGCAAGTGGAACTGCACGTCGTTGAGATTGGAATTGAGACCATGTATATTTGTGAAATGAATTAGGAAGTGTTTGGGCGGTTTAGATCTTTTCGCAGATAAGCTTACTCTATTAATTTGACAATTCATGGTGTATTCAATAGTAAGAAAAAGTGGTGGGGGGTGTCCCCCACTTTTTCTTACTATTGAATATCATAACCTCAAAAGTCATCAGTCATACTGCATGATGGAAGAGATGGGGAAGGGTTGACCGGAACTTAGCTATGGAGAGTAAACATGGGTTCCGCCACTTCACGCCTCTAATAAGCAAACTGGTGGTATTGCACCAGTTGAGGAGAGTCGTCTACCACTTAGTATTGCCTGGTAACACAGAGGGGCAGCATTCCTCCGTGTGGTGTAGGTGCTACACCTCGACCCCTGCTTACGTTGGTTCACACCTGGGTGGTCACCCACAGTGTGCTTGAGCATGGGAGTTATACCTAGCATTACTAACAGTCCCACCATCGTGAAGGTGCAAGCAGAGGATTTGGCTGTCACAGACCATCCGTATACTTTGCCAAAATTGGGTCCACTTGACCTGAGTGTCACCCGAATATCAGTTCCATCAGCGTTTTAGACTTCCAGGTAGCAAGTAGAGCCTGTCTGGCATATCTGAGAGAATGTCTGTGACAACCTCAAGGACCAAGGAACATGGACTGCATTAGGGTTATTGATGTGAAAACATCTTTGGCAGCACCTACTAAATTTTGAACTATAGTAAAAAAATTTGTCATGTGACAAGAAAATTACATAATTTCCTGTTTATCGATTTGATCGCCAAACCAGAATTGATGATTTTGCCCCACGGATAGGTGTGTCACAAAATCATGAAAGAATAGTGAATTCCAAGGATCAAAGTGGTGCCGATGACGAAGTGACATAATTTGATATAATTTCCAGTTTGTTGATTTGATCGACAATTTGTTTTTATATGAAAATTACATAATTTCCGTTTTTGATCAACAACCCGTGCAACACATCATTTTCATGTCGCAAAATCACGTGTCGACAATTGATTTGAAGCACCATTCATGCAACAAGACACGAATGGTGCTTCAAATCAACACATCTGTTGTTTATTCAGCATTTTCTGTAACAAGTGAATGTATGTTTGTTAGTTTGAAGCTTGATGCTCCCTGAAGCCTTGCTAGCAGAAACAGAAACTGACTTGTGAATCAATGCAATTCCATCTTCTTTGTTCTCCCAAAGGATCTTTGAGAGCGTTATTTAGCCACAGCAAAATGTGCATGTGTGAACTTCTGCAGTGTTGAAATTCTATGCACTTGAAAAAGTTGACCTGTAAAATTGACCAAACAGGCAATAACATTTCCACTGCAATATGTTCATAATTACATCCACAATCTTCTTCGTGTATATTGCACATGTTACAGCATTTTTGTTCACTAGCATTGCCTTCTGCATGAAGTCCATGTCGCTTGCATCATCCTCACTAATATCACATCCCTTATTCAGTAACATTTGCAACAGCTGGAGCAACCGTGGCCAACTGATTTCATTGGCACTCGGAGTCAAGAACATTGTAGGCTTACCTGAGCTGTCTCATCATAGCGAATAGATCACACTTACATTGAACCCAGTAGTAGGTCGAGTTTGGAATTGTCCTTAGGAAGGCCAATATTCATCATCTCCTTTACCTATGTATTTGAAAGCCACCATCAAATAATCTCTCGTTCTCAATCTCATTATCTTCATTACTACATAAAGGAGATGATATGGAGTAACACCGCATCTGTCAGATCATCTGAGCTGGCTCGTTGGCATCGGGAAGAGTAACACGTAATTCTCTCTGAATGTTCTGAATTGCCAAGATAAATGCTGGGAAAGGACAGTTCCTCTGCGTGCTTGTCAAACAGTAAGCTCTGCAGTACGTTAGTTTCTCCTGGGGCAATTATGAGATATTTATTATCACTCGACAACAATATTTGCTTTTGGGTAATGAGACTTTCCTCGATCAGAACTGCTTCGCTTATGTCGTCTTTAGCCAAATTAATTTCCATGTGACTGTCAACAAAGAATGATTGATCTATCGTGATTTGATACAATCAATAGAGAAGCATGTTGACCAAATTTTGAAGCCACTCTTTAACCACTCGTTTTTTTACTAGCCCAATCAAATAGCTGTACTTGTGTATTTTCTTGCATTTTATATGCACGTTTATACAATGATCGTCGTCAATCTCCCTTGGCAAACAATGGACCATCATGTTGACTGAAGCAGGCACATTGATCACTTGGTCCAGAATTCTGTATTGTCCGTATGCATGTTTCAGGTGGCTTATTTACATGAACAGTAAGTGAGAAGAAATAAGCCTCTCTTTCACTAAAGAGTAGGAGTGTGCTATAGGCCTAATGACTCTGATGAGTATAATAAGAAACTGTACAGAGAAATAGAGTGGGCCAGAAAATCAGAGAGTCTTATAATGGGGGATTTTAATTTCCGAGATATTAACTGGAATTTGTGGGTTGGTCACTCACACACTAGCAAGGCTTTTGTGGATTTATTGGATGATTGTTTTCTACATCAGCATGTTCGGGAGGCAACTAGAAGGAGTAATATTCTTGATCTGATTATCAGTAGTGATTCTTCATGCATTAAGAATCTGCAGATAAAGGAACCACTAGGTGGCAGTGATCACAGTGTGCTGAAGTGCGATTTACTCAAAGAGGTAACTACCATCAGGGGTAAAGGGAAGGGTTTTTGCTTTCGTAAAGGCGACTATGATGGTTTGAAACAGTATTTAAATTCTATACAGTGGGACCAGCTGATGATGTTACCAACAGCAAATTCAAAATGGGAAGCATTCAAAGAACTTATCTTGGAAGCTACTAGGCTTTACATACCAACCAAAAAATATTGTTTAAGGTTTAGGCCTAAATTGATGTCAGATGAACTAATGAGACATATGACAGAGAAGAAAAATGCATGGGATACATATAAATTAATGGGTGACATGGAAGCCTGTGATAGATATAAGCTGGTCTGTAGCCAAGTCACAAAAAAGGAGATTAGGCAAGCAAAGGCAGATTATGAGAAATCCTTGGCAAAGGATGCAAAGAAAAACATCAAAGAGTTCTTTACCTATGTAAGCTCTAGAAGGAATGGGATGAATCAGATTGGTCCACAGGATATTGATGGTTCAACAGTTGAGGATCCTGCTCAGGTGGCTAACAAACTAAACGGGTATTTTGCATCAACATTCACACATGAGCAGTTATATAGGAAGGAAGGGGAATGCCAGAGGTGAAGTAAACTCTGGCAGTGAGCTAGATGATTTTGTAATAACTGAGAGGAAAGTGGAGGAAAAATTGTTGAGGATAAATATAAAAAAGGCACCTGGGCTGGATGGGATCTATCCAGTTATATTAAAGGAGGCACCAAAGGAAGTAAGCATAATTACGAGAGCTTCTTTGGACTCAGGGGAGGTACCCATAGATTGGAGATGTGCAAATCTGACCCCAATTCACAAAGGAGGAGCAAAGGCTGTGAGTTTAACTTCTGTTCCAGGAAAATTAATGGAGGCACTGGTTAAAGAAGTACTGCAGGATCATCTAGACAAGACTTCAGTTATAGCTCAGACACAGCATGGCTTTGTTAAGGGGAAGTCCTGCCTGACCAATTTGATTGGATACTATGATGCAGTCACAAAAGAACTGGATGCAGGGAATGACTTTGATATTATATATTTGGATCTTAGAAAGGCTTTTGATACTGTTGCACATGGAAGACTGCTGCACAAATTGGAGCAGTGTGGCATTGGAGGCAAACTGCTGCTATGGATAAAGGGATGGTTGAGGGGGAGAAAACAGAGTGGTAATCAATGGACACTGCTCATCGTGGACTAATGTTATTAGTGGAGTCCCTCAGGGTTCAGTGTTGGTCCATTATTGTTTTCTGTATTTATAAATGATATTGATGATTGTATGTTGGATATTGATGATTGTATGATGATTTGCAAATTACAGTGTCTGGAGACTAGGCACCAGCGAGGTGATCTGATAGAGGTGTATAAAGCCTTGAATGGTTTAAGCATGCTCAATGCTGATGGGATTCTTCCTCTAGCTCAGAAAAATCACCTGAGAGGGCATAAATTCAAATTGAGGAAAGACAGATGTAGGATAGACGTGCGGAAATTTGCCTTTAGCCAGCGGGTGGTTGGTTGGTGGAACAGACTTCCATCCCTTGTGGTGGAGGTTGATAGCCTAAATAAGTTTAAGGCTCAGCTGGACAGGTATTTTGAACGAACAGAGGGGTGAAGTGGAAGTGGGTTTTTTTTTTTTTTTTTTGGCTGATGCTGCATAAGCTTGCTTTCTTGCATCAAATGCCTCTACTAATGCTAATGCTAATGTCAAGCTTGATGTCCAAGTTTGCAGACGATACAAAGGTTGGCAGGGTTGTCAAGGACACTACTGACACTATGCTGCTGCAACAGGATCTGGAAAGGTTGAGCAAATGGGCTGAGAGGTGGCAAATGAAGTTTAACATTGACAAATGTAAAGTACTACATATGGGAAACAGCAACCCCAGAGCAACGTATCAACTCTGTGGTGCTACACTGACAGTGGTAGAGAATGAAAAGGACCTGGGGGTGATTGTGCAGCAGATATGAAGTTCTCTGAGCAGTGCGGACGCCTGCAAGAGTAGCTCATGGTGTCTTGTCAATGATATATAGGAATTTTTCTAGCAGGGATAAGGAGGTGATTATTCCCTTGTATAAGGCAATGCTCAGGCCACACCTTGAGTACTGTATACAGGTCTGGAGGCCTCATTTCAAGATGGAACGAGTACAGAGAAGGGCAACAAGATTAATGGAACAAAGGGTTGCTCTTACGAAGAAAGGCTTAAGTTTTGCAAATTACAGTGTCTGGAGACTAGGCACCAGTGATGTGATCTGATAGAGGTGTATAAAACCTTGAATGGTTTGAGCATGCTCAATGCTGATGGGATTCTTCCTCTTGCTCAGAATAATCACTTGAGAGGGCATAAATTTAAATTGAGGAAAGACAGATGTAGGATAGACGTGTGGAAATTTGCCTTTAGCCAGCGGGTAGTTGGTTGGTGGAACAGACTTCCATCCCTTGTCATGGAAGTTGATAGCCTAAATTTAAGGCTCAGCTGTACAGGTATTTCAAACGAACGGAAGGGTAAAGTGGAAGTTGTTTTTTTTTTTTTTGGTCGATCCGGTATAAGCTTGCTTTCCTGCATCATATGCCTCTACTAATGCTAATGCTAATTCTTTTTCTTAGTTTAGTGACATTTGGCTTAGCAAAGAAATTTTACCTCTAAATTCTTGTGTTGCCATTGCAATTCTTGAACCGGTTTCACTGTGGTAAGATTGAAAATCATATGAATATTTATTTGTTAATCTAGCTTTTGTCACTTTCCTGTTTATTTTAAGCTTACATTGAGCAAATTGAAAATAATAGAAACTTTACATTTTGGGACCTGTGTTGATTAAATTGGGAAACCCTCACCACATCAAAAAGAACAGTTTGTGAAATTAATTATTTATTCAGGTGGCCTAATTTATTTTTTTGTTAAAAATATTCTTATCTGGAGAGCCCAAACTTTTTATTACGAATAATCTTATCTGTTTTGTAGTTAATAGAGTGCAGTTGGTTGCAAAAAACTTGTAGGGAATAGAAAAAATTTTTTAAATTTATTCATTATCTTATTAATTATAAGGCTCTACAGTATTTACTGGCTCAAACAATCTCTTCCTGCAGATGTTAACTGTTTATATGATTTTGTAATCATATTTCTGCACTTATTAATTAACTAAAATAATAAAATTAGTGACTGTTCTAAAAAACAAATATAATGATTTTTTAAATTTTATTTCTTATATGAGATGGTTAGTTTTAGTAGTGATTGTTTTAAATTAGGATGAAAGTTTATGATACCAGTTAGAAGTAAAACAAAAACAACTTTTACCAAGTTGTAGTAGCAGACCATAATTCCACATCATTTCACATCAGCAAAAGTAAATGGTTTAGTTAGTTATTTTTCTAGTTCACCCATCCAGGATTATCCTTATCACTTCTACTTGTTTTTAACAATATTTGGTTGCCTCTTTGGAGAGAGAGAAAGGCCATGGCCTTTACAATTAACTATTTTAATGGTTATGTTAATTTTGTTGCTGAATGCATATTTTTGATAATGCATGAATATTCTTAATTTACTTTTATATAAATTTTATTTTTTTCTTTTAAAGGAACTGTGAAAGAAAGACTAGAGAAGTTAACAAGACAAGCAGGTGCACTTCGTCACTGGTAATATTTAGTGAATAATTATTTGGCTTAATGTAAAATATGAAAAATAATAATAAAGTTCAGAGTGAAAAAACTTTATGGTAAGTCTTAAAATACCATATTAATTTTCAAATCAATAATATAGCAATCACTAAATTTATCGGTACTCACCTCATATTATCTGTGTATTATCACATTGAAGTTATAGGAAAGGTAAAGATGTTAAAATACAATTAATTAAAAATAGAAAAGTTACATTAGTAAGTTAAGATTAAGCCCAAAGGAAGAAGAAGTGCACTGCACATTCCACCGGATGTCATCTATAAAATCATTATGTAAACGAAGAAACTAAAATCTTAAAAGTTGTAACGTAAGAGGCCAATTGTCCAAATGATAGACTTTCGAAGTATTCATCATCAGTTGGCTGAAGGTGTAAGTGAAGACGAGTTTAAAAAGAAGTTTTAAGTCCCCATTATGCATTGCTTAGACATGTGTTTATCATGTCAGCATCCGTGGTTTTCGTGATAATACACAGATAATTTGAGGTGAGTACCGATAAATTAAGCCATTACTATATTATTGATTTATAGTTCAGAGTTTAACTGGACTTTATTATCTGAGGTGTTACTTAACTCAATATAATAGATGGCACTCAATACAATAGAAGAGAGTGTCTGGGCACTTCTATTGTATTGAGTGCCTTGTCAATTAATTTGGCCCTGGAGAGACTGTGCAAAGCTCATGGGATAAAATATTTCTCATCTTGGCCTGTGCTTATGAACAGAAAAGACTGTTTTTCAGGGATTGGATACACTTAAATAGAAGGAGTGCAAGAATATTTCCTAATTTCATCAAGCAGTGACAGGTGGGTCGGAAAACTACTAGCTTGGTTGGAATACACAGACTAATACATTAACTAGAGCCACAGGCAGAGGTGAAAGTGATTCTTGCACTGCTTCCATTGGAACCAGCATCCTGGAAATCAAGGTGTGAGGGATTTCCATCCCTGCTGTGAGTAATCACGAAATGAGTGAATACATGGACTGTGTTAGGATAACTAAGAGTAAGAACAGGTGCATGTACCCTTGCATGAATGCTAATGCTAGGAGCATAGTAAATAAATTTGAAGTACTGATTATGCCATCAAATGTAGATATTGTGGTGATATCAGAGACATTGTGTCACTTAGACATCAGGGTTGCAGAATTCGAATATGGGGAGTACAATGTGTACAGAAAGAACTAAAGTGTATAGTGTTGAGGGTCCAGCGGCACTGAGAGTCTCTCCCAACTCTGCATTAGTATCACTCTGAAGGAGTACAGTACTCAGTAGAAGCCAGAGATGAAAAGTGTGATGTGAGTTTATGAAGTGTAGTGTTCGATAGGAGATAGGCCAGGCAGTAGAGGAAAGTCAATGATATTCTGGTGGGTCCTATTTTTAAAAAAAAATGACATTTGGAAATGGGAAAAGCAGTGGGAGGAAGGGGAGAGAAAAAGAAAAAGTAGTAGGGAATGTAGATGAAGACAACCCCGTTCCCCCAGATAGCAAAGCAAGAGTGCTTCAAGTAGGTCACCATTGACCGAGTGAGTGGTCTAGAGACCTTAAAATCCTACCCAGCCCAGGGACTGGTTTGCATGAAGTCATCTGACAGTTAGCATCAAGGTACAGAATTAAGCTGTAGTATCAGGCTGTGATGGATGGCTGTCTTACTTGGCACCGGTGGGCCCAATCCTTGCAGTGAGGTAAGTTCTTCATTTAGTAAATAGACCATGGGAAAATTTAGTGAAGGCCTAATAATAGTTTTCTTTGTTGACAAAGATATACTCGTGTTCATGGGAACAGGTCATGACTTCTTGTGCTCTGAGTGCTTTGTAGAGGGGGATACCTGAGATTCCCAAAGAAGTAAGTTTGCGTTTGAAAGAGTCATGGCCAGTTAATAGAAAAGTTGCATAGAGATCTTGGGAATTTGGATAGGTTTGAGTAATGTTAGCAGGGAATGTTTTAGTTATTTGGCTTTTGTCAGTCTCTGACCAGATCTGTGTAAAAGCTGGTCTGCAAGTAGCTCCTTCTCCCACTTGGTGTCATTTGCAGGATCAATTATATGGTCGAGGATGGTGGCTGGAAGACTTCAGGAGAGGCAGTAATGAAGGCACCTATGGATGACCTCCAGGTTCAAGGGAATGACACCTACAAGAACCTGGAGAGTGGGGGTACTGACAGTGCAACAGGCCCAGGTAATTTTGAAGAAGATGGAGCATTGTATAGATGCCAGTTTCCATTTGTTGCATTCAATAATGGCTCTGGTGAACCAAATTCCAGCACCATAAATAATGATGGGTAAAAATATTGCCTTGTATAGAAGAACTGGTGAGTGATGATTTAGCCCCCAGTCAGTCCTGCTGATGCAGGCGATTAGGAGCAATTCATTTCATAATTTTGTTCACGATGGTAGAAAGGTTGCAGGCATAGAGGATGGCATCTGTGATAGTTTTCTGGTGTTGATTTGTGTCGTGTTCAAAGAAATCCACTGAGTCCAAGGACTGGGGAGAGGTCTGCAAAGTGATAAAAAAGAATTTGCAGTTTGCTTTGACAATGGTATATCCCTTGTCATATCAATGGCATATCAATTGTGGATTCCCACATGGTACTGGAAGATTATTACACTGGTTCAAGATGCTGAAAGAAGTTGTAACTTGGAAATCATCCAATTGCCACCTGTTGTGATAGCCAGAGAGATCCTCAGAAGAGCTGTACCAAGGAGGACACCAGTAGTTGACATCCGTTCTGAGAATGATATTTGCATTTGGAAGCACAGCCAGGATATATTTCAGATAGGAGATAGTTGGGATGATTCTGTTCTAGGCCTACAACACATTGATATAAGATGGAAGGGACCTGTAGATCCAATGGCATGTGTGCATATAGTCCTAGCCGACCGGGCTAGCCGGATGGGTAAAGTACCTGCCCGGCAACCCAAAGGTCGCGGGTTCGATTCCCGCCTCGGGCTTGGATCAAAGTACTGCAAAAACCTTGGGAGGTGCAATATGGCCACAGAAGCCGATGCACCAACAACTACCAAATCAAAAAAAAAAAAAAAAAAAAGCATATAGTCCACAGAGAGAGGAGATTCAAGTAACTATGATGTTTGGAAAATAAAAGAAGCCTCTGTTCTCAGGATTCATACTGAAAGAAAATTGAGCCATGCTGAGAAATATCGATCAACACGGTTTATTAACACTTCAATAAACACGTTAAAATTAGTTAAAGCAGTTAAAATAAATATGTAACACCAATAGCTTACGGACATAAGTTGCCCTTCCTCAGTTGGAAGCATTAATACAAAATTAAAGAATGCCATAGCCAGTATGGTAGTCATGCGAGGTGAACTGTGTAACAGAAGTAGAGGCTTGTGGTTTTAACTGCAAAGCTTCAGTGATGGGATGGATGCCATCTCCTCTGTTCTGGTTAAAGAAATCACAACAACACGAGACATGGAGTAATTCTAACCAAGCGTATTGAGTAATAATGTTTCCCTATGCTGGTGTCTGCATGCCTCTGGATACAAGCAAGGTGTCCCTTTACAACCCATCATCTTCTGCTGTGTGTTCTCTAACATATGAATTGTTAAAGTTCGTTGCCAACCTGCTTTTGCCTCTTGTAGGGAAGACTGTTCACACGATTTCAAACAGCGGGGAGTTCCTGAGCCTAGTTTCCAGTCTATCCATTCCTAAAGATTAGGTTATAGCATCATTTGATGTAGTATCACTCTTCACTTCAGTTCCTGTTCAGCTGGCCATCACATGTGCTAAACAACTCCTGGACAGCGACCAAAACATTCACATCAGAACTTCACTTTCAGCTGACGACGTTTGCGCTGTCCTTAAGTTGTGCCTGACTGGTGATATGGTTATGTATGGTGAATCCCTTTACCGTTAAATCCATGGTACGGCCATAGGTGCACCCATCATTTCGGTCACAGCAAACATCGCTATGGAGGAGCTAGAGGATCACGCGTTCTTGGGTCTGCCGGATCCTATAGCCTTTTGGCGTTGCTATGTCAATGATGTGTTTGTTATCATTCCCTGTGGGTCAGGAGACCAACTTTTGCAACACCTCAACTCTCTTTCGCTCTTTATTCAGTTCACCATTGAACTGGAGTCGGACAAAGCACTTCCATTTTTGGATACCCTTGTTCAACGTGAGTGTACGTGTTTAAAGACCTCAGTCTATCGCAAACCGATGTGTACTGGTCAGTTCACCAACTACTGGTCAGCACATGCTCACAGTCAACTTCTTAGTACAGCACGAGCCATACTAACACATGCCTGGATCCACTCCAGTTCTGTGGATCTGTAAGGGCAGATCTGGCTAAATGCTGTTACTCTGCCAGTGGCTTAGATAGGTGTAACCTACAGGCCCGTGACCATGCAGCAAACCGTAGGGCCACATGTCTTTATCCCATACTACGACTGTCTTTATCCCATACTACCTGAATCTATCACAGCACCTCTAGAAGGTCTTACAGAGTCACAAGATAAAGTGCTTGCAGCTTTCAGGCAGGAAACTGCAGTCCCTCGTCTTGAAGGTAAATACACAACCCCCCCCCCCCACTCTTGCAAAGCAGTTCCGTGTACCAAATTTCCTGCCATGATTGCACTGGCTCCTACGTTGGTGAATCTGGCAGAATGCTCAAGGATCGGGTTTCTGAGCACAAGAGAGCAATCCACTCCGCTGATTTAGAACACTCAGATCGCATTGCACTTCTGGTCTACCAAGCACAACATCAACCCACGGCTCGACATTACAGTTATTGACCAATCTCGTCATTACTGTCAACACATTTGGTTAGAAACACTCCACATCTCGTATCGTTGTGATTCCTTTAACCAGAAAAGAGGAGGCCGCATCCATCCCATCATTGAAGCAGCCATCCTTCTGAATGATAAACGTTGATGCACACAGCAAACCCGAGCTTTGCAGTTACAACCATAAGCCTCTACTTCCAGCGGCTAATTGTTGTCTGCACCTGTGTCGCATGGTTCACATCTCATGACCACCATACCAGCTATGGCATTCTTTAATTTTATATTAACACTTTCAACTGAGGAAAGGCAACTTATGTCCGAAAGCTATTGGTGTTATATATTTATTTTAACTACTTTAACTAATTTTAACGTGTTTATTGAAGTGTATTAATAAACCGTGTTGATCTGTATCTCTCAGCGTGTCTCAATTTTATTTCAGTGTGATGTTTGGGTTACAGACTGTGATGGCAGCCATTAAATTGCACTATCTTAAAGGTGAGGGAATACCCTCTCACCTGCTTTGAGTGAGTGTAGGGTTCCTAGAGAAGAATGATATCCAAAGTTTGCTAATCTGCCTTGAGGCAAATATGATCAACAACCGCCCAGGCCCTCTGTGCATTGATCTGTAGGAATTTCGGGATTTTGGTATTATGTGGTTTAGGCTGTAGACCATAATTGGTTTTAAGTTGTTGGGCTCTCTTGGCTTTCAGATATATTGGACTTTGGTTATCTGTGATGGAGTAAAATGAGTCCTTTCTGGGCCACTTAGGAACTGGATTTTTGCAACCAGTTCTTAACAAAGAAACTGGATTTTTGCATCCAGTCCTTTGTTACTGTATCATAGTATGCAATCAGATTGGTCAGACAGGATTGCCACATGTTAAACCCTGCTGTAACTGAAGTATAACTGCACTAGATGGTCCTGCATTACTTCTTTAACCAGTTACTTCATTATTTTCCCCTGGAACTGAAGTTAAGGTAACAGTCTGAAATTATGCATGTCACTCTTCAATTCCCCTTTGTGAATGGGGGATACATTTGCACATCTACATCATCCTTGGATTCAGGGGAAGTCCTTGAGGACTTCCCCTGAATCCAAGGATGCTCTTATAATTATGGCTAAAAGTCTGCTTATCTCCTTTGCTGCCTCCCTTAAATAATTGGATAGATCCCATCCCCCAGGTGCCTTTCTTATATTTAACTTCTTCAATTTCTCTTCCACTTTCCTCTAAGTTATTACAAACTCCTTAAACTCTCTGGTAGTTAAACTTTTGGCATTTTCCTCCCTCAATAACTCCTCATGTGTGAATGTAGATGCAAACTACTTATTCAGCTTATCAGCAATCTCAGCAGGATCATCAACAGTAGAACCATCAATATCAAGTGGACCTATGTGATTAATCCCCTTCCTTCTAGTGTTTACATAAGAAAAGAAGTTTTAGCTATTTTTCTTTGCATCCTTTGCCAAAGATTTCTCATAATCTGTCTTAACTTGCCTAAGGTAGATGCGTTATGGCATGGTACATAGATACATATTGTGGCACATCACTCCTGTTGCTGTTTTACACTTATATGCATAAAGCCACCGAACATATTAAATTTAGAAATTGTAAAATGTAATCAGTAGTACTTAGTTAGTTCAATTTAACATCAAATTAAAAATTACAGCCCAATTTTAGCAAAAAAAGGTCCAGATGCCAAAGTGCTTAGAAATATAAAAATAATCAAGATTAACCCCTGTGCCTTTTAATTGAAACGCCCTGTATTTTTACTGACTTCTTTAACAAAGATGGTCCCAAAATCAACATAACAAAAATCTTATTTATTCATGCAGGTGATTAGTTCTTTTTCTTGTATGAATTTGATCTCATCTACTAAAATGTGTAATTTTTCCCATTTTATTTCATTTTGTCATTCTCATTACTGTCAAGACTCATAGCAGCCTTTCTCATTTCCTTGGTTGCTATTGTTTTCACTTATACTGAACGAGCACTAAATTATAACCACTTTGAGGTGTTTAAGGCCTTGAATGGGTTGAGCATGCTGAATTCTGATGGGATCCTTCCACTTGTTCAGATTACGAACCTAAGGGGGCATAAATTCAAATTAAGAAAAGACAGATGTAGAATAGATGTGTGGAAATTTGCCTTTAGCCAGCGGGTGGTTAATTGCTGGAACAAACTTCCATCTCTCGTGGAAGTTGATAGGTTGAATAAATTTAAGGAGGAACTGGACAGGCATTTGGAGGGAATGGTGTGATGTTTTTTTTTTTTTTTTTTTTTGGCTGATGCTGCATAAGCTCATACACATGCTTTCTTGCATCACATGCCACTACTACTACTTGTCTAATACTGTGTTGAGCCACTTCTCTCACGAATAACAATTTAGTTCCCTCGAAGGAACTAAATTGAGGGGCCCATCAAGCTCTAAGCTGCCCACATCAACGCCAGAGCTTGCACTTGGTCATCGCGCAACACAGCGGCAACCCCCAAGGCAGAATGCGCTGGTCCCAAAGGAACTAGTAGTTGTTGGTGACTCTATTGTCAGGGAAACGGGGAACATGCTTTGTAAAAAGGATAGGTGGAACAGGACCAGGGTATGTCTGCCAGGGGCAAAGGTTGATGACGTTGCAGAGCAGATATCATCTTTTAAGGGCACAAAAGGTAATATAATTGTGCACGTTGGCACTAATGATATCAAGAGTAGGAGACCGGCAGAATTGCTTAACAAGTACAGGTCACTGTTGAAAAAAAGCCGTGAAATAGGTTTGAATTTGAAAGTACAGTAAACCCCCGCTATTCGCGGTTTCGCGTATTCGCGATCGCCGATTTAATATAAAATGAAACCTGAAAAAATGTGAATTTTAAAGCGCCGTGAATATTTTCCGCCATAAAAAACATGGGCGTGGCTAAAATTATCTTTCCCGGTCAAAACAGCGCTCGGTGGGTGGGGGGAGAGGGGTGAAAAAAATCGCGAGTGTGGATGTTTCTTGCTAATCCTTGTTCAGTATGTGTTATGCGTTTGTCATGGAAAGTTTCGTCATTTGCTTTTAATTTATATGCTTATAAATTGAATAAATTTATATGCTTACAAAAATGATAAAGCTACCATTTTGCAGTGTAAAACAGACTTTTTCGAGTGTGTTAACGGAAGAAAGTGACTTTATTGTGGACAAGTTCTTTCTAACCCCTACAAAAATATGGCTACGAATAAAAAGAGAAATGTGAAAATATCAAAGAAGGTGATGACATTAGCGAATAAAATTGAGTTATTAGACAAAATTTCTAATGGTGAAAGTGTCTCCTCAGTGGCAAAACGTTATAAAATCAATGTGTCAACGGTACGATCAATCAAAAAATCGGAAGAAAAAATTCGCCGTAGTGTCCGTGAAAACGCGCTAATTGCTTCGAAATGCTCTGTAACTTGTGATGTTAATTAGAAAAAATGGAAAAAGCTTTAAATCTGTGGATAGAAGACCGAAGTCAAAATAAAATTTCGTTAAGTTCACTCATCATTCGCGAAAAGGCAAAACTCCTTTATCAACACTTGAGCGAAACTGGTGATAGCACTGGCTGGATGTTTTTTTGCTAGCAAGCAAAGGCGCTGGTTTGAAAGATTTCTTTGAAATTTCTAATAAATATTACATTTAATATTAAATTGTTTCTTATTTTCATTTCGATGCCATATGCTTGCATTTCACTATGTACTGTCTATGTACATAGTCATATTATGCAGGTACATATAATACATACATAGACAAAATTTTAGACTAGTTTTTCTTATATATTTCATACTTTATTACTATGGGAGCCATAACTCACTATTCGCGTTTTCGGTATTCGCGACATTTCTCAGGAACGTAACCCCCGCGAATAGCGGGGGTTTACTGTATTTGCAATTCTGCCCAGACACGATAGGAGGGAGTATATGATGAGAGCCTTGTCGATCAATTCGGCCCTGGAAAGATTGTGCAAGGCTCAAGGGGTAGAATTTTTTTCAGCCTGGACTGTACTTGTTAACAGGAGAGATTGCTTCTACAGGGATGGGATACACTTAAATAGAAAGGTTGCAAGAATATTTGCTGATGCTATCGAGGCAGTGTTAGATGGGTCGGAAAACTGCTAGCTTGGGGGGGGAGACAAAGACGAATAGATTAACAGTAGCCACTGGCAGAGGTGAAAGAGATTCTTGCACTGCTTCTATTGGAATGAGCAGAAGCCTGAAAAACAAGATGCAGGATATTTCAAAGACTGCTGGGAGTCATTGTGGTACAAGTAAACACATGGGTTGTTTTAGGGTAGCTAAGAATAGTAATAGGTGCATGTATACTTGCGTGTACACCAATGCTAGGAGTTTAGTAAATAAATGTGAAGAATTTGAGGTATTGCTCAAAACATCAAAGGCAGATATTGTTGGGATATCAGAGACGTGGTGTCACATAGATATAAGGAATGCAGAACTGGAATTTGGGGAGTACAACGTCTACAGAAAGGATAGACTGGATAGGAAGGGAGGAGGGGTTATGCTATTAGTTAAGAAACACATAAAATCCAAGCCAGTGGACATCGCTGGACAGTGCAATGTCGAGTCAGTTTGGTGTGACATAAGCATTGGGAGATCAAAATTGAGAGTAGGAGTGTGCTATACGCTTAATGACTCTGATGAGTATAATAAGAAACTGTACAGGGAAATAGAGTGGGCCAGTAAATCAGAGAGTCTTATAATGGGAGATTTTAATTTCCCAGATATTGACTGGAATTTGGGGGCTGGTCACTCACACACTAGCAAGGCTTTTGTGGATTTATTGGATGATTGTTTTCTACATCAGCATGTTTGGGAGGCAACTAGAGGGAGGAATACTCTTGATTCTTCATGCATTAAGAATCTGCAGATAAATGAAGCACTAGGTGGCAGTGATCACAGTGTGCTGAAGTAGGATTTACTCAAAGAGGTAACTACCATTAGGGGTAGAGGGAAGGGTTATTGCTTCCGTAAAGGCGACTACGATGGACTCAGACAGTATTTAAATTCTATACAGTGGGACCAACTGATGATGTTACCAACAGCAAATGCAAAATGGGAAGTATTCAAAGAACTTATCTTGGAAGCTACTAGGCTTTACATACCAACTAAGAAATATTGTTCAAGGTTTAGGCCTAAATGGATGTCAGATGAACTGATGAGGCATATGGCAGAGAAGAAACATGCATGGGATACATACAAATTAACACATGACACAGAAGCCTATTATAGATACAAGTTGATCTGTAACCAAGTTACAAAGGAGGTTAGGCAAGCGAAGGCAGATTACGAGAAATCTTTGGCAAGGGATGCAAAGAAAAACAGCAAAGAGTTCTTTACTTATGTAAATTCTAGAAGGAAGGGGATGAATCAGATTGGTCCACTTGATATCGATGGGTCAACTGTTGATGATCCTGCTCAGGTAGCTAACAAACTAAATGAATATTTTGCATCGACATTCACACATGAGGAGTTATTTAGCAAGGGGAAAGCCAGAGGTGTATTCAACACTAGCAGTAAGCTAGAGAATCTTGTAATAACTGAGAGTAAAGTGGAGGAGAAATTGTTGAAGATAAACACAAGAAAGGCACCCGGGGTGGATGGGATCTATCCAGTTATATTAAAGGAGGCAGCAGAGGAAGTAAGCAAACCCTTAGCCATAATTATGAGAGCTTCCTTGGACTCAGGGGAGGTACCCACAGACTGGAGATGTGCAAATGTGACCCCAATTCGCAAAGGAGGATCAAAGGCTGACACAAGTAATTATAGACCTGTGAGTTTAATTTCTGTTCCAGGAAAATTAATGGAGGCACTAGTTAAAGAAGCACTGCAGGATCATTTAGACAGACTTCAGTTATAGCTCGGACACAGCATGGTTTTGTTAAGGGGACGTCTTGCCTGACCAATTTGATTGGATACCATGATGCAGTCACAAAGGAACTGGATGCAGGGAATAACTTTGATATTATATACTTGGATCTTAGAAAGGCTTTTGATACTGTTGCACATGGAAGACTGCTGCACAAATTGGAGCAGTGTGACATTGGAGGAAAATTGCTGCTGTGGATAAAGGGGTGGCTGAGGGGGAGAAGACAGAGAGTGGTAATCAATGGACACTGCTCATCGTGGACTAATGTTATCAGTGGAGTCCCTCAGGGTTCAGTGTTGGGTCCATTATTGTTTTCTGTATTTATAAATTATATTGATGATGGTATATCAAGCTTAATGTCGAAGTTTGCAGACGATACAAAGGTAGGCAGGGTTGTCAAGGACACTACTGACACTATGCTGCTGAAATAGGATCTGGAAAGGTTGAGCAGATTGGCTGAGAGGTGGCAAATGAAGTTTAACATTGACAAATGTAAAGTACTACACATGGGAAACAGCAACCCCAGAGCAACTTATCAACTCTGTGGTACTACACTGACAGTGGTAGAGAATGAAAGGGACCTGGGGGTGGTTGTGCAGGCAGATATGAAGTTCTCTGGACAGTGCAGATGGGCTGTAAGAGTAGCTCATGGTGTATTGTCAATGATATATAGGAATTTTTCTAGCAGGGATAAGGAGGTGATTATTCCCTTGTATAAGGCAATGGTCAGGCCACACCTAAAGTACTGTATACAGGTCTGGAGGCCTCATTTCAAGAAGGATGTAGAGCTGCTGGAACGAGTACAGAGAAGGGCAACAAGATTAGTGAATGGAACAAAGGGGTGCTCTTACGAAGAAAGGCTTAAGTTTTCAAATTACAGTGTCTGGAGACTAGGCACCAGCGAGGTGATCTGATAGAGGTGTATAAAACCTTGAATGGTTTGAGCATGCTTAATGCTGATGGGATTCTTCCTCTCACTCAGAATAATCACCTGAGAGGGCATAAATTCAAATTGAGGAAAGACAGATGTAGGGTAGACGTGCGAAAATTTGCCTTTAGCCAGCGGGTGGTTGGTTGGTGGAACAGACTTCCATCCCTTGTCGTGGAAGTTGATAGCCTAAATAAGTTTAAGGCTCAGCTGGACAGGTATTTTGAATGAACAGAGGGGTGAAGTGGAAGTGGTTTGTTTTTTTTTTTCTGGCTGATGCTGCATAAGCTTGCTTTCTTGAATCAAATGCCTCTACTAATGCTAATGCTAACAGCTACTATTCGCCGACGCATTGACTCCACTAGATGTCTGAAGTCATCCTTTAGGGATCTGCAGCCATGCTGCCTGAAAGGCTTTCCACAGAGTCAGAATAAATGGCGGTTGCATGTTCACACACCTCACTTCTCATTCTAAAACATCCCACAAGTGTTCAATTGAATTGAGGTCAGCCAAATATTGAGGCCAATCAAGATGAGTGATATTTAATTGTGTTCGTAGAACCACTCATGCACAGTGCATGCCTGATGACACAGCGCATTATCATCTTGAAAAACTGCATTTCTGTTTTGTAAAAAATGCAACATCGCAGATTATACATGATCTCCTATGAGCTGCCAGTAGGCCCATACACACCAGGGGTCCTAGTTCTTCCCAGCAAAACATGCCCCATATTCAGAACCACTGCCACTTGTCTGGTTAGTGGGCACCATGCATGGTGAGTCCATGGACTCGTGTTGCTTGCGCCACATAGAAGAGCATCTGTCAGCGTGTTGCACCAGATATTTGGATTCATCCAACCAGCACAATTGTTTCCAGTCCTCCAATGTCCAACCAGAATGCTATTGACACCACAGCATTTGCCATTGACGATGATTAGCAGTGAGGAGAGGGTTTCTCTTGGGTTGTCTGCTGTGGAACCCCATTCGTCTAAGTGTGCAGAGCATCATCATTTGGGATATTGTTCTTGCATTTTGGGATATTGTTCTTGCAATATCAACTGTCACACATCGACCTGCCTTTGAGCCCATACAACATGCTGTACCCTTCACTCACCCCTGCCGACCGGGCTAGCTGGGTGGGTAAAGTGCCTGCCTGGCAGCCCAAAGGTCGTGGATTCGAATCCCGCCTCGGGCTTGGATCAAAGTACTGCAAAAACCTTGGGAGGTGCATTATGGCCACAGAAGCCGATGCGCCAACAACTACCAAAAAAAAAAAAAAAAAATCACTCACCCCGAACATCTATCTTGCTTAATCGTTTACAGTTCTATTGGTAGGAGGTAGTTTGTCCCATATAATGCCATTCTTTGTACACCTTAACCATAGTGGACCATGAGCAAATGACAAGATGTGACATTTCTGATATAGAAGCACCTGTCACACGAGTTCCCACAATCATGGCTTTTGAAAATCTGTGATATCTTTACTACATCCCATAACTGCCACTTCATCACTTTGACTTGCACAGTCACATACAGATTACCACTATTCTAGCATAGAATGCTGTTCGAATTTTTATATTGTGAGCTATACAGCATAGTCCAGAGGTGGAGAGGTGGTCGCAATTCAGTGATTACTGAGTGTATAAGGTATAACCAAAATATTCACATAAAACATGAGAGTTTGAAAAAAAGACGAGAGCCCAGAAGGTAGGTAACAAGTGGTTGTCCTGAGGCTTTGCAATTTATAGGAATTTTATAAACCTGCACATTACAATTGCTCTAAATTTATTAAATTTAGAAAATTTGTTTCTTCAATTAACACAATATGCAGAATTAGTATTAGCAGTGGCCACATGGTGCAAAGAAGCTTATGGCTTATGTTACACCAGCCAAAAAAAAAAAAATAATAAATAAATAAAATAAATAATAATAAAAATATAATAATAATAAGAAGAAAATTTAAAAAGTAAATAATTAATAAGAGAAAAGTAAATAGACAACCTATGTATTTCCCTCCTCCCATAGGTAACTGTACTTCTACAGGGATGGGGCCTGCTTCTACAGGGATGGCGAACTCTTAAATAGAAAGGGTGCAAGAATATTTGCTGATTCTATCAAAGCAGTGTTAGGTGGGTCAGAAAACTGCTAGCTTGGGGGGTACACAGACTAAAAGGTTAACAGTGGCTGCAGGCAGAGGCAAAAGTGATTCTTGCACTGCTTCTATTAGAATGAGCAGCAGCCTGGAAAGCAAGGCAATGGAGATTTCCAGGAATGCTGGGAGTCATGGCAGAAAAATACATGGGCTGTGTTAGAGTAACTAAGAATAGAAACAGGTGCATGTGTACTTGCATGTACACCACTACTAGGAGTATTGTTAATAAATTTGATGAGCTTGAAATGCTAGTCAAGACATCAAAGGCAGATATTGTTGCAATATCAGAGACGTGGTGTCACACAGACATAAGCAGTGCAGAATTGGAATTTGGAGAGTACAATGTGTACAGAAAGGATAGACAGGACAGGAAGGGAGGAGAGGTTATGCCAGTGTCCAACTTTTTAATATTCGCGGCACCCTTAACCAACTTTTCAGATTTCAGTGGCACCCTCCTTCTCTTCCCCAACCAGTAGTAATCGTGGTTTTTCATTATCACATGAAGCAAGAAATCAAGATTTTATTTATTCTATTAGTTCAGTGGTTTTTGCCCCTTTTTTAATAATGGCACCCTTAAGTAATTTATTTTAGTGGCATCCCTACTCATTTTTCTACCTGTTAGATCCAATTCTCTGTGTGTGTAATATTAAAAAAATATGTTATATGATACCGTTGAACTTATTTCGATACATAATTCCTGAAGCATGTGTTTGTGTTATGTCGAGTGCCACTCAACAAGGAAGCGTAAAAGGTTAACCGTAACGTAATATTGTTTGTAATGAAGCTGTTATCTTTTATAATGTGAGGTTTTTGTAATTTTTTTTATTTTGGAATTGTAAATAGAATGATCAGTTGACATATATAAATACTGTCATTGTGGTTTATGAAACACAATAATAAGGATGTCCCTTTTTATAATGAAATAAATATAAAAATAAAAAAAAAATAAGTTTAGGTAACTTAAACCCAAATTACGTGGCACCCCGTGCTGTTAGTAAAGAAACTAACATAAAATCTAAGGAAGTGCATCCAATTGATGTTAGTGGACAATGCAATGTTGAGTCTGTTTGGTGTGACATAAGCACTGGGAAAGGAAAAATGAGAGTAGGTGTGTATGTTATAGGCCTAATGACTCTGATGAGTATAATGAGCAAATGTGCAGAGAAATAGAGTGGGCCAGTAAATCAGAATGTCTTATATTGGGGGATTTTAACTTTCCAGATATCGACTGGAAATTGTGGGTTGGTCACTCGTACACTAGCAAGACTTTTGTGAATTTATTGGATGACTTATTCTACAGCAACATGTTCAAGAGGCAACCAGAGGGAGTAATACTCTTGATCTGATTATCAACAGTGATTATTCATGCATTAAGAATTTGCAGATAAAAGAACCACTGTGTGATATTGATCACAATGTACTGATGTGGGAATTACTTAAAGATGTAACTACCATCAAGGCTAAAGGGAAGGGCTATTGCTTTCATAAAGGTGACTGCAGTGGTCTCAGACAGTTTTTAAATTCTGTACAGTGGGATCAACTGATGATGTTAGCAACGTTGAATTCTAAATGGAAAGCCTTCAGGGACTTAATTTTGGAGGTTACTAGGCTTTTCATTCCAATTAAGAAATACTGTTCAGTCCTAAATGGATGTCAGATGAACTAATGAGGCTCGTGGCAGAGAAGAAAAACGTATGGGATGCATATGAAGTATCAAGTGACACAGAAGCCTATGGCAGATATAAACTAGTCTGTAATCAAGTCACAAAGGAGGTTAAGCAGGAAAAGGCAGATTACAAGAAATCCTTGGAAAAGGATGCAAAGAAAAACAGCACAGTCCTTTACTTATGTAAACTCTAGAAGGAATGGTATAAATCAGATTGGACCACTTAACATAGATGGGTTAACTATTGATAATCATGCTCAGGTAGCTGATAAACTGAATGAATATTTTGCATCTGCATACAACATGAGGAGTTATTCAATGAAGGGAGTGCCAGAACTTTATCCAACTCTAACAGGGAGCTAAGTCATTTTGTAATAACTGAGAGCAAAGTGCAGGAGAAGTTGTTGAGGTTAAACATAAAAAAGGCACCTGGGGTGGATGGGATCTATCCAGTTGTATTGAGGGAGGCAGCAAAGGAAGTAAACAAACCCTTAGCCATAATTATGAGAGCCTCCTTTGACTCAGGGGAGGTACCCATGGACTAGAGGTGTGCAAATGTATCATCAATTCACGAACTGGACTCAAAAGGTGACACAAGTAACTATAGACCTGTTAGTTTAACTTATGTTCCGAGAAAAATAATGGAATCAGTGGTTAAAGAAGCATTGCAGGATCATCTAGACAAGACTGTAGTAATAGTTAAGACACAGCATGGGTTTGTTAAAGGTTGGTATTGTCTGACCAATTTGATTGAATGGATACTATGATGTGGTCACAACGGAACTGAATGCCAAAAATAATTTTGATATCATATACTTGTATTTCAGGAAAGCTTTTGATATTGTTGCACATGGAAGACTGCTATACAAATTGGAGAGGTATGGCATTAAGGGTAAGTTGCTTCAAGGGATAAAGGGACGGTTGAGTGAGACTACAGAGAGTGGTAATCAATGGACACTGCTCTTAGCATTAGCATTAGTAGAGACATTTGATGCAAGAAAGCAAGCTTATGCAGCAACAGCCAAAAAATAATAATAATAAATAAATAAAAAATAACCACTTCCACTTCACCCCTCTGTTCGTTCGAAATACCTGTCCAGCTGAGCCTTAAACTTATTTAGGCTATCAACTTCCACGACACGGGATGGAAGTCTGTTCCACCAACCAACCACCCGCCGGCTAAAGGCAAATTTCCCCACGTCTATCCTACATCTGTCTTTCCTCAATTTGAATTTATGCCCTCAGGTGATTATTCTGACCAAGAGGAAGAATTCCATCAGCATTGAGCATGCTCAAACCATTCAATGCTTTATACACCTCTTTAAGATCACCTCGCTGGTGCCTAGTCTCCAGACACTGTAATTTGAAAACTTAAGCCTTTCTTCGTAAGAGCACCCCTTTGTTCCATTCACTAATCTTGTTGCCCTTCTCTGTACTCGTTCCAGCAGCTCTACATCATTCTTGAAATGAGGCCTCCAGACCTGTATACAGTACTCCAGGTGTGGCCTGACCATGGCCTTATACAAGGAATAATCACCTCCTTATCCCTGCTAGAAAAATTCCTATATATCATTGACAATACACCATATACACCATGAGCTACTCTTGCAGCCCATCTGCACTGCTCAGAGAACTTCATATCTGCCTGCACAACCATCCTAGGTCCCTTTCATTCTCTACAACTGTCAGTGTAGTACCACAGAGTTGATACGTTGCTCTGGGGTTGCTGTTTCCCATATGTAGTACTTTACATTTGTCAATGTTAAACTTCATTTGCCACCTCTCAGCCCATCTGCTCAACTTTTCTAGATCTTGTTGCAGTATTGTAGTGTCCTTGACACCCCTGCCAACCTTCGTATCATCTGCAAACTTGGACATTAAGCCTGATATACCATCATCAATATCATTTATAAATACAGAAAACAATAATGGACCCAATACTGAACCCTGAGGGACTCCACTAATAACATTAGTCCAAGATGAGCAGTGTCCATTGATTACCACTCTCTGTCTTCTCCCCCTCAACCACCCCTTTATCCATAGCAGCAATTTGCCTCCAATGCCACACTGCTCCAATTTGTGCAGCAGTCTTCCATGTGCAACAGTATCAAAAGCCTTTCTAAGATCCAAGTATATAATATCAAAGTTATTCCCTGCATCCAGTTCTTTTGTTTCGGCATCATAGTATCCAATCAAATTGGTCAGACAAGACTTCCCCTTAACAAAACCATGCTGTGCCCGAGCTATAACTGAAGTCTTGTCTAGATGATCCTGCAGTGCTTCTTTAACCATTGCCTCCATTAATTTTCCGGGAAAAGAAGTTAAACTAACAGGTCTATAATTACTTGTGTCGCCCTTTGATCCTCCTTTGTGAATTGGGGTCACATTTGCACATCTCCAGTCCATGGGTACTTCCCCTGAGTCCAAGGAAGCTCTCATAATTATGGCTAAAGGTTTGCTTACTTCCTTTGCTGCCTCCTTCAATACAACTGGATAGATCCCATCCACTCCAGGTGCCTTTCTTGTGTTTATCTTCAACAATTTCTCCTCCACTTTACTCTCAGTTATTACAAGATTCTCTAGCTTACTGCCAGAGTTGAACACACCTCTGACATTTCCCTCACTGAATAACTCCTCATGTATGAATGTCGATGCAAAATATTCATTTAGTTTGTTAGCTACCTGAGGAGGATCATCAACAGTTGACCCATCGATATCAAGTGGACCAATCTGATTCATCCCCTTCCTTCTAGAGTTTACATAAGTAAAGAACTCTTTGCTGTTTTTCTTTGCATCCCTTGCCAAAGATTTCTCGTAATCTGCCTTTGCCTGCCTAACCTCCTTTGTAACTTGTTTACAGATCAACTTGTATCTATCATAGGCTTCTGTGTCACGTGTTAATTTGTATGTATCCCATGCATTTTTCTTCTCTGCCATATATTTCATTAGTTCATCTGACATCCATTTAGGCCTAAACCTTGAACAATATTTCTTAGTTGGTATGTAAAGCCTAGTAGCTTCCAAGATAAGTTCTTTGAATGCTTCCCATTTCGAATTTGCTGTTGGTAACATCATCAGTTGGTCCCACTGTATAGGATTTAAATACTATCTGAGTCCATCGTAGTCGCCTTTACGAAAGCAATAACCCTTCCCTTTACCCCTAATGGTAGTTACCTCTTTGTTTAAATCCCACTTCAGCACACTGTGATCATTGCCACCTAGCAGTTCATTTACCTGCAGATTCTTAATGCATGAAGAATCACAACGGATAATCAAATGAAGAGCATTACTCCCTCTAGTTGTCACCCGAACATGCTGATCAATATCTTGGAAATTAAAATCTGCCATTATAAGACTCTCTGATTTACTGGCCCACTTTATTTCCCTGTACAGTTTCTTATTATACTCATCAGAGTCATTAGGCCTATAGCACACTCATACTCTCACTTTTGAGATCCCAATGCTTATGTCACACCAAACTGACTGAACAATGCACTGTCCAGTGATGTCGACTGGTTTCACTTCCTTTGATTTTGTGTGTTTCTTAACTAATAGCATAACCCCTCCTCCCTTCCTATCCTGTCTATCCTTTCTGTAGATGTTGTACTCCCCAAATTCAAGTTCTGCATTCCTTATATCTGTGTGACACCACGTCTCTGATATCCCAACAATATCCGCCTTTGATGCTTTGAGCAATACCTCAAATATATCAAATTTATTTACCAAACTCCTAGCATTGGTGTACATGCAAGTTTACATGCACCTGTTCCTATTCTTAGCTACCCTAACACAACCCATGTGTTTACTTGTACCGCAATGGCTCCCAGCAGTCTCTGAAATATCCTGCCTCATGTTTTCCAGGCTGCTATTCATTCCAGTAGAAGCAGTGCAAGAATTACTTTCACCTCTGCCAGTGGCTACTGTTAATCTATTAGTCCTTGTTTCCCCCCCCCAAGCTAGCAGTTTTCCGACGCACCTAACACTGCCTCGATAGCATCACAAATATTCTTGCACCTTTTCTATTTAAGTGTATCCAATCCCTGTAGAAGCAGTCTCTCCTGTTAACAAGTACAGACCATTCTGAAAAAAATTCTAACCCTTGAGCCTTTCACAATCCTTCCAGGGCCGAATTGATCGACAAGGCTCTCATCATATACTCCCTCCTATCATGTCTGGGCAGAATTGCAGACACTTTCAGATTCAAACCTAATTCACGGCTTTTTTTCAACAGTGACCTGTACTAGTTAAGTAATTGTATATGATGTATATGAAGAGTATATGATGAGAGCCTTGTCGATCAATTCGGCCCTGGAAAGATTGTGCAAGGCTCAAGGTGTAGAATTTTTTTCAGCCTGGACTGTACTTGTTAACAGGAGAGATTGCTTCTACAGGGATGGGATACACTTAAATAGAAAGGGTGCAAGAATATTTGCTGATGCTATCAAGGCAGTGTTAGGTGGGTCGGAAAACTGCTAGCTTGGGGGGAGACAAAGACCAATGGATTGACAGTAGCCACTGGCAGAGGTGAAAGAGATTCTTGCACTGCTTCTATAAGAATGAGCAGAAGCCTGAAAAACAAGATGCATGGTATTTCAGACACTGCTGGGAGACATTGCGGTACAAGTAAACACATGGGTTGTGTTAGGGTAGCTAAGAATAGAAACAGGTGCAGGTATACTTGCGTGTACACCAATGCTAGGAGTTTAGTAAATAAATTTGATGAATTTGAGGTATTGCTCAAAACATCGAAGGCAGATATTGTTGGGATATCAGAGACGTGGTGTCACACAGATATAAGGGATGCAGAACTGCAATTTGGGGAGTACAACATCTACAGAAAGGATAGACAGGATAGGAAGGGAGGAGGGGTTATGCTATTAGTTAAGAAACACATAAAAACCAAGGAAGTGAAGCCAGTCGACATCGCTGGACAGTGCAGTGTGGAGTCAGTTTGGTGTGACATAAACATTGGGAGATCAAAATTGAGAGTAGGAGTGTGCTATAGGCCTAATGACTCTGATGAGTATAATAAGGAACTGTACAGGGAAATAGAGTGGGCCAGTAAATCATAGTGTCTTATAATGGGAGATTTTAATTTCCCAGATATTGACTGGAATTTGGGGGCTGGTTACTCACACACTAGCAGGACTTTTGTGGATTTATTGGATGATTATTTTCTACATCAGCATTTTCGGGAGGCAACTAGAGGGAGTAATACTCTTGATTTGATTATCAGCAGTGATTCTTCATGCATTAAGAATCTGCAGATAAATGAACCACTAGGTCGCAGTGATCACAGTGTGCTGAAGTGGGATTTACTCAAAGAGGTAACTACCATTAGGGGTAAAGGGAAGGGTTATTGCTTCCGTAAAGGCGACTACGATGAACTGAGACAGTATTTAAATTCTATACAGTGGGACCAATTGATGATGTTACCAACAGCAAATTCAAAATGGGAAGCATTCAAAGAACTTATCTTGGAAGCTACTAGGCTTTACATACCAACTAAGAAATATTGTTCAAGGTTTAGGCCAAAATGGATGTCAGATGAACTAATGAGGCATATGGCAGAGAAGAAAAATGCATGGGATACATACAAATTAACACATGACACAGAAGCCTATGATAGATACAAGTTGATATGCAACCAAGTTACAAAGGAGGTTAGGCAAGCGAAGGCAGATTACGAGAAATCCTTGGCAAGGGATGCAAAGAAAAACAGCAAAGAGTTCTTTACTTATGTAAACTCTAGAAGGAAGGGGATGAATCAGATTGGTCCACTTGATATTGATGGGTCAAGTGTTGATGATCCTGCTCAGGTAGCTAACAAACTAAATGAATATTTTGCATCGACATTCACACATGAGGAGTTATTCAGCGAGGGGAATGCCAGAGGTGTATTCAACTCTAGCAGCAAGCTACAGAATCTTGAAATAACTGGGAGTAAAGTGGAGGAGAAACTGTTGAAGATAAACACAAGAAAGGCACCCGGGGTGGATGGGATCTATCCAGTTATATTAAAGGAGGCAGCTAAGGAAGTAAGCAAATCCTTAGCCATAATTATGAGAGCTTCCTTGGACTCAGGGGAGGTACCCATAGACTGGAAATGTGCAAATGTGACCCCAATTCACAAAGGAGGATCAAAGGCTGACACAAGTAATTATAGACCTGTGAGCTTAACTTCTGTTCCAGGAAAATTAATGGAGGCACTGGTTAAAGAAGCACTGCAGGATCATTTAGACAAGACTTCAGTTATAGCTCAGACACAGCATGGTTTTGTTAAGGGGAAGTCTTGCCTGACCAACTTGATTGGATACTATGATGCAGTCACAAAAGAACTGGATGCAGGGAATAACTTTGATATTATATACTTGGATCTTAGAAAGGCTTTTGATACTGTTGCACATGGAAGACAGACTGCTACACAAATTGGAGCAGTGTGACATTGGAGGCAAATTGCTGCTATGGATAAAGGGGTGGTTGAGGGGGAGAAGACAGAGAGTGGTAATCAATGGACACTGCTCATCGTGGACTGATGTTATTAGTGGAGTCCCTCAGGGCTCAGTGTTGGGTCCATTATTGTTTTCTGTATTTATAAATGCTATTGATGATGGTATATCGGGCTTAATGGCCAAGTTTGCAGACGATACAAAGGTTGGCAGGGTTGTCAAGGACACTACTGACACTATGCTGCTGCAACAGGATCTGGAAAGGTTGAGCAGATGGGCTGAGAGGTGGCAAATGAAGTTTAACATTGACAAATGTAAAGTACTACACATGGGAAACAGCAACCCCAGAGCAACGTATCAACTCTGTGGTACTACACTGACAGTGATAGAGAATGAAAGGGACTTGGGGGTGGTTGTGCAGGCAGATATGAAGTTCTCTGAGCAGTGCAGACGGGCTGCAAGAGTAGCTCATGGAGTATTGTCAATGATATACAGGAATTTTTCCAGCAGGGATAAGGAGGTGATTATTCCATTGTATAAGGCGATGGTCAGACCACACCTAGAGTACTGTATACAGGTCTGGAGGCCTCATTTCAAGAAGGATGTAGAGCTGCTGCAACGAGTACAGAGAAGGGCAACAAGATTAGTGAATGGAACAAAGGGGTGGTCTTTCGAAGAAAGGCTTAAGTTTTGCAAATTACAGTGTCTGGAGACTAGGCACCAGCGAGGTGATCTGATAGAGGTGTATAAAGCCTTGAATGGTTTGAGCATGCTCAATGCTGATGGGATTCTTCCTCTCACTCAGAAAAATCACCTGAGAGGGCATAAATTCAAATTGAGGAAAGACAGATGTAGGATAGACGTGCGGAAATTTGCCTTTAGCCAGCGGGTGGTTGGTTGGTGGAACAGACTTCCATCCCTTGTGGTGGAGGTTGATAACCTAAATAAGTTTAAGGCTCAGCTGGACAGGTATTTTGAACGAACAGAGGGGTGAAGTGGAAGTGGGTTTTTTTTTTTTTTTTTTGGCTGATGCTGCATAAGCTTGCTTTCTTGCATCAAATGCCTCTACTAATGCTAATGCTAATTCCACCGGTCTCTTACTCTTAATATCATTAGTGCCAACAGGTACAACTATATCATCTTTTGTGCCCTTAAAAGATGATATCCTCTCTACAACTTCATCAACCTTTGCCCCTGGCAGACATACCCTGGTCCTGTTCCACCTATCCTTTTTACAAAGCATGTTCTCCATTTCCCTGACAATAGAGTCACCAACAACTACTAGTTCCTGTGGGACCAGTGCATTCTGCCTTGGGGGTTGCCGCTGTGTTGCATGATGACCAAGTGCAAGCTGTGGCATTGATGTGGGCAGCTGAGAGCTTGATGGTTTAGATCCTTTGAGGGCATCCACCCTGTCCTTCAAGCTCTCATATAGGCCCATAACAACACTGAGTTGTCACCTGATTTCGTTACACTCCTTGCATTGTGCACACACAAAGACATCGCCCATGGCAATATCATGTCCCATACCCGATTGCTCCACAAACATCATGCAAGCAGTGCATTTTAAAAGGCTGTGATTCAGAGGGCAACTGCCCCCCCCCTCAGTTCTCCCCTGAGCCACAGCACTCCCATTAGCTTGAGCCTTTTGCTTTGCTGCTCTGGTCTAAGTCATGATTTCGATTTAATTTCAATTTCAGTACAAAATTATAACCCTTAACTTGTATCCCAACACAATTATAACGCTATATATATTTTTCATTATCGAGTATTATCTACGAGTTCCATTTATATAACTTTCGTATCAAGTTATGTATTGATTAATTTTGTTACGTTTGTAATCTAAGTCGTTATATGTATTTGGTGAAAAGTACAATTGAATTGACAACGAAGTTTAACAAAATTAATAGATTTTACTGATTAATTGACAATATTATATTATATACTGGCAAGTTATGAATGGTAAATCTACGGACACTTAAGTATTAATTAACTTCCAAATCTCACTGTCTCAATTCAGAATAAACTAAGGATCCTAAATAGGTCTATAAGCTACTTACAGAAAATAATTTGATGTAACAATTGGTCAATAAAGCAGCTAAGTATGCCTAAAAAACTTCTTGTTCAGCGGAGCTGCAACTTGTAACACATGGATTTGATACCCCTACCGATACTTTTATGCAATTACAAGGCCGAGTAAAGAATAAATTTACCAGATTGATCAGAAAATCACAAAATAATGCTATACTACTAAATTTAAATCAAAAGTTTTAGAAAAACAATAATTTCAAATCAATAAATAAGAAAATCCACTTAGCGGCTTTGAACCCTTCTGACTCTCACTAGCCTCCATTACCGTCCCAAGGGTCAGTAATGGAGTACCAACCATAATTTTATCATAACTACTTTACTGTGCCTGATAAACAAGCCAAACAAGCATTATCTTTTATATTTTTAGAAAGGAATGTTTATTTAAATTAGCTGTAGAATATTTGAACAAATATTGAAAAAATAACATTAATAATATCCATTGTTATTAAAATATGGGTAATTCTGATATAGATATAGATATATATATATATATATACTCAACAGGTCTGTTGTCCGCTATTGCTCTAGTGTACTTGGAAAGTTAGTTGATAGCATCAGCCCATATATAACATCTATCCTCGTTAGTGGTAAACAGGTAACTTTTTTGAAGATTAAAAATTATAGTCACATTTTTATTTAATTTGTCTTTTTTTAACCATCTGATAGTCAGGTGTTTTTCAAGAAAATTATCATATTTTTCTCCCCTACTTTTCAAAACATGTCTTTGTCCCCACCCAAATAACATTTCTATTTACAGTCCATTGAAAACCAAATTTACCATGTACATAAGGGAGTACAAATGGCCTCCATGGGCGAGTGGTCAGGAGCAGGCGTTCAGTAGCACACTCTCTGGGTAGACCGGGGTTCTAGCCCCTGACTGCTAAATACGGTCGATCTGCCAACCTGCAATGGCCCAGCGTGGCAGATTATGGTCCATTTCCCTCAACATTGAGGAGGCTTCCATCCTGCAGTGGATTGACAATTAGCGGCAGTTTACCTTTTTAGCATCCCAGTGGGATAGTGCTAATTTTTGTCCTACATCTTGAAATAAGTGCCACATGTTTAGAACTCATAACTCATTTAACACCTATTAACATGTATGTATAAATTTATTTTTATTGTAAACAGATTTGGTACATAGAGGACAAACCCATTATGTTTAGTTTTGAAGTACCAACCACAGTAAGACTAGTCGATGTAGTGGTATTGTAGTGTTGTATTATAGTATTTTGTTGTTGTGTGATTGGCCACTTGGCCCAGCAATCTTCTCTTTTTTTTTTTTTTCCTTTTTTTTTTTTATCTGATGGAAAACTACTTGATAGCATCAGCCCTTCTTGCATTACTTGCCAATGCTAATGCTGAGTCCATGGGGCACTGTTGACTTGTGATTACCATCCTAGGCATGAAGAATGAGGCCATTTTCTACTAAGTCAGATCCAACCAAAATTACAATACCCATTGGGGGGGAGAGATATATCTGTTGTGTGCACCCTGACTGGTGTACTATTTTGAACTGCCATTTTGAAACAAGATGGCTTTAACTGGAGTTAGGCAAATCTGTTTGGAACTCTCTTGTACATATTCCAGTTAAGCAAAATTAGAGATCTTTTGAGAGTATATGAGTATAAAGTATGTGTGAGAGTATACACATGCTGAAGATATTTTTATTTTGATCAAGATCAAATTTACAATACTTGTTATAGTAGGAGTAGTAGTAATGGAGGCATGTAATGCAAGAAAGCAAAAGTATGAGCTTATGGAGCATCAGCCCAAAAAATAAAAAATAAATAAAACAAACATCCTCTAAACATTTGTCCGGATCCTCCTTGAAATTATTTAAGCTATCAACTTCCACAACAACAGCTGGAAGTCTGTTCCAGAAATTAACCACCCACTGACTAAAGGAAAATTTTCCCACATCTATTCTACAACTGTCTTTCCTCAATTTCAATTTATGCCCCCCCCCTCAGGTTCTTAATCTCAACAAGCAGAAGAATCCCATCAGAATTCAGCATGCTCAACACATTCAAGGCCTTATACACCTCAATCAGATCACCTTGCAGGTGCCTAGTCTCCAACCACTGCAATCTGCAGATCTCAAGCCTTTCTTGGAAGAGGACCCCTTCGTTCCCCTCACCAATCTTGTTGCCCTTCTCTGTACTTGCTCAGGCAAATCTATATCCTTCCTAAAATGAGGCCTCCAGATCTGTAGCCAAGGCATGGCCGCCTCCGTAGCCAGGTGCACAGGAGCAGCAGTGCGTAGCACATGCTTCTTAATTAGGCCGGGGTTCGAGCCCGTGACCACCAAATACGGACGATGCGGAAAGGTCAGGGAATGACCACCGCATATCCCAAGAGCAATATGGCTTTAGTTGCTAATGCTCCTAAAAACCAAATAACTCTAACTCAAGGCATGGCCTGACCATTGCCTTATACAAAGGGATAATCACCTCCTTTTCCCTACTAGCAAAATTCCTGTATATCATTGACAATACCCCATGACTTGCTCTGGCAGTCTGTCTGCATTGCTCAAACTTAATATTATTATTATTATTATTGTTGCTCTTATATTATTTCTCCCTGATTGGGGGATTCCACTCCGTGACGAGTACTGCTACCAAGTACACATGGCGATTGTAGTGTCTGGTGTTACTGTTGTTCGAGGAAATCTCTGACTATCCTACAGGTGTTCAGGATTGCGACTTTCTGGAGTTCCTTGTAGGTGTTCTCTGGGAGACCTATCGCTGCTAGGCTGTTATGTAGAGTCTTTGGCACCATACTGGTGGCTGACATGATGATCGAGATTGCATATGCTACATCTCCTTCACTTTGTGTCTCAGGTTCGTATACTTCTTAATTTTTTCATGAGTTTTCTGGACATTGTTATTGTTGGGCACCGCTATGTCAATCAGGTAGGTAGCCTTTTCCATCTTGTCCACAAGGATTATGTCCGGTCTGTTGTGCAGGATGGTCTTATCCGTTATTATGGCGCAGTCCCAGTACAGCTTGTGGGTTCAACATGTGTCATCTGACATTCAGGGCTCCTTTGCGATGTATTTTCTATAGTTTCTTGTGTTGATTACCTGGTCTTGGATGGCCAGCACGAATCCTTCAGTCTCGGGGGAAAGCGTCCCGTTTGTGAGCCATGCATTTGAAGCCATGTTATTGATATGATTTTATGGTCATTGTAGTGTCTGCCATGGAGTGACTTCTTTGCCCATCTTTCTAACTTCATTTCTTGTGCCGTCTGGGTGAGTGGTGGTTCCTCGCTTAGGTTGAGTGGGGTAAACCACTTAGCTATCTTCCTTATAGTCTGGTGGAGTGGTGCTGTGTTGTTCCTGAAGTAATCCTTCAGATTAACTATCGCTGTTTTCTGTTGCTCTATCTGGTCTATCAGGCCCCTTCCTCCCTGTTTTCGAGCTATTATTAGTCTCTCCACTGCTGACTTTGGGAGGTGTTGGCAACTCTTGGTTATAATTGTCCTTGTCTTTCGCATGATATCTTCTAGCTCGATGTTAGTCCAATCTATGACCCTGGAGGTGTATGTTAGCACTGGAGCTTCATAGGTGTTTATGGCTTTATCTGTGTTCCCTCCATTCAGTTTTGCTTTCAGCAGGCTTCTGAGTCTGATGATATTTTTCGGTCAGGCACTTCTTGATTTCCTTTTGCTCTAACTGCTCAGCCTTCATCATCCCTAATTATTTGTAGGTCTCTCCTTCTGTCATAGCTTTGATCTTTTTACCAGACAGCAGCTGGTAGTTCCGGCCAACTAATTTTCCCTGGTGCAGTATGTGGGTCTTCCATTTGTCTAGACCAAATTCCACCCTAATGTCCTTGCTGAATTCTTTGGTTATCCAGTGTAGTTGCTGGAGTTGCTTCTCGGTTGCTGCGTACAGCTTGATGTCATCCATGTACATCAGGTGGGTGAGGGTGTACAGGTTCTTTCTTCCTTCTTTGAGATTATATCCATACTCATTGCCGTTAAGCATGGTGAATAGTGGGTTGAGTGCTAGACAGAACCACAGTGGGAGTAGAGCATCTCCCTGAAAGATTCCTCTTCTAATGGGGATTGGCCTGGTTGTGATGTTCTCGACCTTAATATTGGTACTCCATTTCGCCATTGTTGCTCTTAGGAAGTTTGTCACTATCGGATTGACCTTGTAGATCTTCAGAGTCTCTATTAGCCAGCTATGAGGTACGGAGTCAAAGGCCGTGTATAGGTTGCGGTGCTTCTTGTAGGCTTGCTCCATAACTGCGGCTTCTATGGTTAATTGCTCCTTGTATCCTTTGCCCCTCCAATTGCATCCTTTCTGCTCTTTGGCTATTATGTTCTGACTCTCTAAGTGGTCTAATATCTTCTTGGTTATGCAGCTGGTCAGGATCGTGTACATCTTTTGGAGGCAGGTGATTGGCCTGTATTTCACTGGGTTTCTTGTGTCTCCGTCTTCAGATATGTGACTCCTTCGGTGAGAAACTTCAGGATTGTCTCCGGGTGCCTTATCATTCGAGTGAACTGCTCTGCTAGGTGAGCTTCTTGTACCAGTAGTTGTGGATGTTATCAATTCCTGGGGGTTCGCCAGTTGTGAGTGTTCCTGATTGACTGTTTTACTTCTTCTTCTCGAATCTCCCACTCTCCCATCTCTTGTATGTCCTTGGTTTTCTTCTATTCTACTTCTATCCAGGGTGCTCTGCTGTTATGTCTTACTTCACTGCTCCAGATATTTCCCCAGAACTCCTCGATCATCTTCTTCTCAGGTGATCCGTTTCCTGCTTTCTCATCTTCACCCAGTTTCCTGTAGCAGGCTCTTTGGTCCTGATCGAAGATTTGGTTGTTTATTTTCCTCTGGGAGCTCTCTTTGTATCTGCGTAGTCTTTTGCTGAGTGTGAGTTATTATTATTATTATTATTAGCCATATGGTGCAAGGAAGCCTGAGGTTTATGCTGCGAAAGCCAAAAAAAAAAAAAAATTTCCCCACATTACCCAGAGAGAGAGAGAGAGTCAGAAGTAAACGGGAATTACCAAGAAGGCAAGAAAGAGAAGAATGATGATATCCAGCTCAGGACACTGGGTTGCCAAGGCCATACTCACCAGATGTGAGCCCCTGAGGCTTCTGACTATACAATTACTCCCAGATCTTTTCATTTTCTACCACCATAGGTGTAGTACCTCACAGTTTGTACATTTCTCTAGGGTTATTTCTACCCATATGCAGTATTTGCATTTGTCACTTCTCAGCCCATCTGCCCAAATTTTCTAGATCCTGTTGCAGCAGCACACTGTCATTAACACCCTGCCAACCTTTGTATCATCTGCAAACTTCGACATTAAGCCTGATATACCTTCTTCAATATCATTGATAAATATAGAAAATAACAATGGACCCAACACCGAACCCTGTGGGACTCCACTAATAACATTAGTCCACAAAGAGCAGTGTCCATTGATTACCACTCTCTGTCTTTTCCCACACAACCACCCTTTTATCCATTGTAGCAACTTACCCTTAATAGCATACTGCTCCTATTTGTACAGTAGTCTTTCATGTACAACAGTGTGAAAAGCTTTCCTGAAATCCAAGTATATGATATCGAAATTATTTCTTGCATCCAGTTCTTTTGAAAACACATCATAGTATCCAATCGAATTTGTCAGACAAGACTTTCCCTCGACAAATTCATGCTTATCTGAATTATTTCTGCAGTCTTGTCTAGCTGATCCTGCAATGCATGTTTAACCAGTGACTCCATTATTTTCCCAGGAACAAAAGTTAAACTAACTGGTCTGTAAATTACTCGTCACCCTTAGATCCCCCTTTGTAAATTGGGGTTACATTTGCATATCTCCAGTCCATGGGGACCTCCCCTGAGTCCAAGGATGCTCTCATAATTATGGCTAAGGGTTTGCTTATTTCCTTTGCAGTCTCCTTTAATATAACTGGATAGATCCCATCCACCCCAGGTGCCTTTCTTATGTTTAACTTCAACAATTTCTCCTCTACTTTGCTCTCGGTTATTACAAAATAATTAAGCACCCTGTTACAGTTTGATAAACTTCCGGCATTTTCCGCCCTTAATAACTCCTTAGGTGTGAATGTTGACGCAAAATACTCATTCAGATTATCAGCTATCTGAGCAGGATCATCAACAGTCAACCCATCAATACCAAGTGGACCAATCTGATTCATCCTGTTCCTTCGAGAGTTTATATAAGTAAAAAAAGTCCTTGCTGTTTTTCTTAGCATCCTTTGCTAAAGAAATTATAAACATCAGTGATATAAAATTTGAATTAGAAACTTGCAAAAGATAAAGTCAAACACATTATTTTAAACTGTATTTCGCAGTGATCAAATATCGGAGCAAACCGACCAGCCAAAGAAATCAACCCCTGTGGGTTTATCTGAGAAGTAAAGCTCATGTTGCTATTATTTAAGTGATAAAAATAGAACCGTATAGTGAACAGTTAGCAAATCATGTACTGCTCATGAAATTGAACAGTACATGCCAAGCCTGACTGTATATACAGGAGGAGGGGGTTCCGAAAAGTAAGGTAACACATTTTTTTTCTTCTTAATAATGGTGAAAGGGAATGAAATGAAACGTGGCAGACAGATAGACCTATTAATAGCATTCAAAAAGACAGTACTGCAACACTGCAACGTTGCAGTACTGTCGCTTCACAGTAGATTCCAGTTGAAAATTGGCCGCTACTGTGTGAGTGTGGTCCAAAACAGGCTTTCATGAAGTTATTCGCTTTTTTCAAGCAAAAGGGTTTTCGCCAAGTGACATTCACCATGAACTGGTTGCTGTGTATGGCAAAAAGGTGATGACAAAGAAGCAGGTGTGTTTTTGGTGCAATAAATTTAAAGCAGGCCGTGTTGACATTGAAGATCGACATCGGGCAGGCAGGCCTTCATCGAGCAAGACAGAAAACAACATTTCACGCATTAAGGGCATTGTTCTTGAAAACAGGCAAGTGAAACTGTGTGAAATTGCACAAATAGTGAATGTGAGTAAGTCGACTGTTCACGAAATTGTTCACAATGTCCTTGGCTTTCGAAGGGTGTACTGCCATTGGGTACCCCAACAGTTGTCAGAGGAGAACGAAGCAAAATGCATGGGGATGTGTCTCAAGAACCTGTTGTGATACAGCGACAAAGGAGAGGATTTTCTCGCTCGCATAGTCACAACAGACGAAACAAGGGTTCATCACTTTACCCCGGACAGCAAACAAGACTCCATGACCTAGAAACATCCACAATCTTCTGTGTGCAAAAAATTCAAAACTGTTCCCAGTGTCCGAAACGTCATGGCCACAGTGTTCTGGGATCGCTGAAGGGGTAACAATCAATGCACAGCCTTACTGTGCAACATTGTAAAAACTGAAAGCCAACATTTGACACAAACGACAAGGACTCCTGACAAGCGCCGTGATTTTGTTGCACAAAAGTGCAACTCCACACACTGCCCACACCACTCGTGAGTGTGTGCACTGTAATCATTGGGACATTGTGTCACATCCCCCCTACAGCCCAAACTTAGTGCCTTCAGACTTCCATTTGTTCAGCCCTCTGAAAAAAACACCTTTCAGGAAAGCATTTCACCACAGTTTAGGAAGTTCATCAGGCGGTGCAATGTTGGTTACTGCATTGGTTACTGCTGAATTTGAAAGTGTCTGCAATTCTGCCCAGACACGATAGGAGGGAGTATATGATGAGAGCCTTGTCGATCAATTCGGCCCTGGAAAGATTGTGCAAGGCTCAAGGAGTAGAATTTTTTTCAGCCTGGACTGTACTTGTTAACAGGAGAGATTGCTTCTACTGGGATGGGATACACTTAAATAGAAAGGGTGCAAGAATATTTGCTGATGCTATTGAGGCAGTGTTAGGTGGGTCGGAAAACTGCTAGCTTGGGGGGAGACAAAGACTAATAGATTAACAGTAGCCACTGGCAGAGGTGAAAGAGATTCTTGCACTGCTTCTATTGGAATGAGCGGAATCCTGAAAAACAAGATGCAGGATATTTCAGAGACTGCTGGAAGTCATTGCGGTACAAGTAAACACATGGGTTGTGTTAGGGTGGCTAAGAATAGAAACAGGTGCATGTATACTTGCGTGTACACCAATGCTAGGAGTTTAGTAAATAAATTTGATGAATTTGAGGTATTGCTCAATACATCAAAGGCAGATATTGTTGGGATATCAGAGACGTGGTGTCACACAGATATAAGGAATGCAGAACTGGAATTTGGGGAGTACAACGTCTACAGAAAGGATAGACAGGATAGGAAGGGAGGAGGGGTTATGCTATTAGTTAAAAAACACATAAAATCCAAGGAAGTGAAGCCAGTCGACATCGATGGACAGGGCAGTGTCGAGTCAGTTTGGTGTGACATAAGCATAGGTAAATCAAAATTGAGAGTAGGAGTGTGCTATAGGCCTAATGACTCTGATGAGTATAATAAGATACTGTACAGGGAAATAGAATGGGCCAGTAAATCAGACAGTCTTATAATGGGGATTTTAATTTCCCAGATATTTCTACACCAGCATGTTCGGAAGGCAACTAGAGGGAGTAATACTCTTGATCTGATTATCAGTAGTGATTCTTCATGCATTAAGAATCTGCAGATAAAGGAACCACTAGGTGGCAGTGATCACAGTGTGCTGAAGTGGGATTTACTCAAAGAGGTAACTACCATCAGAGGTAAAGGGAGGGGTTTTTGCTTTCGTAAAGGCGACTATGATGGACTCAGACAGTATTTAAATTCTATACAGTGGGACCAACTGATGATGTTACCAACGGCAAATTCAAAATGGGAAGCATTCAAGGAACTAATCTTGGAAGCTACCAGGCCTTACATACCAACCAAGAAATATTGTTCAAGGTTCAGGCCTAAATGGTTGTCAGATGAACTAATGAGACATATGGCAGAGAAGAAAAATGCATGGGATACATACAAATTAATGGGTGACATGGAAGCCTATGATAGATTTAAGTTGGTCTGTAACCAAGTCACAAAGGAGATTAGGCAGGAAAAGGCAGATTATGAGTAATCCTTGGCAAAGGATGCAAAGAAAAACAGAAAAGAGTTCTTTACCTATTTAAACTCAAGAAGGAAAGGGATGAATCAGATTGGTCCACTGGATGTTGGTTCAACAGTTGAAGATCCTGCTCAGGTGGCTAACAATCTAAACAAGTATTTTGCATCTACATTCACACATGAGGAGTTATTCAGGAAGGGAAAGGTCGTAGTTGAAGTAAACATTGGCAGTGAGCTAGATGATTTTCTAATAACTGAGAGGAAAGTGGAGGAGAAATTGTTGAGGATAAACATCAAAAAGGCACCCGGGTTGGATGGGATCTATCCAGTTATATTAAAGGAGGCAGCAAAGGAAGTAAGCAAACCCTTAGCCATAATTATGAGAGCTTCCTTGGACTCAAGGGAGGTACCCACAGACTGGAGATGTGCAAATGTGACCCCAATTCCCAAAGGAGGATCAAAGGCTGACACAAGTAATTATAGACCTGTGAGTTTAACTTCTGTTCCAGGAAAATTAATGGAGGCACTAGTTAAAGAAGCACTGCAGGATCATCTGGACAAGAATTCAGTTATAGCTCAGACACAGCATGGTTTTGTTAAGGGCAGGTCTTGTCTGACCAATTTGATTGGATACTATGATGTAGTCATAAAAGAACTGGATGCAGGGAATAACTTTGATATTATATATTTGGATCTTAGAAAGGCTTTTGATACTGTTGCGCATGGAAGACTGCTGCACAAATTGGAGCCAAATTGTTGCTATGGATAAAGGGATGGTTGAGTGGCAGAAGACAAAGAGTGGTAATCAATGGACACTGCTCAACGTGGACTAATGTTATTAGTGGAGTTCCTCAGGGTTCAGTCTTGGGTCCATTGTTGTTTTCTGTATTTATAAATGATAATGATGATGGTATATCAAGCTTAATGTCCAAGTTTGCAGATGATACAAAGGTTGGCAGGGTTGTTAAGGACACTACTGATGCTATGCTGCTGCAACAGGATCTGGAAAGGTTGAGCAGATGGGCTGAGAGGTGGCAAATGAACTTTAACATTGACAAATGTAAAGTACTACATATGAGAAACAGTAACCCCAGATCAACATATCAACTCTGTGGTACTACGCTGACAGTGGTAGAGAATGAAAAGGACCTGGTGGTAATTGTGCAGGCAGATATGAAGTTCTCTGAGCAGTGCAGACGAGCTGCAAGAGTAGCTCATGGTGTCTTGTCAATGATATACAGGAATTTTTCTAGCAGGTATAGGGATGTAATTATTCCATTGTATAAGGCATTGGTCAGGCCACACCTTGAGTACTGTATACAGGTCTGGAGGCCTCATTTCAAGAAGGATGTAGAGCTGCTGGAACGAGTACAGAGAAGGGCAACAAGATTAGTGAATGGAACAAAGGGTTGCTCTTACGAAGAAAGGCTTAAGTTTTGCAAATTACAGAGTCTGGAGACTAGGCATCGGCGAGGTGATCTGATAGAGGTGTATAAGGCTTTGAATGGCTTGAGCATGCTCAATGCTGATGGGATTCTTCCTCTTGCTCAGAATAATCACCTGAGAGGGCATAAATTCTAATTGAGGAAGGACGGATGTCGGATAGATGTGCGGAAATTTGCCTTTAGCCAGCGGGCAGTTGGTTTGTGGAATAGACTTTCATCACTTGTTGTTGAAGTTGATAGCCTAAACAAATTTAAGGCTCAGCTGGACAGGTATTTCGAACGAACGGAGGGGTGAAATGGGAATAGTGGTTGTGTTTTTTTTTTTTTTTTTTTTTTTTCTGATGCTGAATAAGCTTGCTTTCTTGCATCATATGCCTCTACTAATGCCAATGCTAATGCTAATGTGGGCACGGACTTATTCAGTACTAGTATTGATAAACTGATCCATCATTGGGACAAGTTGGGATATCAGTAAATCTGGAAACTTTGTGGAGAAGTAGTGCATGTTCACTTATTTCTTGGTGTGTAATTTCAACTTCATATTATTAAATATCATTGAGAGAAAAAATTGTTTTACCTTAATTTTCAGAAACCCCTCGTATTACATATATATACAGTCAAGTTAGGCAAGTGAGTAAAAACTTTTACATCACTTTTTTCAGTATATTATTTGAACATCAGATAGGATATGCCCTCCCCTCCAACTATACCATCACATATGTCATATTTTTAATTTCAGAACAAACAGTCAAACACTCACTCTTTTACAATATCACAGTGAGCAAGCATGAAAGCATGTGTGTAAGAATGGTGAATAATAACATACTTTTGTTCTTAACAGTAATTGTAATATACAATTCAAAGGTATGACATTCTTAGCTCATTATTATTTACTTTTGGACAATGAATATTAAAATCATCAAATAAAAAAATAATATTGATTATTAAAATTGATTACTTATCATTCATTTCATTGGAAACCCGTGATGAATAAAAGTTCATTAAATCTTTCTTCCTTGTAATAACTGATGTTTGGTAAGGTATCAACTAACTGTTCCTAAAGTAGTCATTACACATTTCGAGGGTACAGCTCTAAAACGGTGTTCGCAGGCCGGCCGCTAGTTAGTACACCGGACTGAACCTATTGGTAACTCTCTAGGAAGCTTCTGGATCAGCTAGTGTATAATCTTGCTACCTCTACTCTGCCAGACAGTGACTGGAGGGAGTCCGAGTAGTGTGTATGCGGGGAGCATTGTCGAGGCCACGTTATGTCAAGGATCTGGGTATATTCTTACCACATGTACGCCATATCCAAAAATTTCATTACTTCATACAGCATGTCCCACACACTTTTTCTTACTATTGAATACACCATGAATTGTCAAACTAATAGAGCAAGCTTATCTGGGAAAATATCTAAACCTCCCAAGGACTTCCTAATTCATTTCACAAATATACGTGGTCTCAATTCTAATCTCAACGATGTCCATTTCCACTTGCAGTCTTCCAAACCCCATGTACTTTTTCTGACTGAATCTCAGTTATCAGTTGATTCAACTACTGCTCATCTCAGATGTCCAAATTATTTGCTGTATGATTCCTTTCGCCTCAAAGGTGGTACTTGTGCATATGTCCGTTCTGATATTCCCTGTCAAAGACTTGGCAATTTGGAATCTCCTCTCTTTGACCTTCTCTGGCTTAAAATCTCTCTACCTCATTGTGTAAAATTCATCTGTTGTCTCTACCGTTCTCCCAACTCCACTAATCACTTGGAGCTCTTTGACTTCCTCTCTTTGCAACTTGACTTTCTCCAGTCCAACTTTCCTAACAGTGAGGTAATTTTCCTTGGTGATTTTAACGTTCACAACTCCAGCTGGCTTCTGTTTTCTAGTCACACCGACCCAGCAGGTCGAGATGCTGAGGCTTTTGCAATTACTAATGACCTAGCACAGATTGTTCATTTACCTACAAGAATACCGGACAATCCTAATCATACAGCCAATACGCTTGATCTTTTTCTCACAAACAACCCTTCTAAGTACAAGGTTGAAGTGAGAAGTCCTTTAGGCACTTCAGATCACAACTTGGTGATTCTCTCTTCTCCAATGAAACCTTTATCTCATGGCTATTCTGAACCTCGTATTGTTTGGCATTAAAAGAATGCAAAATGGGATGACCTGCGAGACTTCTTTTCTTCTTTTCCTTGGTCTGATTACTGTTTCAAAACTTCTGATGTCAACGTTTGCTCAGATCGTGTCAGTGAAATTATTCTTGCAGGAATGGAATCCTTTATCCCACACTCCACTTTAAAATCTCGTCCTTTATCTAAACCTTGGTTTTCCAATAAATGTGCTAAGGCTGTCCAAGAGAAGAATGTTGCATATCGTAATTGGCTTGTTTCTAATTCTTCAGTTTCATTTTCTGCCTACACCAAAGCTCGCAACAATTGTAAAGCAGTTATTAATCAGTCCAAACTAGAGTTTGAACAGGCTAAGAGTAGAAAACTTGCTTCTTGCCCTAATGGTAGCCGAGCATTCTGGTCTCTTGCCAAAGCTATTGGCCGCAACTTTTGCCCATCTCTGCTCCCACCTCTGTCCAAACCAGATGGTTCTGTTGTCACTTCAGCCAAGGATAAAGCTGACCTGCTAGCATCCCATTTTTCTTCCAGCTCATGTATTAATGATCTTGGTAAAACACCTCCAACCATTCCTAACACGCTCCATTCAATGCCTCCTGTGGTCTTCCGTCAAAAGGATATCAGAAGGATTTTGATGAATCTTGATGCTAAGAAAGCTCCAGGTCCTGATGGTATTTCTCCACTTGTTCTCAAAACCTGTGCTCCTGAACTTACTCCTATTCTTTGCCGCCTTTTTTCACTTTCTTATTCCAAAGGTGTTTTTCCTTCTGCTTGGAAATTTGCTCATATCCAGCCAGTTCCTAAAAAGGGTGACAAATCCCTCCCATCCAATTATCGTCCCATTGCAATTACTTCTACTCTTTCTAAAGTAATGGAGAAATCAATTAACCGCCAACTCTTAAACTACCTAGAAACCTTCCGTCTGATCAACGATCGCCAGTATGGATTCCGTCAGTGTCGATCCACTGGTGATATTCTGGCTTATGTTACCCATTTATGGACTAATTCAATGGAAAGGTTCGGTGAAACACAAGTAGTTGCTCTTGACATCTCAAAGGCTTTTGATCGTGTTTGGCATAAAGGTCTTCTAAACAAGCTTCCATCTTATGGTTTGCCAACTGTTTTTAGTAATTGGTTATCCAGTTTTCTCTCTGATCGCTCACTGAGGGTGATGGTAGATGGCTCTCTGTCTTCTAACTTCTCCACTAATGCCGATGTCCCCCAAGGTTCAGTTCTTTCCCCCACTCTTTTCCTCTTGTATACCAATGACCTTCTTCCATTGACTGGAAATCCGATCCATAGTTTTGCCGATGATAGCACATTGCATTCAACTTTCCATTTTGAGAAACCTTGTCCAGCTCAATCAGCTTCAAGTTCTCGAAAATCTGCTGCCAATTCCTTAAATGCTGATCTTCAGGTAATTCTTCAGTGGGGCAAAGACAACTTAGTTGATTTCAACCCTTCTAAAACTGAGTCTTGTCTTATATCTCGCAAAAAGGATTCTTCTGCTCCTATGCTTATCTTTAGTGACACTCCGATTTCTAGGCAAAATGATATATCTCTTTTGGGGATTACCCTGTCTTCTAATCTCTCCTGGCACAAGCACATTACAAATATTGTTTCCTCTGCATCTAAAAAACTTGGTTTTCTCTTTCGCTCTCGGCGTTACTTTTCTCCCAAACAGCTGCTCACTCTGTATAAATCGCAAATCCGCCCTGCCATGGAATATTGTTCCCACATCTGGGGTGGTGCCCCCAAAACCTCTCTCAGGCTTCTTGATTCCATTCAGAAGAGGGCAGTTAGGTTAATTAATGATTCATCTCTAACAGAGTCTCTCCACTCGCTTTCTCATAGACGCACTGTTTCTGCTGCATGCCTCTTCTACAGATACTTCCATGGGCACTGTTCTTCTGAATTGGCTTCTATAATTCCCGCTCTCTCTTTCAAAACAGTCCGAACACGTGCTGCCACCAGCCAACATCCATTTACTGTCCAATTTCAAACCCACAGAACCAACTTTTCATCTTCCTCATTTATTCATTCAACTGCCGTTTTCTGGAACAACCTTCCTTCATACGTATTTCCTGAAAATTACAATCTACAGAAGTTCAAGTCCAATATCAACAAATATCTTCTTTCATCTTCTCAACCTCCAACCCAAGCACGGTACTAAGTACTATAGGTTATAATACCTCTCGTGTTTGGGGTTCTCACAAAAAAAAAAAAAAACAAAAAAAAAAACACATGTACCGATGATTTATCACCAGTAATGATGTAAGAAATGAAGTGTGGGTTGGAAGTATCATGTTGAGGAAGCTCCTGACTTGTGAGAACTTAAATTATCAATTTCGCTAACAAGTGCAGAGGGCCAAAAAGAAAAAGTTAAAGAAATCACTCTCCTGATCAAATCAGGAACATGATCAATTGAATCATTGGTTTTTAAAGTTGAAAGACAGCCACAGAAGGATCATCTTTGATGGACAAGCAGTTCTCTTTTAACTTTCCGAACTACTGAAAAGTCTCGGAATGACACAGAAATCTCTGAAATAATCATAAGAATGGTAAATCTACCATAAAAGTCTCCAAATGACATGTAGTATCTTCACCAAAAGCTGTTTGTAAAGATTTTGCAAATCTTAAAAAATCAATGCCAATTACTTGTACCATTGATTCACCATCTCTCATTATAGTGTGAGACAATGGTTTCCATAATAGGGTGCATGTGGACCCCAGCATTGCAATTCATGGTGGGATCCACTGCTGCTCTACAGGGCCTCTCACCATATGAGATGGTGCAAATCTTGAACATTGTTGTTAACATTAGTATAGACAAATTTCAGTTGCCACCTCTCAGCCCATTTGCTCGACTTTTCTAGATACTTTTGCAGTTGCATACTGTCATTAGTGCCATTAACAACCTTGGCAACCTTCGTATCATCTGCAAACTTGGACATTAAGCCTGATATACCTTCATCGATATCATTAATAAATACAGAAAACAACAATGGACCCAACACTGAACCCTGGGGAACTACTAATAACATCAGTCTGCAAAGAGTAGTGGCCATTGATTGCCACTCTCTGTCTTCTCCCACTCGAACATCCCTTTATCCATAGCAGCAATTTGCCCTTAATGTCATACTTTCTTGAAGATAATGTCATATTATATTGAAAATAATAGCCAGATATTTAGCTATTGGACCATTCTGATAGAAGTGCCATTAATTTTTATAAGTGGTGCTCCTCTAAGCGTGTCTTTTAGGAGGATAGATGGACTTGTGTCTAGTCCTGCAATTTCAATAAGGCGTGTTAGCATGATTTTCCAATTCAAGACATCTGTTGGATTTAATTCCTTATTCAAGAACTCATCCAATATGATGGTCAAAAAGAATGAACCCAGTGCAGGGCCCGGGGGACAACATTTTATAATTATTCTGCTTTTTTCCTGAAATTTGGCCCTGACTATTTCTTTTCTGTTCTTGAGATAGCTGCAGATAATTTTAAAGAGGGTTTAAATACCTTGGCATGGCCTAACCTTCTGAGAATGTTGAGCCTCCACAAAAAGTATAAAGCATCAGCAAAATCTGCAGAGGTAGTAGTAGTAGTAGTAGTAATAGTAGTAGTAATAGTAGTAGTGGCACGTGATGCAAGAAAGCAAGTGTATGAGCTTATGCAGCATCAGCCAAAAAAAAAAAAAATCACACCATTCCCTCCAAATGCCTGTCCTGTTCCTCCTTAAATTTATTTAACCTAACAACTTCCACAACGACAGATGGAAGTTTGTTCCAGCAATTAACCACCCGCTGGCTAAAGGCAAATTTTCGCACATCTCTTTTACATCTGTCCTTTCTTAATTTGAACTTATGTCCCCGTAGGTTCGTAATCTGAACAAGTGGAAGGATCCCATCAGAATTCAGCGTGCTCAACCCATTCAAGGCCTTATAGACCTCAATCAGATCACCACGCAGGTGCCTAGTCTCCAGCCACTGCAATTTGCAGAACTTAAGCTTCTCTTGGTAAGAGGATCCCTTCATTCCCGTCACCAATCGTGTTGCTCTTCTCTGTACACGCTCAAGCAAATCTACATGCTTCCTAAAATGAGGCCTCCAGACCTGTACAGTACTCAAGGCGTGGCCTGACCATTGCCTTATACAGAGGGACAATCACCTCCTTTTCCCTGCTAGCAAAATTCCTATATATCATTGACAAAACCCCATGACCTGCCCTAGCAGCCTGTCTGCATTGCTCAGAAAACTTCATATCTGACTGCACAATTACTCCCAGATCTTTTTCATTTTCTACCACCTTAAGTGTAGTACCACACAGTTGGTACGTTTCTCTGGGGTTACTTCTACCCAAGGCGCCTCCGTAGCCAGGTGGGAAGAGCAGCAGTGCATAGCACATGCTTCTTGATTAGACCGGGGTTCGAGCCCGTCACCACCAAATATGGAGGATGCGGAAAGGTCAAGAAGTGACCACCGCATATCCCCAGAGCAATATGGCCTTAGCTGCTAATGCTCCTAAAAACCAAATAACAACAACAACAACTTCTACCCATATGCAGTACTTTGCATTTGTCAAGGTTAAACTTCAGTTGCCACTTCTTAGCCCATCTGCCCAAATTATCTAGATCCTGTTGCAGTAGCACACTGCCATTACTGTCATTAACAACCCTGCCAACCTTTGTGTCATCTGCAAACTTCGACATTAAGCCTGATATACCTTCATCAATATCATTGATAAATACACAAAACAACAGTGGACCCAACACCGAACCCTGTGGGACTCCACTAATAACATTAGTCCACGAAGAGCAGCACCCATTGATTACCACCCTCTGTCTTCTCCCACTGAACCATCCTTTTATCCATTGCAGCAACTTACCCTTAATACCATTCTGCTCCAATTTGTACAATAGTCTTACATGCACAACAGTGTCAAAAGCTTTCCTGAAATCCAAATATATGATATCAAAATTATTTTTTGCATCTAGTTCTTTGTAACCACATCATAATAACCAATCAAATTTGTCAGACAAGACTTTCCCTTAACAAACCCATGCTGTGTCTGAATTATTGCTGCAGTCTTGTCTAGATGATCCTGCAATGCATCTTTAACCAGTGACTCCATTATTTTACCCGGAACAGTAGTTAAACTAACTGGTCTGTAATTACTCGTGTCACCCTTCGATCTACCTTTGTGAATTGGGGATACATTTGCACATCTCCAGTCCGTGGGAACCTCCCCTGAGTCCAAGGATGCTCTCATAATTATGGCTAAGGGTTTGCTTAGTTGCTTTGCCACCTCTTTTAAAATAACTGGATAGATCCCATCCACCCCCAGGTGCCTTTCTTATGTTTAACTTCAACAATTTCTCCTCCACTTTGTTCTCAGTTATTAAAAAATCATTAAGCACACTGCTACAATTTGATAACCTTCTTCCATTTTCAAACTGTAATAATTCCTCACGTGTGAATGTAGATGCAAAATACTCATTCAGTTTGTTTGCTATCTGAGCAGGATCATCAACTGTCGAACCATCGATGTCAAGTGGACCAATCATATTCATCCCCTTCCTTTTAGAGTTTATATAAGTAAAGAAATCCTTGCTGTTTTTCTTAGCATCTTTTGCCAAAGATTTCTCGTAATCCGCCTTCGCCTGCCAAACCTCCTTTGTGACCTGATTACAGACTAGCTTATATCTGTCCCAGGCTTCTGCGTCGCCTGATAATTTATATGCATCCCATGCATTTTTCTTCTCTGTCACGAGTCTCATTAGTTCATTTGATAACCATTTAGGCCTAAACCTTGAACAATATTTCTTAATAGGTATGAAACTTTTAGTAGCTTCCACGATTAATTCCTTGAATGCTTCCCACTTAGAATTTACTGTTTGTAACATCGTCAGTTGATCCCACTGTACAGAATTTAAAAACTGTCTGAGACCACTGTACTCCCCTTTACGGAAGCAAAAACCCTTTCCTTTACCCCTGACGGTAGTTACCTCTTTGAGTAAATTGCACTTCAGAACACTGTGATCATTGCCACCTAGTGGTTCTTTTATCTGCAAATTCTTAATACACGAATGATCACTGCTGATAACCAGATCAAGAGTATTACTTTCTCTGGTTGCCTCTCGAACATGCTGCTGCAGAAAACAATCATCCAATAAATCCACAAAAGTCTGACTAGTGTGTGAGTGACCAACTCACAAGTTCCAGTCAATATCTGGGAAGTTAAAATCCCCCATTATAAGACATTCTGATTTACTGGCCCACTCTATTTCTCTGTACAATTGTTCATTGTACTCATTCAAGTCATTAGGCCTATAACACACTCTTACTCTTATTTTTGCTTTCGCAGTGCTTATCTCACTGCGAAAGGTGGAACAGCAGATAAATCTCCTCTGTGTAATTGGCTCCATGAAGTAGTTGCTGCATTGCATCCTTGGTTGAGTGCCTGGATTACTGAGTACAGAGCTGCTCTCAGACAGTGATGTAGTTACTGGCATAAAATCATTCTAAGATATTACCAAAAAGTGGTAGCAAAGTTATAGGCTATAAGATCTGAGCTCATTGGGAGGCTTATTAGGATTGTTAAGGACAAGCTGAAGTAGAGCCTTTTTCCATGGGGTTGGAACGACCCTATGGGCCAGAAATTTGTTGTAAAAAAATAACAAGTCCTGGACACTTGTTATTTTTTGTACAGTCTAAAGCTCCTTTAGCTCTTCCTCAGAAAAGGGAGGTTTTGTTTTTGCAGTGCAGTACAGTACTTTTGATTACAAATTTCTTGTTGGTCTGGGGTTAGAGCATGATTATCTGCAGGGTTTCTGATTATCTGCAGGTTTAGGTTTAAATGGTTATCAAATGAACTAATGAGACTCGTGACAGAGAAGAAAAATGCATGGGATGCATATAAATTATAAAGCGACTCAGAAGCCTATGGCAGATATAAGCTAGTCTGTAATCAGGTCACAAAGGAGGTTAGGCAGGCGAAGGCACATTACGAGAAATCTTTGGCAAAAGATGCTAAGAAAAACAGAAAGGATTTCTTTACTTATATAAACTCTAAAAGGAAGGGGATGAATCTGATTGGTCCACTGGATATAGATAATTCAACCGTTAATGATCCTGCTCAGATAGCAAACAAACTGAATGAGTATTTTGCATCTATATTCACACCACATGAGGAGTTATTAAGGTTTGAAAATGGTAGAAGGTTATCAAATTATAACAGGGTGCTTAATGATTTTGTAATAACTGAGAGCAAAGTGGAGGAGAAATTGTTGAAGTTAAACATAAGAAAGGCACCTGGGGTTGATGGGATCTATCCAGTTATATTAGAGGCGGCAAAGCAACTAAGCAAACCCTTAGCCATAATTATGAGAGCATCCTTGGACTCAAGGGAGGTCCCCACGGACTGGAGATGTGCAATTGTATCTCCAATTCACAAAGGGGGATCGAATGGTGGCACGAGTAATTACAGACCAGTAAGTTTATCTTCTGTTCCGAGTAAAATAATGGATTCACTGGTTAAAGATGCATTACAGGATCATCTAGACAGGACTGCAGCAATAATTCAGACACAGCATGGGTTTGTTACACTTGTCTGACAAATTTGATAGGATATTATGATGTGGTTACAAAGGAACTGGATGCAAAAAATAATTTTGATATCATATATATGGATTTCAGGAAAGCTTTTGACACTATTGCGCATGCAAGACTATTGTACAAATTGGAGCAGAATGGTATTAAGGGTTAGTTGCTACAATGGATAAAAGGGTGGTTGAGTGGGAGAAGACAGAGGGTGGTAATTAATGGGTACTGCTCTTCGTGGACTAATGTTATTAGTGGAGTCCCACAGGGTCCAGTGTTGGGTCCTCTGTTGTTTTGTATATTTATCAATGATATTGATGAAGGTATATCAGGCTTAGTGTCGAAGTTTGCAGATGATACAAAGGTTGGCAGGGTAGTTAATGACAGTAATGGCAGTGTGCTACTGCAACAGGATCTAGATAATTCGGGTAGATGGGCTAGGAAGTGGCAACTGAAGTTTAACATTGACAAATGCAAAGTACTGCATATGGGTAGAAGTAACCCCGGAGAAACGTACCAACTGTGTGGTACTACACTTAAGGTGGTACAAAATGAAAACGACTTGGGAGTAATTGTGCAGTCAGATATGAAGTTTTCTGAGCAATGGAGACAGGCTGGCAGGGCAGGTCATGGGGTTTTGTCAATGATATATAGGAATTTTGCTAGCAGGTAGAAGAAGGTGATTGCCCCTCTCTATAAGGCAATGGTCAGGCTGCGCCTTGGGTACTGCATTCAGGTCTGGAAGCCTCATTTTAGGAAGGATGTAGATTTGCTTGAGCATGTACAGAGAACGGCAACAAGATTGGTGAGGGGAATGAAGGGATGCTCTTACCAAGAGAGGCCTTAAGTTCTGCAAATTGCAGTGGCTGGAGACTAGGCACCTTATACAACTCCGATTGAGTTGTATAAGGCCTTGAAGGGTTGAGCACGCTGAATTCTGATGGGATCCTTCCACTTGTTCAGATTACGAACCTAAGGGGGCATAAATTCAAATTAAGAAAAAAACAGATGTAGAATAGATGTGCGGAAATTTGCATTTAGCCAGCTGGTGGTTAATTGCTGGAACAAACTTCCATCTGTCGTTGTGGAAGTTGATAGGTTAAATAAATTTAAGGAGGAACTGGACAGGCATTTGGAGGGAATGGTGTGATTTTTTTTTTTTTTTTTTTGGCTGATGCTATATAAGCTCATACACTTGCTTTCTTGCATCACATGCCACTACTACTACTACTACTACTATCATGTTCATGATTATATGCAGGATTATCATGATTATACACAATATTCACCCAGAATATTGTGTATGGTATCCTCCCGGATGTAGGTGTTAGTACCATCCATGGTGGTGGTATTGACCACTGTGCCTGTTGGAAGCTTGTTTGTGACTATCCGATTCACAACTTCCCAAGTGTCGGCATTCCCACGTCCTAACTGCCCCCAGGATTCCTTTTCCTGCACCTTATGAGAGCATAAGTTGCACCTTATGAGAGCATGTGAGAGCATATAGTTATTACTCAAAGTGTTTTAGTTCCCTCATCAATTTAGCATTAGCATTAGTAGAGGCATATAATGCAAGGAAGCAAGCTTATATGGCATCAGCAAGAAAATTAAAATAAATAAATAAATAAATAAAACCTTCCCATTTCAAACATTCATTCGATCCAAATATTTGTTTGGATTTGACAATGACAGATGGAAGTTTGTTCCAGCAATCAACCACATGCTGGCTAAAGGGAAATTTCTGCATATCTATTCTACAGTTGTCTTTCCTAAATTTGAATTTATGTCCCCTCGGGCGATTAATCTGGGCAGGAGGAAGAATCCCATCAGCATTGAGCTTCCTCAAACCATTCAAGGCCTTGTACACCTGAATCAGATCACCTTGCAGGTGCCTAGTCACCAGAAACTGTAATATGCAAATCTTAAGCCTACCTTCGTAAGAGTGACCCTTGGTTCCATTCACTAATCTAGTTGCCCTCCTTTATACTCATTCCAGCAGCTCTACATCTTTCTTAAAATGAGGCCTCCAAACCCGTATACAGTACTCAAGGTGTGGCCTGAACATTGCCTTATACAAGGGGATACTCACCTTATCCCTTCTAGAAAAATTCCTGTTTATCATTCACAAGACACCATGGGCTACCCTTGCAAACTGTCTGCACTGCTCAGAAATTTCATATCTGAATGCGCAATTACCCCTCGGTCCTTTTCATTCTCTACCACACAGTTGATATGTTATTCTGGGGTTACTGCTACCCATATGCAGCACTCTACATTTGTCAAAATTAAATTTCAGTTACCACCTCTCAGCCCATCTACTCAAAGTTTCTAGATCCTCTTGTAGTGGCATACTCCGTTCTCCTACTCTTAATATCATTGGTGCCAATGTGTATAACAACACGCTTCTGCTCTACTGTCATTAGTTTCATTAACAACCCTGCCAACATTATTATCTGCAAACTTAGACATTAAGCATGATATACTGTGATCAATATTGTTAATAAATACATAAACCCGCAATGGACCCAACACTGAACCCTGTGGAGGCTCCACTAATAACATAAGTCCACAAAGAGCAGTGTCCATTGATTACCACTCTCTGTCTTTCCCACTCAACCATCCCTTTGTCCATAGCAGTAATTTGCCTCCAATGCCACACTGCTCCAGTTTGTGCAGCAAACTAGAGCAGTGTGGCAACAGTATCAAAAGTCTTTCTGATATCCAAATATAGGAGGTCAAAATTATTCTTTGCATCCAGTTCCTTTGTGACCACATCAGAGTATCCAATCAAATTGGTCAGACAAGACCTCCTTTTAACAAACCCATGTTGTCTCTGAATTATTACTGCAGTGTTCTCTAGATGATCCTGAAATGCATCTTTAACCAGTGACTCCATTATTTTCCCTCGAACAGAAGTTAAACTAACTGGTCTATAATTACTCTTGTCACCCTTATATCCCCCTTTGTGAATTATGGTCACATTTGCACATATCCAGTCCACGAGTACCTCCCCTGATTCCAAGGAAAGTCTCATAATTATGGCTAAGGATTTGCTTGCTTCCTCTGTTGCTTCCTTTAATGTAACTGGATAGATCCCATCCACCCATTCATTATTAAGGTTTGAAAATGGCAGAAGGTTATCAAATTGTAGCAGGATACTTAATGATTTTGTAATAACTGAGAGCAAAGTGGAGGAGAAATTGTTGAAGTTAAACATAAGAAAAGCACCTGGGGTGGATGGGATCTATCCAGTTATATTAAAGAAGACGGCAAAGCAACTAAGCAAACCCTTAGCCATAATTATGAGAGCATCCTTGGACTTGGGAGGGTCCCACGGACTGGAGATGTGCAAATGTATCCCCAATTCACAAAGGTGGATCGAAGGGTGACACGAGTAATTACAGACCAGTTAGTTTAACTTCTGTTCCGGGTAAACTAATGGAGTCACTGGTTAAAGATGCATTGCAGGATCATCTAGACAAGACTGCAGCAATAATTCAGACACAGCATGGGTTTGTTAAGGGAAAGTCTTGTCTAACAAATTTGATTGGTTATTATGATGTGGTCACAAAGGAACTGGATGCAAAAAATAATTTTGATATCATATACTTGAATTTCATGAAAGCTTTTGACACTGTTGCGCATGGAAGACTATTGTACAAATTGGAGCAGAATGGTAGTAAGGGTAAGTTGCTACAATGGATAAAAGGATGGTTAAGTGGGAGAAGACAGAGGGTGGTAATCAATGGGTGCTGCTCTTCTTGGACTAATGTTATTAGTGGAGTCCCACAGGGTTCGGTGTTAGATCCACTGTTGTTTTGTATATTTATCAATGATATTGATGAAGGTATATCAGGCTTAATGTCGAAGTTTGCAGATGATACAAAGGTTGGCAGGGTTGTTAATGGCAGTAATGGCAGTGTGCTACTGCAACAGGATCTATATAATTTGGGCAGATGGGCAAAGAAGTGGCAACTGAAGTGTAATCTTGACAAATGCAAAGTACTGCATATGGGTAGAAGTAACCCCAGAGAAACGTACCAACTGTGTGGTACTACACTTAAGGTGGTAGAAAATGAAAAAGACCTGGGAGTCATTGTGCAGTCAGATGTGAAGTTTTCTGAGCAATGCAGACAGGCTGCCAGGGCAGGTCATGGGGTTTTGTCAATGATATATAGGAATTTTGCTAGCAGATAAAAGGAGGTGATTATCCCTCTGTATAAGGCAATGGTCAGGCCACGCCTTGAGTACTGCATACAGGTCTGGTGGCCTCATTTTAGGAAGGATGTAGATTTACTTGTGCGTGTACAGAGAAGGGCAACAAGATTGGTGAGGGGAATGAAGGGATCCTCTTACCAAGAGAGGCTTAAGTTCTGTAAATTGCAGTGGCTTGAGACTAGGCACCTTCACGGTGATCTGATTGAGGTATATAAGGCCTTGAATGGGTTAAGCACGCTGAATTCTGATGGGATCCTTCCACTTGTTCAGATTACGAACGTAAGGGGGCATAAATTCAAATTAAGAAAAGACAGATGTAGAATAGATGTGCGAAAATTTGCCTTTAGCCAGCGGGTGGTTAATTGCTGAAACAAACTTCCATCCGTTGTTGTGGAAGTTGATAGGTTGTATAAATTTAAGGAGGAACTGGACAGGCATTTTGAGGGAATGGTGTGATTTTTTTTTTTGGCTGATGCTGCAAAAGCTCATACACTTGCTTTCTTGCATCACATGCCACTACTACTACTACTACCCCAGGTACCGTTTTTTATGTTTATCTTCAACAATTTCTCCTCCACTTTGCTCTCGGTTATTAAAAAATCATTTAACTCACTACCATAGTTAAATACACCTCTTGTATTCCACTCCCTGACTAGCTTCTCATGTGTAAATGTCGATGCAAAATACTCATTCAGTTTGTTAGCTACCTGAGCAGGGTCATCAACAGTCAAATCTTCGATATCAGGTAGACCAATCTGATTCATTCCCTTCCTTCTAGAGTTTACATAAGTAAAGAACACTTTGCTGTTTTTCTTTGCATCCTTTGCCAAAGATTTCTCGTAATCTGCCTTTGCTTGCCTAACCACCTTTATGACTTGATTACAGACCAGCTTATATCTTCCATAGTCTTTTGTGCCATCTGTTAATTTACATGTATCCCATCCATTTTTCTTCTTTGCCACATGTGTTATTAGTTCATCTGACATCCATTTAGGCTTAAACCTTGACCAATATTTCTTTTTTGGTATGAAAATCCTAGTATCTTCCAAGATTAATTCTTTGAATGCTTCCATTTAGAAATTGCTGTTGGTCCCACAGTATATAGACTTTAAAAACTGTCTCAGACCTTATTCACCTTAAGGAAATCAAAAAACTTTCCCTTTACCTCTGATGGTAGTTACCTCATTGAGGAAATCCAATAGGTATATCCTATGGGATTTCCTCAATGAGGCACACTGTGATCACTGCCACTTAGTGGTTCCTTTATCTGCAGATTTTTAACGCATGAAGAATCACTACTGATAATCAAATCAAGAGTATTACTCCCTCTGGTTTCCTCCCGAACATGCTGCTGTAGAAAACAATCATCTAATAAATCCACAAAAGCCTAGCTAGTGTGTGAATGACCAACCCACAAGTTCCAGTAAAAATCTGGGAATTTAAATTTCCCCATTATAAGAAAATCTGATATACTGGCCCACTATATTTCTCTGTACAATTGTTCATTATATTCATCAGAGTCATTAGGCCTATCATCATCAGCCATTTTCAATCCACTGCAGGATGAAGGCCTCTTCGGCAACTTTCCAGTTCCTTCTGTTTTGTGCAATGACCGTCCATTTACTACCCACAAACTCTTGAATTTCATCTGTCCATCTCCTTCGTTGTCTTCCAGGTTTTCTTCTAGCTCCCCTTAGCCGCCTCCTTAGCCAGGTGGGAAGGAGCAGCAGTGCGTAGCACACGCTTCTTGATTAGACCAGTGTTCAAGCCCGTCACCACCAAATACGGAGGATGTGGAAAGGTCAGGGAATGACCACCGCATATTCCCGGAGCAATATGGCCTTAGTTGCTAATGCTCCTAAAAACAAATAACAAACAATAACAAACTAGCTCCTCTTGGATAACATTCTGTTATTCTCTTAGTCCATCTGTCATCATGTCTTCGAGCTATGTGTCCGGCCCAAGACCATTTTGGTTTTTTTTTTTTTTTTTTTGATAAGAATGTCCTTTACTTGAGTTTGCTGCCTAATTCAGTCTGATTCCCAGTATAACAGTCTGATTCCCAATATAATTCGTTCCATTCTTTGCTGTGTAGTTCTCAGCTTCTCTTCCATTCTTTTAGTGAGTGCCCAAGTTTCACTTCCATAAGTCATGGTGGGGAGTATACATTGGTTCATTATTTTACATTTCAGACAAACTGGGATTTTGCTCCTCAGTATGTGACTATATTTGCTGAATGCTGTCCATCCAAAATTTATTCTTCTCTTGACTTCCAGCCATTTATCATTATTACAGCTAATAACTTGTCCCAGATACGTATGTGACTCCACCTTTTCAATTACTGCTCCTTCAATCATTATGTCCCTTTCTGTGGCATACTTGTTCATCATTACTTTTGTTTTAGCCATATTCATCTTTAGTCCAAAATCCTTACTAACTCTGCATAATTGATTAAGATTTTCCTCTAATATTTGGGGATCGTGGCTTATGACCACAATGTCATCTGCAAATCGTAAATGGTTTAGGTACTCTCAATTCACATTGACTCCTTTCTGCGACCAGTCTCATCTTCTGTAAGCTTCCTCAAGGGTAGCAGTAAACAACTTCAGAGCTATTGTGTCTCCTTGTTGAACTCCTTTCTCAATTTTAAATTTGCTACTGTCTTTACAAACTTCCATCTGTCGTTGTGGAAGTTGATAGGTTGAATAAATTTAAGGAGGAACTGGACAGGCATTTGGAGGGAATGGTGTGATTTTTTTTTTTTTTTGGCTGATGCTGTATAAGCTCATACATTTGCTTTCTTGCATCACATGGCACTACTACTACTACTACTTCTACTTTGTCTAGTCTAATAAAGGAGGTAGTGTTCTCATATATTTTCTTCAAAATCATAATATATGAGGTATATATGCCTTGCCTTTTCTTTCCAGTGCCCGAAATATTGCCTTATGCTGTATGGAGTGAAATGCCTTTTCATAATCCACAAATGCCAGGCATAATGGTGTTTTATATTCATTTGCTTTCTGCATTAGCTGTGCTATTGCGTGAAGGTGATCCATAGTTGAGAATCCTGTCCTAAAGCCAGCTTGCTCTTTCGGTTGATTCTCATCAAGTATTCTTTCTAATCTGTTAGTAATGACTCTTGTGCACAACTTGTAGATGTGGGATAACAAGCTAATTGGTCTATAATTTCCAATGAACCTATAACCAATTTCTGATTTATCTCCTTTCTTATGCATCAAAACTATGATTGCATTATTCCACTTCTTAGGCATCACACCTTTTCTAATGCATTTTGTGCCATGTCTCTTCCTCCCAATTTTAACAACTCTACAGTAACTTCATCTTCCCCCAAGTTTTTCTGATACTTCATCTTCTTCAATACATGTTATACCTCATTAGGAAGGATATCGGGTATAACCTATGTGTTACTAATTTACAATCCATCTTCCCCACTGCTGGCATCATTCCCTCGCTCCTTTTTATAATTCTCGATAGTAGTCTTCTGCTATTTGAATTATGCCTTCTCTGAAATTTATAAGTACACCATCACTATTCTTCAGTTTCAGAATCATTTGTCTTTCTGTATTACTGCTCATGGCTGCTGATTTAAGTCCTTTATTTTCCCTTAATGCTTGTTCTACTTTTCTTGTGTTAAATCTTCTTATGTCCTCTCTAAATCTCTTTCTAATGGCTTTGCATAACTCAGCATGTAGAGCAGTTATCATCTTTTAAGGGCACAAAAGGTGATATTGTTATGCACTTTGGAACTAATGATATTAAGAGTAAAAGCTCTACTGATTTACTCAACAAGTACAGATCAGTATTGAAAAAAGTTGCGAGTTAGGGTGGAATGTGATTCTGCCCATACACGATAGGAGGGAGTATATGATGAGAGCCTTGTCGATCAATTTGGCCCTGGAGAGATTGTGCAAAGCTCAAGGGGTAGAATTTTTTTCAGCCTGGGCTTTGCTTGTTGACAGGAGAGACTGCTTCTACAGGGATGGGGTACACTTAAATAGAAAGTGTGCAAGAATATTTGCTGATTCTATCAAGGCAGTGTTAAGTGGGTCGGAAAACTGCTAGCTTGAAGGGATACACCGGTTATCAGTGGCTGCAGGCAGAGGCAAAAGTGATTCTTGGACTGCTTCTATTAAAATGAGCAGCAGCCTGGAAAGCAAGGCATTGGAGATTTCCAGGACTGCTGGGAGTCATAGTGGAACAAATAAATACCTGGGATGTGTTAGGGTTACTAAGTGTAGAAACAGGTGCATGATACTTGCATGTACACCAATGCTAGGAGTATAGTTGATAAATTTGATGAGCTTCAAGTGCTAGTCAAGACATCAAAGGTAGATATTGTTGGTGACGCAGATGATTGCAGATTTAAGCAGTGCAGAATTGGAATTTGGAGAGTACAATGTGTACAGAAAGGATAGACAGGACAGGAGGGGAGGACGGGTTATGCTGTTAGTTAAGAAACACATAAAATCTAAGGAAGTGCATTCAATTGATGTTCGTGAAAAATGCAATGTTGAGTCTGTTTGGTGTAACAAGCACTGGGAAAGGAAAATGAGAGTAGGTGTGTGTTATAAACCTAATGAATATGATGAGTATAATGAGCAATTCTGCAGAGAAATAGTGGGCAAGTAAATCAGAATGTCTTATAATGGTGGATTTTAATTTTCCAGATTTTGACTGGAATTTGTGGTTGGTCACTCGCACGCTAGTAAGATTTTGTGGATTTATTGGATGGCTGTTTTCTACAGCAACGTGTTCGAGAGGCAACCAGAGGGAGTAATACTCTTGATCTGATTATCAGCACTGATTATTCATGCATTAAGAATTTGCAGATAAAAGAAACACTGGGTGACAGTGATCACAATGTACTGATGTGGGAATTAAAGATGTAACTATCATCAAGGTTAAAGGAACGGGCTTTTGCTTTCATAAAGGTGACTACAGGGGTCTCAGTCAGTTTTTAAATTCTGTACAGTGGGATCAACTGATGATGTTACTAATGTTGGATTCTAAATGGGAAGTCTTCAGGGACTTAATTTTGGAGGTTACTAGGCTTTTCATTCCAAGTAAGAAATATTGTTCAAGGTTTAGGCCTACTTGGATGTCAGGTGAACAAATGAGCCCCTTGTCAGACAAGAAAAACATATGGGATGCATATAAAGTATCAGGTGACACAGAAGCCTATGTCAGATATAAACTAGTCTGTAATCAAGTCACATAGAAGGTTAGGCAGGCGAAGGCCGATTACGAGAAATCCATGGCAAAGGATGGAAAGAAAAACAGCCAAGAGTTCTTATGTAAACTCTACAAGGAAAGGGATGAATCAAATTGGATCACTTAACACAGATGGGTTGACTATTGATGATCATGCTAAGGTAGCTGATAAACTGAATGAGTATTTTGCATCTACATTCACACATGAGGAGTTATTCAATGAGGGGAGTGCCAGACATTTATCAAACTCTAACAGGGAGCTAAGTGATTTTGTAATAACTGAGAGGAAAGTGGAGGAGAAATAAAAAAGGCACCTATGGTGGAAGGGATCTATCCAGTTATATTAAAGGAGGTGGCAAAGGAAGTAAGCAAACCCTTAGTCATAATTATGAGAGCTTTCTTGGACTGAGGGGAGGTACCCATGGATTGGATATGTGCAAATGTGACCCAAATTAACAAAGCAGGATCAAAGAGTGACACAAGTAATTACAGACCTGTTAGTTTAACTTGTGTTCCGGGGAAAATAATGGAATCACTGGTTAAAGAAGCATTGCAGGATCATCTAGACAAAGCTGCAGTAATAGTTAAGACATAGCATGGGTTTGTTAAAGGGAGGTCTTGTCTGACCAATTTGATTGGATACTATGATGTGGTCACAAAGGAACTGAAGCCAAAAATAACTTTGATTTCATATACTTGTATTTCAGGAAACTTTTGATACTGTTGCACATGGAAGACTGCTGTACAAATTGGAGAGATATGGCATTAAGGGTAAGTTGCTACAATGGATAAAGGGATGGATGTGTGGGAGACAACAGAGAGCGGTAATCAATGGACACTGCTCTTCGTGGACAAATGTTATTAGTGGAGTTCCTCTGGGTTCGGTGTTGTGCCCATTGTTGTTTTGTTTATTTATCAATGATATTGATGAAGGTATATCAGGTTTAATGTCCAAGTTTGTAGATGATATATAGGTTGGCAGGGTTGTTAACGACAGTAAAGACAGTATGCTACTCCAACTGGATCCAGATAAGTTGGGCAAATGGGCCGAGAAGTGACAACTGAAGTTTAACATTGACAAATGCTAAGTACTGCATATGGGTGGCTATAACTGAAGAGAAATGTACCAACTGTGTGGTATTACACTTAGAGAAGTGGAAAGTGAAAAAGACTTGGGTATAATTGTACAGTCAAATTTGAAGTTTGCTGAGCAGTGTAGATCGGCTACAGGACAGGTCATGGAGTCTTGTCAATGATATGTAGAAATTTTGCTAGCAGGGATAGGGATGTGATTATTCCGTTATAGAAGGCAATGGTCAGGCTACACCTAAAGTACTGTGTACAGCCTGGAGGCCTCATTTTAGGAAGGATATAGAGTTGCTAGAATGAGTAAAGAAGGGCAACATGATTGGTGAGGAGAACAAAGGGGTGCTCTTACCAAGAAAGGCTTAAGTTTTGCAAATTGCAGCATCTGCGAGGTGAGCTGATTGAGGTGTATAAGGCCTTGAATGGGTTGAGCAAGCTGAATGCTGATGGGATTCTTCCTCTTGCTGAAATTAAGACCCTAAGGGGGCACAGATTCAATTTGAGGAAAGGCAGTTGTTAAATAGATATGCGTAAATTTGCATTTAGCCATTAGGTAGTCGGTTGGTCGAACAGACTCCCATCTTTTATTGTGGAAGTTGGTAGCCTATATAAATTTAAGGCTGACCTCGACAGGCATTTGGAATGAATGTAGGAGTGAAATGAGAGGAATATTTTTGGCTGATGCTGCATAAGCTTTCTTTCTTGTGTCATATTCCTTTACTAATGCTAATGTCAACTGGATGGACTTCCTTAGATTTTATATTTCGTTACTAATAGCAAAACTAAAAGCCCTCCACCTTTCCTATCCTGTCTATCCTTCTTGTACACATTGTACTCCCTAAATGCAATTGTGCATTCCTTATCTCTGTGTGACACCATGTCTCCGATATTCCAACAATATCCGCCTTTGATGTCTTGACCAGCACATAAAATCCATCAAATTTATTTACTATACTCCTAGCACCTTTTCTATTTAAATGTATCCCATCCCTGTAGAAGCAGTCTCTCCTGTGAACAAGCACACACCAGGCTGTGAAAAATTTTGCCCCATGAGCCATTGCACAATCTCTCCAGGGCTGAATTGATTGATAAGTCTCTCATCATATACTCCCTCCTATCGTGTCTTGGTAGAATTGCAGACACCTTCAAATTCAACCCTAATTCACAGCTTTTTTTCAACATTGACCTGAACTTGTTAAGTAATTCCGCCGTTCTCCTACTCTTAATATAATTGGTGCCAATGTGTAAACAGTATCACCTTTTGTGTCCTTAAAATATGATATCTGCTTAATAACTTCAACTTTTGCCACTGTAGACATACTCCGGTCCTATTCCACCTATCCTTTTTGCACAATATATTCCCCGTTTCCCTGACAATAGAGTCACCAACAACAACAACTAGTTCCTGTGGGACCAGCACATTTTACCTTGGGGATTGCCGCTGTGCTGCCTGATGTTCAAGTGCAAGCTCTGGCATTGATTTGGGCATCTGAGAGCTTGATGGGCCCTCAATTTAAGTCCTTCCGTGGCAACTACCCTGTCCTTCAAGCTCTCAAGGCCCAGAACAACGATGAGTCGGCACCTCATTTCCTCACAATCCTTACATCCAGCACACACAAAGACAATTTGTGTGTGCTTGGCAATATCATGTCTTGTTCCTAATTGCTCCACAAACATCAAACAAGCAGTACATTTCAAAAGGCTGTGGTTCAGAAGACAACCCCCCCCCCCTCAGTTCTCTCCTGAGCCACAATACTCCCACTACCTTGAGCCTTTTTCTTTGCTGCTCTGGTCTGAGACTTCATTTTGATTCAATTTTAATACAATTCAAATATAAATTGAATACAATTAAAAATATTTCCCTAAACTTCTATCCCAATGCAGTAATAACATTATATATATATATATATATATATATATTCCAGTATCCAGTTTTATCTCCTACCAAATTATGCTCCATTATATTAATTTTGTGTCTCCTATCAAGTTTAAGTTTCAATGTTATGTTTGTAAAATCAAAGTTTCTCATTCCTTTTACCTCACATTATTTTATTTTATTATATTATGTTATTGTTATATTATTATATTTTATCAAATACAGTATTATATATAATATATTCTATATATTTTTATTATATAATGTTATATTATAAAATTTATTTTATATTATTTTTATATTACATGGTACAGAAAGGGCAATGTGCATATGTACTTGTACATACGACACAATGTTTCCCCTATTCACCAGCCATGTAGTTGAGGTGTGGGCTTGTGAAAGGTGTAGGCCAGCAACTGGTGATTTAGCAGCCAGGATGTGGCAAACACCCCTGCCACCCCTGCTTCCCATCCTTCACCATGAGCAGGCATGCCAGGTTCTATACACAAGGGTTCTCACTGGGCTTCCCAGGGAATTCCAAGTTAAACATTGAAGTCACCTTGGAAGTTGAAAGATATGAGACACTTAAGAAGTAAAGTTGAAAGAACAATGACAGTAATGTCTATTCATCCCTGTGGTAAAATAATATACTGCTATCCATTCCTGGTAGTTTAGCATATCCAAGCCATGTCAGAGCTAGCAGAAGTTCTATATTGAGTAGAAGCAGTATATTATTTTCCCATCCAATCATAGAGTCGCAATGATCCCATCCAATCATAGAGTCTGAAGTCTGTCTAGTACTTACATTGTGGCTAGTGAAAAGTCAAGTATGGAAAGCCTTATTAGCAAATTCAAAGAAGGCAAGGAAGTTTTCCCTTGAAGTCAGCAGGGAATATGAATCCCCTCTTATCACAATTCCTGTTAGGATTTGGTGACTTGTTCTAATGTCTGTGTAGTATGGGCAGTTGTGAAGGATGTGATCCGATGTCTCCATTGATCCGCACTTGGATTAGGTATTGATCTCAGTTCAAATAGTTTGGCATTCAGGCCACCGTGGCCAGAGATAAGGAAAGTGGTAAAATGCCGTGGGTTCAACTACTTTAGATGCTGTTCTTGAAACTGCTGTTCCATGAGCAGTTGGGGTTCTCCTCAACTCTGTTGTGATCTTTTGTGACACAAAACAGAGTCTGTTTTGTGGCACAAAAGGCCAGAAACGTGAAGATTATAATGTAATCTACTTAGTGTAGCATTGTGGTGTGGTGATCTGTTCTTCATCTGGCTTCTTTGGAAGAAAAGATCTTACCATTGCCTGTCCTTAACCATGTAGAGGTGGGCCAGGCATTAGGGCTGAGTAAGTCTCTGGTAGGGCGAACCCTGGAAATACCTATGCTTGCCAGAGAAGGTTCAAAAAAAGAAAGAAAAATGTAAAAAAAATAATTAAATTATTGGTTTTATTGGAAATGAGCCCAAGGATGACAGTTTGAGTCTTGTAGTTCAGAAGACAACCTTCTCTCCTGCAGTGTAAAAGGGGGAGGTAAAGGAGTGGATAATAATAGTAATAGTAGCAGTGGCATGTGATGCAAGAAAGCAAGTGTATGAGCTTATGCAGCATCAGCCAAAAAAAAAAAAATCACACCATTCCCTCCAAATGCCTGTCCAGTTCCTCCTTAAATTTATACAACCTATCAACTTCCACAACGACGGATGGAAGTTTGTTCCAGCAATTAACCACCCGCTGGCTAAAGGCAAATTTCCACACATCTATTCTACATCTGACTTTTCTTAATTTGAATTTATGCCCCCTTAGGTTCGTAATCTGAACAAGTGGAAGGATCCCATCAGAATTCAGTGTGCTCAACCCATTCAAGGCCTTATATACCATCAGATCACCGCGCAGGTGCCTAGTCTCCGGCCACTGCAATTTGCAGAACTTAAGCCTCTCTTGGTGAGAGGATCCCTTCATTCCCCTCACCAATCTTGTTGCCCTTCTCTGTACACGCTCAAGTAAATCTACATCCTTCCTAAAATGAGGCCTCCAGACCTGTACGCAGTACTCAAGGCGTGGCCTGACCATTGCCTTATACAGAGGGATAATCACCTCCTTTTCCCTGCTAGCAAAATTCCTATATATCATTGACAAAACCTCATGACCTACCCTGGCAGCCTGTCTGCATTGCTCAGAAAACTTCATATCTGACTGCACAATTACTCCCAGGTCTTTTTCATTTTCTACCACCTTAAGTGTAGTACTACACAGTTGGTACGTTTCTCTGGGGTTACTTCTACCCATATGCAGTACTTTGCATTTGTCAAGGTTAAACTTCAGTTGCCACTTCTTAGCCCATCTGCCCAAATTATCTAGATCCTGTTGCAGTAGCACACTGCCATTACTGCCATTAACAACCCTGCCAACCTTTGTATCATCTGCAAACTTCGACATTAAGCCTGATATACCTTCATCAATATCATTGATAAATATACAAAACAACAGTGGACCTAACACCGAACCCTGTGGGACTCCACTAATAACATTAGTCCAAGAAGAGCAGCACCAATTGATTACCACCCTCTGTCTTTCCCACTTAACCATCCTTTTATCCATTGTAGCAACTTAACCTTAATACCATTCTGCTCCAATTTGTACAATAGTCTTCCATGCGCAACAGTGTCAAAAGCTTTCCTGAAATCCAAATATATAATAACAAAATTATTTTTTGCATCCAGTTCCTTTGTAACCACATCATAATATCCTATCAAATTTGTCAGACAAAACTTTCCCTTAACAAACCCATGCTGTGTCTGAATTATTGCTGCAGTCTTGTCTAAATGATCCTGCAATGCATATTTAACCAGTGACTCCATTATTTTACCCAAAACAGAAGTTAAACTAACTGGTCTGTAATTACTCGTGTCACCCTTCGATCCCCCTCTGTGAATTGGGGATACATTTGCACATCTCCAGTCCGTGGGAACCTCCCCTGAGTCCAAGGACGCTATCATAATTATGGCTAAGGGTTTGCTTAGTTGCTTTGCCGCCTCCTTTAATATAACTGGATAGATCCCATCCACCCCAGGCGCTTTTCTTATGTTTAACTTCAATTTCTCCTCCACTTTGCTTTCAGTTATTACAAAATCATTAAGTATCCTGCTACAATTTGATAACCTTCTGCCATTTTCAAACCTTAATAATTCCTCATGTGTGAATGTAGATGCAAAATACTCATTCAGTTTGTTTGCTATCTGAGCAGGATCATCAACAGTCGAACCATTGATGTCAAGTGGACCAATCAGATTCATCCCCTTCCTTTTTGAGTTTATATAAGTAAAGAAATCCTTGCTGTTTTTCTTAGCATCTTTTGCCAAGGATTTCTCGTAATCTGCCTTCGCCTGCCTAACCTCCTTTGTCACTTGATTACAGACTAGCTTATATCTGCCATAGGCTTCTGAGTCGCTTGATAATTTATATGCATCCCATGCATTTTTCTTCTCTATTACGAGTCTCATTTGTTCATTAGATAACCATTTAGGCCTAAACCTTGAACAGTATTTCTTAATAGGTATGAAACTTTTAGTAGCTTCCACGATTAATTCCTTGAATGCTTCCCACTTAGAATTTACTGTTGGTAACATCGTCAGTTTATCCCACCGTACAGAATTTAAAAACTGTCGGAGACCACTGTACTCACCTTTACGGAAGCAAAAACGCTTTCCTTTACCCCTGATGGTAATTAAATCTTTAAGGAAATCTCACATCAGTACACTGTGATCACTGCCACCTAGTGGTTCCTTTATCTGCAAATTCTTAATACACAAATGATCACTGCTGATAACCAGATCAAGAGTATTACTTTCTCTGGTTGTCTCTCGAACATGCTGCTGCAGAAAACAATCATCCAATAAATCCACAAAAGTCTGACTAGTGTGTGAGTGACTAACCCACAAGTTCCAGTCAATATCTGGGAAGTTAAAATCCCCCATTATAAGACATTCCGATTTACTAGCCCACTCTATTTCTCTGTACAATTGTTCATTGTACTCATTCGAGTCATTAGGCCTATAACACACTCCTACTCTTATTTTTGCTTTTGCAGAGCCTATGTCACACCAAACTGACTCAACAGTGCACTGTTCATCTATATCAACTGGATGCACTTCTTTTGATTTTATGTTTTTCTTAATTAACAGCATAACACCTCCTCCCTTTCTATCCTGTCTATCCTTTCTGTACACATTGTACTCCTCAAATTCCAGTTCAGCATTCCTTATATCTGTGTGACACCATGTCTCTGCTATCCCAACAATATCTGCCTTTGATGTCTTGACCAATAGAGAGGATTCCACCCCTGCTGAGGTAACCTGCCCTCTAGAGGGGGGGGGGTGATTAGCAATAGTATTTGATGTGGTAGGGCCCACCCCACCCTACAACCCCTGGGATTGGGGAGGCGAGACCGTGGGTATGAGAATAGGAGATAAGTAATATGGCTAGGAAGCCCTATGTAGGGGTTTGGTTGCCATCTAGGCATTTTTTTCAGAACTCTGACATGCCAGACCAGCTGAAGCCAGTGTCAGCATCCAAGACCATGCTGCGTAAGAAAACAACATGGCATCGGTAAGGGTGGAGAAGGTTTTTCTAGGTGTTTTACCCACACCATAGTCAAGTGGGTGAGGGGGGATACCTGTCAGACACAAGGGACAGCACATATACTCCAACCAGTTACCTCTCTTACCAAGAGAGGCTTAAGTTCTGCAAATTGCAGTGGCTGGAGACTAGGCACCTGCGCGGTGATCTGATTGAGGTCTATAAGGCCTTGAATGGGTTGAGCACGCTGAATTCTGATGGGATCCTTCCACTTGTTCAGATTACCAACCTACGGGGACATAAGTTGAAATTAAGAAAGGACAGATGTAGAATAGATGTGCGGAAATTTGCCTTTAGCCAGCGGGTGGTTAATTGCTGGAACAAACTTCCATCTGTCGTTGTAGAAGTTGATAGGTTAAATAAATTTAAGGAGGAACTGGACATGCATTTGGAGGGAATGGTGTGATTTTTTTTTTTTTTTTTTGGCTGATGCTGCATAAGCTCATACACTTGCTTTCTTGCATCATGTGCCACTACTACTACTACTACTACTACTACTACTACATCTGTCATGCCTGCATGTACACAGCACACTTTTTTTGTTTTTTATAGAAATAAGAAAAAAAGTATTCTCATTCTCTCTTACACACAGAACAGACAGTGCAACCTGGATATAACAACTACAACCCCTTATTTTTTGGTGGTACTGTGCCATATGGTGCAATATCATCACTTTGTTTATAGGTGCTTTATGGACAAGGTTTTCTTACCTTTCTTCTATTTCTTTTAATATAATTCAGTACATTCTACCAGCCCTGTTGCTTTATTTACTTTAAGCTTCAATTTCTCTTCCACTTATTTTTCTTATTGAAAGGCTGCAGGACAGAAGGAAGAGGATTTCGATTAACTGATAATCTTCAGATTGATTTTTGAAGGATTGGTTCTTGGCCAACTGTTGTTTCTGATTTTTATAAACAACACTGATGAGGGGGAAGGATATGGGTTCTTATGGCAAAATTTGCAGATTATGTAAAGATTAGGAAAGCCAATGATGATGAGTATCAAGCAGCAGCTCTTCAGGGTGGTTTGAATAGGCTTCAAGGATAGTCAGAAAAGTGGCAGCTGTTTTAATGTAGCACTTGGGGAATACTAATCCCAAAATAACTTATACACTTGGGGAGTTGAATTAAAAACAGTAGAGGAAAAAAGGAATCTTGTAGTTATGATACTGGCAGATATGATGTTCTCTGAGCGCTGTCAACAGGCGACCAGGAAAGCTAATGGTGACCTATCAATGATTTATAAAACAGTAGCCTGTAGAGATAAGGAAGTCATAATCCCACTATGTATGGCAGCTGTAAGATTGCACTTGGAATGTTGTGTCCAAGTATGGAGACCTTATCTAAAAAAAATAACATTGAGCATCTTGAAAGAGTCTACAGATGGACAACCAGCATGAGATTGTCAAAAGGGTTACTTATGAGGAAAGACATCAATTATATGGAGTACAGAGCTTGGCAGCCAGGCATCTTATAGATGGATGTCTATAAGACTCTGAGAGGGGATGGTAAAATTAATGAAGGCAAAATTTTCACTTTTATGAAGGATTCCAGAACTAGGGTCTGTAAATTCAAATTACAGGGAAAAAGGAGTTTAGACTGGATTGCATTTTAGCCACCTACATGAGGAGGGAAGCACATAATTAGTCTCTTTTCTTGAAAAAATTCCTTACTTGATAAAAACCAGAAATATCAACCTCCAAATTCCAGAAATATCAGCTAAGGAGCTTAGGTCTTGGGTGACAGGTAACTGGGCAAAATTGCTTTTGGATTGACATGACACATTTCTATAATTTGGCAATCATGGTATCAAATGTGTGTCAACAATATATTGAATGCAGAAGAAACCATTCTTAGATTCTTGAATGGAAATTGCTGTCTTTAATCAATGATTTGTACCCTATATACAAGGAAAGTGCATCTTTCAGGAGGATGGTACACTTCGCCATGCAAACCAAAAACATGCATGATATGGCTGAAATTATATACAGCCAATAAATATACAAAAAAAAAATAATAATAATAATTAAATTGATAAAACAAGCAGATTTTTAGTAAACTTATCTTTAGTAAACATTACTTATTTTGACTCTCTCATTGGTAGAAGCAATATTTATTTCATCAAAAGAAATATTGGCATGGTTCAAAGCAGAATTAAAAAAAAAAAAAAATTCACAATAATATGGGCACCTGTTAGATGCCCTGCCACCAATATTTCTGCAAATGGTGGTACTGCCAGTTTAAATGCAAGCAAAAAACCATTAAATCATGTGACACCTGGTAGATGGGCTCAGTGTGCACAGCATGTGAGAGATTTGGAAAATAATTATTGAGTCATGATTGAAAATGGAATGGTGGAACCACTTATACATGATGGTGTCTCAAAAGTAGTCAACCCATTTAAATATTTAAATTAAAGTGATAAAAATTTTATTTTTGCTTCAGGGTTTTGGTTCGAAATTGGAGTTTTAATTTGAAATAACAAAGAATGTGCTGCCACTGTTGAACCAATGGGCTTGGCATTGTGAAACCTCTGCAGCATACAGACAGATGAAAATTTAATGTCGGAAAGAAAGGTCGCAGTTTGAAAGTGAGTGCCTGGCCCTAGTAAAAGAACCAGATTTTTTCAAAAACCTTTTGATAACTGATGAGGCACACTTCCACTTAAATGGGTTTGCAAACAGACAAACCCAAGGTCACTTCATGATGCACAGATGACTGTATGGCATAGTGTTATGGCTCATTGACTGGACCTTTCTTTTTTGAAAATGATGAAGGAAATGCTGTTAGTGTCACTGGTGAACAATATCGCCAAATGTTAATAACTTTTCTGCAGCTATTGCTGGAAGCCGAAAACAGGGAGGAATTGACCAGACCTTTCTTTTTTGAAAATGATGAAGGAAATGCTGTTACTGTCACTGGTGAACAATATCGCCAAATGTTAATAACTTTTCTGCAGCCATTGCTGGAAGATGAAAACAGGGAGGAAATATGGTTCTAGAGATGGAGCAATGAGTCAAATGATAAGAGAAACAATGACATTGCTTCAAGAAATATTCCTAAATCATTTGATCTCACAATTTGGAAACGTTTGGCCTCCGAGATCTTAAAATCTCACAGTCCCAGATTATTTCCTTTGGAACTTACTCAAGGACAGAGTATACTTGTACAAACCAAGAAGAATTATGGCTCTCAAAGAAATTCAGAACATAATTTGAGAATTGTCGATAGAACTTCTTGAGAAAGTGATGTCAAGTGTAGTGTCCTGACTACGAAAGTGTAGCGATCAAGGAGGCAGGCATCTGCCTAATGTAATATTTTATATATAAATCTCCAATGTGTGTACTGTCAATAAACATGATGTTGATACAAATGGGTTTATAAGTTTTTGTACACCCTATTTATGTAAATGGCAGTGAAATTTTTAATTGTGATTTTAACCGCATCCTGTAAAAACTAATGCTTTTTTTTTAAATACTCTCGTGTGTGCGTGTGCATGCATGCATGTGAAATAAGGTACCTACATATTCTTCTGAAAAATAGCTCTTTTTAAAGAATAACCAGTCATCCATAACTTTCATACTTGATGTTAAGTGTTTCTAAATTAGCTGTTTCTAATAGTAGTAGTAGTAGTAGTGGCATGTGATGCAAGAAAGCAAGTGTATGAGCTTATGCAGCATCAGCCAAAAAAAAAAAAAAAATCACACCATTCCCTCCAAACACCTGTCTAGTTCCTCCTTAAATTTGTTTAACCTATCAATTTCCACAACGAAAGATGGAAATTTGTTCCAGCAATTAACCACCTGCTGGCTAAAGGCAAATTTCCCCACATCTATTCTACATCTGTCTTTCCTCAATTTGAATTTATGCCCCCTTAAGTTCGTAATCTGAACAAGTGGAAGGATCCCATCAGAATTCAGCATGCTCAACCCATTCAAGGCCTTATACACCTCAATCAGATCACCACGCAGGTGCCTAGTCTCCAGCCACTGCAATTTGCAGAACTTAAGCCTCTCTCTTGGTAAGAGGATCCCTTCATTCCCCTCACCAATCTTGTTGCCCTTCTCTGTACACGCTCAAGCAAATCTATATCCTTCCTAAAATGAGGCCTCCAGACCTGTATGCAGTACTCAAGGCACGGCCTGACCATTGCCTTATACAGAGGGACAATCACCTCCTTCTCCCTGCTAGCAAAATTCCTATATATCATTGATAAAACCCAATGACCTGCCCTGGCAGCCTGTCTGCATTCAGCTCAGAAAACTTCATATCTGACTGCACAATTACTCCCAGGTTTTTTTCATTTTCTACCACCTTAAGTGTAGTACCACACAGTTGGTACATTTCTCTGGGGTTACTTCTACCTATATGCAGTACTTTACTTGCCACTTGTTAGTTGCCACTTCTTATCCCATCTGCCCAATTATCTAGATCCTGTTGCAGTAGCACACTGCCATTACTGTCATTAACAACCCTGCCAACTTTGTATCATCTGCAGACTTCGACACTAAGCCTGATATACCTTCATCAATATCATTGATAAAAAAAAAAAGGCCGCCGTAGCCTAGTGGTCAGGCGCGCGGGTGCATACGTACACGTACCTTGAGTGACCGGGGTTCAAACCCGTGACTGCTGAATACGGTGCTGTTTCTTGTATTCTATCTTGTGAACTCCTCTGACCGTTTGGTCGTCCCGGAGTATAAACAGAAAATTTATTTATTTATTTAATATACAAACCAACAGAGGACCCATCACCGAACCCTGTGGGACTCCACTAATAACATTAGTCCACAAAGAGCAACACCCATTAATTACCACCCTCTGTCTTCTCCCACTCAACATCATCTGCCCATTGTAATAACAAATACAATGGGCAGACAACAAATATTGTCTGTCATTCTCTAGAATTAATTTGAGTCCTTTTTATGATTTAAATTGAAATAGTTAAAAACACTATATTCAAAAAATTGTTTTTACAGGCAGTATATCGTTTACAAGTGAAAATGTGCAAATTCGTTATTTTTATAATACTACACAAGATGTTCAGATGAGTATTTTATTTTATTTAATATGGTTTTTTTGCAAAATTTTTGTGATGGCAGTTCAGTTTCTGAAGTGGAAACATTAGCAGATGGATACAGTACCTGTTTTTACAGGTACTGTATCCATCTGTGCTGATTCTGTAATATGGTTGCAAAATAGCAACTTCCAGAAAGTTTGAAGTTAAAAGAAAAGGACTTTGCACAACTTAGTTACTAAATAATAACAAAAAAAAAACAGCGGCTTCATGTATCATTTTTTCTTTAACATTATGGTGGTTATCTTGTTAATAAAAACATAGACAAAAAAAAATAACTCCCTTGTCTCGCTAATAGATTTTTACATAGAACATATATGAAGGATTTGTCTTGTAAATTATAATTACATTTAATTTATTCCTAGATTACTGTTGGAATATTTGGCTGTCCAGAAACAGTGATTGATCATCCCTTAACTCCAAATGAAGTAAAAGATATTATATATAGCCAATGCCAACATCATGATATATATCAAGCTGTTCTGCAACAGGAAATTATTCTATATATTGGTCGTCTTGTCTCTACTATTCCTCAATTGTTTCATGGTATCCTCAAGATCCGTGTTGGGTAAAATAATTTACTTATTTTCATATTGGTGTAGTTAAAGATTCATGGAAACTGTATGTTATAGAGATTATGACATTCTCTTTTGGAACAGGCTAGATAAATTATGATTGGGAAATGATCCAGTATAAATAGATTGCTAAACACTAAGTATGTGGAGTAAAGTTAGACAGGATGTAGTAGTAGTAATCGAGACATGTGATGCAAGAAAGCAAGCTTATGTAGCATCAGCCAAGAAAAAAAAAACAAAAAAAAAACACACTTTCACACATCCATTCCCTCTAAACGTTTGGCCAATTTCCTCCTTGAATTTATTTAAGCTATCAACTTCCACAATGACAGATGGAAGTTTATTCCAGCAATCAACTAACCACTTGCTAAAAGCAATTTCCCTCATATCTATTCTATTACTCTCTTTCCTCAATTTGAATTTATGCTCCCTCAGGTTCGTAATCTGAGTAAGAGGAATACCATCAGAATTGAGCCTGCTCAATTCATTCAAGACCTTATACACCTCAATCAGATCACCACGCAGGTGCCTAGTCTCCAGCAGCTGCAGTTCGCAGAAGTCTTTCTTGGTATGAGGACCCCTTTATTCCCCTCACCTATCTTGTTGCCCTTCTCTGTACACACTCGGGCAATTCTACATCCCTCCTAAAATGTCTCCAGACTTGTATAAGTCTGGAGACATTTTAGTACTCAAGGTGCGGCCTAACCTGATTATCCCTTATACAAAGGGATAATCACCTCCTTTTCCCTACTAGCAAAATTCCTGTATATCATTAACAAAACCCCATGACCTGCTCTATTAGCCTGTCAGCACTACTCAGAAAATTTCATATCTCAATGCACAATTACTCCTAGGTCTTTTTCATTTTCTACTAAACTAAGTGTAGCACCACACAGTTGGTATGTTTCTCTGGGGTTACTTCTACCTAGGCAGTACTTTGCATTTGTCAATGATAAACTTCAATTGCCACTTCTCAGTCCATCTGCCCAAATTTCCTAGATCCTGTTGCAGTAGCATAACAACCCTGCCAACCTTTGTATCATTTGCAAACTTCAACACTAAACCGGATATACCTTCATCAATATCATTGATAAATATATAAAACAGCAGTGGACCCAACACCGAACTCTGGGTCACTCCAGTAATAACATTAGTCCACGAACAGCAGTGTCCATTTGATTACAGTCTCTCTGCCTTCTCCCACTCAACCATTCTTTTATCCATTGTAGCAATTTACCCTTAATACCATAGTGCTCCTATTTGTACAGCAGCCTTCCATGTGCAATAGTGTCAAAAGCTTTCCTGAAATCGAAGTATATCAAAATTATTTTTTGCATCCACTCCCTGTGTGACCACATAATAGTATCCAATCAAATTTGTTAGACAAGACTTTTCCTTAACAAACCCATGCTGTGTCAGAATTATTACTGCAGTCTTGTCTAGATGATCCTGCAATGCTTTTTTTTTTTTTTTTTTTTTGATTTGGTAATTGTTGGCACATCGGCTTCTGTGGCCATATTGCACCTCCCAAGGTTTTTGCAGTACTTTGATCCAAGCCCGAGTCAGGAATCGAACCCGCGACCTTTGGGTTGCCGGGCAGGTACTTTACCCACTCGGCTAGCCCGGTCGGCATCCTGCAATGCAATCCATTTAATAATAATATTAAATGATGATAATAATAATTAAAAAAAAAAAAAATCGCAAAAGTTACTCCATTGGACTTATCTTCCCCAAGGTTGGAGTGATGGCTGACGTAGATAGTGGTGCCATCTGGTGTCACTCGTGAGAACTAAACACCACTGTACATAAGCTGAAGCTAAACGAGTCCACCTCCATAGATGGATGATGTCGCAGATATATATTATTCATACTGCATTGAGTGTGGTGCAGGATAAAGTCACTCGCGTTCAGGCCTTAGGCAGAGTGGGTGGCTTGGAAAGTTGGAGACAGTCTCCCGAGCAAGGCAGTGGAGCAAGTGGCGCTGTCCCCCAAAAGGCTACCACAAGAGAAGGGTAAGACCATCCAGCCTCACCAACTGGAAGTGCTTCCTGCGCAACTGTGCTAGTGACCACCCAGGAAGGAAGAAGATGCCAACCCATGAAGTGGAGCATTGAAATGAATATGTACATCATGTGAGCATACTATGAAATAACCAGGCTAGAGACCGATATGACAGTGTACAAGTCGCGACTACGTACCAAGTGTTTGGAACGATACCCGAATATTCAGGTCACCGAACAGCAATTAGTGAACCAAAGAAGGACCATCGTCACGAAGAACCTAATAGCTCCTGCCATCTTGGAAAAAATCAAGCAGGATGTGAGCGATCAACTACAAAGCACAAAGAATAGGGTCAATATGGAACCAGAGGAGGAAGAACAAGAAGAAATACAACCCAGAGTAGCTGAAGTGGAAAGAGACGAAGTCATGATATCCAGAATAGGAGATGAGTGGAAGAAGGCCCTAACAGAATTCAAAGAAATGGACCCCACAAGAAGAGGCCAAGAGAGGATTTTATTGATACCTGTGGAGAGGATTTTATTCGGCAAATAATGCCACATTAACTTAACAACAATGGTGCAATGCTGGAGACTATCCACACAGCCGTATACTGTGCTGCCATTGCAGCTACTAGGATTGATGGAAAAGAAACGAGAGACCAGCAGCAGAAGAACCAAAAACAGAAGGAACCACCAGCTTGGGAAAGAAGACTACAGCAGGAGATAGAAGAATTAAGAGTCAAGATATGTCAGTTGACCCAGTCGAAATAGAACAGGGTAATAGAAGTAAGAAATTGATTGGAAAGGTGAAGAGCATTATGAAGAGAGACAGCATCTCCACAGCAAAGGTGAGACCAGAAATCAGAGAATAGGAGAATACTTGGACACACTGAAACAGAACCTCCTCGCATTCAGCAAGTGACTACACCAATACAAAGAGAGCTCCCAGAGAACAATAAACAACCGAATCTTTGATGAGGAGCAAAGAGCCTTCTACAGGAAATTGGGTGAAGATGAGAAAGCAGGAAATGGATCACCCGAGAAGAAGATGATTGTGGAGTTCTGGGGAAATATCTGGAGCAGTGAAATAAGACGTAGCAGCAGAGCACCCTGGATAGAAGTAGAACGAAAGAAAACCAAGGACATACAAGAGATGAGAGAGTGGGAGATTCAAGAAGAAGAAGAAGTAAAACGGTCAATCAGGAACACCCACAACTGGCGAACTCAGGAATTGATAACATCCACAACTACTGGTACAAGAAGGATAGTCAGAGATTTCCTTGACCAACAGTAACACCAGACATTACAACCACCCTGTGTACTTGTTAGTAGTACCCGTCACAGAGTGGAATCCCCCAATCAGGGAGAAATAATATAAGAGCAACAATAATAATAATAAGGTGACCTTGAGTATACAGGTCTGGAGGCCTCATTTTAAAAAAGATGTAGAGCTGCTGGAATGAGTACAGAGAAGGGCAATGAGATTAGTGAGTGGAACAAATGGATGCTCTTACCAAGAAAGGCTTCTTAAGTTCTGCAAATTGCAGTGGCTGGAGAGTAGGCACCTGCAAGGTGATCTAATTGAGGTGTATAAGGCCTTGAATGAATTGAGCAAGCTCAATGTTAAAGATTCTTCCTCTTGCTCAGATTACTCACCTGAGGGAGTATAAATTCAAATCAAGGAAAGACAAAAAATTATAGAATAGATGTGTGGAAATTCACCTTTTGCCAGCAGGTTGTTGATAGCGGGAACAAACTTCCATCTGTGTAGTGGAGGTCAGCAACTTAAATAAGTTCAAGGCAGAACTAGACAAATATTTGGAGTGAATGGATGGGTGAAATGGGAAAGGTTTTTTTTTTTTTTTTTTTTTGCCTGATGCTATATAAGCTTGCTTTCTTGCATCATATGCCTCTACTAATGCTAATGCTGTTAAATTATTATTAACTTAAATATTAAAAGTACAACTTATTTTTTGAAAATTGTTACAATGTTAGTTGCAGATTATTCAAGCATGTGTTTTTTTTTTTTTTTTTTTTTTTTTTTGATAATATGCCTTATAGAAGATCATACTCGATCTTATTGCATTTGCAATAATACTGATAACTGGAATTCTGTGGATTTTTTACATACGGTATTATGGTGAAATGTGTTCCCCTTCACTGAAATCTTCAATCATATAAAAAACAAATAATTTAGGCATACAGCAGTTATATTCTAATAAAAATGCCATAAATCAACACAAAGCACCATGAGTTTCAGAATTCATTTTGCATAGAATTTTGTAGCAGACTGTGATAGTAGTGTTGGTCCTTCTAAATGAAAGAATGTGAAAAAGTCATCTTATGGAGATTTCAGTTCTGCCCTACTTTTCTGATTCATTCAAAAAAAAAAGAAGAAATATTTGTCTCTGATTCAATGTACGTACATAAAGCTAAGTTATTTCATGAAACATCAGATTTGGAAAATGAGTTCTCTGCCTCATCTGTATGGCTGACTATATTTAAGCAACGATATGGTATTTGTGAACATGGGGAGCAGAGCTTCCCTCGTGCAGCAAGTTCACAAATACCATACAGAAGTAGTGCTCCTGTTGCAGCAGCTGATTCATTTTGCACAGAATTTCGGAAATATGTGGAGGAGTTAAACTCACAGCCTTATCAGATCTATAATATGAATGAGAAGGGTTTATATTCGTAAAAGCCTACCTGCAAAAATACCTACTTTTGTAAAAGAAAAAGCTGCTGCAGGTCATACAATGGCTGATAGTCGTGTGTTGTAGGAATGCATATGATTATACATATGCATATTGTATTAGTTACCAACGTGAATAATTATGAATATGAAAAATATTCGCTGTTTTCTCAGAAAAGGGTATTTCAGAATCATTTTCTGATGCTGATTTCAATAATGATTTCCGTTGGTTTCCATCTCATCGGGTTTCTTCAAAAATCAGAAAAGAAAATTTGATTTTTCACAAATTTTGTCAGAATTTGTGCACCGAAATTATAACAAAATGCTACTTTTACCATTGTATATTTAAATACATGTTGAAAACACTGTTAAAAAGGATAGCATGACAAAAAGTCCACTAAACACTCACCTGTTATCTTAAAAACTAATCTACAATGAGTCAAATTTTCTTTTCTTTGATTTTCTCGCAAATATTTCTACTTTACAGTCTCTCTTCAGCATCCAGCAATAGTCAGCCATCATGTTGACATTACACCTCCCCTGATACCTTATCTCCATGTCTCTAATGTCCTGCTGAAACCTCTCACCCTGTTCTTCACTAACACTTCCTAAATTTTTTGGTAAGTAGTTGAATGAAAGTGTAAAAAATGTACCTTGACGCTCATGTTGCTGCCAAGCTTTTTGAGGTTTGCCAACATATTTCCAACTACAGGCACTCTCCAGCTTACATAATACTCAATTTGCAGAAATTCAACTTTACCTAAGTTTTTGCCACCCTGTGCAAACGTAAAAAAATTGTGGAAACATATTTTTCATCCCGTAAGAATAAATGGAGGATATTTGTTGTTGTTGTTGTTTTTTTTTTTGGAGCAACTTCCTCGAGTGGACCAAGTCACTCGAAACCAAACCCAAACCCCTGCCTGCCTGCCTCATCTCCTTAATACAGGTTAATCCACCATCAAACCAAAACACCACTAGATAAAATAGCCATTTCAAAGGAATGCCTGATTAAAGTGGCTATTTTATCTAGTGGTCTTTGGGTTAGGCTCCTAAAGAAGTCTAACCCAAAAATGCCCAACGATTACAGACCAGTTGCTGTAGGATGCACCTTTCTCAAAATCATGGAAAAAGCCATTCTCCCTGTTCTCACCCATCATATGTTTGGCCATAACCTCCCATACCTCCATAGTGTACTGCCAGGACGATCCACTATCACCAACCTCGTGGACACACTTTTCAGAATAGAATGTACATTTAAACAACTTGATATTGTGTTCCTCGCATTCAGGCAGCTCAAAATCTCTAGCCATCTATTAGATCTTAAGGAGTTCCTACAGTCCAGGACCCTATGGATAAGAAATCATTACCATCATCACTGAATTGTCTACTCCAGAGGGCTCCCCCCAAGCGTTCTCCCTGCCGCCCTCTTTGCCACATATTTAGAACACTTCCTCACAAATCATTCTAACTTTACCACATATGCCGATGATTTAAAGTTGTTGGTTGTTACAAAATACTCCCAATCTCTCCAGTCTACCACAGTGATCTCCAACCGACAGTTACAAGAACTTTACCTCCATGTGATTGGGCTCTCCATAAACAAAGAAAAAACTGCTCAATTTACTATCACCGAAAAGAGAAATATGAACAATGTGAACATCATGATTGGGAACTCCCTAGTTTAAAAAGTCACCCAGCATAAGGATTTGAGCCTCACCTGGGACAAAGACCTCATGTTTTTGCCTCATTTTAATGCCACTTGGAAAAAATCATATGCAACTATATGGGCAGTTAAACAGATCTCCAACTTTCATAATCCTCAGCTTATCATCAACTATATTCTTCGTTGCATAGCCCCAATTTCCCAACTGTATGGTCCTCTGCACCCCCATCTTACCAAACCAGGTTCCTATCCCTGGAATACTGGATTTTAAAATGGCTAAATAAGATAGCTGAACTTCCTGGATAATATGTTTCCATTTAATTCCATTGAAATATTTAATAGTTTATCCATTGACTTTCAGAAGCCGTGTAAGGTCAAAACTTAATCTTCCTCTCTAGCAGATATGTATGTCCTCGTCAAGCTCTAGTTGATATTATTTCCGTGATGCTACATCATCCACGTATTGTTGTATTTATCAGAGTACTTAAATGTATTAACCCATTTGAGTACTCTGTACATAAACTGTACAATAGTATGTCAATATTTAATCCATATTATCATGTAACCCTTGTCCTCTAGCTGGATAGCTGTAAAGGTACATTTCCTTGGAAATAAACTGATATTAATAATAATAATAAAGTATATAAAGCTTTAAATGGATTGTGTATGCTAAATGCTGATGACATCCTTACTAAGGCTTACAATACCAAAATCCAGGGATCCCCCCCCCTTATTTGAATACCAGTATTGAAACCAACATATTGGTTTTTCGATGCTAATTTAAAAAATAGTTTATGATTTATTCGCATAAAGGTTATAAAATCAACTTTATGTAGTTTTATGTGATATTTGACACTCAAGGTTTAAATTACTAATAGATCTTTTATTCTTTTCTTCTTCTCAACATGACCAACCAAAAATGATAAATGTTTACAAAAGTATATTGCAGCAGAATTTGGCAAAGAAATTGTCATGCAATTAGATTCCAAGACTCATTGGAACAGTTTACTGTCCATGCTTGAAAGCTTTTTTGAGTTGAAATATTGTATGCAGAAAGCTTTAATTGATTTAGATTCAAGTATTCATTTCTTAATTTATTGTCTGCGGCTGTATCTACACTAATGACTATAACATTAGCAATAGATGTGCTATGCTGCAAAAAAGCAAATTTTTTAACTACAGATGCTGCCATAAACTTTATGATGAAAACTCTTGGCAATCAAAATACTGAAATAGCTAGGGAATTGCATATGGCATTGAAACACCATATTTCACAGAGGCGTACAAATTTATCACTTCAGTATTTGCACAACGGAACACAGTATGATAGCAAATCATTTCCAAGTCTCAGTAAAGATACTATAATGAAAATTATACTTCGCTTAATAAAATGTCTTTCTCCTTCAGAAAATGATGAATACAATTCAACTTTACAAGACCAAAATGAAACAGAATGTCAGTGTTACACAAATTCTTTCCAAAATAAGAAATTGCCTGACTCTAATAAAATATTAAAAGATAAACTTGAGTCAGCAATTAATGAAATACTTTTAACTGCTCCTGCTAAAAAAAGTTCAAAGCCTAGAAAATACGATTAAAAAGGAAATAACATTTTTTGAAGATGAGGAAATAAAGGGGAATAAACTTGCAACTTGTGTATGACTATCTCAGTACACAAGCATCATTCAGCATAAAATCCAAATGGGTGTTTTCTGTCACTAATCAAATATGTATTAAAATTAGATCCAGTTTAAACAATAACATTGTTGATTGCTTATTTAAGAGCTCACTTTATTCGGACAGGTAGTATGTATGCTTAAACAAAACATAACTAAAATTTGCAGTATCAGTACAGGCACTCCCTGGCTTACATAATACTCGACTTACAGAAATTCAACTTTATGTAAGTTTTTGCCAACTGGTGCAAATTTAAAAAATCATGGAAACATATTTTGCATCCCATAGGAATAAATGGAGGTATCATGAACCCAATAACACATTGTTTTTTTTTTTTTTTTTTTTTTTTTTTGGTAATTTGTTCCAAGACAACTGAAGTTGAAATTTTCACTTATAACTAAGCTATTTATCTCTCTAAAAGGTCATTTTTATAATGTAGATTGTGCTACACTTTCATCGTTATCATATGTTCCATTATTAGAATCAATTTAAAAGCCTTTGTGATATTTTTCTAAAACACATTTATGGAGGTCACTACCAGAAAACAGTAAAAACAATTTGCACTTTCTGGTTTATTGGGCTTTTCTGTTAACAAAATTGATTATGAATAGGTAGTAAACTTGATCTTATTGCAATTGCTATAATACCAATAACTGGAGTTCTGTGGGTTTTTACAATAGTATGGTGAAATGAGTTCCCCTTCACTGAAATATTCAATCATATAAAAATCAAATAAATTTTAAGAAAGAATCTTCTCTTCATTCCTATTTACTTATTACAATGGTGAAGGGAAAAGGACCAATGGAAAGTGCAAGTGCTGGCAGTGCTAGGAAACGAAACAAAATTAGAAATCAAGGTGATTAATTAATAAGTATGAAGCAAGACAAAGTTTGTCATCTATTGCATGGAATTAAGTCTCACTGCTTCAATAGTGAATACTATTTTAAAGGACAATGCATCTATAAAAGAACATGTTAAAGGATCAATGCATTTAAGATCAGCAGTGATCAGAAAACAATGTTCAGTGCTATATTGAAGATGGAAAAGCTATTAATAATATTGGATGGAAAATCAGATTCAAAAGCAAGTGCCCCTGAGTCCAATGACCATTCAAACAAAAGCAAGTAGTATTTATGAAGATATTAAGGATAAGTGTGGTGAACCCCGAAGCCAAGTTTGTGGGAAGCAACGGGTGGTTTAATGGGTTAAAACATCACGCTGGTTTTCCAAATGTTTTTTCCAAACCATTAAAGTATGCAGTGAAGTCTCCATTGCCGATTCTGCAGCTGCAGAGAAATTTTGTGATGTGGTAGAAAAAACCCCATCTAAATCTCCACAGTGGCATGTTATCAGCCGGAGAATTAATTCTGGCAACAATGCTCGAAAGCTAAAACTTGCTGACATTATGCCTGTTTCCTCTCTCTTTTTGTAATTTTATAATTTTGTACTTCTTGTAATTTTGTACACTTTTATAATTTTTCCTGTGTATGAGATAAAAAAATTGAATAATAATTCTATTTACATGTTTGTCGAACATTTTCTTTGCTTCAATCAAATTCATCGCGCATAGTTGCGAGTGCTGCGTAAGCATTCAGGGAAATTCCGACTTACGTAAGTTGGGGAGTGGCTGTATGTATTTTTTTTTGTTTTAAGAATAACTATATTTTTAATAATTTTTATCAGAATATTTATTTTAATAGAAGTTTGATTTAAAACATGAATTCAAGTAATTACTTGTTTTTTCCTTCATTTATTGCACCTAATTGTTATCAAAATTTATTGAGAAAAATTTTTGTGTTTGGAATACTGGTATTAATACCAGTATCCCAGTGTTATAAAAGTAAAAATACTGAAATACCAGTATTAAGATTTTGATAGGTATCGTGAGCCCTAATCCTTACTCGGGCAACACACACATATGGGATATATATTAGTTTAAATTGAAAAAGGATGGTTACAGGATAAATATGCAAAAATCTGCTTTCAGTCAGAGAGAAACTTTCATTTCGTGTTTTGTGGAGGTAGAATGTTTGAATAAATTTAAAGAAGAATTTAGAAAATTGTTAGAGAAGATGGACAGATGAGGTGATATTTTTTTTTGACTGATGCTATCTGTATAAAACTTGTTTCTTGCATCATTTGCCACTATTAATACTAACAACCAATGTAGAAAAAATTAAATAAATAGAATAAACATATACTTTCTCCTTTCAAGGAGAAATGTTTTGTCCATTGTAAAGTAAGAAATATGAACTTTATTGTGCATAATTGGCAATTTCTCATACCTGAACTATTTGAAAAAAAAAAAAAAAAAATTCAGTTTCAGAATTCTTTACAAGATCCTTGATGGATTTTTTTTTTTTTTTTAAGTATCAAGTATCAACAAAATCGAAAATATGAGCATTAATTGCAAACAAATGAATCTTAAACATTCATAAATATCACATTTCAAACCACGCGCGTAACTATACAATACAGTGTACCCCGCTTTACGATATTAATCCATTCCAGAGACACCATCTTATCGTAAAATTATCGTGATGTGAACCCAATAACACATTGGGTTCACATTACGATATGATAACGATGCAAGTGTTTTTTGTAATTAATTCCACAACCTCGGAAGTTGAAATTTTCGCTATATAACTCTCTAAAAGGTTGTTTTTATAGTGTAAATTGTATTAGTTACCAATTCAAATCATTAAAATGCACTACACTTTCATCGTTATCATACAACGAAACATTATGACCAACAAATCGTTATGCAAATCGAAGAACTACTGCTCGTGCACGGGTCGGGACACGGTATAAAAAACACCTGATACTGAGCTCCGTTAATCAATGTTACTCTTGTTCTTCAGATGGGAAAGGCAGTGAACTTAAGCGAGTTTGACAAAGGCCAAATTGTAATGGCCAGACGACTGGGTCAGAGCATATCCAAAACGGCACTGCTGATGGGCTCACGGTCAGCCATGGTAGTACGGCTGACCGTGAGCCCATCATCAGTGGGTTTTCCCTCCTCGGACTACCTACCGAAAGTGGTCCGAGGAGGGGAAACCCACGAACAGCCAGCAAGGTGTTGGACGACCACGGTTCATCAATGCTTGAGGTGAGCGAAGGCTCTCCCGGATGGTACATGGCAACAGAAGAGTGACTGTGGTGCAACTAGTCAGTAATTGGAATGCTGGTGATGAGAGTAATGTGTCACAACACACAGTACATCGAACCCTGCTGAAAATGGGGCTGCGTAGCCGCAGGCCGCTTCAAGTACCCATGCTAACCACGATTCACAGGTGACAGTGCCTACAATGGGCACACAAGCATTGAAACAGGACCTTGAGTGATTGGAAGAAGGTCGTCTGATCCGATGAATCACGTTTCCTGTTGCACCATGTGGACAGTCAGGTACGTGTGGGTCGTTTACCTGGGGAAGTGATAGCGCCTGGATGGACTGTGGGACGAAAACAAGCTGGTGGCGGCGGTGTTGTGCTTTGGACGATGTTCTACTGGGATACCCTGGGTCCATTTGTGGATTTCAGTTTAAAGTGTTTTCCTCATCAAAAGTATATACAGTGATTCCTCAACTCCAGTGGAGGTGAGAAACTTTCTGTGCTTTGTTGGGAATTTGGCTGGTTAGAAGCGTCACTATTTGTATTCTTTGTGTCAGACCACATGGTCACCATATGGCTGACATTTGGGATATAGAGAGGCAACCGATATAACGCGATCGCCACGTTTCTACATTGCTCTTGGGAGGTGCAATGGTGCTTGTAACCTTGGACATTTGTGTCCCAACATTTCCCACTAAACTGTGTATGAGTTTTACCCAAAAATAATGACTTTTATGTGCTCCCCCCCCCTGCCATAGACTTTCCATGGTAAAGGCAGAACTTTTCTCTGGTAGATTCTACTGTCTATTTAATCATGTTCACTGTGCCCAGAAACCCCCTAGGTAAGTAGTCCCGTTGTTCTAGGGCTATTTTTGCACCCGGCTATTCCCTCCCCCACAAGTGACTGAGGGGGATCGCCCAGTAACTTAAAGCCTCATAACTCATCTTCTTTTTGTGCTACTTGTAGCTGACTTCATTTTTCATAACGCTCACAGTGCTTCTCGACAGTAGAGAGGAAATCCTGATAAACCAACTCTCGGTTATCCAGAAATAGTGATATGGAAAGGAACATGGACAAAAGCAGAGACCCTCTTAGGGAAACCCAAGGCGATGAATGCACTATCAACACAGACCAACAGAATGAAGGGATGGATCCCCGTTCCGGGACCCCCCAAACAGGTAAGAAGAAAAACAAAAAAGGCCCGATGCCAAAATTTGAAATAAAAACCTGTTCCCAGACGGAGATAAGGGAAACGCAGGAAAACCTCACAGCGATTGCGACAAAGGAGACTAACGGTGACGGGACACAGGAAACCTCCCTGTATCCTACCTTACCCGAGGGTACAATATATGAAAAATCCCTGTTCCTGAAAACTGCTCTAGAATTCCTCTTTAAAGAGCAAACATACAGTCAACACTGCACTAAGGACTCAAATAATAACATTGTAGAACAAACTTGATGCACTCCTTGTCGAAGCCTACCTCGAGAGTGAAAGGGCCAATGCTAAACTGCAAGCCTACGCTGAATGTGGGGCAAAACAAATGCCACAGCATGCGCCCACATACTCCCAAGCACTAAGGAATACCACAGAAAACGCACAGCAAAACGGGTCCACTGTACCTCCTCTCCCCAAGAGGAAAACGCTCCTGCCACAACCAAATCTGGTGGTGCTACGACCAATAGCCCCTGATGAAAGTCAAACTGCTGAAGAATTAAAGAAGCAAGTCATCACCAAACTCCAAGACAAGCTTAAAAACACACGAATAAGAGCAGTCCGGAAGACCAGGAATGCTGGAGTCCTGATCGAGACTGAAACAAGAGATGAGGCGGAAAAAATAATACAAAATGTCAGGATGCCTGACTTAGGACTGTCTGCAACTGCCCCGAAAAGGAAAGGGCCGGCTATAGTGATCTATGACCTGGAAAAAGAAGTAACTCGAGACCAAATCGTAAAAGAGATATACCAACGGAACCTGGTGCACACCCTACCAGACTAAAACCCTGAAACATTGCTCACTCCCAAATACAGTACGCCATCCATCGAGAAACCCATCCAGAGTAAACAGGATATTAGACCTCGCCCCGGTGGCTTGGCAGGCTCTTGCCAGACAGCCTAGGATCTTTATCAATTGGAGTAGTCACTGCTTTCAGGAACGGGTAGTGATCCCCAAAAGTTTTAGGTGTTGCAAGTTTGGGCACACTACCCATGCTTGCACACACACACACCGAACCAACCTGCGGCCACTGTGCTACCAAAGGCATTCCTTTGCCAATTACCCAAACAAAACTGAAGAATCAAAGTGCAACAACTGTAAAAGTCTCAAAATGGATGCCAAACACTCACTCAGGAACAATAAATAAATGTGTACCAAAAAGTCAAGTGTCTCTACCAAGCCCGACTAGACTATGGGGGACACACAATAGAGCATACAACAATATCCAGGTCACCTTTCTGCATATTAATGTGCAAAGAGCCAGAGCAGTGGCTAATCAGGTCAGAGTGAAAGTGGGTGAGGAGAATATTGACATCCTCATCCAACAAGAGCCATATACTGCTTTCAAGCCAGTCAGAGGATACCCCCTGAACTATAAAATTATTCAAACGGAAGATGACACCCCATGGGCCGCAGTAGTGGTCAGGAACCCAGACATAACTGCAACAAGGATCACGCATCTCTGCACAGCTTGGGCAGCCTGTGCCCACATACTCACCGCCCTGGGCTCCTACTACATCATTGCTTTCAACTGCTGTCCTGGGGAAGATATCACCTTTGCAATTAGGTACCTCCAAACAGTCCTGTACACACTGCCAGTAACACGGATTATTATAGGTACTGATGCAAACTGCAGGTCGCCAGTTTGGCACAGCCACACAGCAGACCGCCGGGGAACCAGAAGCGAGCGAAGGCTGGAGGAGTTCGTGGCAAACTCCCCCATCACGGTCCTGAATCAGCCTAACAACCTCCCGGCCTTTTGTAACACCATGGGGGAGACAACCATTGATGTGACAATGGCTACTAGAAACACAGCAAGTAATATTAACGGGTGGATGATGCATGGACCACCTCAGACCATCGAGCTATCACCTTCCACCTCAACCACACAGTTAACCAACCTCCTCTCATAAGGCAGATTCATCGAAGATTCTCCATCCGGAAAGGCAAACTGGGAAACCTTCACGGCAACACTGACTGCTGAACAACAGAAACATTGCGAAGAATTACTGACCGAACAGGACTCCAGCATACTACAAAAAAGAATCACAGCATTGATCACACGAGCTGGCGAAACGTCAATACCTAAGAAAAATCCAGTCCCTGGCATGGTACCCTGGTGGAGTAGGAAACTGCAGCGACTTAGGAAAGAGACCCAAACCAGACGAAAGGCTTTCCAAAGAGCAAGAAGAACCTGGCTGGCTGCGGAAGTAGAGGCCATGAGGCAAAATTACAGGACCTCAAGAAAAATGTACACTAACCAGATACAAAGAGCAAAACACGAAAGTTGGGAGCACTTTGTTCAGACCACCGGAAACGGCGACCCTTGGGGAATTGTGCACAAAGTTACTACAAACAAACTTCCCAGTGGTGAGGTATTTGCTGCAACCCGACTCCCGATTGGAGACATAACTACATGGGCAAGCTCAATAACAAACATCCTAAATACAGTCTTCTGCCCTACAGTCCCACTGACAACCCAGGAGCAGAACCATCAGTGCCAACAAAATGATGCCTATCAGACCCAGGAAGCAGAACCATACTTCACTGAAGAGGAACTCACTGCAGCCGCCTCACTGATAAAATCAAACAAATGCTCAGGACTGGACCTGCTTGAATCAGAAATGATTAAAAAAGTGGTCGAGATCGCACTCGACCTGCTCCTCAATTTCTATAACAACTGCCTTCAAACTGGAACCTTCCCAACAGATTAGAAGAAGGCTAACGTAAAATTAATCTTAAAGACTTCTTCCAAACCTCCAGACTCATACAGGCCTATCGCCCTTCTCACTGTAATAAGCAAACTACTAGAACGCCTTCTATACTCCCGACTCTGGAAGCATTATGACAGGGCTGGGCTTTCCTCCACGAACCAGTTTGGTTTCAGACAGGGGTCCTCGGCAGTGGATGCACTTCAGCACCTACTGGATAAAGTGGCCACATGCAACAAAAAATATTTCCTCATGATCTCTGTGGACTTCGCCGGGGCTTTCGACTCCCTTTGGTGGCCGAGCGTCCTGGCGAGGTTCAGGGCCGCTAGTGTTCCGGGAAACCTCTACAATTTGATCCAAAGCTACTTCTCAGACAGAGAAATCACAGTGAAAGCCCCCTTCCAGACATTGACTAGAAACATTTACAGAGGCTGCCTGCAGGGCTCGGTCCTGAACCCTCTACTGTGGAACATTGTACTGGACAGCTTCCTTACCCAGAATCTTGGCGAGGTCAAAACTCAGGCTTTCGCTGATAACCTCATCATTACTGTTATTCACGAGCAGAACTGGAAAGCATGGCCAACACCTCCCTGGACAAACTGCAGCAATGGGCTCGACACAATCAGCTACACATCTCCCCAGCAAAGACCAATGCAGTGTTGCTCAAAGGAACCTTACAAATCAGATGGCCCCCACAAATAAAGATAAACAATACAACCATTAAATTCTCTGCACAGTTCAAATATTTGGGTGTAATCCTAGTGTTGCGCAAGGTCTTTTCTCTGTTGTAGTATAAACTTGCTAGGGTTCCAACAATTCTCAGTTATGGTGTGATGTGTCAGTTAGGAATAAATGTTCTTTGCAAGAGTTACACTAATATTTGCATCCGGAGAAACCTGGCTTTCATGTAATCGTCTAGCAGTTAGTTAGGACAAATCCCGTGTTCTGAAAACTAACCCAGATGGACGTTGAGCTAGTCTGCAACATCAAAGATTGCGTTGTGTGATTTTCACCTTTGACTCCTTTCTATTTGATTAGAATCAAAAGCGCCGCCTTAACAGTTCTTTATCAGTAATCCATTCAAAGAAATCATGTGTCATCAGAGAGTAATCAATAGGCAAAAATTAGCAAACAAAACATGGTTTATTAAACATACTAAATTGTTACAAAATACAGTTAGACAAAACAATGTATCAGTCTTTAGTAAAATAGCCTTGAGCTTTTATACCTTTACATATTTAGGTAACCAACGGATTAATTAATAATGGTATGGGTTTGCAAATTGTTATGTTCTTCATGAACAATCGACAGCCAAAGAGCGTTCATACATCGCGTAGCTGACGAATATTACACCACATTGGTGGAACATGTAAGATTGTAGGCCATGATTAATATTCAGTCTTACTATTTAATTATAATATTCAGTTATAATATTTAATTATAATATTCAGTTATAATATTTAATTATAATATTCAGTTTTAATGTTAATTAGGATTATTCAGTTTTAATATTTAATTATAATTAATTCTAATTAAATAACGTCCGGTATTCATGTACAAGTTATAGTATCTATTAAATATGAAATGCTAAGTAAAATAACAAAACTCTCATCAAAGTATGAGTGTGCGTGAGGATCGATGTCTTTAAGCACATAAAAAATATATAAAAGGGGGGGATGGAAGTATGTTCGACTTAGCGCAATTAAGTTCCGTTTATAATTAAATAACGAGGGTTAACTTACCCGAATAATTCAGCATCGCCTCAGGAACTGTAGTTACCGGACAGTAGTTCATCTCGATTCCTTCCTATATCTCATTAACGAGTTTTTTGCCTTCTTCTTCTTCCGACTTTTCGTTTCCCCTTCTTAAGAATATTTTCTTCACATTCTAAAAAAAGATTATCATTGCGACGGCTCTCTATCTTAACAAAATCCTAACTCAAACTCCGCTAACTGCCCTTACAAGTCACAGCTCTTTCACTGACCAACTCTCACTGTGTAAGGCTCGGCTCCAACTGCCTCGAACTCCGACTTCAACTATTCCCACACCCTAACTGTTAACCGAACTGCCTTCCCCCCTATTTCCCTTCTAGTTAGTTTCGTCAAACGGAAAAACATCTGGGGAACTGTATTTTTACAGCGTTCAGACTCAACCGAAAATCCGATTTATGAAAGTCGTTGAAAGAATTACATGTTTGTATGAGGCTCGCCCAAAAGCCAAAACGGACATAAAATCGTCTACTCCGACACAAGAAACTATGAAATAATAAACACTCTGCTGATGCCTGAATCAAACACAATACTAGTAGTGTTCTCCGAAAATCTAACTCCCCTGTTTTTCGTCAACAATACGCTTGCCCGCTCCGAACGAGTAAATAACGTACGGCAGGCGTCGGACGGTGGTTTTGGAATTTCGTGGGTGCGGCTCTGCTCCCATGCGAAAGCGAAAGTAATTCTGCCTTCTCCGGCGAGGTAAATATCGTATGACAGATACAGTGCAGCAAAAAAGTATGAGGCCCTTGTGCTCTCTAAGAATGTACCAATACGGTTAAAAATAAATGCATTTTTAACACCCCTCCGCGCCACCAGTAGATTTTGCGCAAGTGAAAAGAAAATTTCACATGCTCAAAATTTAAAGCATTACACAAACTCAAAGATTGAGCATGGGGCCTTTAGGGGGGGAAAATCAGACATCTTTCCTCTTACATAATCAAATTAACCTAAATTAAACAAAAGGTGTCAAATATAACACTGTGTTCAACACATAGTGTACAATACATAAATATTGTTGTCTGAGGATAATTACTGTTCATGTTTTTACACTTTTGCACATGACAACCTTACCTGGTTGGAGAGACAACAACAACAATCTTTGCAGCAAAAAAAAAATTAACACAGTAAAAAATGGTAAGTGTTCTTGGAGAATTATGACAGTGTCTCTCTTGGTTTTACTCATTTCTGTTTATTGATTGTGCTGTAGGATGTTCTTTTTGTTCACTATTGTTGGTTCTGGACCATCAAAGTTCTGTCGTATTGGAGAAACTATCTTTCATTATCTGAAGAATCGGTAAGAGTTCATCTCCTCTGGAACATGGAGGATGTAGGTGATGTGTGACATCCATCACCATTCGATGCAGTAACATGACATGAAACAAATAGAAGTACAAAAGTATTAATATCTGTCCTTGTTTCTAATATTGTTTACAAAATATGATGTATATCTAACACAAAACAGAATTCACATCTATGACAATTAACAACCAAGACAGTACATTGTATATATAATGTTATTTCAACCTTTGTGTAATTATATATTTAAGCTAAATTGAACGTAGATTAGCCATCCCTTACAATACATAGTCAGGGTTTAATACAAAAAAAAATGCTTAAGGAACAAACAATTACAATGGCTACATCCACAAAAATATAAAAGAGATAAAGAGTAACATATTAGATTAATTGATAAGTAATTGTCCCTGAGATTATATAACTATTTATGCAGTATAATAATAATCAGTGCATAAATACTTCTGACAGATGTTGCACTTCTGTCAGTCACTTCTACACCTGTTCAGAAATTGTACAATACTAATGTCTGACATTCAATGGTTATATATGTCTAATATATATATATAGAGCTAAGATTACATACATGATAATTCAATACTGCAGTAACATAAACTGGTTACAAACTGTGATTATTATGAAAACATATTATGTAATTGTTCAACATGAACATCTGACAGTAATATATCAGTCCTTATTTATCTCAACATTCAATCTGGTCAGTAGCCTTCTCCAACTTCACTAGTCCTTTAAACTCAAGCTACTGAATGGAGGTATTGGTTGAGTGCACTGCACAGTGCTCCACCAAGCGTTTCCAAGGACACAAGAAAGGGTTGTCTCTTGGTAATGGTAATAGTTCCTTATCTGGGCAAGGAGAAGTCCCTTATGTCTACTACTGTTCTAAAGGGAAGGGTCTCCTGTAGGAATTGTGCTTTTCAACCCCTTTGGTGAGAATTGACTAGCACGGCATAGCAATCAGGTCGATCCATGACCCAGAGGGTCAAGAAGTTGAGAGCTCCTTGCTCTTGAACTGAAACCATGTACTGATTGTCACATCCAATTATGAGAATCTCCTTTGCTGAGGGTGCATCTTCTTCACCTCTAAACCACAGGATATCAACAAACAACCTGTTGTTGAAGGGGATGATTAACAATCTGCCGGGGTTTTCTTGGGCCGACTGAGCACCAAGGTCTTCAAAGTTTCTGCATGGACACCATCTTGGCCCACATCTTTGTATGCCATAGCTCTCCACAGTCACAGCATTCGTGTGAGGAGGAAGGCTCTCAGTTTGGTCACAAAATTTAACACATTCCTGACTAATAATGTTGATGTAACTGCAAGTGGGAAGAGAGAAAAAAAAACACAAGCAAGGAGAATAATTCCACTTATTCACTCTTTCTCTCCTCACTCACAACCTCAAATGTCACTTTCTCGATTTCCTTACATTCCATTTCAGAAATGAATCACTCAATTTATTTGGAAAACAAAACATGCCATGCATGGAAAAATAGCAAGATTCCCATCCAAAATAAATATTTAGTAACCATTCTCTTATTTTGAAAATCGTCCCCAGTTTTCCTAATTAACACAGTGTTTTATTCATCAGCAGTCTGGAATCTTGAAGGTACGAGCATGAGTACAATACTCAGCAGTCTTGTTTCCGTTTCCTTTTCATTATAGTTGATATTAACTATGTGTTTGTTCTATATTGACTTATCTACATTCACATGATATCAATCACTCCCTTAATTTCATCCATGATGGAGTCCTCAATAGTAGGTAAACTTTATTTGAAAAAATTTAATTATGGAACTAGAAATCTGATTTGTGTTGTTTCACATCCTTATCTGAGAGCAAAACTGAGAGGTGTTTTTTTTTTTTTTTTTCCAAAATAGCACAGGGAGATGGATCCCAAGTGTAGACCTTGAAATTCAGATGTTACCTTCTTTTCCTTTAGTCTTTTCTTCAGGAAAAAGACAAAACAAGTAGTACCTGGGTGGAACCAGCCGTTCCCAGGACAATTGCTTCACCTCGTCCCCAAAATGAAAGAACCAAATATGATTTTTTTTTTTCTCTGGATCCAATCACCTGAACTTAAATTTTAGCTATGCAATGAGAGAGAGAGAAAACAAAAGTAACCAGGGGCTTACTGGCCATGCCCTAGACAAAATGCACCCTTCCTCTCTGCATTTAATCCTGTATAATTTTATAAACTTGATATGTTTGTGCAAAAAAAAATAATAATGTCTGTTCAATAGAAATATTCCATCACTGGTCATATTTGATCAGAAGCTGTAGTGCTACTCTCCTTTTACTCCCCTTTTCTTTTTTTTTTTCGGATAATGATTCTTACTTTACATGGAATTTAGGTTTTTTTTTTTTTTCTTTCCTGTGTTTCCACCATCATCATTCAATACTCTGTGCTTGCTGCTCCATCTATTTACACAACTGCTGATAAAACATACTGACAGAATCCAACAAAAATGATCAATATCTTCACCTCTATGGTTACGTTCTTTGATCCTTTGTTTGCCATAACTTCGCTTATCCCCTTTTTTTTTCTCATTAAGGTAACCTTTTCCATATGGTGAAAACTGGGCTTGCTCACCAGTCAACACACGTCCCACTGTGTCTAACCTGATCCACCTTTACATTGGTGGCATCAAACAGATTCTGTAGAAAATAACTGGTGGGTTCCTAACAATCTACGATCCAACTCTGCTAGCCAATACGATTCGCTGCTAGCCTCTGACATATACATAAGGCCTGCCAATTACACTACAAATAAATACAGAAAAGAAATGTCACTCTCATGTGCCTCTCCTGTTCCAACAAAGAAAAATTGTCCTGTTCCTTCAAGACAGAGGAAACACAATAGTGAGCCTCCTCCCACACTGTTCTTTCATTCTTCAGGGTTTCTATCTTACAATTTCTCTCTTTTTTTTTTTTTTCTTAATCTCTCCAAGCATCTCTAAGTGCGCCTGCCCAATCAAATCCTTCGCCTTCAACTCGTCGGTTTAACCTCGCTGCCAGTGGCGCTCCTAGCATCCACTGAAAGGTCCTATCCACCATACTTGGCTGTTCATCTGGGTCTGCAGTTCTCTGTTCTTCACTATTTTGATCTGGAGGTTCACTCCTCTGATTCTCTGTTCCTATGGTAGGATAATTTTGTTCTGCCTCATCTCTTCTAACTGGAACTGACTCGGGCACCACTTCATTTTGTGGTGGAGAGATACTAGACACCACAGGAGGGGGGTGAGTCACACGGCTACGTAAGTTGTATGGGTGAGACTGGGTGGGTGCCTGTGTAATTCTGTCTGAACTTCCAGACGGCTCTGTCCTCCACTGATTCCTCGATGGGAGAGAAGACAATGGGATTGATACAGGCAAACTCACCGTTCTATCTGGTTGTAGTCTCACAGGTCTGGGGTGTATTGGTGGAATCAACGCACATTCTTCTAATAAGGGCTCATCAAAGATCCAAGTTTCCTTAGGCACTGTCTCTGTACATGTTTGATCCAGTGATTCATTATCTTCGGGCTCTTCTTCCTCTCCTATTCTAAGTTCGGGAAAAACTTTCCGATCAACAACCTTTGTCAACCGATCCACATGCACTATCTGCCTGTCCTTTGGGTTATACAGATTTTGTATCTCATAATTGACCAAAGAAGTTTGCCTAATTACCCGGTATGGACCTGAGCTTAATCGGGCCAGTTTCTTCGTAGTACCTGTCTTTATCTTAGGTGTGAACAGGTAAACTAAACTTCCAACACGAATATTTTTATCTACTGCCACAGCAGTTCTGCGTTCTTCTTGTTTCTGTACAGCCTCTTCCAAATGTTGAGACACAATCTCATAAGTCCTTTGGAGACGTGCACACATTTGTTCTGAGTAGTTTTCTAACGAGGCATAGCTCCGTCTGGTTTTTCCATGCCATAGGTCAGATGGTAACACTAAATCTCTACCATAGATTAAGAAATTGGGCGATTCCTGAGTAGCACTATGGGTTGCTGCATGGTACACAGCTATCGCTAATGGCGTCATTTCATCCCAGTCTGATTGAGCCTCATTTATGACATGCGATAAAATATTTGCTAAGGTGCGATTTAGACGTTCTACTTTGGCATTTGTTTGCGGATGATATCGAGACGTATGAATTTGATGAATATTCAACCTCTCACACACTTGTCGTACCAAAGAGGACATGAAATTTGTGCCTTGGTCTGTAAGAATGTACTTAGGAATTCCATGCCTAGCAATCACATTATTAATAAAAGCTGTAGCAACTTCATCCGCTTTTTGAGTCTGCAGTGGGACCACTTCGGCATAACGAGTAAAGTTGTCAACTGCCAACAGCAAATACTTGTTTCCTTTCAGTGTCATTGGGAGAGGTCCCAAAATATCTAAAGACACCCTCACCCAAGGGGCGTTTTCGACTGGGACTCTCATCAGAGCCGCTTTAGCTTTAGGGTTAAAACCTTTTCGTTCCATGCAAGATGGGCAAGATTCAAGATAATTCCGGATATCTGCGTACATGCCTGACCAGAAAAAGTCCCTTTTAACTTTTTCCAGTGTCTTCTGTAACCCTAAATGGCCTCCAGAAAGTAAATCGTCATGGCATGATTTTAAAATTTCCCCCTTTAGACCTTCTGGAACGACTAACTGTTCATTTGGGTCTTCTCGGGTGTTTCCAGAGCCAGACAGAGTATAGTGGTACAATAATCCATCATTACTCATATAAAAGGAATCTGGCACTCTTGTTGATGCCTGGAGTGTTCCTTCTAGCGCTTCGATTAATTTCCGCAAGATCGGATCTTCTCTCTGTAGAGTTTTGATCAAAGTTCTGGTTTGATTTTGAGGAAAAATCACTGGTTCCTGATTTGCCTCTGTTGATATTGGAGCGACTACCTTCATATTTCTTTGTTTCCTGTGCTTTTTCTGTGACTCATCTTCCTCTAACACAGGTCTAGAAAGGAAATCTGCATTTGAATGAACTCGACCAGGGCGGTAGACAATTTGAAAATCGTATTCTTGCAACAACATGCTCCAGCGGGCTAATCTAGGCGATGGGTTCTTTAAGTTAAGCAAAAAACTCAATGGTTGATGATCAGTTATTAGTGTAAAGTGATTTGACACTAGAAAAGGTTTAAATTGCATGACTGCAAAGATTATAGCCAAGGCTTCTTTCTCAGTAGTACTGTAGTTCAATTCTGACTTTTTTAACAGTCTAGACGCATAAGCTACTGGCTGTCTAGAATTCTCATCTATCTGTACTTCTAAGCATGCTGCGACACAATATGAAGATGCATCAGCAGATACCACGAAAGGTCGGGAAAAGTCAGGGTAGACCAACAAAGGTGGGGTGGTCAGAACAGTCTTTAACTGGTCGAAAGCCTGCTGCGTTGAGCTGTTCCAGACAAATGGTGTTTCTTTCTTTGTCAAATTTGTTAGAGGTCTCGCAATCTCTGAAAAATTTGGAATAAATTTCCTGTAAAATCCTGCCATTCCTAGAAAAGATCGCACTTGTTTCGCAGTTCTTGGGGGAACTGCATCTCGAACAGCAGCCACCTGGTCTGGATCGGGACGAATACCTTCAGAATTGATTAAATGCCCAAGGTATTTTAATTGTTCTTTTAGGAACTCACATTTCTTAGGTTTTAGCTTAAGGTCGTATTCTCTCAGACGCTGGAAAACCTTTTGCAGCTTCAAGAGATGCTCATTAAGGTTGGGCGATGCAATAATTATGTGTTCAAGGTAAGCGAAAATCGATTCTTCTCCAAGTCCATGAAGCACTAATGATAAGGCTTTCAAGAGCGACGAAAATCCATTCTTTAATCCATGCGGTAATCGAGAAAACTCATATAAGGATTCTCCAGTAGTGAAGGCAGTTTTGTGACGATCACCTGGGTGCACCTCAATTTGCTGGAATCCACTTCTTAAATCAAGAGAAGTAAAATAACGCGCTTGTGCGAGATGATGGAGTACTTCACTGACATTAGGGAGAGAATAATTATCAGAAAGAATTTTAGCATTTAATTTTCGAAAGTCCACACACATCTTATAACTCGAATCAGGCTTTTTGACTAGAACTATTGGCGCTGCATATGGGGAATGGCTTGGTTGTATGATGTTTGATTCCAATAGTTCATTTACCTGCCTTCGAACTTCATCTTTTAACAAAAATGGAATTCTATAGGCTGTCTGCTTCACCGGTACATTATCAGTCAATCTAATCCTATGTTTTAGCACCTTCGAATTTCCTAGCTGAGCTAGTGATTTAGCGAAAATATCTCTATACTCATATAACAAATCGGACAGTTTATGCCTTTGATCATCTGTCAAGTGATCGAGGTCAAAGTCTTGCAAAGTCACCGGGGCTGTAGTTTTCTCATTAGCTTCCTCACCTGTAAAAACAACTGTATTATCCCTAACACCCTCAAGACTAGCGATATTCATCCCTTTGGGAAGGTGGAGGGGCTCATTAGTCAGATTGGCTACAAGAACAGACACTCTGCCATCTGGACCTAATCTGTCTATTGAGCATTTGACTGCCAAGTCATCACGACCTAAGTTAGAGTTAGGTTCTGTCAACACTAACTGTTCGGCAGAAGCAGCAAGATGGTTACAAACAGCCGTTACTACTGTTTCTGATGAGGCGGGGATCAAATGTTTGGAAGTTAATTTAGCTACCGACGGTTTTAAATTCAAATACTGGTCTCTTACGCCTTGCTCCTCGCTACCCTCTTCCCTTAAGCAAATGTTCAAAGGGGCAGAGTGTATAATTCCCTTACCCAAGTCTAATGTAAACGAAAATCGCCTTAAAATATTTAATCCTAAGATTACATCGTACTGGTCCTTAAAATTTCCTGAAGCTACCAAAATCTTATCCCGAAAAGTCGCCTGATCTAACTTAAAATTTACTGTAATTTCTGTATGTATTGGAACCACATAACCTGAGACTCCAGTTACAGTTAAATCTGGATGTCTGGGATTCAATGATCTATCATGCTTAATTTTATTAAATAAATCTGTGCATAAAAGCGATACACTTGCTCCCGTGTCCACCAAAAACTTGGCTGGGATGCCTTGAACGTACCCATTAACTAGCGGCAGTTTGGCATCATTATTTAATATATACACCCCATGTATATTTCTCTGATAGGCATAAGATTTATCGAATCTATGGAAATTCTGGCGAGGGGAAGCGGTTTTATTGCGTTGGAAGTTCCTTCCATTTCGCACCATGTTCCTTCTTTGTCATAAATACCTCTCCCCATTTTGCCTATAGTCTACATGATTTGGTGATCTTCCCAAAATAGATCTGTGCTGAGTTTGATCAAAGGTACATTCATCTCTGGGTGTTCCCCTTCTTTCCCTTGTAAATGAGCTCATATTATCCCTATTTCGATTGTTATTATAAGTTTTATCTGTTAATGTATCTCTATTTCTATTAAAATTACTGCTCTTTCCATTAACATAGGCTGTCCCATTTTTTGGCACTGCAGTGTATTCGCGCGTCGAGCGCCAATCATGCCGAGAAGGAGAAAAATTCGGTGCCGGCCGGCGATTGCTTGAACGGCCGCAGCCAGCAAAATGATTCTGTCCCTGCTCCCTAGCGTCTATGTGATTCGGTAACCCATGCTTCCGGTCATAATTCGGTTCTCCATAGCGTCGGTACTCGTGATTGTTGACCCCATTCGTAGCATATCCTAGCAGCGCCCTTCCTGACTGTGAGTGCCTTACGGGGAACGCTACGTGATCGCAGAAAGGGGGGGATGCATAAGTTTCCGTATTAAAACTTTGGCTTGGATGATACCTGTTATTATCTGTGCCTTGTGTTTTTAAATTATTGTGTGTAATATTATTTACAGCTAGTGTATGTAGCAATTGCTGTAGGTCTTTTATCTGGTCCTGTAATGGCTTAATGATTTCTTTAAGATAGTTTTCTTGTTGGTCCCATATTTCTCCATCACTGTTATTCTGACTATACATGGCATTAATTGACCTGTGTTTTGTTTCTGTAATAAGCTCGTTGGTTTCCTCTCGTTTCGCCACTGTAATTGCTTGTGTGAAGGTGAGAGGATTTTGTGAAAGAACCAGCCTCTTGATCTTATTTGAAACGCCCCTGAGAAATTGAGCCAGCATTGCCTGATCTAATATTGATAATGCCTCTGGCGACTCACTTTTCGTGTTAAACGCTAAACGGGCCAAATTTTTAACCCTCGTAGCAAAATTTGCTACGGTCTCATTAGGCAATTGTACAGCATGTGAAAAATTATGTAGACATGTCACACTAGGTTCCGTTTTTTCGAACTGAGCCAAAAATGCATTTTTAAACACGCTATAATCTTTTTCTTTACGTAAGTCTACAGAATTTGCGAGGAATTCCGCAGCAAGAGAGCGAACTTTGGACTTACAGACAGCTATTAATTCGCAATTTCCCCAAAGTGCTAATTGTCCTACACTTTCTAGCATTTCAAAAAAATATTGAACAGACGGACCTTCATCTACTTTGCCAGAGAAAACTGGCACTAAACCCAAATAACCAGCAATATTTGCCAAATAAGGTCTGCCCATTTCGGGAGGGGGTTGTGTCTCCTGGGTTCCAAAAGGTGGAACAGAATTTTCTATACCCGAGGTTTGGGGGCTTTGTCCCTCCATTTTTGGCCTAATTAGTGTCTGTGTAAAATTAATGTCCCCCAAAATGGTGTAAAACCTACCTTTCCGTTGAGCTGAAACAGAAATATATTGTTAATAACTAGCAATTCTAAAACGAAAGGTAATACAACATGTAGCAACTCGTTTTATTCTTATTTTTTGATAAATTTTCTAGTTTAAAACATTACAAGTTGCTGCCTGTTGTTCAAATGAGTGTTCCTGGAGACGTCTGTTTTATTTGTACTGCTGTAAAAAAAAATGCCTATGACTAGTCTCTGTACACACAAAAATCAGTGCTGTCCCAATCCTTTCTATTAGAAGTACGTTCCTCAGTCTACAACCATCAGAATCATTTACGGGCATTCATATAAATCGGGTTTTTCATCCCGCAAGGACACACTTCAATCCTGGACACAATTGGCAACAGTGTTGCGCAAGTCTTTTCTCCGTTGTAGTATAAACTTGCTAGGGTTCCAACAATTCTCAGTTACGGTGTGATGTGTCAGTTAGGAATAAATGTTCTTTGCAAGAGTTACACTAATATTTGCATCCGGAGAAACCTGGCTTTCATGTAATCGTCTAGCAGTTAGTTAGGACAAATCCCGTGTTCTGAAAACTAACCCAGATGGACGTTGAGCTAGTCTGCAACATCAAAGATTGCGTTGTGTGATTTTCACCTTTGACTCCTTTCTATTTGATTAGAATCAAAAGCGCCGCCTTAACAGTTCTTTATCAGTAATCCATTCAAAGAAATCATGTGTCATCAGAGAGTAATCAATAGGCAAAAATTAGCAAACAAAACATGGTTTATTAAACATACTAAATTGTTACAAAATACAGTTAGACAAAACAATGTATCAGTCTTTAGTAAAATAGCCTTGAGCTTTTATACCTTTACATATTTAGGTAACCAACGGATTAATTAATAATGGTATGGGTTTGCAAATTGTTATGTTCTTCATGAACAATCGACAGCCAAAGAGCGTTCATACATCGCGTAGCTGACGAATATTACACCACATTGGTGGAACATGTAAGATTGTAGGCCATGATTAATATTCAGTCTTACTATTTAATTATAATATTCAGTTATAATATTTAATTATAATATTCAGTTTTAATGTTAATTAGGATTATTCAGTTTTAATATTTAATTATAATTAATTCTAATTAAATAACGTCCGGTATTCATGTACAAGTTATAGTATCTATTAAATATGAAATGCTAAGTAAAATAACAAAACTCTCATCAAAGTATGAGTGTGCGTGAGGATCGATGTCTTTAAGCACATAAAAAATATATAAAAGGGGGGGATGGAAGTATGTTCGACTTAGCGCAATTAAGTTCCGTTTATAATTAAATAACGAGGGTTAACTTACCCGAATAATTCAGCATCGCCTCAGGAACTGTAGTTACCGGACAGTAGTTCATCTCGATTCCTTCCTATATCTCATTAACGAGTTTTTTGCCTTCTTCTTCTTCCGACTTTTCGTTTCCCCTTCTTAAGAATATTTTCTTCACATTCTAAAAAAGATTATCATTGCGACGGCTCTCTATCTTAACAAAATCCTAACTCAAACTCCGCTAACTGCCCTTACAAGTCACAGCTCTTTCACTGACCAACTCTCACTGTGTAAGGCTCGGCTCCAACTGCCTCGAACTCCGACTTCAACTATTCCCACACCCTAACTGTTAACCGAACTGCCTTCCCCCCTATTTCCCTTCTAGTTAGTTTCGTCAAACGGAAAAACATCTGGGGAACTGTATTTTTACAGCGTTCAGACTCAACCGAAAATCCGATTTATGAAAGTCGTTGAAAGAATTACATGTTTGTATGAGGCTCGCCCAAAAGCCAAAACGGACATAAAATCGTCTACTCCGACACAAGAAACTGTGAAATAATAAACACTCTGCTGATGCCTGAATCAAACACAATACTAGTAGTGTTCTCCGAAAATCTAACTCCCCTGTTTTTCGTCAACAATACGCTTGCCCGCTCCGAACGAGTAAATAACGTACGGCAGGCGTCGGACGGTGGTTTTGGAATTTCGTGGGTGCGGCTCTGCTCCCATGCGAAAGCGAAAGTAATTCTGCCTTCTCCGGCGAGGTAAATATCGTATGACAGATACAGTGCAGCAAAAAAGTATGAGGCCCTTGTGCTCTCTAAGAATGTACCAATACGGTTAAAAATAAATGCATTTTTAACACTAGACAACCTTCAGAGAGCATATAAAATATATCCGCAAAAAAATCAGATCCTACTCAGCCATGATCGCAAGAATCACCCGAAAGGATTGAGGCCTCACCTGGCGCACACTCCATCTTTTCTACAAGGCTGTGTACATCCCCATCATAACGTATGCTGCAGGTGTGTGTTTCCAAAAGGCCATATTCACTTCCAACAGGCGACTAATAGACACCACCCAAAGAACCATACTACTGCCCATCACCCGTGTGTGTGCAGTACTGTCAGTACCCGAGGACTTCCATACCAAGGGCATCTCAAAAACCTGCCTGGACTTCACAACAACCTGGACGCTAATCAGAAAACAGAAGAAGAGACTGAGCGCGCACCCAATACAGGTGTGGCAGGAGAGATGACAAAACTCCAGTACTGGGGACATCACGAGAAAATTCATACCTAACGTGACTCAAGTATACCCCACGTCACCAAACTGGTTCTCCCCTGGCTTACAATCAACCTATCTATTCACAGGCCATGGGGCCATTAATGCAAAGTTATCACTCCTTGGGATCCAGGACAACCCCACCTGCGTTTGCAGAGGATTAGAGAGCTGGCAGTACCTCATGTATGACTGCAAGCTCTATGACAACCTACGCAACACCCTAATCACCAAGATCAGATACCTACCAAGAGGTCTTGAACAGCAACACCACCTGGACGCCAAAGATGAGTACCTAGCATTCACTGATTTTTCCCAGAAATTGTTTGCAAGACGGAGAGCCAACTATGCCATCGTTCACAACTGACAACACTATACTGGGAGTGTTGTCAGTTGTGAACCAACTATGCCATCACCCACAACTGACAACACTCCCAGTATAAATTCAATCCTGACTAAAATAACTGGATCAGGATAAATCTAAACCCCAAGGCACTGTTTAAAAATATGGACAGTAACCAACGAGAAAAGCCTGGAAACCTCAGTGTCCTATCACAGACGAGACACCGACAGAGGACAAATGTCAATTCACAAAGCAGGCGAACAGCCTACTACTACTACTATAAACACAACAAAAGAACAAAAAACACTCAGGGATTGCCCGCAAGAACGAGACCCCAACTAAAAACAAACTGGACTGAACCATAGGTACATCGACTATGACAACGAAGGAGGAACAAGAAGTGAACTTAATAATGAACACACACAAGGTACCCGACTAGTCGCCTACAACCACAAGCAGAACCTGAGAACATCCATGTCGGACCGACAACTCAGATGGAGTTGTCGTGTGTGACACACAGCCCAGATGCTGACACCACATGGCGATCTGAGCCAGGCAACCTAGCCCGACTCTCTTTAAATCCTGGGGTGGGAATGCCCCCACCCCTCCTTTCCTTCTGGTGAGGCATGTGCATGCCTCACTGATCTACTGGGGTAGCCTACTCTATTGTCCCCATACTTCTGCCTTACTCCCCCCCCCAGTCTACAGTCTCCTCCTTCTCTATCTTTACACAAGCGTATGCCCCCACACCAAAACTTTAAACAACTCCAAATTAACTATGCCCACTTTCGGCCTTCTTACATCTAAGCGATATTTTCCCACGCAATTGAAGACATGCACATGTACACATGTACATATTACACACACGTATATTTTTTATAAGTATGTGTGTATATGTATATATTCTTATATACAGCAGACTCTCAATTAACTGGGATCAAATTAACTGGGACACTTCCAAGACTCCAAATTAAAAAAAAATAAAATAAATAATCAACCAGAAATCAAAAAATTCAAGTAATAACTAGAATAGGTATAAACAGATATTTTGCAAGTCATAAATAAGCGACAAGCGGCATTATAAGTCGTTGTTGGGAGATTAGTATACCTATTATCTTGCAATCCCGCTGTCTTCACACTCACCGCTCAAAAAAAAAAAAGGAAAAAAAAGAAACAAATGTTTAGTTTGTTTTAGTGCATCACGTCGATTGTTGTGTTCCGTTGCAGCACAAAAGGACAAATTTTGTTTTGTTATTTATGTCAGAGATGTCGGAATTTCTTTTATAGTATATATATATATATATTTTTTTTTTTTTTTTGTTTAGAAATCGCGAAAATGATGGGTAAACACAAAAGAGTTGCGTTTTCAGTTAAACAAAAACTTGAAATTATTCAAAAGTTTGAAAATGGTTCATCTTTTAAATCTCTAAGGAATCATTATAATAAGGATGGATCAAAATGGCCAAACATTAACAAGTATTCCGCGGAATTCAGATTTGTCAATAATAATAATAATACAGTAGCAATATGTTATTAGTCATTCCCGAGTTACGTAAAACTCGATGAAGTAAGAAGTCCTGTAACGTATCTCTTGTGTGTGTCGGGGACTTTTGGATTAACCGGGAAATCGATTATCCGGGATTTGTTTTTTACCATCTATCCCAAAAAATCTAGAGTCAACTGTATATATAATTTTTTTTTTTTTTTTTTTTTTTTCTAAGGTCCTAGCTGCTGAAATCTCAGGAAATTAGGCGGCAGGACCTGCCAGAGTAAATATAGTCTACTAGGTTCCTGGTCTGCCTCCATGGGGGCGTAAGTGGGGCAACTTTGGGCCTCAGCAGGGGTCTAGCAGCTAAACGACCAGATGAACAATGGCACACGACATAACACAAATTCAATACTCTCACATTTTTAAATCTCTGGCTTTCCCAGCAAACTGGCACACCCACAATGTAAGCAACTTGTTGATGGTGGAAACCCCTGGTGCCACTAGACATAAACACACTTTACCTAAACATCATTGCTGACCAGTTATACCCTTTCATGGCAGCAATCTTCCCCTCTGGTGGTGCCATCTTTCAGCAGGATAATGCGCCTTGCCATACCACCAGGATTGTTTGAGACTGGTTTGCAGAATATGAGGAAGGCTTCCAGGTATTGCCCTGGCCTCCAAATTCCCCAGACATGAATCCCATCGAGCATCTGTGGTTTGTGTTAGAACAACAACTCCGATCTGCGTCATCTCAACCACGGACCTTACAGGAGTTAAAGGATCTGCTGGTTACCTGTTGGTACGAGATTTCACAAGACACATTTAGAAATCTTGTAGTGTCCATGCCTCGCCAGGTACAAGCTGTTTTGCCTGCACGTGGAGGACTAACATCATATTAGGTAGGTGGTCGTAATGTTTTTGCTCATCAACGTATGTTCTGTTATAAGAACCAATTTTGAACGACTTTGTGATATTTTTCTAAAATATGTTTCTGGAAGTCATGACCATAAAACAGTAAAAACAATTTGCACTTTCCAGTTTATTGAGCTTTTCTGTTACTGCAAGAAATTATAAACGGGTAGTAAACTCCATGTTATCGCATTTGCAAAAATACCAATAGCTGAACTGTGTGGTTTTTAACGTTATTATGGTGAAATGTATTTCCCCTTTACTGAAATCTTCAATCGTATAAGAAAACAAATAAATTTTCAGAATCTTCTCTTCATTCCTTTTTTTTTAAGCTTTGTAAACTTGTTACTCCACACAAATTTGTGCATTCCGTTAAAAAATGCTTATGCATGCTATTGAAACTTATAAAGAAAAGAGAAGATTATCTTGGAAACAAACACCTCTTGAAGCATTTCTGAAGAAGGCGACTCCTTCTGCAACAAACCAACGAGTGCTGAGCCAAGTGATCAACATTTAGTTGATGATGATGACTAAGAATAAATATTCTTTAACATTTGTAAGTCATAAATAATTTCCTTATTATTATAATTTGCATGATTTTACAGGGTACATTTTCATTTCTTTGGATAAATCAGTCATTGTTTAAACATAAACTAATTAGCTAACTAATTTCATTGTTGAGAACATAACCCCTATTTTAACATTATGCCTATGGGAAATAAATTCCTGCTTTACAAGCGCGCACTGGGAACGAATTAACTCGTAAAGTCGGGAACTACCTGTATACCATATTTTTCAGACAGTAAGATGCACTCGTTTTAAAGGCAAATTTTGGGAAAAAGATTTATTTCATATAATTGAAACACAAATTCAGAAGTTCTAGTTAAATGTCTGTGCACAGCAAAGCTTTTACTCATTGTAGAACTCCAACAACTCATCATTAGTGATGTTTTCGTCTGAACTTGGTTCAAAGAGTACTTTATCTTTCATTGCCATCAAGAGCATTGAAAAAGAAGTACCCTTGATGGCAGTGAAGCTATGATGCAAAATCATGACTTGGTGCCTTCATCCATTTGACTCATTCCTCATGCATGAATACTTTAAAGGGTTCATTAATTGAGATGTCTAGTGGCTACAGTTGACTAATGCCTGCTATAGAAGAGTTCATTTCTATACATATGCCCCATTACTTATTCATTCTTCCAACCAGTGCAAACATAATTAAATTCAATGATAATTACATTCAATCTTATAATTATCATAGTTTCACTGAATTGCAATTATGAATAAAAATCACATAAAAAGTAGATATGATCTGACAAAATGACATGCAAGTTACTGTTATATTTTTATTTTATCGTTGATATATTCTTTAAATTACATTTACTGATATTTAAACATTTATTTCAGATGGGTGTTACAAGCTATGATATTGCATATGAAATTTTTAAGTGAATCCACTAATGAAATGCCACCAGTGAGTATTTATTAAAGTAAATATTGCTTTTATTTTATTTTATGCAACAAAGGTGTATGTTGAAATTTTTAATAACCTAGTAATGACTGAGACATTTTTAACATAGTGATAATTAAATTAGGTGAATAAATAAATTATAAATTTGTTATAGTTTATAATTATTGTCTGCGATAGCATAAAAATAATAACTTTATAAATAAATAAATAAAATATATAAAAAATTTTTAAAAATTAATATCAATTGATTAGAGCTGCAAAAAGAGAAAATATTCCTGATGAATATAGATGCTGTCTGGAGAGATAACAAAGAAATTTAACTTGATTTTGCCATAAGTTTCCTGTGGTTTCCTGAAGAAGTCAATATTAAGCTTATTGACAAGTGAGGATAGGCTTTTTACTTAATTTACCATTGTAACTATTACAAGGCTTGGCACGTAATGTTATACTCCTGCTAGCCCTGAAATGAACATGTTAATCAAAGAACTGAATTAAGCCAAAAACATCTAATGCCCAGAAATTATCATCTTTTAGCGTAATCTTAGATCTGCTTTTGATTTTGTATACATGTAATGATAAAAGTTGAAAGTAGGTGCATAGAGACTTATAGAATTCAGAGTAATATAGAACATCTGGTTTTGTCAGGTATCTGATGAAGGTCACTTGCACTGCTTCAATTTTCAATAAACAACTTGCACTGCTTCAACAGATATCATAGTATAGGTAACAGATGGAGAAAGCATATTCAAGTTGGAGTACAGTGGTAGCTTTGTAAAATATTTAGTGCATCCTAAAATCTTTAAAATAATTTGTACTTCATGGGAATGAATCAGTTAAGTAACACTAATATATCACATGAAGGCCTAAGAGAAAGTACGTTGTTTATTGAAAATGTTACAAAAAAATGTTAATTGGAAATGTTACTTCTCTGTACCCGCTTACATTGAAAACATTTCAGTTTTCAATTTGCAACATTTCGAGAAATCATCACTTCTCATATTCAGGCCTACAGTGTGGGTTGGGATAATAACTGTAGTTAAGTTAATTCTGAGGATTATTAAACATCTGATTTAAAAAGTTATAAAAATTATTGTAAAATTATTTATACATTCAATTTCAAAAATTACGTAACATAACCAGAGAAATAATGATTATGTTACCCTTCTGGAGGGATAGTCAACATTAGGACCTAATATAAATTGAGTTAAACTACAGTAATGATGCATTATTAAAAAAAAAAAAAAGGAATGATAGGAAACCCTTGGCACCTCCGTAGCCAGGTGGGCAGGAGCAGCAGTGCACAGCACACACTTCTTGATTAGACCTGCGTTTGATCCTGTAACCACCAAATACGGAGGATGCAGAAAGGTCAGGGAATGAACACTGCATATCCCCGGAGCAATATGGCCCTAGTTGCTAACACTCCTAAAAACCAAACAACAACAACATAGGAAACCCTTAATAACATCTTAAGGAAATTTAAGAGAAAATACCATAAATAAAAGTTGAAAAAACCATAAAGAAGGTGTATCTGTTGGCAAGGCTCCTGAATAGAAGAAGCCTGAACTACCAGAAATGGAAAGCATGCAGTGGGACTGGACTTATAAAGCCTAGAGTGGACCAGTGTAAACCAATGGGAAGAAAGAAGACTAGAGCTCCTAGGAACAAGGGATTTTAAAGATCATGAGGAATTGCCTGATGTATGTGCTTGAAATTTGGGGACTGCTAACTGACTGAGAATTATGAACAGTGATCTACAGCTAAAAAAAGCATTGCCACACTTGCCCTAATTCATATGCAATAATAGCCTAAACCCTATTTCCCACTTGCCCTAAAAGTATATGCTCTATGTCCTAATCATATTTCATATATGAGTATCCTATTTTTTCGAAGCAATAAAAATATAAAAATGGACTTCAAAAACAATGAAAAAAATAAACAAAAATAACATCAAAACAAATATACAATCATAAAAAAATTGTTTATTTAATAAACAAATTATTTTTCTTTATGTATAAACATTTTGATATCAAATAAAGAAATAAACACAAGTTTAAAATACAAATACAGATTATTAAGGTTTAAATTATACTAATCATTTATTGGAAGGAAGTAACCAACTGCTTGCACAAAAGTGTGTAAATCGATATCCCATTTTGTCTATCTGCTGTTAATTTCTTATTAATGCCCTCGTGTTTACGGTTTTTGCAAGGTGAAAATTTTCCAACATTTACTGATCTTAGTATTCTCTTAAAGTTAGCTTGTTTTTTTTAAATGGGTAATCATTTTCCATATATTAACACAATGGTGCCCTACAGATTTATTTAAGGCATAATGCCATCCTACTACATGATTATTATCCGAGGGACCAAAATTAGCATGATAATGGCAGAAAGTGAGCAGTGGGGTCCAATCCAATTTGTTTCAAAGTATTTTATAAGCTCTTCACACTTTTCATTCTTGCGGTGGACTTTCTCAAATGATTCCTTTCCAAGCTTCCTCTAGTTCATCTAAAGAAACATTGGCACATTATAGCCTTAGTTGCTAATGCGCCAATAAAATCCAAACCAAACCAAAATCTAAAGAAACAAATGCCATTCCCACCATTAACTTCACTAATTTTCTGACAATTTGTTCCGAAATGTAATCCTAACTCCCTGTAAAAGATCATTAGAGTGAAAGAGAGTGCAGGTGTGCAATTATATACTTGCTTTGGGGCAACTGATAGCAGCACCCCCCCCCTTGACATCGGGATGTGGTTAGTGCTGGTCACCATTATGGCAAGAATTCATTAGGGCATATGTTGTTGTTATTTGGTTTTTAGGAGCATTAGCAACTAAGGCCATATTGCTCCGGGGATATGCGCTGATCTTTCCCTGACCTTTCTGCATCCTCCGTATTTGGTGGTCACAGGCTCGAACCCCAGTCTAATCAAGAAGCGTGTGCTCCTGCCCACCTGGCTACAGAGGCAGCAAAGGGCATATGCAATTCTGGCAAGTCACCATTAGTGCTTATGAGATTAGGGCAAGTGTGACTAAAACAAAAAGATTTGAAGACAATTTTAATTACTGAAGTTGCAGAAAGGTTCATGGACTAATTCTGGGAAAGGAGTTGGGATAGGTAAAGAAGTGGGGTGGCAGTTAGAGAATAACCTACATTTTAGATTTTGGTTGCTCACTGGGTATGCTAGAATCTTCTTGTCTAAGGCATTGTGTGTGATAACCAAAACTTCCAGAAAAGATTGTAGTATGTTGTGTTGAATGCAACAGTGCATCATTCCTATAAGATAACTAACCACATAGCATCAACTCTTCCAAATAATTAGATATATGAGATAAATTAGACATTCTAAATGGATGTCAGATGAACTGATGAGACTTGTGACAGAGAATAAAAATGCATGGAATGCAAATAAATTATCAGGCGACACAGAACCTGTAGTAGTAGTAGTAGTGGCATGTGATGCAAGAAAGCAAATGTATGAGCTTATGCAGCATCAGCCAAAAAAAAAAAAAAAAAAAAAAAATCACACCATTCCCTCCAAATGCCTGTCCAGTTCCTCCTTAAATTTATTCAAGCTATCAACTTCCACAATGATAGATGGAAGTTTGTTCCAGCAATTAACCCCCTGCTGGCTAAAGGCAAATTTCGGCACATCTATTCTACATCTGTCTTTTCTTAATTTGAATTTATGCCCCCTTAGGTTCGTAATCTGAACAAGTGGAAGGATCCCATCAGAATTCAGCGTGCTCAATCCATTCAAGGCCTTATATACCTCAATCGGATCACCACGCAGGTGCCTAGTCTCCAGCCACTGCAATTTGCAGAACTTAAACCTCTCTTGGTAAGAGGATCCCTTCATTCCCTTCACCAATCTTGTTGCCCTTCTCTGTACCCGCTCAAGTAAATCCACATCCTTCCTAAAATGAGATCTCCAGACCTGTACGCAGTACTCAAGGCATGGCTTGACCATTGCCTTATACAGAGGGATAATCACCTCCTTTTCCCTGCTAGCAAAATTCCTATATATCATTGACAAAACCCCATGACCTGCCCTGGCAGCCTGTCTGCATTGCTCAGAGAACTTCATATCTGACTGCACAATTACTCCCAGGTCTTTTTCATTTTCCACCACCTTTAAGTGTAGTACCACACAGTTGGTACGTTTCTCTGGGGTTATTTCTACCCATATGCAGTACTTTGCATTTGTCAAGGTTAAACTTCAGTTGCCACTTCTTAGCCCATCTGCCCAAATTATCTAGATCCTGTTGCAGTAGCAGACTGCCATTACTGTCATTAACAACCCTGCCAAATTTTGTATCATCTGCAAACTTCGACATTAAGCCTGATATACCTTCATCAATATCATTGATAAATATACAAAACAACAGTGGACCTAACACCGAACCCTGTGGGACTCCACTAATAACATTAGTCCAAGAAGAGCAGCACCCATTGATTACCACCCTCTGTCTTCTCGCACTTAACCATCCTTTTATCCATTGTAGCAACTTACCCTTACTACCATTCTGCTCCAATTTGTACAATAGTCTTCCATGCGCAACAGTGTCAAAAGCTTTCCTGAAATCCAAATATATGATATCAAAATTGTTTTTTGCATCCAGTTCCTTTGTAACCACATCATAATATCCTATCAGATTTGTCAGACAAGACTTTCCCTTAACAAACCCATGCTGTGTCTGAATTATTGCTGCAGTCTTGTCTAGATGATCCTGCAATGCATCTTTAACCACCACTCCATTATTTTACCCGGAACAGAAGTTAAACTAACTGGTCTGTAATTACTCGTGTCACCCTTCGATCCCCCTTTGTGAATTGGGGATACATTTGCACATCTCCAGTCCATGGGAACCTCCCCTGAGTCCAAGGATGCTCTCATAATTATGGCTAAGGGTTTGCTTAGTTGCCTTGCTGCCTCCTTTAATATAACTGGATAGATCCCATCCACCCCAGGTGCTTTTCTTACGTTTAACTTCAACAATTTCTCTTCCACTTTGCTCTCAGTTATTACAAGATCATTAAGCACCCTGCTACAATTTGATAACCTTCTGCCATTTTCAAACCTTAATAATTCCTCACGTGTGAATGTAGATGCAAAATACTCATTCAGTTTGTTTGCTATCTGAGCAGGATCATCAACAGTGGAACCATCGATATCAAGTGGACCAATCATATTCATCCCCTTCCTTTTAGAGTTTATATAAGTAAAGAAATCCTTGCTGTTTTTCTTAGCATCTTTTGCCAAGGATTTCTCGTAATCTGCCTTCGCCTGCCGAACCTCCTTTGTGACCTGATTACAGATTAACTTATATCTGCTATAGGCTTCTGAGTCGCTTGATAATTTATATGCATCCCATGCATTTTTCTTCTCTGTTACAAGTCTCATTAGTTCATTTGACAACCATTTAGGCCTAAACCTTGAACAATATTTCTTAATAGGTATGAAACTTTTAGTAGCTTCCACGATTAATTCCTTGAATGCTTCCCACTTAGAATTTACTGTTGGTAACATCGTCAGTTGATCCCACTGTACAGAATTTAAAAACTGTCGGAGACCACTGTATTCGCCTTTACGGAAGCAAAAACCCTTTCCTTTACCCCTGATGGTAATTAAATCTTTAAGTAAATCCCATGTCAGTACATTGTGATCACTGCCACCTAGTGGTTCTTTAATCTGCAAATTCCTAATACATGAATGATCACTGCTGATAACCAGATCAAGAGTATTACTTTCTCTGGTTGCCTCTCGAACATGCTGCTGCAGAAAACAATCATCCAATAAATCCACAAAAGTCTGACTAGTGTGTGAGTGCCCAACCCACAAGTTCCAGTCAATATCTTGGAAGTTAAAATCCCTCATTATAAGACATTCCGATTTACTAGCCCACTCTATTTCTCTGTACAATTGTTCATTGTACTCATTCGAGTCATTAGGCCTATAACACACTCCTACTCTAATTTTTGCTTTCGCAGTGCTTATGTCTGTGGTAGATATAAGCTAGTAATCAAGTTAGAAAGGAGGTTCAGCAGGTGAACACAGATTACAAGAAATCTTTGACAAAGAATTCAAAGATTTCTTTACTTATATAAACTCTAGAAGGAAGGTAATACATCAGATTGGTCCACTTGATATCAATGGTTCAACTGTTGATGATCCTCCTCAGATAACTAACACACTGAATGAGTATTTTTGCATCTACATTCACACATGAAGAATTCTGTAGGAAAGTGGAAAACAGAAGCTTATCAAACTGTAACAGGGAGCTAAATAATTTTGTAATAACTGAGAGCAAAGTGGAGAAATTGAAGTTAAGCGTAAGAAAGGCACCTGGGGTGAATAGGATCAATCCAGTTATATTAAAAAAGGCAGAAAAGGAAGCAAGCACATCCTTGGACTCAGGAGAAGTCCCCCACAGACTGGAGACGTGCAAATGTATCCCCAATTCACTGAAGGGGATCAAGTAATTACAAACCTATTGTTGTTTCACTTCTGTTTTGGGGAAAATAATGGAGTCACTGGTTAAAGAAGCATTACAAGATATTCTAGACAAGACTGCAGTAATAATTAAAACACAGCATGTGTTTGTTAAGGGGAAATCTGACCAATTTAATTGGATACTATGATGTGGTCACAAAGGAACTGGACGCAAAAAATAATTTTGATATATGCTTGGATTTCGGGAAAGCTTTTGATATTATTATTATTGTTGTTGTTGCTCTTATATTATTTCTCCCTGATTGGGGGATTCCACTCCGTGACGGGTACTGCTTCCAAGTACACAGGGTAGTTGTAATGTCTGGTGTTACTGTCGGTCGAGGAAATCTCTGACAATCCTACAGGTGTTCGGGATTGCGACTTTCTGGAGGTCCTTGTAGGTGTTCTCTGGGAGACCTATTGCTGCTAGGCTGCTATGTAGAGTCTTTGGTACCATACCAGTTGTTGACACGATGATTGGGATGGTTGATACTTCCTGCATATGCCACATCTCCTTGATCTCATGTCTCAGGTTCGTGTACTTCCTAATTTTTTCCTCATGGGTTTTCTGGACATTGCTATTGTTCGGCACTGCTATGTCAGTCAGTCAGGTAGCTAGCCTTTTCCATCTTGTCCACAAGGGTTATGTCCGATCTGTTGCGCTGGATGGTCTTATCCGTTATTATGGTGCGGTCCCAGTACATCTTGTGGGTTCGGGTCTCTAGTACTGCCTGGGGTTCGTACTTTGGTCAACTGGTATTTCCTCACTAACTTCTGATGTATTATCCTGGCTACATGGTCGTGTCTATGAGAGTACTCAGTCTGGGTGATCACCTTGCACCCCTTGGTGATGTGTTGGATTGTTTCTGAGGCCAGGTGGCATCTTTGTCATCATTGTCCTTGTCTTTCGCATGATGTCTTCTAGCTCGGTGTTAGTCCAATCTATGACCCCGAATGTGTATGTTATTACTGGAGCTGCATAGGTGTTTATGGCTTTAACTGTGTTCCCTCTCTTCAGTTTTGCTTTCAGCAGGCTTCAGAGTCTCTGAGGATATTTTTTGGTCAGGAACTTCTTGATTTCCTTTTGTTCCCACTGCTCAGCTTGCATCATCCCTAGATATTTGTAGGTCTCTCCTTCTGTCATAGCTTCAATCTCTTTACTTGTCATCAGCTGGTAGTTTCAGCCAACTAATTTTCCCTGGTGCACTGTGTGGGTCTTTCATTTTTCTAGACCAAATGGAATTTGGTCTAGAAAAATTCCAGCAACTACTCCGGTGATCCAGAGTAGTTGCTTCTCGGTTGCCGCGTAGAGCTTGATGTCATCCATGTACATCAGGTGGGTGAGGGTGTACAGGTTCTTTCTTCCTTCTTTGAGGTTATATCCTTACTTGCTGTTGTTGAGCATGGTGGATAGCAGGTTGACAGAACAGTAGTGTGCTCAGAGCATCTCCCTGAAAGATTCCTCTTCTAATGGGGATTGGCCTGGTTGTGATGTTCTCGACCTTAATGGTGGTATTCCATTTCACCTACCTGATTTTGGCGCATTATAGTCTTAGTTGCTAATGCACCAATAAAACCCAACAACCAACCAACCAACCATCCATTTCACTATTGTTGCTCCTAGGAAGTTTGTCGCTATCAGATTGACCTTGTAGATCTTCAGGATCTCTATTAGCCAGCTGTGAGGAATGAAGTCGAAGGCCTTGTGGTAATCGATGTAGGCCGTGTATAGGTTGTGGTGGTTCTTGAAGGCTTGCTCCCTAACTGCGGCATCTATGGTTAATTGTTATTATTATTATTATTATTGTTATCTTGTATTGTAAACAAATTCAAATGATAAATAAATTTGTATTGTATCGTATTTTATTGTATTAATGTTATTGTTTTAAAATAGACTGTTTAATTGTGAATAATTGTAATTTTCTGAAATCGAGACCTAAGGTAAAATTAAGACATCAGGTATGCTTTTTGAGGAATCACAGACTTTCAATTCAACTTTACATTTTTTAAATAATCCTAGTATTCAAGTGCTTATAATTGATAAAAATCAGTTCTTTATGGTAGCTCTGAATATCAGATCATTAAGAAAAAATTGATTTAACTTCTTACAATATATTAATGCAATGAAAGAATATATTTCATGTATAGTCTTAACATAGGTTAACATAAAAAGTGATGAAATTTTAAATTATAACATACAAGGTTATGACAAGGTCTATATTTTGAGAGATTTGAAAAGGAGTGGAGGAATAATAATATACTATAGAACATGCTTTAAGGCAATACAGGTCAACCACTTAACTCAGTCTTGTGAAAACTGCTGTGCCAAATTATCGGGAGATAATCCAGAAAACACATTCATGATTTGTGTGTTTTATAGGCCACCATCAGATTCAATAAACAGCTTCCTAATAGAATTAGATAACATAATTTTGCAATGGGATGACATACAGACTGAAAAGACCATACTAGTAGGAGATTTCAATATCAATTTACTAACGATGAAACGGATAATGTGCTTCTCAGATCTCTGCTATCTTAAACAACTATGGATTTGAACATACCTTACTTGGAATAACTAGGCAACAAAGCTTGTTGTTTGGTTTTTTAAGGAGCATTAACAACTAAGGCCATATTGCTCCGGGATATGCGGTGGTCATTCCCTGACCTTTCCGCATCCTCCGTATTTGGTGGTGAACCCCGGTTTAATCAAGAAGCGTGTGCTACGCACTGCTGCTCCTTCCCACCTGGCTACAGAGGCGCCGGCAACAAAGCATGGAGGGAGATAGAACAGTAAGCTCTTATTTAGATCACTTTATAACAAACATCAAGTTAAAGTATGCTAATTCATACATACTATTAAATCAACTTTCAGATCACAGAACATGTATACTAATAGTAGATATGTATTCAAAACAACACCCATGTGAAGAAAAAAAATTAACAAATGCTACGAAAAAAAATTATTTATCAACAGGGAAACTGAAACAGAACATAGAAAACTTGTTAATACAAGAGCAAGCATCATACACAACAAATGTGAATGTCTTTTCAAATAAGATAATACAAATGATAAACAATTCGAGGTTTAATATCGAGAGAAAAGAAAACCACTCAGCCTGCAACATAAGCACAAGGAGTAGCAGGATCAAGCTTAAGAAACCTTAATGGTACAAAGGGATAAATATTTCAGGCAGTATAGAAATTGTCCATCAAAGAAAGAACTCTATCACAATTATAAAACACTCAGAAATAAATTGACAGGTATGATAAGAAAACAAAAAAACACTTACAATCAACTTTTTATGGATAAGCAGATAACACAAAAGGAAAAATGGAACGTTATAAATAATCTATTAAGTACAAGGAAGAAAAAAACAAGGGGAAAACAAATTAAAACACTATTAGAACAGATAGATGGTACAAACAAACACTATGAGGCTGCAAATAGGTTTGCCAAAGCTGTATTAGATCTCAACAGATATAATTTATATTATCGCCAAGTTTCCTTTACTAAACAAGATAGTCTTCCTCAGATAGTAAACTCTTGTGTAGTCTTAACTCCACAATATACTGAGATTCTTAAGATTATAGAACAGTTAAAGAACAAGAAATCTTATGGACTGGACAGTATTACAGTAACCGAAGTAAAGAGAAACAAAGAGCAGTTCTCTGTTCTCTTGGTGGAGCTTATAGCACAGATGTTAGAGTTGGGAAGCTATCCTACAAATTTACTTTCTTTTAAGATAATTCCTATATATAAAAAGGGACCACCAGATGACTTTTGCAATTACAGACCAATAACAATACAGTCAGTTATTAATAAGATAATAGAAAAGTATATATTTTCCCATATAAGCAAATACTTACATCAATATGGGCTGTTAAACAACTCTCTATTTTCATATCAGAAGGGCAAGAGCACAAAGACATTATTAGAGAACTTAGTAGACTCTTTTAACTTACATTTAAACAACAATAACTTCATAATGATTTTATTTATAGATTTGACCAAAGCATATGATATCCCAAATTGATATCCCAATATTGCAACAGAAATTACAGAAATATGGTATTAGGGGAAGAATCAATCAACTCTTAGCAAGTTATTTAACCAATAGAAAAATAACAGTTGAAGTAGAAAATACAAAGGGAAAATCATACAGTGTAAAGAGAGGAGTACTGCAGGGCACTCATGCTGGGCCAATCATGTACAACATCTTTATAAATGACATATTCGAAGTAATAAAGAACTCCTTTATAAAAATTTATGCAGATGATATAATCTTATATACAGTTAGAAAGAACCTGACAAAAATGGCAAAAGATTTACAGCAGAATGTAATACATTTTTAAACTTGGTTGCATGATAATAAATTAGCACTCAGCTTTGAAAAGACAAAATTTTTGGTAATTAGACCTCCTCATCAAACCTTGGACATTCATCCCTCTATTAAATTACATAAACATGAATGACTACATGATAAGAATTTCCAGAATTGCAAATGTCTAACTGTGGAAGAAGTTTCAAATCATTGTTACCTTGAGTTATGGATTGACTACAGTCTAAGTTGGGCAATGCATTTAACAAATCTGCACAAAAAAAGATTTTATGTGTACTTTTTTTACTACATTAAGAATAAGTTAAATCTTAGAACAAAAGTTACCTTATATTATGCATTAGTGGACTCCCAACTCAATTATTTAGAAATGTATGGGCACGAGAAAATATAACAGAAATAAGGTAATAAACAACTTAATTAACAGGATTTTGAAACTTTTAATGGTGGAAAACTCTTGGAATGACCTGAATAAGAGAAGGCAATTTTTGTTAAAATACAAAATACTCTATCCAGTATAAAAACGGAAGTTAAATTTATTCTTGAAAAATCTTAACACTATTTATGAAGAATTAAATCTGCAATCAAATGGCACACATAATTTAAGGAACCCAAAAGCAATTACTTTGCGTCACCCTAGGGTACTAAATAGATTTGGAGATAGGCACACAATGAATGTAATAAACAACTTGCTGGCTAGTGTTGATTTCAGACTCAGAAGTTATCCCATCTCCAAATTAAAATTTCTAATAAGAAAATTCTTGATACTCAATGATACAGTGGATTAAAATTGCTATACAGATAAATTACTATCTCTGTTTACAGTGCGGAATGTACTATGAGTAGTGACTTCATTGTCTTTTCTGGTAGTAAAAGAATTTGTATACAAAACAGTTGTAAATGAAGAATTTCAACTTGTTGTCAAGAAATTCACTTTTCTTAACAAGTTCATTTATTGTAAACATATTCTCCTGATAAATGAATTGTATTGTATTAATTGTTATTATTATTATTATTATTATTATTAGCCATGTGGTGCAAAGAAGCCTAAGGCTTATGCTGCACCAGTCAAAAAAAAAAATAAAAATTTCTGAGTTACCTTGAGAGAGAGAGAGGAGTAGAAGGAAATCACCAAGAAAGAGAATAATTGCGATATCCAGCTCAGGACCCTGGGTTTGCCAAGCCCATACTCACCAGATGTGAGCCCCAGGGGCTCACATCTGGTGAGTTATTGTTGCACATAGAAGACTACTATACAAATTGGAGCAGTATGGCATTAAGGGTACAGTGGATAAAAGGATGGTTGAGTGGGAGAAGGCAGAGAGTAGTAATCAGTGGACATTGTTCTTCATGGATTAATGTTATTAGTGGAGTCCCCAGGATTCAATGATGGGCCAATTGTTGTTTTGTATTTTTATCAATGATATTTGCATTAGCATTAGTTGTGGTATATGATGCAAGAAAGCAAGCTTATACAGCATCAGCCAAAAAAAAAATTAAAAAAAACCCTTCTCATTTCACCCATCCATTCACTCCAAATGGTTTGTCTAATTCAGTCTTAAATTTGTTCAACTTCCACAACAACAGATGGAAGTCTGTTCCAGCAATCGACTACCCGCTGGCAGAGTTGTTAATGAGTGTAAAGACGGTATGCTACTGCAACAGGATCTAGAAAAGTTAGTCAGATGGGCTGAGAAGTAGCAACTGAAGTTTAACATTGACGAATGCAAAGTACTGCATGTGGGTAGCAGTAACCCAAAAGAAATGCACCAACTGTGTGGTACTACACTCAGGAAAGTGGAGAATGAAAAATACCTGTGGATATTGTTCAGTCAGATATGAAGTTCTCTGAGCAGTGCAGACATGCTGCCAGAGCAGGTCATGTAGTCTTGTCAGTGATATACTCTATAGGAATTTTGCTATCAAAGACAAGGAGCTGATTATCCCTTTGTATAAGGCAATTGTCAGACCACACCTCCCATACTGCATACAGGTCTGCATACATTTTAGGAAAGATGTAGAGTTGCTGGAACGAGTATTAAGAAGGGCAACAAGATTGGTGAGAGGAACAAAGGGGTGCTCTTACCAAGAAAGGCTTAAGTTCTGCAAGTTGCAGATCTAGAGACTAGGCATCTGCAAGGTGATCTGATTGAGATGTATAAGGCCTTGAATGGTTTGAGCTGGCTGAATGATGATGGGATTCTTCCTCTTACTCAGATTACAAACCCAAAGGGGCATGAACTAAAATTGAGGAAAGACAGTTGTAAAATAGATGTGTAGAAAATTGCCTTTAGCAGGTAGTTGATTGCTAGAACAAACTTCCATCTGATGTTGTGGAAGTTGATAGCTTAAATAAATTCAGGTACAAACTGGACAAACTTTTGTAGTGAATGGGTGAAATGGGAAGTGGTTTTTTTTTTTTTTTTTTTGTGGCTGATACTGTATAAGCTTGTTTTCTTTCATCATATGTTTTTACTAATGCTAATATCTATTTCATTTTGTGAATGCAATTGCTTTATAGGCCTGACCAGCACTGTGAGAGATATATGGTTGACAAAGTTGCAGGAGCTTGAGAAGATTATGGAAAGATCGTCTTAAACCTTTTGAATGGGCATAGAACCAATGTAATAGTATTTCTTATTCATTGGTGATCATTGAAAACTGTTATAGCTTATAACAGTTTTCAGCCTGATTTTGTATGATAGAATATAGTTTGACAGCATCAGTAAACATGGTAATTTTAATGACTAAGGAGAGGAGAGGTCCAAGTGATGAGCCGTGATGGACACCAATTCTGGAGAAAAAAACATCAAAGGTTGGAAGGAGAATTATCAAAAACGAAATGATGGCTTCTCTGAGAAATATAACTGTTAATCCACTTGGGATAGTGGATTATTGATGTTATCATTTCATAATACTATATACATTTTCCCGTACACGCTATCACAGGACCAAATTTCACTTTTAACCAAAGGATTAACTTATAATTTACCACCTCGTAATCAACCTAAAAAACAGTTCTTAATAGATATTGAATTTGGTCTTCATAATGTTCCGCAAAAAGATTTATTTATTCAACAAGTTAACCAAGTGGTGAATAACATAAAAGACACGTGACTTCCTAAACTGAATAGACAAGAAAGTTCAGCTAAACTTAATGTCTTTATTTTCTCCAAGTTCATTCGGGAAAATAAAGACATTATTATTCAGACAGCAGATAAAGGAGATACAGTTACAGTTGTAATACTCGATAAAACTGATTATATAAAATGTTAGATTCAATTATATCAGATACCTCCCCTTATCTTGAAATAGACCTGGCACTATTTACCAATTTGGTCAATCAGTACAATAAAATGTTAACCAGTTATCAAAAAAATGACTATGTTACTATGTTTCAGTTAAAAGAATTGAAGTCTAGAACATACAACATTCCTGCACTTTTTGGTCAGGTAAAACTGTATAAGACTGGATTTCCTATTCGGCCCATTGTTTCTTACAGAAACTCAGCATTTTGATCCTTAGCCAGACATGTATAAAACCCTTCAGACATGCGATACAATTTGGGATATAAAACTACGATACATTTTTTTAATAATCTTAAGGACTGTAGACTCAGCGATAATGATAATTTATTCTCACTGGATGTTACTTTGTTACATACGAATGTAAACGTTGAATACACATTAGATATTCTTTGGGATATGTTAAATAATTCTATAATGATTAATTATACGAAGCTTCCTATTAAGGAAATTTTTCACTTAATTAAACTTTTAGTTGAGGCCAACTATATCACCATTCGAGACAACGCATACAAACAAATTTTTGGTTTGCCAATGGGATTGAGTCTAAGTGGCTTAATATCGGAAGTCTATCTCTCAATGATTTAGCATATACATTTGATGCCTTTTCTACCCCATATCACATACACTATGGGATGTATTTAAATGATGTTCTGGTTATTACTGATAGTAACACTATTCAAGACATTTAATAATATTCATCACAGACTCAATTTTATATTGGAAAGGGAAAATACGGATACTAAGTCAATAAATTTTCTAAATTTCACGCTTACTTGGGACGTGAATAAAATCCAATTTAACATCTATCATAAACCAACAAACACTGGTACGCTTCTATATTATAACAGCTATCACCCGTTCACCTACAAAAGCTCTATTATCTTTAATCAGTTTCTCAGTGCCTATAAATATTCAACAACAGAATGTGCTTTAGGCTCAGAAATACAGATATTAAGCAGCAGATTCCTAAATGGGGGCTACCCTCTTGCAATACAATAAACCAAATTAGGGTTCAAACAGGATAGGATACAAAAAACTACGCCAACCAACAATAGTAACTTCAAAAAATACTTTATTTCTGTCCCATACGTTTAGCAGTGGCACAAACAGCTTAACAGATTCTTTAAAGATACCGAATTTAAGATTATGGCCAGACCAATATGGAAATTACACATATACCGAACAATCACTCAGTTCTTTCCTCTTTCGCGTCACAAATAAATGACTTGGTGTACATTTCTTGCGGTGATTGCAACTCCTCTTGCCAAGGATCTGTGCGATTCCTGCTGAATATTCGAGCAAAACAGCACGCTTCCTCAGTATGTGCTTCTCGTTCAGAAGCATCAGAATTAGCCTTTCATGCCATTAATGAAAACCATACATTTTTATTTAACGAGGCCAAAATTCTTAGTGTCCAACGTAATTATATGAGACTATTAATTGCAGAAACCATCAAAATTAAATTACATGAGAATTCTGTTAGCATTCACTGTCCATATCTAATTTTTGGTCTTTTGCGCACATGCACGAAGACAAATAATTGCAGCCTTTCACATGCGTGCGAGAGGACAAACAGTCTCTTTATTTAAGATTCAAGCTCACATACTCCATAATTTCCATTCCTATGATCATTGGTTGAAAAGCACTGCTGTATGCTTCAGGAAGGAAAATCAGTTTTCAAAATTTACGTTAAACTTTTTAAATTAATTCTATTTAATTTTTTAATTGTTTTCAATCATTTTTGCATTAATCTTTTATTCGTTTTAATTTCTGGAGAGCATCATTAGCATTAGCATTAGTAGAGGCATATGATGCAAGAAAGCAAGCTTATTCAGCATCAGCCAAAAAAAAAAAAAAAAAAAAAAAAACACAACCACTACTCCCATTTCACCCCTCCGTTCGTTCGAAATATCTGTCCAGCTGAACCTTAAATTTGTTTAGGCTATCAACTTCAACAACAAGTGATGGAAGTCTATTCCACAAACCAACTGCCCGCTGGCTAAAGGCAAATTTCCGCACATCTATCCGACATCCGTCCTTCCTCAATTTGAATTTATGCCCTCTCAGGCGATTATTCTGAGCAAGAGGAAGAATCCAATCGGCATTGAGCATGCTCAAGCCATTCAAATCCTTATACACCTCTATCAGATCACCATCATACAGAAGTGTTCTAAATATCATATTGAGGTAAATATTGATATCAACCTAGAACGTATTGAGTATCGTAGCTCTGTTATATACTATCAAATTATTGTACATTACAGCCCTTAGCAGCAGATTTTGGGGATTTTAGTATAGGAAAAAACTGCATAGGATGTGTTTACCTTTAGAAATTGACTTGATGGTGGTAGCAACAAATATAGAAATAGAAGGAAGATTGGTTGGTCTGTACTAGTGTCAGACATCTTTGGGAGCCATATACTCTTAAAAGTTGCTGTTTCATAGAGTTGGATAGTCAATGATCACCATTGTGGCCTCACTCACTCAGCCAAACCTAGTGGAAAATTAAGTTTTTTTAAAAGCATGGAGTCTTGCTTACTAGCATTTTTTTTTTTTATTATTGACAGCAGCCCAGTGGAAGAAATGTGCACACATAATATAATTTATTTTTCTATTTTAAGCTTCTTTTTTTTAGTTCATTCATTGCATTTTTTAAATTTTTTCTTGCATCATTTCTGTTAATTACTATGCACAAATTTGTCAGGAATTTCTGTCAGGAAAATGCACAAATTTGTCAGGAAAGATTTGCATATTATTAGATTTGTCATTTCTCAAACTCCTAGGTCCACTTAACTTTGTCCATAACTTTGTATGTTGCACTCAATAATGGTTGTATTCAAATAAAATTCTGTTTTGTTCTACTCTAAAAATTTAATTAAAAATGAAACTATTATATTATTATATATATACAGTATTATATAATATTATATTATGTTATATATATACAAAACTCAAACTTCATTTTTAGTCATTAGAAAGCCTTTCTCCAAGTGAGCTTCGTAAAGTACTCCACCGTGTTTTGACTCTCTCAGATTATGAACCTCTGCATGGAAGGTAAAATGTTTTGTTTACTTTAATATAATTTTTTTTTTTTTTAATTTTATTTGAGGTGTACTGCTGGGAAGACTACGTATTACACATTCTGCTGTAGTAATCTGAAACACTTTAAAAGCAAATATCTTGGCAGCCAGTAGGAATGAGAATTACCTCACCTTCTTCATTGTGTAGCCATTTGAAAAGCATCAGTGATAACATAATGTATTGTTGGAATGAAATATTTTTGTAACTTAATATTTTTGAAATATTAAGGTGTATTTCAAAAATAATATATACTTCCATCTGTATATTTATTTTGATGTCATTTTAATATTCTTGGTTCACAACTTCTGAGAAACATTTCCTCAACGAAGATAAACCTGTGGTATGTACCTCAGAAAACACAGAGAGGGGGAGAGAGAGAAAAGCTGCTACCTAAGTCCACAGGATTCTACTGTAAAACACACACATGCACACAATGCTGCTGTTGAACATATCCAGTATGAACATTTTGTACAGTGACCTCTTACTTTACACGTGTTTAAATTACGGAAATTTAAAATAATGTGCGGCAACCATATTTACTGGAAAGCACCACGAGAGGCCAGCATGATAGCCCACCATTTACTCATTTTGTTTTGCTAAAGATCGTCGATTGATAGTGTATTGGAAGAGCATAATTTTTTATTTTGTGCTTATTTTTACTTATTTTGTTTTTATTATTACCCTTATGGCTAGTAAGCATCCTTGTAGTTCTAGTGGAAGTGAAGGTAAGCCCTCAGGAAAATCGATTTCGCTTGAAATGAAACTGGAGGTACTTGAGCACTACAAACAAAGTGAGAGCACGGCATGAATTAAACATGCTCTAAGTCTGAGTGAGAGTATATTACGTACTATTCGAGATAGTGCTGATAAAATTAAAGAAAGTGTTAAGAGTGGTGTGCTCTTAACTGCACAAAAGTCGTTGTATGCTTGGCTAAGTTTGATGGAACTCATGGAAAAAATGCTTGCTACATGGATGAGTGACCAAAATAAAAAACACATTAACATTAGGCAAGTGCAATAGAAAGCTTGTAGCCTTTATGATGATTTTAAAGAAAGTGAGGATGTCGAGGAAGGGGTTCTCTTACAAGGAGAGGCTTAAATTCTGTAAGTTGCAGCAGCTGGAGACTAGGCACCTGCGGGGTGATCTGATTGAGGTGTACAATGCCTTGAATACTTTGAGCAGGCTTGAATGATGATAGGATACTTCCACTTGCTGTGATTAAGAACCTGAGGGGGGGCATAGATTGAAATTGATGAAAGACAGTTATAGAATATATATACAAAAGTTTGCCTTTAGCCAGCGAGTAGTTGATTGCTGAAACAGACTTCCATTTGTTGTTGTGGAAGTTGATAACTTAAATAAATTAAGGCTGAACTAGACAAATGTATGGAGTGACCAAATGGGTGAAATAGGAAGGGTTTTTTTTTTTTTCGTTGATGCTGTATAAAGCTGGCTTTCTTGCATCATATACCTCAACTAATGCCAATGTTCAATGAGGAATTAATATCCAATATCTTAAGTAAAAGAAGGAATTTATTTATTTTCTGCTAAATCAAGAGTTGAATTGAATGGCCACTCACTACTTGTTTGAAAAACACTGATTTGGATCCCAGTGACAAAGAATCGTTTTCTACAGGGTTGAATAAAGATTCCCCCAGAGATTTTGTAGTTTTTGATCCTGCTAACAGATAAACATACATCCACAAAAAAAGAATTGTATGTTCATTTTTCTGTTAATCCCTCACCAGACTGGTAGAGGATTATCAGTTAGGGGTGGGGGGGTGTTAACAGAAATGAATATATAATTCCTGTGATTTCTACCAGCCGTCAGAAAGACTTTTCTTTTTTCTTTTTTTTCTCTCTCTTTTTTAAAGAAAACTCTGCTATATGTTGCTCAAGTGATGGCACATTCTTATTTCTGTTTTATATGTCCCAAGATATTGGATAGATACACATCTTAATGAATTAATTCTTCAGATGTTAATTTGAAATCTTAAGAATACTACTTGTAAACAAATTTAAATTAATTTATATATTTGACTTTCTTGTTACTGTTACAATGCTGTAAAGAACTAAAATGTATTGTGATCATAATCCTAGTTGTGATTAAATTGTAAAACATATATGTGTTATCCACACACAACATGTAACACAGTATTGTATTAACTGTAGGATGTCAGTCCACCAGCGACGACAGATAGAAGGTGCACTGTGCCGCGTTCCAAAACATTTCTATGACAGAGTTTGGGATGTCATGACACGCACATCTGGTGGCATTATTGTGGCAGGACATCATTTACCTCAGGTAATTAATGTTAATGCTTTTTTAAACATCTTTAGCTCAGTTTTTGTGCTCTTACTTTTTTTAGAATGCCCATTATTTTGGGTGATCTTAATTTCCAGCAGATTTCAGTAGTTATATATGCTCGGTTAGCAACATCCACTCTATACACTCTTTTAGCAACATCCAAAATATTATTGTGATATTTTGTTGTACCTCCATTCACCAGGATGATAATATTCATATTCCAAAAATGGGACAACTTAAAATGTGTCTTTAAATATTTAGCAACCTTCATTTTCACTCTGTTTCCAGTATCATCCAAGCCAGATCTTTGATGTCTTTTTCTCAGCCTTTCATTGTCACATAAAGCTCCCTCCTGTGCCACTAGCCAAAATATTATTAGTATAAATACTGATAAATGATGCAAGAAAGCAAGCTTCTGCAGCATCAATCAAAAATAATGTAAAAATAGACAAAATAAAACAAAAAAAAAAAAAAAAAGCCTGCCACATTACCTGTCTTTTGCCACTAATTCCTACTTAAATTTATGGAAACAAATTTCCACATGCTTATCCTGAACCTCATTCTTCCTCAATTTAAATTTATGCTCCCTTTTGTGCATATTATCTGAACAAGAGTAAGGATGCCATCAACATTTTATTTACTTGGTCCATTCAAAGTCTTAAATACCTCAGTGGAATCTTCTTATAGATACTTAGTTTCAAGATGCTGCAATTTGCAGAAATGAAGTCTTTCTTGGTACAAGTACCCTTTTGTTTTCGCTCACCAATCTCATTGCTCTTTTCTTCATATCCACGTCATTCCTAAAAAGAAGCTTCGAGACCTGTATACAGTATCCAAGATGTAGCCTTATCATTGCCTTATACAGCAGAATACTTATTTCCTTATCCTTGCTGGCAAAATTCCTGTATATCATTAATAAAATCCTGTGCGCTGTCCTAGCAGCCTCTCTCCACTCCTCAGAGAACTTCATGTCTGACTATACAATTACCACCAGATATTTTTCATTCCCCCACTAACTTCACTATGAAAAAGATTAATGGGATTAAACTTAAATCTACATTTTTCAGCCCATAATTTTATTATATCTTTTGTGGAAGCTTACCCTGATTGCTGTTATTAACCAAACTGCCAACATTTATATTATCTGCAAACTTAGACATCACTATTGTTAACAGATACTGAAAAAAACAGTGGGCCCAGCATTGAAACCTTGGGGAATTCCACTAATAACATTAGTCCAAGGAGATCACTGCCCATTTATAACTACTCTCTGTCACTGAACTATAGCTCCATAGCAGTAGCCAGCCACTAAAGCCAAATAAGTGGCTAAGCTACTACTCCAGTGGCGCCTCCGTTGCCAGGTGGGAAGGAGCAGCAGTGCGTAGCACACGCTTCTTGATTAGACTGGGGTTCGAGCCCATCACCACCAAATACGGAGGATGCGGAAAGGTCAGGGAATGACCACCGCATATTCCCGGAGCAATATGGCCTTAGTTGCTAATGCTCCTAAAAACCAAATAACAACAACAACATACTACTCCAGTTTATACCGCAGTATTTTTCAGTGTCAAAAGCTTTTCTGAAATCTAAGTATACGATGTCAGAATTTATTATTTCCATCCACTTCCTTTGTTATTGCATCATAGTAACCTATGGAATGGTCAGATAAAATTACTCCTTAACAAATCCATGTTGTGACTGCTGTATAACTTCATTCCTGTCTAGCTTGCATTACTTCTTTACCTGGTAACTTCATTATTTTTTTTTCCGTCTTTTTGCCGTCTATTTTTAATAGATGACAAGCTTACAGGTCTATGTACTCACTTCATCCTTTGATTCCCCCCTTTATGAATTGAGGAGACATTTGCATATCTCAAATCCACAGGGAACTTCCCATGATCCAAGGATGCTCTAGTAATTATTGCTGATTGTTTGTTTACCTACCTCTTTTGCTGCTTCTTTTAATATAATCGGATAGATGCCATCAGACCCCCCATGCTTTATTTATGCTTAGCTTCAACAAATTCTCTTCTGCTATCACAAAGTCACTTAGCTCCCAGTTATAACTCAGTTCTTGTGGTATACCCATCCATAAAAACTTCTTTGCAGGTGAATGTAGATGCAAAATATTTATTTAGTTTGTCAGAAACCTGAACAGGATCATCAATAGTTATACTGTTCATGTCTAGTGGGACAATATGGTCAATCCCTTTCCTTCCAATGTTATCATAAGTAAATAATTCTTGGCTATTCTTCTTCTTTGCATCCTTAGTCAAAGACTTCTCATGCTCTGGCTTACCTTGCCAATTGCATTAGTGACTTCATTGCAGACTAGTTTATACTTATCTCAAATTTCTATGTGCTGTACTAATTTATAATTCATTCCATGCATTTTTTTCTCTCTGCCACTAGTCTCCTCAGTTTGTCTGACATAAGTTTAGGTTTAAGCATCAAACAGTATCTCTTAGTTGGGATAAAAAGCTTGAAGCATGTATGAATACTTCCTTGAATGCTTCTGATTTAGAATTTGCAGTTGATAACATCATCATTTTGTCTTGCTGAAGATAATTTAAAAATTGTCTATAATTACTCTAGTTGTCTTTACAAAAGCAAAATCCCCTTCTCTTTACCTTTGACAGTAGTTATATCTTTAAGTGTCTGCCACATCAATATATTTTGATCATTTTCACCTAGTAGCTCCTTTCCCTGGATATTCTTAATGGGTAAAGAGCCACTGCTAATAATCAGATCAACAGTATTGCTTTCTCTCATTGCCCATCTAATGTCTGCCAGGGGCAAAGGTTGATGGCATTGCAGAGCAGATATCATCTTTTACGGGCACAAAGGGTGATATTGTTGTATACATTGTCACTAATGATATTAAGAGTAGAAGACCAGTGGAATTACTTAACAAGTACAGATCACTGCTGAAAAAAAGCCGTGAGTTAGAGTTGAACTTGAAAGTGTCTGCAATTCTGCCCAGACACAATAGGAGAGAGTATATGATGAGAGCCTTGTCGATCAATTCGGCACTGGAAAGATTGTGCAAGGCTCAAGGGGTAGAATTTTTTTCAGCCTGGACTGTACTTGTTAACAGGAGAGACTGCTTCTACAGGGATGGGATACACTTAAATAGAAAGGGTGCAAGAATATTTGCTGATGCTATTGAGGCAGAGTTAGGTGACTGCTAGCTTGGGGGGATACACGGACTAATAGATTAACAGTAGCCACTGGCAGGTGAAAGTGATTCTTGCACTGCTTCTATTGAAATACAATTGAGCAGCAGCCTGGAAAGCAAGGCAATGGGAATTTCCAGGACTGCTGGGAATCATAGTGGAACAAGTAATTACATGGGCTGTGTTAGGGTAACTAAGAGTAGAAATAGGTGCATGTACACCAATGCTAGGAGTATCGTTAATAAATTTGATGAGCTTCAAGTGCTAGTCAAGACATCAAAGGCAGATATTGTTGGAGATGCAGTGTCACACAGACATAAGCAGTGCAGAATTGGAATTTGGGGAGTACAATGTGTACAGAAAGGATAGACAGGACAGGAAGGGAGGAAGAGTTATGCTGTTAGTTAAGAAACACATAAAATCTAAGGTACTGCATCCAATTGATGTTGGTGGAAAATGCAGTGTTGAGTCTTTGGTGTGACATAAGCTGTTGTTGTTGTTGTTGTTGTTTGGTTTTTAGGAGCATTAGCAACTAAAGCCATATTGCTCTGGGATATGTGGTGGTCATTCCCTGACGTTTTCGCATCCTCCATATTTGGTGGTGACGGGCTCGAACCCCAGCCTAATCAAGAAGCGTGTGCTATGCACTGCTGCTCCTTCCCACCTGGCTACGGTGGCGCCTTCTGTGACATAAGCAATGGGAGAGTAAAAATGAGAGTAAGTGTGTTTTAAGCCTAATGAATCTGATGAGTATAATGAGCAATTGTGCAGAGAAATAGAGTGGGCCAGTAATTCAGAGTGTCTTATAATATGGGATTTTAAATTTCCCACAGATTGACTGAAATTTGTGGGTTGGTTACTCACACACTAGTAAGGCTTTTGTGGATTTATTGGATGATTGTTTTCTACAGCAGCATGTTTGGGACACAACTCGAAGGAGTAATACTCTTGATCTGATTATCAGTAGTGATTCTTCATGCATTTAGAATCTGCAGATAAGGGAACCGCTAGGTAGCAGTGATCACAGTGTGCTGAAGTGGAATTTACTCAAAGAGGTAACTACCATAAGGGTAAAGGGAAGGGGTTTTGCTTTCATAAAGGTGACTACAGTGGTCTTTTTTTTTTTTTTTTTTTTTTTTTTTATGGAAACCCCAAACACGAAAGGTATCAAAACCTATAGTACTTAGTACCGTGCATGGGTTGAAAAAGAAGTATGGGAGGGGGGGGGATGCCGGAATCTTTGCTCTAGAGACTAAACGTGGGTTTCACCACTTCAAGCCTCCAATAAGCAAGGTGGTGGTATTGCACCGGTCAATGAGAGTCATCTACCACCTATGCTGAGACAGTATTTAATTTCTATACTGTGGGACCAACTGATGATGTTACCAACAGCAAATTCAAAATGGGAAGCATTCAATGAATTAATCTTGGACGCTACTAGGCATTTCATACCAACTAAGAAATATTGTTCAAGATTTAGACCTAAATGGATGTCAGATAAACTAATTAGACATGTAGCAGAGAAAAAAAATGCATGGGATACATATAAATTAAAGGTAACACAGAAGCCTATAATAGATATAAACTGGTCTGTAACCAAGTCACAAAGGAGGTTCGGCAGGCAAAGGCAGATTACGAGAAATCTTTGGCAAAGGATGCAAAGAAAAACAGCAAATAGTTCTTTACTTATGTAAACTCTAGAAGGAAGGGGATGAATCAGATTGGTCCACTTGATATCAATGGTTCAACTGTTGATGATCCTGCTCAGGTAGCTAACAAACTAAATGAATATTTTGCATCTACATTCACACATGAGGAGTTATTCGGGGAGGGGAATTCCAGAGGTGTATTAAACTCTGGCAGTAAGATAATCTTGTAATAACTGAGAGTAAAGTGGAGGAGAAATTGTTGAAGATAAACATAAGAAAGGCACCTGAGGTGGATGGAATCTATTCAGTTATATTAAAGGAGGCAGCAAAGGAAGTAAGCAAACCCTTAGCCATAATTATGAGAGCTTCCTTGGACTCAGGGAGGTACCCATGGATTCAAGATGTGCAAATGTAACCCCTATCCACAAAGGAGGATCAAGGGGCGACACAGGTAATTACAGACCTGTTAATTTATCTTCTGTTCCAGGCAAATTACTGGAAGCACTGGTTAAAGAAGCATTGCAGGATCATCTAGGCAAGACTGCAGTAATAGTTAAGACAGAGCATGGGTTTGTTAAAGGGAGGTTTTGTCTGACCAATTTGATTGGATACTATGATGTGGTCACAAAGGAACTGGATGCAAAGAATAATTTTGATATCATATATTTGGATCTTAGAAAGGGTTTTGATACTGTTGCTGAAAGACTGCTGAACAACATGGAAGACTGCTGAACAAATTGGAGCAGTGTGGCATTGGAGGCAAATTGCTGCTATGGATAAAGGGATGGTTGAATGGGAGAAGACAGAGAGTGGTAATCAATGGACACTGCTCTTTGTGACTAATGTTATTAGTGGAGTCCCCCATGGTTCAGTGTTGGGTCCATTGTTGTTTTCTGTATGTATTAATGATATTGATGATGGTATATCAGGCTTAATGTCCAATTTTGCAGATGATACGAAGGTCGATAGGGTTGTTAATGACACTAATGACAGTATGCTGCTGCAACAGGGTCTAGAAAAGTGGAGTAAATGGGCTGAGAGGTGGCAACTGAAGTTTAACATTGACAAATGTAAAGTATTACATATGGGAAGCAGTAACCCCAGAGTAATGTATCAACTGTGTGGTGCTACACTGACAGTGGTAGAGAGTGAAAAGGACCTGGGCATAATTGTGCAGGTAGATATGAAGTTATCTGGGCAGTGCATAGGGTCTGCAAGTGTAGCTCATGGTGTCTTGTCAATGATATACAGGAATTTTTCTAGCAGGGATAAGGAGGTTATTATCCCCTTTTATAAGGCAATGGTCAGGTCACACCTTGAGTATTGTATACAGGTCTGGAGGCCTCATTTTAAGGATGTTGGAACGAGTACAGAGAAGGGCAACAAGATTAGTGAATGGAACAAAGGGTTGCTCTTACGAAAAAAGCTTAAGTTTTGCAAATTACAGTATCTGGAGACTAGGCACCTGCGAGGAGATCTGATTGAGGTGTATAAAGCTTTAAATGGTTTGAGCATGCTCAATGCTGATGGGATTCTTCCTCTTGCTCAGAATAATTACCTGAGAGAACATAAATTCAAATTGAGGAAAGACAGTTGTAGGATAGATGTGGAGAAGTTTGCCTTTAGCCAGCAGGTGGTTGATTGCTGGAACAAACTTCCATCTACTGTTGTAGAAGTTGATAGCTTAAACAGAGTCAAGGCAGAACTAGACAAACATCAAACACTTTGAGCGGGTGGATGGGCAAAATGAGAAGGGTCTGTGTGTTTTTTTTTTTTTTTTAGCTGATGCTATATAAGCTTTCTTTCTTGCATTATGTGCCCTTGTTAATGCTAATACTAATAAATTCTAGAAGGAACTGGATGAATCAGCTTGGTCTACTTGATAGACAGTTCAACTGTTGATGTTGCTGCTCAGGTTGCTGACAAAACTGAATGAGTATTTTGTATATACATTCACATGAGGAATTTTGTAGGGAAGTGGAGGACAGTAGCTTAACTCTAGTAGGGTGATAAATGATTTTGTAATAATAACTGAGAGCAAAGCGGAGAGAAATTTTTTCAGTTAAAAATATACATACTGGGACGGATGGAATCTATCCAGTTATATTAAAGGAGGTGACAAAGGAAGTAAGCAAACCCTTAGCCATAATTATGAGAGCAACCTTACACCCACAGACTGGAGGTGTGGAAATGTATTCCCAATTCACAAAGAGTGGCACAAGTAATGACAGATCTGTTAGTTTAATTTCTGTTCCAGAAGAAAATAATGGAGTAACTGAGTAAAGAAGTATTGCTGGATCTAGATAAGACTACAGTAATAATTCAGACACAGCATGCATTTTTTAAGGGGAAGCCTTGTCTGACCAATTTTATTGGATACTATGGTGTGGTCACAAAGGAATTGGATGCAACAAATATATTTGATATTATATTCTTCGATTTCAGGAAAGAAAATGGAAGACTACTGCACAATTTGAAGCAGTATGGCATTAAAGGCAAGTTGCTGCAATCGTTAATAGGATGGTTGAGTGGTAGAAGACAGGGTGGTAATCAATGGACTACAGTAATACCCCAAAGTTACGCGATAGGTGGGTCCGACGAAAATCGCTTAAGTCGAATTCGCGTAAGTCGGGGTACAACTTTGCATATAAATACATATAAATTTTGTTTAATTGGGACCAAGGACTAACAAAAACACTAGTTTAGAAGAAAAATATTAATAAAATTGCAGTTCTTTATACATATTAATACAAAATATGTATTAAAAAAATAAATGACTTACGTAAAGTTATTTCAATGTTGATGGCTTCATAAAATCTAACAAATTCGTCTGACGATACAGACTTCTTTTTTTCACTCAGAATTTCTTCGTAGCAAGCTAATAATTTTTTTATTCCTTGCTTTGTAGCTATAACGCGTTCTTCGTTGTAGTCTATGTTTTCTAAAATTTTTAAGCCCTTTTCAATTGAGCTTATACCTTCTGTCAAGTTTGCAATTGTCATGTGCTTTTCGCCTTTGCCTCATTTAGGCCTGTAGCACGTGCAATATCACATGGTCTTTAATTTCACTCAAAGCGTTTCACAATTTCATATTTTTTCTCTATCGACAGAGGCCAACTGGCCATAAGCCTTACCGGGAAACCCCGGTGGGCCTGTGTGATTTTGGCCATAAACCATAGTATGAGGCCACTATAAATTTTTGACCCAGTCCGCCTCTGTTTATCGATAATTGCTTTTCTTTTTCTCTCTGAATCTGCAGTGTCTTCACCAGTATGCTTCCTTTTCACACCTTTTAAGTATTTTACTCATTTTTATGGAATAAAGCACAATTACAAAATGAGGAGGCACGCTTGATATGCATAAACAAAGCTGCGCACATGTAGCAACTGAATAAACAACACCATAAAGGCAGAGATACACTATTAACACCTCACATTTCTAGGGGTTACTACCATAAAACAATAAAAATCCAGTTGCGTTTCTGCTAGTGGAATCTGTTATAAACTGGTAGTTTTTTGTTTTTTGGTTTTTTTTTTAGGAGCATTAGCAACTAAGACCATATTGCTCCGGGATATGCGGTGGTCATTCTCTGACCTTTCCGCATCCTCCGTATTTGGTGGTGACGGGCTCGAACCCCGGTCTAATCAAGAAGCGTGTGCTACGCACTGCTGCTCCTTCCCACCTGGCTACGGAGGCGCCTATAAACTGGTAGTAAACTCGATCTAATTGCATACCGATAGCTTGAATTGTGTTGGTTTTTATGTTATTATGGTGAAATGTGTTTCCCCTAAAACAAATACATTTTCAGAATCTTCTCTTCATTCCTATCGTGTTGCGTTCGGTTGGGGTGATTCTGCGTTCGACTGCCATTTCTTGTAAACACAAAGGCGAATCGTGCATAAGCCAATTCGGTTTGTGTTATATTATAAGATATCATTACCGTATTTATAAATAGTGTATGATCGAATTCGTGTAGTGTAAACACGTGTTATACGAGGACTGACGGTATACGACTTGACCGACGCGATCCATTTCTCTCGTGTAAACGATGTAATTTCCGACAAACGTTGAGCACGAATTTGAATGCACACATATAAATATGACAGTTGGAATACAAATTCTTGTATATGTGTGCAGCTCATGCGCAACAAAGTTGAATTTTGTTCATCTTTCGCTCTCACTCTCCGCCGTCGCACCGTATATCAATAACATATGAAAAACGACCTTGGAGATAGTGGGCGGCAGTGTTGCCAAACGAAAAAATCAAGAACCGCATAACTCCGAGTTCGCGTAAGTCGGGGTATTACTGTATTGTTATTAGTGGAGTCCCCCAAGTATCGGTATTGGGCCCATTGTTGTTTTGTATATTCAACAACGATATTGATAATAGTGTATGAGGCTTAATGTCCAAGTTTGCAGATGATTCAAAGGTTGGCAGGGTTGTTAATGACAGTATGCTACTGTAACAGGGTCTAGAAAAGTTGGGCAGATGGGCGAGAAGTGGCAACTGAAGTTTAACATTGACAAATGCAAAGTACTGTATATGGGTAGCAGTAACTCTAATGCTAGAGAAATATATCAACTGTGTGTGGTACTGTGCTGAGGACGGTAGAGAATGAAAAGACCTGGGAGTAATAGTGCATTCAGATATGAAGTTTTCTGAGAATGCAAACTGGCTGCCATAGCAGGTCATTGCATGTTATTAATGATATACAGGAATTTTGCTGAAGGTAAGGGGAACAAAGGGGTCTTCTTACCGAGGGCTTAAGTTCTGCAAATTGCAGTATTTAGAGACTAGGCACCTGTGAGGTTGGTTAGTTTTGGTTTTTTTAGGAGCATTTAGCAACTAAGGCCATATTGCTCCGGGATATGCGGTGGTCATTCCCTGACCTTTCCGCATCCTCTGTATTTGGTGGTGATGGGCTCGAACCCCGGTCTAATCAAGAAGCGTGTGCTACGCACTGCTGCTCCTTCCCACCTGGCTACGGAGGCGCCTAACCTGTGAGGTGATCTGATTGAGGTATATAAGACCTTGCATGGTTTGAGGAGGCTCAATGCTGATGGGATTCTTCTTCTTGCTCAGATTATGAACCTGAGGGGGCATAAATTAAAATTGATGAAATACAGTTGTAGAATAGATGTGCGGAAAGTTGCTTTTAGATGTGGGTAGTGATTGCTGGAACAAACTTCCATCTGTTGTTGTGGAAGTTGATACCTTAAATAATTTCAAGGAAGAACTGCACAAACCTTTAGAGCAAATGGATGGATGAAATAGGAAGTGTGTTTTTTTTTTTGGCTGATGCTCTATAAGCTTGCTTTCTTGCATCATATGCCACTACTAATGCTAATGTGTTGGTGTCATAAACAGTCATCCACTAAATCCAGAAAACCTTTGCTGCTATGTGAGTGACCAACCCTACAAGTTCCAATCAATATGTGGAAAGTTAAAATCCCCATTATAAGACATTCTGATTTACTGGCCAACTCTATTTCTTCTTATGGTTGTTCATTATATTCATCACAGTCATTAGGCCTGCAACACTCTCTTACTCTCATTTTTGTTTTCCCAGTATTGTCACACCAAACTGATTCAACATCAGTTTGGTGTGACCCAGTTAACTGGATGTGCTGCCTTAGATTTTATGTACTTCTTAATTAAGAGTATAACTTGCCTTTCTGTCCTGTCTGCCTTTTCTCATTTCTCCACATATTACACGTTTGTCCTGTTATCCTACAATGTCCTGTTTGTTGGCCTAACCAATACTTCAAATTGATCAAAGTTTTTTACTGTACTCCTAACTTTGGTGTACGTGCCAGTATACATGTTCTTGTTTCTGCTCAAATGCAACCCATGTATTTGTTTGTTCCATGTAGACCCCAAGAGGACTTGTAATCCCCGACACCTCATTTTCCAAGTAGTTGCATGTCCCACTAGAAGCAGCCACAGGCAAAGATGAAATTGATTCTTGTATTGCTTCTATTGGGACATGCAGCAACCTGGAAAGCAAGCTGTCTGGGATTAAAAGTTCTGCTGGGAGTCCACAATGGACTATCAAATACATGGGTAATGCTAGTCTATTAGTCTGTACCCACCTGACTCTTTAATATCTTCAGCAAATATCCTTGCTTCTCTTCTATTTAAGTGTATCACATTTCTATAAAAAAAAAAAAAAACAGTCTCTCCTTTTAACACAGCTCATGCTGTGAAAAATTCTATACCTTGCACAATCTCTTAAGCACTGATTTCTTCAGTCATCCTGATATTTTGTTATACTTCCATTCACCAGTTATTGTTGTTTGTTTAGGAATTTATTAGGTGCATCAGCAACTATAGCCATAGTGTGCCACCATTCACAAGAAGAGTGATGATAATAATCATATTTTTAAAATGTGGCTTTAAGTTTACATTCAGTTATTTAGCAACCTTCAGTTTAATTCAATTTCCAGCATAAAGGTAAAGGTAAAATGCAGCCATTATCAATTCACTGCAGGATGGAAGCCTACTCAACAATTCATTTTGAGGGAATTGGACCATAATCTGCCACGCTGGTCTAGTGCAAGTTGGTAGATTGACTGTATTTAGCAGTCAGGGGCTTGTTGTTGTTTGTTATTTGGTTTTTAGGAGCATTAGCAACTAAGACCATATTGCTCCGTGATATGCGGTGGTCATTCCCTGACCTTTCTGCATCCTCCGTATTTGGTGGCGACGGGCTCGAACCCCGGTCTAATCAAGAAGCATGTGCTACGCACTGCTGCTCCTTCCCACCTAGCTACGGAAGCGCCGTCAGGGGCTTGAACTCCAGTCTACTCAAAGAGTGTGTGCTACTGCACTCCCACTCTTGACCACTCAGCTGTTTTGTTTGTTTGTTATTTGGTTTTTAGGAGCATTAGCAACTAAGGCCATATTGCTCCAGGATATGCGTTGGTCATTCCCTGACCTTTCCGCATCTTCCGTATTTGGTGGTGATGGGGTCAAACCCCGGTCTAATCAAGAAGCGTGTACTACGCACTGCTGCTCCTTCCCACCTGGCTACAGAGGCACCCGACCACTCAGCTACAGAGGCTATCATTTCCAGCATAATGCATGCCAAATCTTTGTCTTTTTACTGGGTTATTTATTGTCATATGGAGCTTCAATCCAAATGACTCCCCCACCACTACCACCACCAAAAAAAGACAGAACCCAGCCTTTTGATACCATTGACCAGTATAAATTTTACACTTACTACTTAAAGTGCCTGACTGGCAACCCAAAGGTCGCGGGTTCAAATCCCGCCTCGGGCTTGGATCAAAGTACTGCAAAAACCTTGGGAGGTGCATTATGGCCATGGAAGCCGATGCACGAACAACTAACTAAAAAAAAAAAAAAAAAACACTTACCCTCTTTTCCTCTAATCTACCCTTGACTGCTAGTAAATGCAAAGCCTAAATCTGATTAAAAAAAAATATATATATATATATGTGTCGCAAAAGAGAAAGAGCTGCTAGGAAATAGTATGTTTGGAAGCCCAAGTTAAGACTTTGTATAAATCTGTGAGATAATGTTAAAAAATTGTGTTAAAAAATTTGTGTGTAGTAGCCAGAAATATCATGGGAACAGCAGAAAGAAACTTATATATTCAGAATAGAGTAGTACTAATACCTTTAATTATTAAGCTATGACATCAGTTTGGATCACAATGAAATCTGGTATGGTGAAACCAGTGAATACAGGCTTGATATTTTTTGCCATCACTGATGGAGCAAATATTACCACAGTATGGGCAAGGAAAAAGGGGTATCTGAAGTATTGGTATTTCAGATCTCTGTTATTTCAGCAGCTGCATTGCTTTCAATGAATATTAGAATTAGGAGATAAGGTAAAGAAAGCCAACACGAGAACCACAGCAAACTATGGGAAACTTACTGGACAAACTGGTCTGGTGACTCCAAGTTGGAGTTGGAATGCAGAGCTAATGAGTTTCTTGATGATTTAAATTCCTGGTGTAGAATACACAAATTAAAAATATCTATTAGCAAGATTAAGCAGATGTTATTAAGGGATCCGGAAAAGTGGCCCCTCGCATTTCGCCTCCTGTAGATATTGGGTAGGCTACAGAAATGTAAATGATACACCTAATTTTTTAATAATTCTAATTTATTTTGTTTTAATAGAATAAATGCACATTATTATTATTATTGTTTAAAACTCGAAGTTGTATGTAATGCCTCTAAGGTAATCAATCACATTACGATTTTGAAAATCTTGGACTGTTCTTTTGATTCTAGCAGAAATTGCAGCATACTTCTTGTTTCTTTGATTGCCTGAATTACCGGCAGTTAATTGTGTAATTTCGAAATTGTGTAGCCCTTGTTGTTTCTTTAAAGAATCAATGAATCAGTAAATATTTGGGAATAAAGTAGCACAAGTTACCTGAAATCCCCTGTTCCACACCGTTGTTGGTAGGTTGCTGATCATTCAGTGTTCATGTGTAAACATTCCACAATTCGATAGCAAAAATGGGTAATTGCCGGCCTTTCCGCTGTCTTCTTCCAATATATGTATCTTCAAAGTAATTTTCAATCACCATAGCTTCAATGGGGAAGTCATCAGCTTCAACTAAGTCTTCAAATGCGTGAATAACGTTAGCAGGAGGAATAAATGCCAATGCCGGAATCATTCAGATCCAACGAGCAAATTCACGGTCTTGTTCGTATCGGGGTTTTAAACTTTCATTCTGAGGTGTATAATCATTGTATAAGGCCTTGAATGGGTTGAGCACGCTGAATTCTGATGAGATCCTTCCACTTGTTCAGATTATGAACCTAAGGGGGCATAAATTCAAATTAAGAAAAGACAGATGTAGAATAGATGTGCGGAAATTTGCCTTTAGCCAGCGGGTGGTTAATTGCTGGAACAAACTTCCATCTGTCGTTGTGGAAGTTGAAAGGTTGAATAAATTTAAGGAGGAACTGGACAGGCATTTGGAGGGAATGGTGTGATTTTTTTTTTTGGCTGATGCTGCATAAGCTCATACACTTGCTTTCTTGCATCACATGCCACTACTACTACTACTACCTTTCACTAAACGCTTTGGGAAAGATGAAAAAAACAACCGGTATTTACAATACCAGGAAATTCTTGTTGGAAGGCTTGCATGGCACTGTGTTCGAAATCTGTAATAAGTCTCTGGGGTTGGAGATTTTTAACTTCTTGAAGCAACTTATATATGTGGCACGAGTTTTGTTTGGCAGAAGCGCGTAGACCACTGGAATAACTGCATTAAATTGAACAACATGAATTGTATAAAGCTGCTGGAAATGCGTGAATACTGTGCTAAAAGTTCCATCAGAAAACCACTCCTGGCTACGCGCCAATAACTGAAGATTGTTACTAGTGGAAAAAATAAGCATGCAACCCAGGAGCAGTTCATCCTAAGAATCGTACATCAAAAACTGTTGTACATTGCCATCGATGATAATTTCCTGATAATTTTGTGGAATTACTAGGTCCTGCAGATTGCTCGGTAAAGCAAGAGTACCATTGTTGCATCGAACATGACGAATGGTTTGTTTAAGTGAATCCTTTTTAGGAAGTAATGCCGTGACATTGGCATGAGCTTCTGTAATTACCGATGCAACAATTTGCTGTGGCCGTTCGTTCGTGGTTGTTACATGTTGCCATATTTGACCAATCAATTGCAATTCTTCCGACCTTGCAGCTTGAGCTGCATGGTTATGTTTAGTTACGACTTTCACAACTTGGCCTTCCAAACCCTCTGTCCAAACATGCCCTTTGCGGGTGGAACGTTTTTAACAAACCCAGATTCCATGTCTTTCAAGAGTTCTCTTTCAAAACACGTAAATGTGGTTGTCATCATCTACCAATTTTCTTTTGCTTCTTATTGACGAAACAATTTCTGCCATTGTACACACAGGATTAATCAATCAAGATGCAAAAATAATATGCAGAAATTGCACTGCCTGCGACATCAGCTTGTTCACGTGATTCACCACCAATAATGAGGCGGCAAAAACAGCAAACGCGCGCTGTCCAGTGAGCCAGGAAATGTGAGGAGAGCCAGATGCAGGAACTTTTATTGTTTGAATTTAGACAAATCAGAACAAGATTCACTTGTTACTGAAAAGACTCCTATAAGATTAGTCACTGTTCCCCCCCATGTCTGTCACTAACCACTTGACTATCGCCCTCATGGTCGAGTATGTATTCTTTCCATTGTGAAAGGATTAACAGTTCCAGTTAATCCTTTCACAATGGAAAGAGAACCCTGAAGACATACAAAAGGGGAGAAATTAGTTTAAAGCTACGTGACAATTTGTACACGAATGTAATTTTGAAAATTTGTTCAGAAAAATTAGAGTTATCGGAAGTTCAGTTCGAGTAATCGAGAGAGTTTAACATTGAATCTCCACTAAAGGAACTAGGACTTCGATAAAAATTCGAGTTATCGAGAATTCACTGTATTTACATTTTTGTAACCTAATCATTGTCTACTGGGGGCGAAATGTGCCGGGGGCAAAATGTTATAGGGGCGAGATGCGAGGGGCTACTTTTCCGTAAAACGTTATTAAAGGGACACTTAAATATTAACGGACTTCCTACTATAAGACTTGATGGGGAGTCACTCAAAATTACAAGATCTTATAAATACCTTGGTTTATTTTTGGATGATTGTATTAACTTTATTGGGCATGCCAAATATGTTTTACGGAAAATTAAAATTTTGACTAGCAAAATCACTGTGTGGGATATTAAACCCTCCACACTTAAAATGTATTATTCATGTATTTTTATACCCATTTTTTTTATGCTGCTGGAGCTTGGGGCTCCAGGGTTAATCATTGTATGGTCAAAAATTATGTTGTTCAAGTGCAACATTTTTTCTTGCTAGCTATAAGATGATCATATAGAACCATGTCTACCGCTACATTACAGGTCCTATGTCATAAAGTTCTCATTCAGTTTGAAGTAATTCTGCAATATTTACTATATCATCGTCGGAAAGCTCTCCCTGCTAGTGTGGGTGGTTATACAGTCCATTCCGGTTATTTGGGACACATCAGGACTAGTGCATTTTGGCCCGATTAAGCGGCTGCCCCAATTATCCGAAGTTTTACGTAAATAGTTAATAATACAATGTACCCCCCCCCCCTTTACAATTTATTCACTGTACAATCAAATCATGTTACGATGAACTCGCTATAGTAAAGTACCGATCACTATACGATGTGTTGTAAGCGCTGGTCATTGTGATCACGTTTGTGAATTGAATTTTAATTCTATTAAACATAGGAGGAATATTATCCACAGGCTATAAAAACAAAGATATATTAAGCACAAATTTACCCTTTATTACCTTACCAATTAAAAAATTAAATGATATGTGAAATAATGATATGGAAATATGTGAAATAATGAAATAAATGATATGTACTGTAATATGTACATACTAACTAAACTAGTTGGCATTTCTGTTCACTGACATCTGTGGGTAGTTGTTAAAATTTAAAACGGTAAAAAGATAAGCAATCAATAACAAAGAACACGGCACACACAAATTGCAAGTAACACAATACGCGCAAGTGAGAATCGAGTAACGAGTTACAAAGCTTTAAAAATAGGAATGAATTGATGATCTGAAAATTAATTTTTTTATATGATTGAGGATTTCATGGAAGTGTAAACACATTTCACCATAATAACCCACAGAATTCCAGCTGTCGGTATTATCGCAAATTCAGTAAGATCGAGTTTACTGTCTGTTTATGATAGATTTCACTAACAGAAAAGCTCAATAAACAGGTGACTGCTAATTGTTTTTGTTTTATGGTTGTGACCTCCAGAATTTCAACCGAACGACGTGGTACCGTTGGAGACAATCGTAGGGTAATCTCCAGTGCTGCGGTCTCCTGCCCCAATTAAACGGCATGCTGTCCCAATTAAGCGAAGTAAACCCTGGCTATTTTCTCCATTGGTTTCTGTTTTTTAAGATTTGTCCCAAATAGACGGCTGCCCCTATTAACTGGTGGCCCAAATAACCGGAATCCATTGTACTTATATTTTGGAGCTGCAGGAGAAAGAGGATATTAAAAGACTTCAAATTGCATTTGTTAATGAATGGCAAAGTTCTTGGACTGACTCTAATCTTGGTAGATTCATCAACAAATTTCTTCCTGTAGTCTCTGAATCAGAAAACCAGCTTTCCTGGTTTAATCCAGGTATTTTTGTAACCTTCCTAATTACAATTCATGGGAGCCTGAATTATAAATTATATTCATTGGGTTTGGGTAACTCTTCTTTATGTCATTGTGGTGCTCCTGAAACAGTGGAGCACCCCATTTTCGACTGTATAACTTATTACGATATTAGGAATGAATTGCCATTGTTAACAAGTATTTACATGCCTGATGATGTTCCAAGGTTTATTGTTTGTAGAGAAAACTTCATGGCATTTTCTGACTTTGCAGAGAAATTGTTAAAGCCAAGAAACTGTTATTGAATATAGGAAATCATAATAATAACTAAATATAAGTTATTGACAATTGCAGATTGGTGTGATGACATTTTGTCATCACACCAATAGTTAGGAGTAATATTCAGGATTCAGGATATTCAATATTTAGGAGTAATATTGGCCATAAATATTCAGGAGTGTTTGTCAACACTCCTGAATATTTATGGCCAATTTTTATGGCCAATTGGTGTACTGGTAAGCTGGTTGGGTCCTGCTGGGTTAGTGGTATTGCTTTGTTTTGACAAAAAATTTAAGTCTGAGCAAGAAGAATCCTATCAGCATTGAATTTGCTAAAGCCATTCAAGGCCTTGTACACCTCAATTAGGTAACCTCACAGGTGAGTAGTCTCTAGAAGTTGCAGTTTGCAGAACTTAAGCCTTTCTTGGTAACAGCAACCCATTGTTCACTAACCAATCTCATTGCCCTTCTCTGTACTTGTTCCAGCAGCTCTACACCTTTCCTAAAATGTGGCTTCCAGACCTGTATACAGTATTAAGGTGTGGTCTGACCATTGCCTTATACAAGGGGACAATCACCTCCTTATCCCTGCTGGCAAAATTCCTGTATATCATTGACAAGACACCTTGAGCTAATCGTGCAGCCTGTCTACACTACTGAGAAATCTTCATATCTGATTGTCCAATTACTCCAGGTCCTTTTTATTGTTCACTACCCTGAGTGTACTACCACCCAGTTGATGTGCTACTCTGAGGTTACTGCTACCCATATGCAGTATTTTACATTTGTCAAGGTTAAACCCAGTTGCCACTTCTCAGACATCTCCCTAACTTTTCTAGATCCTGTTGCAGTAGCATACTGTCTTTAGTGTCATCAACAACCCTGTCAACCTTTGTATCATCTGCAAACTTGGACATTAAGCCTAATATACCTTCATCAATATCATTGATAAATACACAAAATAACAATGGACCCAGCACCAAACCCTGGGGACTCCACTAATAACATTAGTCCACGTCGAGCAATGTCCATTTATTAACAGACTGCCATCTCCCACTCCAGTATCCATTTATCCATTGCAGCAACTTACCATTAATCCCATACTGCTCCCATTTGTACAGTAGTCTTCCATGTGCCACAGTATCAAAAGCTTTTTTCAAATCCAAGTATATGATATCAGAATGATTTTTTGCATCCAGTTCTTTTTTGGGCCACATCATAGTATCCAATCAAATTGGTCAGACAAGACTTCCCCTTAACAAACTCATGCTGTGTCTGAACTATAACTGCAGTCTTGTCTAGATGATCCTGCAATGCATCTTTAACCAGTGACTCCTTTATTTTACCCGGAACAGAAGTTAAATTAACTGGTCTGTAATTACTCATGTCACCCTTCGATCCCCCTTTGTGAATTGGGGGATCGAAGGGTGACACATTTGCACATCTTCAGTCCATGGGGACCTCCCCTGAGTCCAATGAAGCTTTCATAATTATGGCTAAGGGTTTGCTTACTTCCCTTCCTGCTTCCTTTAATATAACGGAATAGATCCCATCCACCCACAGCAGGGATAAGGAGGTGATTGTCCCCTTGTATAAGGCAATGGTCAGACCACACCTTAATGTGTTCCAAGCCGGCTACTAGTGACGGTCGTGTTCCAAGCCGCTAAGTGGATTTTTCTTATTTATTGATTTGAAATTATTGTTTTTCTAAAACTTTTGATTTAAATTTAGTAGTATAACATTATTTTGTGATTTTTTGATTAATTTGGTGTATTTATTCTTTACTCGGCCTTGTAAAAGTATCGGTAAGGGTTTCCACGTGTTCGTAACTACCGCTACCGTTATTAACTTTCCCGCCATTGTGATACCGTACTAGATATACCGTAGGTTATATACCGTACTAGATAGCGTTAGTTGAACTTCGTTAGCAGTTAAATTGTACGTTTAAATAAATACATATAACGACTTAGATTACAAACGTAATATAATTAATAACATAACATAATTAATTAATAAATTAATAGAATCATGACTCAGACCAGAGCAGCAAAGCAAAAGGCTCAAGCTAATGGAAGTGCTGTGGCTCAGAGCAGAACTGAGGGGGGCAGTTGTCCTCTGACTCGCAGCCTTATAAAATGCACTGTTTGCTTGATGTTTGCAGAGCAATCGGGTACGGGACTTGATACTGCCAAGGGGGATGTCTTTGTGTGTGCGCGATGCAAGGAGTGTAACGATATCAGGCAACAACTCGGCGTTCTTTTGGGCCTATATGAGAGCTTGAAGGACAGGGTGGATGCCCTCGAAGAAACTAAATTGAGGGGCCCATCAAGCTCTCAGCTGCCCACATCAACGCCAGAGCTTGCACTTGGGCATCGCGTGACACAGAGACAACCCCCAAGGCAGAATGCGCTGGTCCCGAAGGAACTAGTAGTTGTTGGTGACTCTATTGTCAGGGAAACGGGGAACATGCTTTGTAAAAAAGATAGGTGGAACAGGACCAGGGTATGTCTGCCAGGGGCAAAGGTTGATGACGTTGTAGAGCGAATATCATCTTTTAAGGGCACAAAAGGTGATATAGTTGTACACGTTGGCACTAATAATATTAAGAGTAGGAGACCGGCAGAATTACTTAACAAGTACAGGTCACTGTTGAACAAAAGCCGAGAATTAGGGTTGAATTTGAAAGTGTCTGCAATTCTGCCCAGACACGATAGGAGGGAGTATATGATGAGAGCCTTGTCGATCAATTCGGCCCTGGAAAGATTGTGCAAGGCTCAAAGGGTAGAATTTTTTTCAGCCTGGACTGTACTTGTTAACAGGAGAGATTGCTTCTACAGGGATGGGATACACTTAAATAGAAAGGGTGCAAGAATATTTGCTGATGCTATCGAGGCAGTGTTAGGTGGGTCGGAAAACTGCTAGCTTGGGGGGAGACAAAGACCAATAGATTGACAGTAGCCACTGGCAGAGGTGAAAGAGATTCTTGCACTGCTTCTATTAGAATGAGCAGAAGCCTGAAAAACAAGATGCATGGTATTTCAGAGACTGCTGGGAGCCATTGTGGTACAAGTAAACACATGGGTTGTGTTAGGGTAGCTAAGAATAGAAACAGGTGCAGGTATACTTGCGTGTACACCAATGCTAGGAGTTTAGTAAATAAATTTGATGAATTTGAGGTATTGCTCAAAACATCGAAGGCAGATATTGTTGGGATATCAGAGACGTGGTGTCACACAGATATAAGGGATGCGGAACTGCAATTTGGGGAGTACAACGTCTACAGAAAGGATAGACAGGATAGGAAGGGGGGAGGTGTTATGCTATTAGTTAAGAAACACATAAAAACCAAGGAAGTGAAGCCAGTCGACATCGCTGGACAGTGCAGTGTGGAGTCAGTTTGGTGTGACATAAGCATTGGGAGATCAAAATTGAGAGTAGGAGTGTGCTATAGGCCTAATGACTCTGATGAGTATAATAAGGAACTGTACAGGGAAATAGAGTGGGCCAGTAAATCAGAGTGTCTTATAATGGGAGATTTTAATTTCCCAGATATTGACTGGAATTTGGGGGCTGGATACTCACACACTAGCAGGGCTTTTGTGGATTTATTGGATGATTGTTTTCTACATCAGCATGTTCGGGAGGCAACTAGAGGGAGTAATACTCTTGATTTGATTATCAGCAGTGATTCTTCATGCATTAAGAATCTGCAGATAAACGAACCACTAGGTGGCAGTGATCACAGTGTGCTGAAGTGGGATTTACTCAAAGAGGTAACTACCATTAGGGGTAAAGGGAAGGGTTATTGCTTCCGTAAAGGCGACTACGATGGACTGAGACAGTATTTAAATTCTATACAGTGGGACCAACTGATGATGTTACCAACAGCAAATTCAAAATGGGAAGCATTCAAAGAACTTATCTTGGAAGCTACTAGGCTTTACATACCAACTAAGAAATATTGTTCAAGGTTTAGGCCAAAATGGATGTCAGATGAACTAATGAGGCATATGGCAGAGAAGAAAAATGCATGGGATACTTACAAATTAACACATGACACAGAAGCCTATGATAGATACAAGTTGATATGCAACCAAGTTACAAAGGAGGTTAGGCAGGCAAAGGCAGATTACGAGAAATCCTTGGCAAGGGATGCAAAGAAAAACAGCAAAGAGTTCTTTACTTATGTAAACTCTAGAAGGAAAGGGATGAATCAGATTGGTCCACTTGATATTGATGGGTCAAGTGTTGATGATCCTGCTCAGGTGGCTAACAAACTAAATGAATATTTTGCATCGACATTCACACATGAGGAGTTATTCAGCGAGGGGAATGCCAGAGGTGTATTCAACTCTAGCAGTAAGTTACAGAATCTTGAAATAACTGGGAGTAAAGTGGAGGAGAAACTGTTGAAGATAAACACAAGAAAGGCACCCGGGGTGGATGGGATCTATCCAGTTATATTAAAGGAGGCAGCAAAGGAAGTAAGCAAACCCTTAGCCATAATTATGAGAGCTTCCTTGGACTCAGGGGAGGTACCCATAGACTGGAAATGTGCAAATGTAACCCCAATTCACAAAGGAGGATCAAAGGCTGACACAAGTAATTATAGACCTGTGAGCTTGACTTCTGTTCCAGGAAAATTAATGGAGGCACTGGTTAAAGACGCACTGCAGGATCATTTAGACAAGACTTCAGTTATAGCTCAGACACAGCATGGTTTTGTTAAGGGGAAGTCTTGCCTGACCAACTTGATTGGATACTATGATGCAGTCACAAAAGAACTGGATGCAGGGAATAACTTTGATATTATATACTTGGATCTTAGAAAGGCTTTTGATACTGTTGCACATGGAAGACTGCTACACAAATTGGAGCAGTGTGACATTGGAGGCAAATTGCTGCTATGGATAAAGGGGTGGTTGAGGGGGAGAAGACAGAGAGTGGTAATCAATGGACACTGCTCATCGTGGACTGATGTTATTAGTGGAGTCCCTCAGGGCTCAGTGTTGGGTCCATTATTGTTTTCTGTATTTATAAATGATATTGATGATGGTATATCGGGATTAATGTCCAAGTTTGCAGACGATACAAAGGTTGGCAGGGTTGTCAAGGACACTACTGACACTATGCTTCTGCAACAGGATCTGGAAAGGTTGAGCAGATGGGCTGAGAGGTGGCAAATGAAGTTTAACATTGACAAATGTAAAGTACTACACATGGGAAACAGCAACCCCAGAGCAACGTATCAACTCTATGGTACAACACTGACAGTGGTAGAGAATGAAAGGGACTTGGGGGTGGTTGTGCAGGCAGATATGAAGTTCCCTGAGCAGTGCAGACGGGCTGCAAGAGTAGCTCATGGAGTATTGTCAATGATATACAGGAATTTTTCCAGCAGGGATAAGGAGGTGATTATTCCATTGTATAAGGCGATGGTCAGGCCACACCTAGAGTACTGTATACAGGTCTGGAGGCCTCATTTCAAGAAGGATGTAGAGCTGCTGGAACGAGTACAGAGAAGGGCAACAAGATTAGTGAATGGAACAAAGGGGTGCTCTTACGAAGAAAGGCTTAAGTTTTGCAAATTACAGTGTCTGGAGACTAGGCACCAGCGAGGTGATCTGATAGAGGTGTATAAAGCCTTGAATGGTTTAAGCATGCTCAATGCTGATGGGATTCTTCCTCTAGCTCAGAATAATCACCTGAGAGGGCATAAATTCAAATTGAGGAAAGACAGATGTAGGATAGACGTGCGGAAATTTGCCTTTAGCCAGCGAGTGGTTGGTTGGTGGAACAGACTTCCATCCCTTGTGGTGGAGGTTGATAGCCTAAATAAGTTTAAGGCTCAGCTGGACAGGTATTTTGAACGAACAGAGGGGTGAAGTGGAAGTGGTTTTTTTTTTTTTTTTTTTTGGCTGATGCTGCATAAGCTTGCTTTCTTGCATCAAATGCCTCTACTAATGCTAATGCTAATGCTAATGCTAATACCCCAGGTGCCTTTGTTATGTTCAATTTCAACAAACTGATTTTGTAATTTTATTACAAAATAATTTAGCTCCCTGCCAGAGTTTGATAAGCTTCTGCATTCACCTACCTGAATAACTCCTCATGTGTGAATGTAGATGCAAAATACTCATTCAGTTTGTCAGTTACCCAAGCATATCCTTCAACTATCAATGTCGAGGGGACCAATCTGATTCATCCCCTTCCTTCTAGAGTTCACATAAGTAAAGAAGTCTTTACTGTTTTTCTTTGCATTGTCTTCCAAAGATTTCTCGTAATCTGCCTTTGCTTGCCTTATGTCCTTTGTGACTTGATTACAGACTATCTTATATCTACCACAGGCATCTGTGTCTCCTGATAATTTTTATGCATCCCATGCATTTTTCTTCTCTGGCACAAGTCTCACTAGTGTCGAAGTTTGCAGATGATACAAAGGTTGGCAGGTTTGTTAATGACAGTAATGGCAATCATCATCATCATCAGCCATTTTCAATCCACTGCAGGATGAAGGCCTCTCCAGCAACTTTCCAGTTCCTTCTGTTTTGAGCACTGGCCATCCATTTACTACTCAGAAACTCATGAATTTCATCTATCCATCTCCGCCTTTGTCTTCCAGGTTTTCTTCTAGCTCCTCTTGGGTACCATTCTGTTATTTTCTTAGTCCATCTGTCATCATGTCTTCGAGCTATGTGTCCTGCCCAAGACCATTTTAGTTCTTTAGTTTTGATAAGAATGTCCTTTACTTGAGTTTGCTGCCTAATCCATGTGTTTCTCTTCTTATCTAACAGTCTGATTCCCAATATAATTCGTTCCATTCTTCGCTGTGTAGTTCTTAGCTTCTCTTCCATTCTTTTGGTGAGTGCCCAAGTTTCACTTCCATAAGTCATGGTGGGGAGTATACATTGGTTCATTATTTTACGTTTCAGACAAACTGGGATATTGCTCTTCAGTATGTGACTATATTTCCTGAATGCTATCCATCCAAAATTTATTCTTCTCTTGACTTCCAGCCATTTATCATTATTACAGCTAATAACTTGTCCCAGATAAGTATATGACTCCACCTTTTCAATTACTGCTCCTTCAATCATTATTTCCCTTTCCGTGGCATACTTGTTCATCATTACTTTTGTTTTAGCCATATTCATCTTTAGTCCAAAATCCTTACTAACTGTGCATAACTGATTAAGATTTTCCTCTAATTCTTTGGGATCGTGGCTTATGACCACAATGTCATCTGCAAATCGTAAATGGTTTAGGTACTCTCCGTTCACATTGACTCCTTTCTGCGACCAGTCTAATCTTCTGAAAGCTTCCTCAAGGGCAGCAGTAAACAGCTTCGGAGATATTGTGTCTCCTTGTCGAACTCCTTTCTCGATTTTAAATTTCCTACTGTCTTTGTCTAGTCTAATAAAGGATGTAGCACTCTCATATATTTTCTTCAAAATCATAATATATGGAGTATCTATGCCTTGTCTTTCCAGTGCCCGAAACATTGCCTTATGCTGTATGGAGTCAAATGCCTTTTCATAATCCACAAATGCCAGGCATAATGGTATTTTATATTCATTTGCTTTCTCCATTAGCTGTAATATTACGTGAAGGTGATCCATAGTTGAGAATCCTGTCCTAAAGCCAGCTTGCTCTTTCGGTTGATTCTCATCAAGTATTCTTTCTAATCTGTTAGTAATGACCCTTGTGAACAACTTGTAGATATGGGATAACAAGCTAATTGGTCTATAATTTCCAATTTCTGTTTTATCTCCTTTCTTATGCAGCAAAACTATGATTGCATTATTCCACTGCTTAGGCATCACACCTTTTCTAATGCACTTTGTGAAGAGCCTTGCCAGTTTTTGTGTTATGTCTCTTCCTCCCAATTTTAACAACTCTACAGTAACTTCATCTTCCCCCGGGGCTTTCCGATTCTTCATTTTCTTCAATGCATGTTCTACCTCATCAGGAAGAATATCGGGTATGTCGTATGTGTTGCTACTTTGCAATCCATGTTCCCCACTGCTGGTGTCATTCCCTCGCTCCTTGTATAATTCTCTATAGTAGTCTTCTGCTATTTGAATTATGCCTTCTCTGCTGTTTATAGGTACACCATCGCTATTCTTCAGTTTCAGTATCATTTGTCTTTCTGTATTACTGCTCATGGCTGCTGATTTAAATCCTTTGTTTTCCCTTAATGTTTATTCTACTTTTCTTGTGTTAAATCTTCTTATGTCCTCTCTGAGTCTCTTTCTAATGGCTTTGCATAACTCAGTATACTCAATTTTCTCCCTGTCAGTGTGTTTCTTGCTCTTCATTTGTCGTCTTTGGTTCATCATGACAAGTGTTTCTTGACTAATTTTTTCTTCTTTGGATTTCTGTTTCCCTATAGGTTTCTTGGGCTTTATCACTTTCAGAAAGTTGTAATATTCCTCGTCGATATCTTGGTCCTGAGCAGTCTGCAGAAGCTCAAACTTGTTCTTAAGTTCCAGTACATACTGCTTTTTCTCCTCCTCTGTTATTTCAAAGACCTTTGTATTATTTACTCGAGTCAGTTTTTTCCTTTCCTTTCCTACATCTATATCAAGTGTACATCTTACCATTCTGTGATCACTTCCAACATTTACCTTATTCAGGACGGTAACATCATTCACAATATATCTTCTGTTAGTGAGGATGAAGTCGATTTCATTAGTTGTTAATCCATTTGGACTCTTCCATGTCCACTTTCTGTTCACCCTTTTCTTGAAAAAAGTGTTCATTACTGACAGTCCTTGAGATTCTGCAAATTCCACAAGTCTTTCACCTCTTTTATTTCTTTCACCAATTCCAAAATTTCCTATAGTTCCTCTTTCTGCACTGTTTTGCCTTTTTCCAACCTTAGCATTGAAGTCCCCCATAATAATAGTGTAGTGGGTTTTCTGCTCATCTAGAAGACTCTCAATTTCACTGTACATTTCTTCAACCTCTTCATCATCATGGCTCGACGTTGGTGCATAAATCATTATAATCTTTAGCTTGTACCTCTTAGAAATCTTGAGTATTAGTCTTGACACCCTTGGTGATGTACTTTTGAATTCCAAAATGTTGTTTTTAAAATCTTTATGGACCAGAAACCCAACTCCACCTTCACTCCTTTCACTGTTTCCATTGGTGTACAGCAGATTTCCACTTGATAAACTTATAAGTGATTCATTTCTTCTTCTTGTTTCAGCCAAACCGATGATATTCCAATTCACATTTTCTAATTCCTTTTCCAGCTCTAATATCCTGTCTTCACCGATGAGTGATCGTACGTTATAACAGGCCAAGTTCAATTTCCGTGCATGGCAGCCTGGTCGTACCCAGAGATTCTTAGCACCCTCTGCTTCCACTCTGATCCTCTCGCTGCCGTAAGAGGGAGAGTGAAAGCTGCTGGGGACTGAGGGCCATTTGTATTGTTGTGCTCTCATTGCTGGAGGGTTTGGTCTTTTCCTCTTCACGCTGACCAGGCGTCTTGAAGAGAACCACTCTACACGTTCGTTGCCACCTAAGTGACGTAACAGGGCTTACCATCGAGAAGGTGTGCATGAGTGGATTTTAGGGAGGCAGGCCAACCGGACTTCTCCTAAATCTTCTGTAATAGAGAGATATTGGATCCATCAGTGTTTTAGGCTGAGTGTCTGATAACACACAGGATACCTGTTCCCCTCTAAGCCCCAATGAGGTAATGGCAATGTGCTACTGCAACAGGATCTGGAAAATTTGGGCACATGGGCTAAGTGGCAACTGAAGTTTAACATTGACAAATGCAAAGTACTGCATATGGGTAGAAGTAACCCCAGAGGAACATACCAACTGTGTGGTACTACACTTAGGGTAGTAGAAATTAAAAAAGACCTGGGAGTAATTGTGCAGTCTGATATGAAGTTGTCTGAGCAATGCAGACAGGCTGCAAGAGCAGGTCATGGGGTTTTGTCAATGATATACAGGAATTTTGCTAGCAAGGAAAAGGAAGTGATTATCCCTTTGTATAAGACAGTGGTTAGGCCTCGCCTTGAGTACTGCATACAGTTCTAGAGGCCTCATTTTAGGAAGGATGTAGATTTGTTTGAGCATGTACGGAATAGGGCAACAAAATTGGTGAGGGGAATGAAGGGATCCTCTTACCAAGAGAGGCTTAAGTTCTGCAAAATGCAGCGGCTGGGGATTAGGCACCTGCGAGGTGATCTGATTGAGATTTATAAGGCCTTGAATGGGTTGAGCACACTGAATTCTGATGGGATTCTTCCACTTGCTCAGATTACAAACCTAAGGGGGCATAAATTCAAATTGAGAAAAGATAGTTGTAGAATAGATGTTCCAAAATTTTCCTTTGGCCAGCATTTGGTTGATTGCTGGAACAAACAGCCATCTGTCGTTGTGAAAGTTGACAGCTTAAATAAATTCAAGGTGGAACTGGACAAACATTTAGAGGGAATGGTTGTGTGAATTTTTTTGTTTTTTTGGCTGATGCTACATAAGCTTATACACTTGCTTTCTTGCATCACCTGCCTCTATTACTATTACTTCCATTTAGGCCTAAACCTTGAACAGTATTTCTTAATTGGTATGAAAAGCCTAGTAGCTTCCAAGATTAATTCCTTGAATGCTTCTCATTTAGAATTTGCTGTTGGTAACATAATCAGTTGGTCCCACTGTATAGAATTTAAAAACTGTCTCAGACCACCATAGTCACCTTTAAAAAAAGCAAAAACCCTTCCCTTTACCAGTGATGATAGTTGCATCTTTGAATAATTCCTACATTAGCACGTTGTGATCACTGCCACCTAGTGGTTCCTTTATTTGCAGATCAAGAACATTACTCCCTCTGGTTGCCTGTCAAACATGTTGTTGTAGAAAACGGTCATCCAAAAAATCCACAAAAGTCTTCCTTGTGTGCAAGTGACCAACCCACAAGTTCCAGTCTATATCTTGGAAGTTAAGATCCCCATTATAAGACATTCTGATTTACTGGCCCACTCTATTTCTCTGTACAGTTATTCATTGTACTTAATATTATTTTTATTGTTGTTGCTCTTATATTATTTCTCCCTGATTGGGGGATTCCACTCCATGACGGGTACTGCTACCAAGTACACATGGTGGTTATAATGTCGGGTGTTACTGTCTGTCGAGGAAATCTCTGACAATCCTACAGGTGTTCAGGATTGCGACTTTCTGGAGTTCCTTGTAGGTGTTCTCTGGTAGATCTATTGCTGCTAGGCTGCTGTGTACAGTCTTTGGTACCATACCGGTTGTTGACATGATAATTGGGATGATTGATACTTCTTGCATATGCCACATCTCCCTGATCTCATGTCTCAGTTTCATGTACTTCCTAATTTTTCCTCGTGGGTTTTCTGGACATTATTAGTGTTCGGCACCACTATGTCAATAAGGTAGGTAGCCTTTTCCATCTTGTCCACAAGGGTTATGTCCCGTCTGTTGTGCGGGATGGTCTTATCCGTTATTATGGCGCGGTCCCAGTACAGCTTGTGGGTTTGGGCCTCTAGTACTGCCTGGGGTTCTTACTTGTAGTATGGTACACTATCTTTGGTCAACTGGTATTTCCTAGCTGGCTTCTGATATATTATCCTGGCTACCTAGTCGTGTCTATGTGTATACTCAGTCTGGGTGATCACCTTGCACCCTGCGGTGATGTGTTGGATCATTTCTGAGGCCAGGTGGCATCGTCAACATGTGTCATCTGACATTCCGGGCTCCGTTGAGATGTATTTTTTATAGTTTCTGGTGTTGGATGGCCAGCATGAATCCTTCAGTCTCGGGTAAGAGTGTCCCACTTCTGAGCCTTGCATTGGAAGCAGTGTTATCGATGTGATCTTGAAGGAGGTCATTGTGGTGTCTGCCATGGAGTGTCTTCTTTGCCCATCTTTCTATCTTTGTTTCTTGTACCATTTGGGTGGGGAGGGTTTGCTCACTAAGGTTGAGTGGGGTATACCACTTACCTATCTTCCTTATGGCCTGGTGGAGTGGTGCTGTGTTGTTCTCGATGTAATCCTTCAGGTTAACTTTCGCTGTTTTCTGTTGTTCTGTCAGGTCTATCAAGGTCCCTTCCTCCCTCTTTCCGAGGTATTGTTATTCTCTCCACTGCTGACTTTGGATGGTGTTGGCAACTCTTAGTCATCATTGTCCTTGTCTTTTGTGTGTTATCTTCTAACTCGGTGTTAGTCCAATCTATGACTCTGAATGAGTATGTTATTACTGGAGCTGCATTGGTGTTTATGGCTTTAATTGTTTTTCTCCGTTCAATTTTGCTTTCAGCAGGCTTCTGAATCTCTGATGATATTTTTCGGTTAGGCACTTCTTGATTTCCTTTTGTTCCAACTGTTCAGCCTGCATCATCCCTAGGTATTTGTAGGTCTCTCCTTCTGTCATAGCTTCGATCTCTTTACCAGTCATCAGCTGGTAGTTTCGGCCAACTAATTTTCCCTGGTGCAGTGTGTGTGTGTCTTGCATTTTTTTTAGCATTAGCATTAGCAGAGGCATTTGATGCAAGAAAGCAAGCTTTTGCAACATCAGCCAAAAAAAAAAAAAAAACCACTTCCACTTCACCCCTCTCTTCATTCGAAATACCTGTCCAGCTGAGCCTTAAACTTATTTAGGCTATCAACTTCCACGACAAGGGATGGAAGTCTGTTCCACCAACCAACCAACCACCCGCTGGCTAAAGGCAAATTTCCGCACGTCTATCCTACATCTGTCTTTCCTCAATTTGAATTTATGCCCTCTGAGGTGATTATTCTGAGCAAGAGGAAGAATCCCATCAGCATTGAGTATGCTCAAACCATTCAAGGCTTTATACACCTCTATCAGATCACCTCACCGGTGCCTAGTCTCCAGACACTGTAATTTGCAAAACTTAAGCCTTTCTTCGTAAGAGCACCCCTTTGTTCCATTTGCTAATCTTGTTGCCCTTCTCTGTACTCGTTCCAGCAGCTCTACATCCTTCTTGAAATGAGGCCTGCAGACCTGTATACAGTACTCTAGCTGTGGCCTGACCATTGCCTTATACAAGGGAATAATCACCTCCTTATCCCTGCTAGAAAAATTCCTATATATCATTGATATATAGGAATTTTTCTATATATTAGAAAATATATAGAAAGTCTGCACTGCTCAGACGGGCTGCAAGAGTGCCTGCACAACCACCCCCAGGTCCCTTTCATTCTCTACCACTGTCAGTGTAGTACCACAGAGTTGATACGTTGCTCTAGGGTTGCTGTTTTCCATATGTAGTACTTTACATTTGTCAATGTTAAACTTCATTTGCCACCTCTCAGCCCATCTGCTCCACCTTTCCAGATCCTGTTGCAGCAGCCCCTCGACGTGGGCACCTGTACGTGGTGAGGGGACCTCCCAGTGATGCTGCTGGACTTCCAGACTAGCATCACTGGGATCCAACGCCCACAGCCCAGGTTCCAGGCTTACATCAATGGAATCCGGCGTGTTTGCCGTGCGCTGCGACCCGTGGAAATTCGGAAAGGGGGATCCTGGTGGTTGAGGGGCCCAGCTTCAATACACCACTTTGGCCCCTGCTTTGACAAGACGGGAGGTCCTGGAAGGCCCAGCTAGGATCAATCGGCTAGTAGGCTCGCCTGGGAGGGTCAACCGTGTCAATGCCATGCCCCTACCCTCATGGTCCGAGGGACAGGATTCAGGCTGGCGGCGGTGCGGGTATGGTGTCTGGGTAGCCCTGGCGTCCCACTCCTGAGCGCATTTATTGCTGCCGGGTAGTGGGCATCCCTTTGGGCTCCGTGGTGGGTGGGGAGCCCGGGCACTGAACCACTTCAAAACTTCATGAATCCTGATAAATATATTTCTTCAGGGGCCCCAACCCGTTCCCTATCTGAAAACAGAGATGGAGAGGCAGATAGCATTATTGCTACAAAGAGGCAGCGAACCGAACTACCATCAAGGCCTGTCCCAAGGTTCTTAATTATGCACTCCACGAATGAGACACCGATTGGTAAAATGTCGCCCTTTTTTATTCAAAAAGGGTTAGATGGGTTAGCAGGTTCACCCAAATCAGTTAAGAGGCTTCGTTCTGGAGATCTTTTAATTGAAACTAAAAATGACAGGCAATCAGAACATCTCCTCCGAGTAACATCAATCGGTGGAATACCCATAACAGTGACACCACACAGAACACTCAATTCATCAAGAGGTGTCATTTCGGAGTGGGACCTTCTCGACGTAACCGAGGAGGAAATCTGCTCCGAATTAAAACCCCAGGGAGTTGTTGCCGTCAAGAGAATTACTGCACGAAGGGATGGAAAAATTGTTAAAACCAGGAGCGTTATCCTAACTTTTAACTCTCCTAAACCTCCTGACGAGATTAAAGCTGGATACATCAATTGTTCAGTGCGTCCATACGTTCCGAACCCTTTACGGTGTTTTAAATGCCAGAAGTATGGACATTCTCAAATGGCCTGCCGTGGAGTCCTTGCATGCGCTCGATGCGGTGCAAAGGACCACAAAACAACAGCATGTTCAGCCGCAAAACCCACCTGTATTAACTGTGAAGGCGAACACCCGGCCTATTCACGAGCATGCCAGAGGTGGAAAGAAGAAAAAGAATTTCAACGGCTGAAGGCAGAGCTAAATATATCATACCAGGAGGCAAGGGAATCGGTCAAACCCCTGAATATCTACCTACAAACCTACCTACGCCCAGAAGGTAGCAGGGAGATGTTCCGTCAGAACTCAGACGGACATGACCATTCCTCCACTCCCATCGCGCGTTATCTCTTAAGTTCTCAAAAACCTGCACAGAAGGACCAATCAGCTGCCAGTCCTATATCGGTACCTCCTAATGCTCCACAAGTAACAAAGGTAACTATGAAAGAAAAGAATAAAAAAGGGGAAGTCCCCCCTAGTACCCAAGAAAAGATGGATGTCGAGCAGAAGGAGATACCCGAAGATTCAGTCTTGGAACTCTTTGCGGAGCAAGAAATGGACACGGGACAGCGTCCATTCTTCCCCAAAAAAGATAAACCCAAGACTGATAAAAGTAAGCCCTCAGCACCTCGGAAGCCGCCTGATGGACCCACCAAGCCAAAATAATGGCTAAATTCCTACGGTGGAATTGTCGTGGATTCTGGAAAAATACTGATGACATCAAGGCCCTCCTGCAAAAGCACGAGCCAGTTTGCTTTTGCTTGCAGGAGACTTACCTAAAGGCAAATGATGATCCCACAATGCATAACACCACAATTTTTCGTAAGGATAGAATTGCGGATGGTCCTGCTCATGGAGGAGTGGCTATCCTTGTGGGAAACCAGACCCCAGTTCAGCCCTTGCTAATTACAACTAGCATAGAAGCTGTTGCAATTCGCCTTACAGTGGGATTTTTATTAATGGTCTGCTCTATTTATTTGCCACCTGGGACTGACATCTCCCAGGAAGACCTTGATGATCTTGTAACGCAGTTGCCTCCCCCTTTCTTACTTTTTGGGGATTTTAATGGACATAACACCCTGTGGGGTAGTGCTAACATCAACGGAAGGGGACGAGTCATAGAGCGTATGCTCAATGGCAATGACCTTTCCCTTATAAATACTGGAACAAACACCTTCTTCCACATGCCTACTCGTACTTTTTCTGCCATTGATCTCTCTATCTGCTCCCCTTCTCTACTCCCTTCACTCACTTGGGAAGTGGAGGAGAATCCATACGGAAGTGATCACTTCCCTGTGATAACCTTGTTACACAGTGGGAGCCCATGTCTTCCTTTTAGGTTACCACGGTGGAAGATTGATCAGGCTGACTGGACTGCCTTCCAACATCAGGCAAATTTTGATCTTAGCACAGTCAGTCAAGAGCCTATCAATGATGCAGTTAAGTACATCACAGAAAATATTGTCCAAGCAGCTGCGAATGCTGTTCCAAAAACATCTGCCCGGTTTCCACCATTTCCCAAACCTTGGTGGAATTCACAATGCACAGCAGCAAAAAAGGCTCGAAACAAAGCGTGGGGGATATTCCGCCGATATCCTACCACGACCAACCTTATAGCCTTTAAACATGCACGAGCCAAAGCACGATATATCCGCCGTCAGAGTCAAAAGGAGTCGTGGATCCGTTTTACATCATCTATTAACCAGTCTACCAACTCTAAGGTAGTCTGGGATAAAATCCGGAAAATGAAGGGTAAATATACATCCCACCCTTCTTCAGTCCTAGATTATAATGGATGCGCTATTGCAGATCCAACTGCAATAGCCAATTCTCTTGGGGAAACATTCTCTAACATCTCTGCAACATCTTCATATTCCCCAGAGTTCCTGGTCCTGAAATATAAAATCGAAAAACAGGCACTTAACTTTAAATCTAAGAGCATTTATCCCTACAACGGGGATTTCACTATTCGATTTGATTGATTTTGATTTGATTTGATTTGGTAGTTGTTGGCGCATCGGCTTCTGTGGCCATATTGCACCTTCCAAGGTTTTTGCAGTACTTTGATCCAAGCCCGAGGCGGGAATCGAACCCGCGACCTTTGGGTTGCCGGGCAGGTACTTTACCCACTCGGCTAGCCCGGTCGGCCGATTTCACTATTCAGGAACTGAAAAGAGCCCTCTCTCTTTCCAAAGCAAGTGCCGTTGGACCAGATGGCATCCATTATGAAATGATTAAACATCTTTCACCAAAATCTATGGATTGTCTGCTCCTTCTGTATAACAGCATCTTTACTGAAGGGCAGTTTCCGGATTCCTGGCGAAAGGCAATCGTTCTTGCCTTTCCTAAGCCAGGAAAGGATCCAGAAGTCACCACCAATTATCGTCCTATTGCTCTGACTAGCTGTCTGTGCAAAATCCTGGAGAGAATGGTTAATTCTCGTTTAATATGGTATCTCGAATCAAATGACCTTCTCTCCAACATCCAGTGCGGCTTCCGAAGGAACCGGTCCACTTTGGACCATCTTATTAGATTGGAAGCATCCATCCGGGATGCTTTCCTAAAACGCGAACACTTGGTGTCGGTGTTCTTTGACATGGAAAAAGCGTATGACACAACTTGGAGATTTGGCATTTTAAAAGATTTACATAGCCTAGGCCTTAGAGGGCATCTCCCCTTTTTTATTCAAAACTTTTTAGCCAATCGATCGTTCCAAGTTCGTGTGGGATCCTCACTCTCTCGCTCCTTTAGCCAAGAGGAGGGAGTACCACAAGGATCAGTATTAAGTGTCACGCTTTTTGCCATCAAAATAAATTCCATCACAGAACAACTTCCTCCAACTGTAAACAGTGCCCTCTATGTTGATGACTTTAGCATTTTTTGTCAGTCGTGCAACATGAGGGTTATTGAAAGACAACTGCAGAAAGCCATTGATAGTCTGAATTCCTGGGCACTTGGTAATGGCTTCAGGTTCTCGCCGGAGAAGACCGTTTGCGTACACTTTTGTCGCAAGCGTAATCTTCATCCTGAACCTGAATTAAGGCTCAGACAAAATGCTATTCCAGTAGCAGCAAACACAAAATTCTTGGGACTCATATTCGATAAAAAACTGACCTTTTTGGATCATATTCGTCAACTCCGCACAAAGTGCACAAGAGGCCTTAATATGCTCCGCTCGCTTTCCTCTTTATCTTGGGGTGCAGACCGATGCACCCTTCTACGGCTTTACCGTGCACTTGTGCGATCCAAAAGAATATGGGTCCCAAGTATATTCTTCAGCCAGAGACAGTGCCCTTCGATGGCTGGACCCTGTCCATCACCAGGCTCTACATATTGCTACTGGAGCATTTCGAACATCTCCTGTCCAGAGTTTATACGTCGAAGCAAACGAACCACCGTTATCGCTTTGACGTAAGCAGTTGTCTTTAAAGTACGCTTTAAAACTGAAATCCCTGCCAGACCATCCAACGTGGCCATTCGTTTTTGAGCCACGATGGGAAAACTTGTACAATACCCGTAAGACTGCCAATCGTCCTTTTGGTATTCGTCTCCAAGAGCTACTCAATGAACTTAATATCAAGGTAGACAAGGTTGCCCAAACACCAAAGCAACCCTTTCCACCCTGGCATGCTCATCTCCCGGCATGTGACTTATCCCTTAGAAATTGGTCAAAGTCGGACACTCCATCATCAGTCTACCTGCAGCTTTATTCAGCACACCGAGCTGAACATTCTGACTTCGCGCCAGTTTACACAGACGGTTCGAAGTCGGAATCATATGTGGGATCTGCTGCTGTCTTTACAGACAGCACTACATCGGAGCAGATTCCCTCTGAATGCAGCATATTTACTGCAGAGCTGCACGCTATTGAGTTAGCTTTGGATCACATCAGTAAATGCCAATACCAACGGTTCATTTTATATTCTGACTCTCTCAGCGTGTTACAGGCTTTAATAACTGTAAGATATAATTCTCATCCAGTTCTGTCTAGCATTCAGCAGCAGAAGATTCACTTTCTCCATGAACGTGAATATGACATCCTCTTCTGGGATTCCCAGCCACATTGGAAACGATTTGGCTGACACCGCAGTAAAATCAGCAATTCTCAATAATAATCGCTGCCTGTCAGTCCCCTATACAGACTACAGGCAAATAATACACGAGAAAATACATTCCCAATGGCAGGATTCGTGGAATAGACAGACTGCGAATAAATTATATCAAATAAAGCCTGTAATTGAACCGTGGCAGTCTAGTCTGCGCAGGAATCGTAAGGAGGAAGTTCTTCTTGCCCGGACCCGCATAGGACATAGCCATTTGACACATTCTTTTTTGCTGAGGGCTGATGACCCTCCTATGTGTGAGTCTTGTGGCACAATTTTATCAATTAGACACATTTTAATTGACTGTCCAGATTTTAGCAATATCCGTTTTACTGCTTTTAACATCTGACTGAGCCTTATACACTCAGTCAGATTTTATCTGACAATGACAATGTGTCTGCTATTTTTAGCTTTTTGAAAGCAATAAAGGTTTTTAATCGTATTTAAAATTTATATGGCACTGTTATTTATTTATGTTTTTTGTTTTTAGATCTGGACATGGTGACCTAAATAATTAGGTCACTGAGATGTTAAATTTTTAGATATTACCTGGTCTTGGCGCATTATAGCCTTAGTTGCTAATGCGCCAATAAAATCCAAACAAACCAAACCAAACCTTGCAGCAGCATAGTGTCAGTAGTGTGCTTGACAACCCTGCCAACCTTCGTATCATCTGCAAACTTGGACATTAAGCTTGATATACCATCATCGATATCATTTATAAATACAGAAAACAATAATGGATCCAACACCGAACCCTGAGGAACTCCACTAATAACATTAGTCCACGATGAGCAGTGTCTATTGATTACCACTCTCTCTCTCTTCTCCCCCTCAACCACCCCTTTATCCATAGCAGCAATTTGCCTCCAATTCCACACTGCTCCAATTTGTGCAGCAGTCTTCCATATGTAACAGTATCAAAAGCCTTTCTAAGATCCAAGTATATAATATCAAAGTTATTCCCTGCATCCAGTTCTTTTGTGACTGCATCATTGTATCCAATCAAATTGGTCAGGCAAGACTTCCCCTTAACAAAACCATGCTGTGCCCAAGCTATAGCTGAAATCTTGTCTAGATGATCCTGCAGTGCTTCTTTAACCAGTGCCTCCATTAATTTTCCTGGAACAGAAGTTAAACTCACAGGTCTATAATTACTTGTGTCAGCCTTTGATCCTCCTTTGTGAATTGGGGTCACATTTGCACATCTCCAGTCTATGGATACCTACCCTGAATCCAAGGAAGCTCTCATAATTATGGCTAAGGGTTTGCTTACTTCCTTTGCTGCCTCCCTCAATACAACTGGATAGAACCCATCCACCCCAGGTGCCTTTCTTGTGTTTATCTTCAACAATTTCTCCTCCACTTTACTCTCAGTTATTACAAGATTATCTAGCTTACTGCCAGAGTTGAATACACCTCTGGCATTCCCCTTGCTGAGTAACTCCTCATGTGTGAATGTCGATGCAAAATATTCATTTAGTTTGTTAGCTACCTGAGCAGGGTCATCAACAGTTGAACCATCAATATCAAGTGGACCAATCTGATTCATCCCCTTCCTTCTAGAGTTTACATAAGTAAAGAACTCTTTGCTGTATTTCTTTGCATCCCTTGCCAAAGATTTCTCGTAATCTGCCTTTGCCTGCCTAACCTCCTTTGTAACTTGGTTACAGATCAACTTGTATCTATCATAGGCTTCTGTGTCACGTGTTAATTTGTATGTATCCCATGCATTTTTCTTCTCTGTCATATGTCTCATTAGTTCATCTGACATCTATTTAGAACTCAACCGTGAATAATATTTCTTAGTTGGTATGTAAAGCCTAGTAGCTTCCAAGATAAGTCCTTTGAATGCTTCCCATTTTGAATTTGCTGTTGGTAACATCATCAGTTGGTCCCACTGTATAGAATTTAAATACTGTCTCAGTCCATCGTAGTCGCCTTTACGAAAGATATAACCCTTCCCTTTAGCCCTAATGGTAGTTACCTCTTTGAATAAATCCCACTTCCACACACTGTGATCACTGCCACCTAGCGGTTCCTTTATCTGCAGATTCTTAATGCATGAAAACAATTTCTAGACAAAATTCCATCCTGATGTCCTTGCTGAATTCTTTGGTGATCCGGAGTAGTTGCTGGAGTTGCTTCTCGGTTGCTGCATAGAACTTGATGTCATCCATGTACATCCGGTGGCTGAGGGTGCACAGGTTCTTTCTTCCTTCTTTGAGGTTATATCCATACTTGTTGCCGTTGAGCATGGTGGATAGCGGGTTGAGTGATAGACAGAACCACAGTGGGCTTAGAGAGCATCTCCCTGAAAGATTCCTCTTCTAATGGGGATTGGCCTGGTTGTGATGTTCTCAACCTTAATGGTGGTACTCCGTTTCGCCATTGTTGCTCCTAGGAAGTTTGTCACTATCAGATTGACCTTGTAGATCTTCAAGGTCTCTATTAGCCAGCTATGAGGTATGGAGTCGGCCTTGTGGTAATCGATGTAGGCCGTGTATAGGTTGCGGTGCTTCTTGAAGGCCGTGTAGAGATTGCGGTGCTTCTTGAAGGCTTGCTCCATAACTGCGGCATCTATGGTTAATTGCTCCTTACATCCTTTGCTCCTCCGCTTGCATCCTTTCTGCTGGCCATTACGTTCTGACTCGCTAAGTGGTCTGATATCTTCTTAGTTATGCAGCTGGTCAGGAAACTTGTACATTGTTGGGAGGCATGTGATTGGCCTGTATTTCACCGGTTTTCTGGTATCTTTCAGTGAGAAACTTCGGGATTGTCTCCGGGTGCCTTATCATTCAAGTGAATTGCTCTGCTAGGTGCTTGTGTGTGTGCGTGCAGGTGAGCTTCTTGTACCGGTAGTTGTGAAATGCCGGGGTTCGCCATTGTGGGAGTCCTGTGGCACAATCTTAACAATCAGACACATTTTAGTTGACTGTACCAGTTTTAGAAATGCTCGTTTTACCACTTTTAACCATCTGACTGAGCCGTATACACTCAGTCAGATTTTATCTGACAATGACCATGTGTCTGCTATTTTTAATTTCCTAAAATTAGTAAACCTTTTTATTCATATTTAAAAAATCTTATTATTTTAAGATTTACTATTGTTACTTGATCTGTTACAGTTTATACTTGTTTTTATAATCTGACGTAGTGACCTAATTCAGTAGGTCACTGAAAGTATTTACTTTTTATGACAATGGTTTGGCGCATTATAGCCATAGTTGCTGATGCGCCAATAAAACTCAATCAAACAAACAAACAAACAAGCCATTGTGGGTGTTCCTGATTGACTGTTTTACTTCTCCTTCTCGAATCTCCCTCTCTCTCATCTCTTGTATGTCTTTCATTTTCTTCCGTTCTACTTCTATCGAGGGTGCTTTGCTGTTATGTCTTACTCCACTGTTCCAGATATTTTCACAGATCTCTTCGATCGTCTTCTTCTCAGGTGGTCTGTTTCCTGCTTTCTCATCTTCACCCAGTTTCCTATAGAAGGCTCTTTGTTCCTCATCAAAGATTCGGTTGTTTATTTTCCTCTGGGAGCTCTCTTTGTATCGGTGTAGTGTCTTGCTGACTGCGAGGAGGTTTTGCTTCAGTGTGTCCAAGTATTCTCCTATTCTCTGATTTCTGGTCTCATGTTTTGCTGTGGGCACTGTCTCTCTTGAGGATTCTCTTCACCTTTCCAATCAATTTCTTACTTCTATTACCCTGTTGGTACTGGGTCTGCTGAAGTCTTCTTTCCCAAGCTGGTGGTTCCTTCTGTTTTCGGTTCTTCTGCTGTTGGTCTCTCTTTTTTTCTTTTCCATTAATCCTAGTGGCTGCTATGGCAGCACAGTATACGGCTGTGTGGATAGCCTCCAGCGTTGCACCATTGTTGTCAAGGTAATATGGCATTATTTGTCGATTGAGGTGGTCTGTTACTCTCCACAGGATTTTATTTGGCCTCTGCTTAGGTATCACATGGGTTCTTGTTGGGTCCATTCCTTCGAATTCGATTAGGGCCTTCTTCCACTCATCTTCTATCCTGGATAGCATGACTGTCTCTTTCCACTTCAGCTACTCTGGGTTGTATTTTTTCTTGCTCTTCCTCCTCTGGTTCCATGGTATGCTGTTCCTCCTCTTGTTCCATATTGACCATATTCTTTGTGCTTTGTAGCAGATTGCTGACATCCTGCTTGATTTTTTCCAAGATAGGATGAGCTATTAGGTTCTTCGTGACGATGGTCCTTCTCTGGTCTGCTAATCGCTGTTCAGTGACCTGAATATCCGAGTATCGTTCTAGCCACTTGGTATGTAGTCCTGATCTATACATTGTCATATCAGCCTGGTTATTTCATAGTATGATGTATGTATTCATTTCAATGCTCCTCTTCATTCGTTGGTGTTTTCTTCCTTCGTGGGTGGTTACTGGTGCAGTTGTACAGGAAACACTTCCAATTGGTTGGGCTGGATGGTCTTGCCCTTCTCTTGTGGTAGCCTTACTGGGGACAGCTCCACTGTCTTGCTCGGAAGACTGTCTCCAACTTTTCGAACCGACCCCTCTGCCTAAGGCCTGAACGTGAGTGACTTTATCCTGCGCCACCAACGATGCAGTTTGAATAATATTTATCTGCGACATCATCCATCTATGTAGGTGGACTTGTTTAGCTTCAGCTTATGTCCAGTGGTTTATTTATTTAGTTAGTTCTTGCGAGTGACGCCAGATGGTGCCACTATCTGCCTAAGCTGTCACTCCATCCTTGGGGATGGTAAGTCCAATGGGGTAACTTTCGCGATGTTTTTTTTTTTTTTTATCATTTAATATTATTATTATATCGGTCTCCCAGCGTAATAGAGCCACGTTCACTTCCACCAATGCTGGATTCGAACCCGGGTCCATCGGGCTGGTAGTCCAGTGTCTTAATCACTGGGCCATCGTGCCCCCCCTTATTATTGTTGTTGTTGTTGTGCAAGGAAGCCTGAGGCCAAATAAAACAAAAATTCCCACGTTACCCTGAGAGAGAGAGTCAGAAGTAGAAGGGAATCACCAAGAAAGCGAGAAAGAGAAGAATGATATCCAACTCAGGACCCTGAGTTTGCAAAGCCCATACTCACTGGATGTGAGCTCCTTGGGTAATATCACAGTCATTAGGCCTATAACACACACATCTACTCTCGTTTTTGCTTTCACAGTGCTTATTTTACACCAAACTGACTCAACATTGCACTCTCCACCATGTCAATTGTATACACTGCCTTAGATTTTATGTGTTTCTTAATTAAGAGCATAACACCTCCTCCTTTCCTATCCTGTCTATTCTTTCTGTAAATATTGTACTCCCCAAATTCCAAATCTCTGTTCCTTATCTCTGTTCGCACCACATCTCTAATAACCCAACATTACTTGCCTTCGATGTCTTGACCAGCACTTCAAATTCATCAAATTTATTTACTATACTCCTAGCATTGGTGTACTTTCAAGTATACATGCACTTGTTCTTACTCTTAGTTACCCTAACACAGCACATGTATTCACTTGTTCCATGATGACTCCCAGCTGATCCCGAAATCCCTAGCACCTTGCTTTCCAATAGAAACAGTGCAAGAATCACTTTCACCTCTTCCTGTGGCTACTGTTAATCTATTAGTCTATGAATCCCTCCCCCCCCAAGCTAACAGTTTTCCGACCTACCTAACACTGCCTCAATAGCATCGGTAAATATCCTTGAACCCTTTCTATTTAAGTGTATCCTATCCCTGTAGAAGCAGTCTATCCTGTTAACAAGCACAGACCACTTTGAGAAAAATTCTGCCACGTGCCTATTCAGTTTGTCAGCAGCCTGAGCAGGATCATCAACAGTTACACCATCGGCATTGAGTGGCTCAACGTGATTCAACCCCTCCTTTCTACTTCCTTGGGTATAATGTACACTCTACAGCAACATTGACAAATTAATTTTTAAATAAAAAGTGGTATCTTTTTTATAAGAAAACCTTATCCATAGAAAATTATCACTGTTTACAATTTGTTTTCTTTTGTTTCATTTCAACAAAAAATGACCCACTGAGTTTTTGGCAGCTGCAGAATACTGAAACTACAGCTACCCCGAATGACATCATATAGTTTCTCACTTGAACCATCACTGTTAGTACATTAAGAATGATGCTGTAGTATGTAGAACCTTGGGAATATAATTGCAAAAGTTTAAAAAATTCTTTCAGTCGAAATACAGTGAAAACAGTTAAACATTTACAATTTTAGGAGAAGTCAATAAGACGTAAAATCATTCACTCTCCAGCTGAATTATCCAATAACCGAATTCTTTCTGATATGATAAATTTTAATTTATTAGCATGAATGAAAATATGATAATAAAATATAAATACACAATATCAGGAATGATGAAGATACATATTTCTAATTCCTCTTCAGAGAGGTGAGTTAAGGCTATTTTTTTTTTTTTACTGATTATTCAAGATTATTTCCTTGTATTTGTATAATTATTTTGACTGAAATTTAAATATGACAATCCACTGATTATTGTATATTTGATTTCATAAATATATATTTTTTTCATTTTAGCAACCAACTCTCTCAGATATGACTGTTTATGAACTCAATTTTTCTCTTCAAATTGAATTACTCCTAAGCAGAGTATCTCATCCAGAATATCGACAGATTTTGGTTGAGGTACGTGATTAAATTAACTATGAAAATTCTCTATTTTTTTTTTTTTTTTTTCTTCTTCTTCTTCTTCTTTTTTTTTTTTTTTTTTTTTTGTGCCTATTTTCAATTATATGTAATGCACCATATAGCTAATAATAATGTATACAGGGTGCTTCAATTAAAACACACTGGAGTCTATATCGCTTATTTTTAGGTTTAGGATATTTGTTGTCTTGGGAATATAATTGCAAAAGTTTAAAAAAATTCCTTCAGTTAAACTGCAGTGAAAACAGTTTTTTCCTGTTTACACCTGTTTTTAAAGGAGTTTTATCCAGTTTAAACCTTATTCACTAGTTAAAGAAGCATTGCAGGATCATCTAGACAAAACTGCAGTAACAGTTAAGACACAGCATGGGTTTTTTAAAGAGAGGTTGGATACTATAATGTGGTCACAAAGGAACTGAATGCCAAAAATAATTTTGATATCATATACTTGGATTTCAGGAAAGCTTTTGATACTGTTGCACATGGAAGATTGCTGTACAAATTGGCGACGTATGGCATTAAGGGTAAGTTGCTACAATGGATAAAGGGATGGTTGAGTAGGAGATGACAGAGAGTGGTAATCAATGGACACGTCTCTTCGTGGACAAATGTTATTAGTGGAGTTCTCCGGGGTTCGGTGTTGGGCCTATTGATGAAGGTGTATCCGGTTTAATGTCCAAGTTTGCAGATGATACAAAGTTTGGCAGGGTTGATAATGACAGTAAACACAGTATACTACTCCAACTGGATCTAGATAAGTTGGGAAAATGGGCTGAGAAGTGGCAACTGAAAAAAAAAAGTAAAGTGCAGCCATTATCAACCCACTGCAGGATGGAAGCCTCCTCAACAATTCATGCTGAGGGAAATGGACCATAATCTGCCACGCTGGTCCAGTGCGGGTTGGCAGATCGACCGTATTCAGCAGTCAGGGGCTTGAACCCCGGTCTACTCAAGGAGCGTGTGCTACTGCACTCTCGCTCCTGCCCACTCGGCTACGGAGGCCACTGAAGTTTACTTTAACTATAACACAAGCTCGCATATATGTATGTATGTATCTATCTATACGTGTGCATACTATTTACATATATATCAAGGCCTAACCATAGACAGGGAAAGTGGTTTCATAGTTTGAAATAATTTTCACAATACAATGCCTCTGTAGCAGAGCAGCATATTTTAAAAGAGAATTTTTGAATGAGAAATAACAGTGGTTAATTCACTTTTGCAGTTATGCTGCACTTGAAAAGAACATATGTAAGTTCTACTCCTTGATGAGTGCCCTTCAATAAAACTTCTTAGCATTAGCAAAGGCACATGATGCAAGAAGCAAGCTTATATAGCATCAGCCAAAAAAAAAATAACCCTTATTTCACCCATCCACTAGCTCCAAATGTTTGTCAAGTTCTGCCTCAAATCTCTTTAAGCTATCAACTTCTACAACAACAGATGGAAGTTTGTTCCAGCAATCAACCCCCCGCTGGCTAAAGGCAAACTTCCGCACATCTATCCTACAACCGTCTTTCCTCAATTTGAATTTATGCCCTCTCAGGCGATTATTCTGAGCCAGAGGAAGAATCCCATCAGCATTGAGCATGCACAAACCATTCAAAGCTTTATACACCTCAATCAGATCACCTCACCGGTGCCTAGTCTCCAGACACTGCAATTTGCAAAACTTAAGTCTTTCTTCGTAAGAGCAACTCTTTGTTCCATTCACTAATCTTGTTGCCCTTCTCTGTACTCATTCCAACAGCTCTACATCCTTCTTAAAATGAAGTTTAACATTGACAAATGTAAAGTACTACACATGGGAAACAGCAACCCCAGAGCAACGTATCAACTCTGTGGTACTACACTGACAGTGGTAGAGAATGAAAGGGACTTGGGGGTGGTTGTGCAGGCAGATATGAAGTTCTCTGAGCAGTGCAGACGGGCTGCAAGAGTAGCTCATGGAGTATTATCAATGATATACAGGAATTTTTCCAGCAGGGATAAGGAGGTGATTATTCCATTGTATAAGGCGATGGTCAGGCCACACCTAGAGTACTGTATACAGGTCTGGAGGCCTCATTTTAAGGAGGATGTAGAGCTGCTGAAACGAATACAGAGAAGGGCAACAAGATTAGTGAATGGAACAAAGGGGTGCTCTTACGAAGAAAGGCTTAAGTTTTGCAAATTACAGTGTCTGGAGACTAGGCACCAGCGAGGTGATCTGATAGAGGTGTATAAAGCCTTGAATGGTTTAAGCATGCTCAATGCTGATGGGATTCTTCCTCTAGCTCAGAAAAATCACCTGAGAGGGCATAAATTCAAATTGAGGAAAGACAGATGTAGGATAGACGTGCGGAAATTTGCCTTTAGCCAGCGGGTGGTTGGTTGGTGGAACAGACTTCCATCCCTTGTGGTGGAGGTTGATAGCCTAAATAAGTTTAAGGCTCAGCTGGACAGGTATTTTGAACAAACAGAAGGGTGAAGTGGAAGTGGTTTTTTTTTTTTTTTTTGGCTGATGCTGCATAAGCTTGCTTTCTTGCATCAAATGCCTCTACTAATGCTAATGCTAATGAGGCCTCCAGACCTGTATACAGTACTCAAGATGTGGTCTGACGACTGCCTTATACAAGGGGATAATCACCTCCTTATCCCTACTAGAAAAATTCCTGTATATCATTGACAAGACACCATGAGCTACTCTTGCAGACTGTCTGCACTGCTCAGAAAACTTCATATCTGCCTGCACAATTACCCCCAGGTCCTTTTCATTCTCTACAACTGTCAGTGTGGTACCACAGAGTTGATACTTTACTTTAGGATTACTGCTTCCCATATGTAGTACTTTACATTTGTAAATGTTAAACTTCATTTGCCACCTCTCAGCCCATCTGCTCAACTTTTCTAGATCCTGTTGCAGTATTGTACTGTCATTAGTGTCATTAACAACCCTTGCAGATGATACCTTCGTATCATCTGCAAACTTGGACATTAAGCCTGATATACCATCATCAGTATCATTAATACATTCAGAAACCAACAATGGACCCAATACTGAACCCTGAGGGACTCCAATAATAACATTAGTCCACGAAGAGCAGTGTCCATTGATTACCACTCTCTGTCTTCTCCCACTCAACCATCCCTTTATCCATAGCAGCAATTTGTCTCCAATGTCACACTGCTCCAATTTGTTCGGCAGTCTTCCATGTGCAACAGTATCAAAGGCTTCTTGTGCAACTATAGGAGATTCCTCTTCATTTGTACATCTCCTGAAACATGCAGTGCCCATATCCACTTTGGCAAAGCCTTAGTATTACCATTAGTAGAAACATATGGCGCAAGAAAGCAAGCCTATACAGCATCAGCCAAAAAAAAAACTTCCCATTTCACCTAACTATTCCCTCCAAAAGTTTGTACAATTCTTCCTTGAATTTATTAAAGCTATCACCTTCCACAACGACAGATGGCAGTTTGTTCCAGCAATCATACACCTGCTGGCCAAAGGCAGATTTCTGCAACTGCTTCAATTGCGTAATCTGAGCACAAGTAAGCATCTCATCAGCATTAAGCTTGCACAAACCATCCAAAGCCTTACACACCTCAATCAGATCACTCACAAGTGCCTAATCCTTTCTTGATAAGAGCACCTTTTTGTTCCCCTCACCAATCTCGTTGCCCTTCTCTGTTCTCATCCTACATCCTTCCTAAAATTAGGCCTCCAGATCTGTGTGCAGTACTCAAGTTGTGACCATTGGCTTATACAAAGGGATAATCACCTCCTTCTCCGTGCTAGCAAAATTCCTGTATATCATCGACAAGACTCCATAAGCTGCTCTGGCAACCTGTCTTCACTGCACAGAAAACTTCATATCTAACTACACAACTGCCCCCAGGTCTTTTTCCTTCTCCGCTAATCTGAGTGTAGTACCGCACAGTTGGTACGTTGCTCTGTGGTTACTGCTATCCATATACAGTACTTTGCATTTATCAATGTTAATCTTCAATTGCCACCTCTCATCCCATCTGCCCAACTTTTCTAGATCCCATTGCAGTGGCATACTAACATTACTGTCATTAACAACCCTGCCAACTTTCATATCATCTGAAAATTATACGAGAAAGCAAGCTTATACAGCATCAACCAAAAAAAAAACCAGCACTTCCCATATCACCTGGCCATCCTCTCCAACGGTTTGTCTAGTTTTTCCTGAAATTTATTCAAATTGTATTTCCACAACACCAGATGGAAATTTTTTCCAACATTCAACTACCTGCTGGCTGAAGAAAAATTTCCACACATCTATTTTACAACCATCCTTCTTCAATTTGAATTTATGCTCCCTCATGTGCATAGTCCAAACAAGGCAAAGAATCCTATTGGCACTGAGCTGACTCCATCCACTCAAAGCCTTAAATACCTCGATTAGATATTCTTGCAGGGATCGTTGCCACATGCTGCAATTTATAGAACCTAAGCCTTTCTTGGTAAGGCTTTGTTGCTCTTCTCTGCACCCGTTTCAGCAGATCTACATCCTTCCTAAAATGAAGCCTCCAGACCTGTACTGTCTACAGTACTCAAGATCTAGCTTAGCCATGGTCTTCTACAAAGGGATCATCAACTCCTTGCCTCTACTGGTAAAATTCCTTATATTATTGACAATATACCATGGGCTCTACTGGCAGTGTCTTTACACTGCACAGTTGCCCCCAAATCTTTTTCATTCTCCACTAACTGACCATGCAAGCCACTGAACTGAGTGTAGTACCACATGGTTGGTGTTAATCTAGGGCTACTGGTACCCATATGAAGTACTTTGCATTTATCAATGCTAAAATTTCGGCTGCCTCTTTTCAGCCCAGCTGCCTAATTTATCTTGTTGCAGTGGCATACCCTGATTATTGTCATTAACCACCCTGCTAGCCTTCTTATCACTGCAGACAGATATTAGACCTGATGTGCCTTCATCAGTATTGTTAATAAACACTGAAAACAACAATTGGCCCTGCACTAAACCCTAGGGGACTCCACTAATAACATTTGTCCTCAAAGAGCAATGCCAATTGCTAATGATTCTTTGTCTTTTCCCACTCAACCATTCCTTTATCCCTAGCAGTAAGTTTTCCTTAATGCCACACTTCCGTAATACGTACAGCAGACTTTTATGTGCAACAGTGTCAAGAGCTTTTCTAAACTCTAAGTATATAATGTCAAAATTATTTTTGCATCCAGTTCCTTTGTCACTGTGTCATAATATCCAATCAGATTAGTCAGACAACGCTGCACCTTAACAAATTCATGTTGTGACTACAGTATAAGTGCATTCATGTCTATATGGTCCTTCATTACATCTTTAACCAGTGACTCCATTATTTTCTCTGGAACAGAAGTGAAGCTAACAGGCTTGTAATTACTGATGTCGCCCTTTGATTCTCCTCTGTGAATTGGTGATACATTTGCACATTTTGAGTCCATAAGGATCTCTCCTGAATCCAAGGATGCTATCATAATTTGTGCTAAAGGTTTGCTGCCTCCCTTAACATAATTGGATAGATCCCATCCATCCTAGCTGCCTTTTTTAACATTTAACTGTAACAATTTCTCTTCCATTTTCTTGTCAATTTTCACAAAATCAATCAGCTTCCTGTTAGACTTTGATATACTTCTGGCATCCCCTTCCCTAAAAAATTTCTCATGTGTGGATGTAGATGCAAAATTCAGTAACCTATTTAGTTTGTCAGCAACCTGAGAAGATTCATCAACAGTTAAACTGTTCATATCTATTGGACCAATGTGATTCATCCCCTTTCTTATAGTGTTTGCATACATAAAGAAGCCTTTGCTGAATGTTTTGCATTCTTTACCAGAAATGTCTTGTAATCTGCCTTAACTTGCCTAACCATAATTCACTTGATTGCAGGACACAAAGGAGGTTAGTTTATATGCATTCCACACATTATTCTTCTCTGCCACAAGTCTCGTCAGTTCATCCAACATCAATTCCAGCCTAACCTTGAAGAGTATGTCTTAATTGGTATGAAAAGCCTACTAGCTTCTACATTTACATCCCTGAATGCTTCTCACTTAGAATTTGTTGTTGGTAACTTCATCAGTTGGTCCACTGAACAGAATTTAAAAATTGGCTTAGACTTCCATAGTCATCTTTATGAAATTAAAAGCCCTCCCTTTGCCCTAATTACATCTTCGAGTAAATCCCACATCTGTACACTCTGATTACTGCCTAGTAGTTCTTTTAGCTGCAGATTCTTAATGTGTGAATCACTGTTGATAACACTAGTCAACAAAAAATATTTTTTCATACCTCAGCAATGAAAATATGTGATTCTAGAGGAAATAAACGCGCTGATTCCGAAAATCACCATAAAATGTCTCTATCACGTCTACAGCAAAAGATGTAGACGTGATAGAGACATAAAATAAAGGGATATATATATGTATAATTCAAGTTTGTAATACAAGTGTAAAAAAAAATTATACATTCTTTATAACTCATTTAACTTCAAAAAAATATATAATAAATCAAATATAATAAATCTAGGGCTACCTGTATATTATTGAAATAGTTATATTTCAATAATATACAGGTAGCCCTAGTTTTGCACTGATTTGCAGTAGAGCCGGTCAATAACCACAAGGCCATGAATATTTATTTTCGAATTTTTTTTATAAATTGAAAGTTTAAATCGTCAAACAAAATTTATCGACATTGTACTGTATTATGTATCATGCGCTGTTCATGTGATCTGTACATGTAATGAAGGACAATCTGAGCCAATCACAAATAGTACAACATCAGTTTTGCAACCGATGGAGCCGACCGGGCTAGCCGGGTGGGTAAAGTGCCCTGCCTGGCAACCCAAAGGTCACGGGTTCGAATCCCGCCTCAGGCTTGGATCAGAGTAGTGCAAAAAAAAACTTTGGGAGGTGCATTATGATCCACAGAAGCCGATGTGCCAACAGCTAACAAAAAAAAAAAAAAAAAAAAACCCGATGGACTAGGGGGTAATAGCCACCTTTAAAGCTTATTACCTACGGCAAAAATTTGCATAAATGGTAAAAGGTTTAGATGAGTCCAACATCACCATCAGAGAATATTGACAGTCATTTCAATGTCTTAATGGCCGTCAGTCACATTAACACAGCCTGACAAGAAGTGATTGTCAGTTGTCTAAATGGAGTGTGGCGTAAACTTCTCGCAGATTTCATGCATGCCTTCAGAGAATTCCAGCCACAACAGAATGTAGAAAACACGAGCAGGCTAGCACAATAGGCAGAGTTAGAAGAAGGTACAGTTGAAGATGTCACTGAGCTCTTGAAAAGTCATGCACAGACTCTTTTATTATTATTATTATTATTATTGTTGTTGCTCTTATATTATTTCTCCCTGAATCAGGGGTTCCACTCTTTGACGGGTACTGCTACCAAGTACACAGGGTGGTTGTAATGTCTGGTGTTACTGTCAGTCCAGAAAATCTCTACAGGTGTTCAGGATTGTGACTTTCTGGAGTTCCTTATAGGTGTTCTCTGGGAGACCTATTGCTGCTAGGCTGCTATGTAGAGTCTTTGGTTCCATACCGGTTGTTGACACGATGGTTGGGATGGTTGATACTTCTTGCATATGCCACATCTCCTTGATCTCGTGTCTCAGGTTCGTGTACTTCTTAATTTTTTCCTCATGAGTTTTCTGGACATTGCTAGTGTTCGGCACCGCTATGTCAATCAGGTAGGTAGCTTTTTCCATCTTGTTCACAAGGGTTATGTCCGGTCTGTTGTGCGGGATGGTCTTATCCATTATTATGGCGTGATCCCAGTACAGTTTGTGGGTTCGGGTCTCTAGTACTGCCTGGGGTTCGTACTTGTAGTATGGTACACTTTCTTTGGTCAATTGGTATTATTATTATTATTATTATTATTAGCTACATGGTGCAAGGAAGCCTGAGGCTTATGCTGCACCAGCCAAAAAAAATTCCCGAGTTACCCTGAGAGAGAGAGAGAGAGTGTCAAAAATAGAAGGGAATCACCAAGAAAGAGAAGAATGATGATATCCAGCTCAGTACCCTGGGTGTTAAAGCCCATACTCACCAGATGCGAGCCCCTCTTTCAAATGAACACCTTGAAGCTGCAGAATTTAAGCCAACAGCAAGAGGAAGAGAAAGAAGAAGACCCTCCTCTAAAAATTATGAAGACCAGTGAGCTACAACTGATTCTTGCAAGTGTAGAGTCCCTCGTTAATGAGCTCTGTGATATTGATCACGACTGGGAGAGAAATGCCACAGTTAAAACGGGTGTCATATCAACCCTGACCAGTTATTTTGAAATTCTTAAAGAAAGGAGGAAGAAATCTGGGCAAATGCAATTATTTTAGTTATCTGACAGCACCAGGGGTTCCCCCCCATCTTCACATTGTGTACTCTGTTTGTGTAGCACAGAACTCTGTGAAGGCCAGAGATTTAAAAAGTGTGTGTGTGTGGAGTGGACAGATGTGTAGTGTTGTGTTCCGTTGTTCTTCTGAACATTTAGCCGTTGGGTCCCCACTGGAACCCACCATTACTGCACTTGGCCCCGGGGAGGTCTTTCAGGTACCCAGTAGATTTTTGGTGCTCTGACGGGCCCTGCCACCTAGTTTCCAAAGATTTCAGTGGCAAGGGCCTATGTGGAAAAAAAATAAATAAAAAAGGGGGTTAATGCTAGAATATGAAAGACCAAGAGAGGTTTATGTAAGCATGGTTTAAATTTGGATGTTATTAATTGATAACTTGTGTGGGGTATACACTGTGAGTTAGACAGAGTAGGGGGGGAGGCTGAAGGCTGGGGGGAAAGGACAGAGGTATGGGGACAGTAGAAAAGATGACCCCAGAAAGTCAGTGAGGCAGGCCCATGCCTCACCTGGCGGAAGAATGGGGTGGCAGGGGGGAGACAGGAACCAATCTCCTCCCCCTGGCCGGGGAGGTGAGCAAAAGAAAACCAGGCTAGAGTGCTCAGTTTGATTGCCAATATGGCTTGTGACAGAAAAGCTGCTGGCTTCTCTAGTTTCTGAGTTTGGAGTCTTGAATGGGATCAGGTCCCGGTTGATCTTGTCTGCAGATTCAGTTGCAGATATCAGCCCGATGGAACTTGGATGAAGGAAGCGAATTTCAGTTCAATTGAGCTTCGATGAGGTTGGCGGTTGATGCTACTGGAGAGGGGTGCCCAGAATCTGTCTCAAGTTGTTATTAGTCTTGGTGGTTTAGGCTCCTTAATGTTCTTCATCTGTTGAAGACATCCTGTGCAAAAGTGAAGTATTTATAATCGTAATGAGTATGAATTAGTATATGTTCTCGGTCCTTTGGCAAATTAGTAATCTTTGTGATCAGAATAAATCTCAAGTCTTTATAATCATAACAGTCATACATTGTATAGTGCCAAGATTCGTCAGTGCCACGTTGGCAGTGTGGATCATCTGTGATGCCCAGAGACGTTAATTTTTCTTGTATCGACTCATGGCCTGTGAGGAGGTGTGTTATGTACAGGCCAGGGAAAAACCAGCTTGGAGCTTTTGGGAGCGTGAACGTTACTTCAGGGGATGAGATCTGGGCAGTCAACATGCTTCTTTCTTGAAACAAGGCAACCTACTCAACCAGGACCTTCAAAAATAAACCATTATGCCGCTGTCAGAATGTTGTGTAATTTATTTTTTATTTATTATATGTAACCGTATTTATGTAGATTAAAAATAAAACACTCTTCTAATTAAAAAAGTTTATTTCTGAACTTTAAATACTTCAGTATTTAAAAGGGTAGGTAAAATATTTGGTGTCTGGAACCTAACCCTATCATTTCCCATTAACTCCATTATATAAAGAGTTCCATTTGCCTGTCCCCCATGAACCTAACCCCAGCGTAAATCGAAGGGTACCTGTATAATCAGCATACCTGTAATTGTCCTTAAAAATGTTTGCTACTAAGGAATTTTCTCTTGCATTCCTGCTTACCCTACCTCACAAGAAACCAGCAGTAATCTCACATCACTACAGGATCCCAGCAACCTTGGTACTGCTTTGCCATTGTAGAAATATTTTGATGAAACTACTCCCCTTGTTCATCACTCACATCTCTCAGATTTTCGGGGGAAAATTCGAGATGGGAATGGAGAAAACGAATTTTCAACGATGTTCAACAACCAATTTTTTTGTAGCGCTCGAGTAAATTAAACACCAACATTTCATAATTTTCTTCTTTCCTATTACCCAAAAAATCATGTATTTCTGAAGTATGCAAATCCGTTACCTTCTTTATCTGGTCGCTTCACAAAATTTTTCATCAATCCAAGTTTAATGTGCAGGGGTTAGAAGAAGAAGAACCTTATTTGATTGCACTAAAGGAATATATTTTACATTACATTGTCCTGGTATGAACTCATCCTGCTTGTCCCAACATTGCACAACATAATGTTCTTCTGTCGCATGGCTGTCCCGCAAACACAAAAAAACAAAAATATTTTGTGAAACCTCCTGCAAACCAATAATAACCTTAAGATCACTGCATATGTTCCAACTATAACCCTTGTATTTTATAGGATGTAGAACCTTAGACATGCTTTCATGACTTTCTTTAAGTCCAACTGAATGAAACACAGGAACTGATGGTTTGTTTGTTTGTTATTTGGTTTTTAAGAGCATTAGCAACTAAGGCCATATTGCTCCGGGATATGCGGTGGTCATTTCCTGACCTTTCCGCATCCTCCGTATTTGGCGGTGATGGGCTCGAACCCCGGACTAATCCAGAAGCATGTACTACGCACTGCTGCTCCTGCCCACCTGGCTACAGAGGCGCCTAGGAACTGATGGAAATCCTTTGCCATTATGAAGCAAAACTGCTTTTAAACTTAATTTTGAGGCATCTATGAATAAATGCCATTCATCTGACTTATGCACGACAACTAGTTGTTTCAGAAGTCCAATAATTGTCTTTGCAAAAACACTTACAGCTGACTCTCGATTTACCGGGATCTGATTAACTGGGACACTCCAAGACACTGAAGTAAAAAAATATATATATATCCACCAGAAATCACAAAATTCAAGTAAAAAATAGAATAGGTATAAACAGATGTTTTATAAGTCGATCCCCTATACAGTGGGATCAACTGATGATGTTACCAACGGTGAAGTCAACAGTATCCCGGGTGCTGAAATTAAAGCATGAAACCGGTGATATGAAGAGAAGACCTGGATCAGGCCATAAGAAAGTGACTATGGGAAGCCTTCAGAGACTTAATCTTGGAGGCTACTAGGGTTTTCCTACCAACTAAGAAATACTGTTCAAGGTTCAGTCCTAAATGGATGTCGGATGAATTAATGAGGCTTGTGGCCGAAAAGAAGAATATATGGAATGCCTATAAATTATCAGGTGACACAGAAGCTTCTGGCAGATATAAGCTAGTCTGTAATCAAATCACAAAGGAGGTTAGGCAGGCGAAGACAGATTATGCAAAATCTTTGGCAAAGAACGTAATGAAAAACAGCAAAGAGTTCTTTACTTATGCAAACTCTTGAAAGAAGGGGATGAATCAGATTGGTCCACTTAACATAGATGGATTGACTATTGATAATCATGCTCAGGTAGCTGATAAACTGAATGAGTATTTTGCATCTACATTCACACACGAGGAGTTATTCAAGCAGGGGAATGCCAGACGTTTATCAAACTCTCACAGGGAGATAAGTGATTTTGTAATAACGGAGAGCAAAGTGGGGGAGAATTTGTTGAAGTTGAACATAAAAAAGGCACCTGGGGTGGATGGGATCTATCCAGTTAAGAGGAAGTCAAGTTATATTAAAGGGGGCAGCAAAGGAAGTAATCAAACCCCTTAGCCATAATTACGGAAGCTTCCTTTGACTCAGGGGAGGTCCCCATAAACTAGTGATGTGCAAATGTGTCACCAGTTCACAGAGGGGGGATCAGAGGATGACACGGGCAATTACAGATATGTTAGTCTAACTTCTGCTCCAGGGAAAATAATGGAGTCATCCATTAAGGAAGCGATGCAGGATTATCTAACAAGACTGCAGTTATAGTTCAGACAAAGCATGGGTTTGTTAAGAGGAAGTCTTGTCTGACCAATTTTATTGGATACTACGATGTGGTCACAAAGGAACTGGATGCAAAAAATAATTTTGATATCATATACTTGGATTTCAGGAAAGCTTTTGATACTGTTCCACATGGAAGACTGCTGTACAAACTGGAGCGGTATGGCAGTAAGGGTAAGTTGCTGCAATGGATAAAGGGACAGTTGAGTGGGAGATGGCAGAGAGTGGCAGTAAATGGATGTGGGCTCTATGTGGACTAATGTTATTAGCGGAGTAATGTTATATGCTACTGCAACTGGATCTAGAAAATTTAGGCAGATGGGCTGAGAAGTGGCAACCTGAAAATTAACATTGACAAATGCAAATACTCCATATGGGTAGCAGTAACCCAAGAGAAACGTACCAACTGTGTGGTACTATATTCAGGGAGGTGGAGAATGAAAAAGACCTGTGGGTAATTGTGCAGTCAGATATGAAGTTCTCTGAGCAGTGCAGACAGACTGCCAGAGCAGGTCATGGAGTTTTGTCAATGATATATAGGAATTTTGCTAGCAGAGACAAGGGGGTGATTATCCCTTTGTATAAGGCAGTGGTCAGGCCACACCTTATGTACTGTATACAGGTCTGGAGGCCTCATTTTAGAAAGGATGTAGAGTTACTAGAACGAGTACAGAGAAGGGCAACAAGGTTGGTGAGAGGAACAAAGGGGTGCAGCATCTGGAGACTAGGCACCTGCGAGGTGATCTGATCGAGGTGTATAAGGTCTTGAATGGTTTGAGCAGGCTCAATTATGATGGGATACTTCCGCTTGCTCCGATTAAGAACCTGAGGGGGCATAGATTCAAATTGAGGAAAGACAGTTGTAGAATAGATGTGCAGAAGTTTGCCTTTAGCCAATGGGTATCTGATTGCTGGAACAGACTTCTATCTGTTGTTGTTGTGGAAGTTGATAGCTTAAATAAATTTAAGGCTGAACTAGACAAACATTTGGGGTGAAATGGGAAGGTTTTTTTTTTTTTTTGGCTGATGCTGTATAAGCTTGCTTTCTTGCATCATATGCCTCAACTAATGCTAATGTTAAGTTGTAAATAAGCAACAAAAACAGCATTATAAATCATGATTGGGAAATGAATGTGCCGATTATCCCACAATCCCTGCTTTCTTCACGCCCACCGCTCAAAAAAACAGTAGAAAGAGAATGAATGTTTAGTTCATTTCAGTGCATCACATGGATGTTTTGTTTCATTGCACAGCAAAAAGACAAATTGTTTTATTATTTATGTCAGGAGTGTCAATTTTTTTTATAGTTAATATTTTTTTTGTTTAGAAATTGAACAAAAACTTTAAATTATTCAAAAGTTTTACAGCGTAGTAAGTTTCTTTCATTTTTTATCTATTGCTGAACATTTTAGATATTTTTTGATTAACTAGGAAATCGATTATCTAGGACTTTATTTTTACCATTTATCCCGGAGAATTGAGAGTCTACTGTACTGTCTTCCATAGCAAAATATTTCAATATATAAACTTTTAAACAAAAGATAAACTTTTCATGTCTTTTTTGAAACACTGAAATCTTTGTTCCTGCTGCGAGTATATTCCACTGCTGTAGCCTAGAACCTAACAGTTCAGCTTGTTCTTTCTGCAAATTTGTCTCAAACCAAATCATTCAACTCATCTTGTTTGATTAAATGTATCTCGCTACCTGTACTTACTGGCTTATAGTCAATATCTTGTGAAGTGGAAACTTCTGAGGAATCCTCAACTTGAACTTGATTACTGTTATCTTCCCCACTATTGTTATCTCAAGTTTTTGGGGGGGCTCTGGTACTGGAAAATCGTCACTGTGTGGAATGGGCCAAATTGCAGAAGGTATATTTGGATATATTATAGTGCATTTACTTTATTCAGACCTACCAAATATCTTTGTCATATAGAAGTAACAATCATTAATGTGGTTAGATGGTTCTTGACAAATCATAGGGCTGCAGAAGGTAACGCTTTGAGTTTTCCATGTAACCACTTCCTAAGGTTTGTCATACAGGTTATTGTTGTTGTTATTTGGTTTTTAGGAGCATTAGCAACTAAGGCCATATTGCTCAGGGATATGCGGTGGTCATTCCCTGACCTTTCTGCACCCTCCGTATTTGGTGGTGACGGGCTCGAACCCCGGTCTAATCAAGAAGTGTGTGCTACGCACTGTTGCTCCTTCCCACCTGGCGGCTGTCATACAGGTAATACAACACTTGTGAGGCACCCAAGTTTTGTCTTGATCACCAATTTTACATTCAAAATAAAAATAATACAAATATCTAATTTCATAGATATTTTTCCTTTGAGTCTTTGGGGTAAACCCAAAGACTCAAAGGAAAAATATAACAAACATAACAAAAATTATCTGGATGATTGATACACTTTCTATGTATCTGCTTATTCATTGTAGCACTAAATGAATTTCTGAAAATGTAAATTCTGTTTTGAACACTATAATATAAAAACAACATATTCAATTTTTATGATTACACAGTACACAGACATGGCATCTTACTAGTTCTACTTGTGTGAAGAAAACACTGAAAGGAAAAATATTTGTGAATTGGTGGGTAGAGCCGGAAATTATTTTACTGATACTGCAAGAGTTGCAGGCCACGCCTCCTACTCTCAAGGGGCTGTTTATGTTTGGAGGATAGATTTACAACCCTGAGAACATGTCATGATCAGTTAATACTTGGAAAACCTTGCCACAGCCTACAAAAATCCTCACCAAAGCCTCTAAGTGTGCTCTCTTCAAATTGTAAATTGTTGCATCGGAATTTGAGCCTAAGAACCTAGGTAGAAGTCTGATTATGTATTACCACTAGAAAACTGAGGCCAGAATCGATTGCTAAAATTAAGAGAATTAGCTTATATCTGTTAAAATAAATGTCATACATTACTGGCTAAATTATGTGAAATTAGCATATTTTGATAAAATATAACTCCCTCTGTATTTAATAACTGTGATGTGATGTGAAACTATCATGGTGATTTTTGAAATCTATGCAAAAAATTGGTTAAAAACAGCATTTAAGTTCTTGGAGGTAAAAATTGTGTTGGCTAGTGTAATCAGATCAAGTATATTACTATATCTTGTTGCCTCTCTAACATGCTGCTATAGAAAACAGTTATCCAATAAATCTATTAAATCTTGCTAATGCGGAGATAAGGGAAACCCCTGGTGCCATCAGACAACTAACACTAAATCTTGCTAGTGTGGGAGTGACCAACCCACGAGTTCCATTCAGTATCTGGAAAGTTAAAATCCTCCATTATAAGACATTCTGATATACTGGCCCAGTCTATATGTCTGTACAGTTGCTCATTATATTTGTCACAGTCATTAGGACTACAACACACTCCTACTCTCATTTTTGTTTCTCAGCCCTTATGTCCCACCAGACTGACTCAACATTGCACTGGCCATCCATGTCGACTAGAGTCCCTTAAATGTTATGGTGATGTTATGTGCTTTTTAACTTAGAACTTAACTGCTCCCCCTCTCCTGTCCTCCTCTTTCCTATCTGTATACATTGTACTCCCCATATTCAAATTCTGCATCCCTTATATCTGAGTGACACCAGGTCTCTTATATCCCCACAATGGCTGCATTTCATGAATTGACCAGGACCTCAAAAAAATCAAATTTATTTACTATGCTTGTCACATTTTTGTATATGCAAGTATACATGAACCTGTTTTTACTCTTTTAGTAACCCTTACAAAACCCATAAAGAACTCCAGCATGCCTTGAAATTCCAGTCACCTCATTGACTGGAATTTCAAGGCATGCTGGAGTTCTTCATGGACTGTAAGGACTAATAGATTAAGAGCAGCTGCAAGGCAGCGGCTCTTAATCTATTAGTCAATGTATCCCCCCTTAACTAGAATTTTTCTGACCCACCTAACACTGTCTTAATAGCATCAGCAAATAACCTTGCACCCCTTCTATTTAAGTTTATCTCTCCTGTTAGAAGCATGTGAAGTTTCATTCATTCCAGGCAACAAATATGGTACATTTTAAGCAGTTGGCAATCACATTTTAATCAACCTCATCCCATGCTGAAACACGTGATTACATTGCTTTGCTTGCAACACATTGATTTTGCATTGTATTTCTCTTTTGATACACAGCACAGTGTTGTTTAATAGCTTCTTTTGTGGCACCTCCGTAGCCAGGTGGGCAGAGCAGCAGCGCATAGCACACGTGTGTCTTGATTAGACCGGGGTTCATGCCCATGAACACCAAATACAGAGGATGCAGAAAGGTCAGGGAATGACCTTTCTGCATCCTCCGTATTCCCTGGAGGGCATATCCCCAGAGCAATATGGCCTTAGTTGCTAATGCTCCTAAAAAAAAAAAAAAAAACAATAGCTTCTTTTATGGATTTTTGTAAAGCTCTGGATTTACACACCTTGATAAAATGGCTGAAGAAATGATGTCATACTAAGTGGCAGGTACTCAACAGTGATTATACATAGGTCTTGCAATGAGGGGTGCACCTATCCACAAACTACAAAATATTTCTATTTTCCCTGCTCATTTTGCATTCATTCTTCATAGATTTTGATAACGTCCAAGCTTTTTTTTTTGGCTTGCTTGATACATAGTTGACAGTGTCTTTAAACCTTTAAAGTTTTTGGACTTTCCCAATAATCAAGGGAGCGCGCATTAGTGTCATTCTAATCACTTTTTAAACAATTCTCCTTCCATTCCTTCATAACCAGTGTCAATGGTTACATTTTTGATGCATTCTTTTTTCAAAGACAGCCAATGACAAGTCTTAATTTTCTGTAACCATCCATTGGAACATGTGAAATCATCAGTATTCATTTATGCATACTGATTCAGCTGAAGCATAAATGATTCAGCCTTAGGTTTTAAAACATTTCTCTCTAAAGGAATTTTTTTTTTTTTTTTTTGTTTTTTTTTTTGTATTCATCATCATCATTAGCCATTCAAAGGTTACCTTTTCAAGATCCAGATTAAAATTTTTAGGTCCTTATAGAGAAACTGTTTGCATTTCCAGGTTATTAAAACAAATGTAAAATAATATTAGATTTCTGGGAAATCAGCTAGGCCTACCACATAGATCATCATGATAGGCTGGGACATTAAAAAAAAAAGAGTTGCTATAAAGTGCTTCAACTGTACTTTCCCCAACTTGCTGTTGCAAATGACAGTTATCTTGTTGCTTTAAAAATTTTGTTCTCCAAAGTGAGTTTTTCTCCTATTTCTTCCAATCAATTAGGGACAAATTAAAATTGTCCATAATAAGATATTCACACTTGCTTGTCCATTCCATCTGCATGCAGAATCTCTCATCTCCTGAACTGTAGATTTCACCCACTCTCATTATACCTTTGCTTCCATTTAACTCTCACACACACAGATTCTACACTAGCATACATAACTTTTGAATATGCCAAAGATTTTCGTACTCAGGCTTCAATTGATAAGAAGCATGACCTCATCACCCCTTTTATCTACCCTATAGCTTCATTTCTGCATTAGAGGTTCGATAGTAATGTATTTACATTTTGTTACAAGTGAAAAAATGGTTGGAAGAACAGTCCATTACAACTCTTAGTTAGCCAGGAAACAGCCTGGACCTGAATCCTATAGAGAACTGTTGGCATTGTGTGGAATCTGCAGTTGCCAGAAAGAAACCAAAGACCTTCATGAACTTTAGAAAGCCATAATTCATGTTTGGAACCATGAACTATCAGTTGATTATCTTCAGAAATTGATCTTGTCAATGCCATGACGATGTGCTGCTGTCATCAGGGCCAGAGGCAGTTCAACTAAATATTAGGTTGCACCTGATGAACTTTTCATTTTGTTTTCCATTTAAAATGATAAACTGAAGCAAATTGAGGGCTTCTGATAACATTTCAGCCATAATTGTTGTGTTTACCAAAACTGTTGTATAAAGGTTGCAAATGCTCATTTTGGAATATTTTGAGAACACCTGTCAAATATTACTTAGCTTTGCCTTAACTATTAATAAATATCTTTTGTTATATTTCTATTTGTGATGCTAGTCATTAATGTAACATACCATCATGAAAAAGGTTAGAAATAAGAAATTCCTAGGTGATGCACTTTCTTTGAACACCAGTGTATATTATGTGAGGATGTGCTCAAAAATTTTGGGTATACTGAGCTAATATTTTTGGAAATGAAACGTACTTGCTATTTGGAATGATCTTCCGGAAGCATTCCTGAGAAGATCTTTCTTTTGGAATTGCTGATAGTTCCTGTGTTGTATTCTGAATAATTTCCTCGGTCATTTTGAGCTTTAAGCTTGGGAAACAAACATCACAGGGTCCCAAATTCAGTGAGTATAACACATGAGAGAGCACAGGGATGGAGTGCTTCACAAGAAATTCTTGAATGGAATTGCACCAGGGTGTGTGAAGTGGTGGGGGGGGACAAAAGCTGATGATGTTATAGAGTAGATATCATCTTTTAAGGGCATAAAAGATGACATCGTTTTAGATGTTGCTACTAATGATATTGAGAGTGAGAGAGAGAACTGAGGACTTATTTAACAAGTGCAGGGCACTGTTAGGAAAAAGTCATGAGTTAGGATTAAAATTCAAAATGTCTGCAATTCTGCCCAGGCTGTTGTTTGTTATTTGGTTTTTAGGAGCATTAGCAACTAAGGCCATATTGCTCCGGGATATGCGGTGGTCATTCCTGACCTTTCCGCATCTTCCGTATTTGGTGGTGACGGGCTCGAACCCCGGTCTAATCAAGAAGCGTGTGCTACGCACTGCTGCTCCTTCCCACCTGGCTACGGAGGCGCCTCCTGCCCAGGCAAGTGAGTACATGATGGTATCCTTGTCAATCAATTCAGCTGTAGATAGACTGTGCAAAGCTCTTGGGTAAGAATTTTTCTCGCATGGTCTATACTAACTTCCCCCACCCCACCCGAAGAGGTGCAAGAATATTTGCTGATGCTATTGAGATAGTGTTATGTGGATCAGAAAACTGCCCCCACTAACTGAAACTGCTAGCTTTGGGTGGTTGGTAAGTTACACAGACTACGAGATTAATAGCAACCACGGGCAGAGGTGATTCTTGGACTGCTCCGATTGGGAATGCAGCAGCTGGAATATAAGGTATTGGGGCCTGTCTAGGGTCCTCATGAGATCAGCACATACATGGATTGTGTTATAGGCTTTCTGGGATCAGAAACAAGTGCATTTATACTTGTATTTACTCTAATGCTGTTGGTATAACAAACAAGTTTCATGTATTTGAAGTATTGCTTAGGTCATCAAATTCAGATATTGTAGTGTTATCAGAAACATGGTACCACTCAGCTATAAGGGATGTTGAATTTTAATATGGCAAGTACAATGTGTACAGAAAACACAGACAGAACAAGAAGTGAGGGAGGAGTTAAGGTCTTCGTTAGGAAGCACTAAGAGCCTAAGATACTGCACCCATTTTACATGGGTGGCCAGTGCAATAGGCAACGAGAAGGCCAAAATGAGAGTAGGAGTGTATTATGGGTTAAATGAATATGATGGGTATAATAGACAACTATACATACAAATTGAGTGGGCCAGTAAATCAGATTATCTTATTGTGGGAATTTTGGCTTTCCAGATATTGACTGGAACTTGTGGATTGGCTACTTACACATTAGCAAACCTTTTCTGGATTTAGAGTATGATTGTTTTCCACACCAGCATGTTAGAGAGGCAAGTGTAAAGTGTGTTAGTTGTCTGACGGCACTAGGGGTTCCCTCCATCTCCGCGTTGTATTCTTTGTATGGGTGACACAGAACTCTGTGAAAGTCAGAGACTTGAAGGTATATGGGGCTTGGAACATTGTGTAGTGTTATGTTCTGTTGTTTCTCTGAACGTTTAGCCATCAGACCCCTATTAGGACCCACTTTTCCACGAGGAGGCAGGTCAAGCCCCCAGTAAATTATTTAAGTACTCTGGCAGGCCCCCACCACCTAATTTCTGAGGATTTCAGTGGCAAGGCCTATATATATATCTATACATATAAAAAGAAAAAAGAGAGAGAGGGGTGAACACTAGAATTTGGAAATGCCGAAAGAGGGTTATGAGAAAGCGGTAGAATTTAAACGTTGATTAGAATTTTGCGGCATTGTTAGGAGCATACTCGGTCGGGTTAGTTAGAGTGGGGGAAACTGGTAGAAGGATGAACATTTGCCAGTAAAATGAAAATATTTTATATTGCTTGATTTTAATGTTTTCTTTTTTCTATCCACTTCCACCTTTGTATGTACACACTGCTTCGCATCAATAAACAATGCTTAATAGCTGCATTCTTGTTTTGTCGGTTATTGTTATTATTATCTGTGTCCCGAAAGTGATTTCAATAAGCAGCATCCACTGTGTGCTAATTGAAATGTTCAAGGGATTTAACTTGGAGCCACAAATGCATTTATGACAGTGAACAACATGTGAGGTTAAGAATATAACTGAGAAAAATATAAATAAATAAAAAATAAAGCATGGCACAGTGACACACAAGTCCAACTTGTACGAGCTTTTAAGAGAATATATAACAAAACTACTGATGGCATAATACAGGTAAAAGCTAATTATGGGAAAGTGCTACCAAAGAGATCTAAGAACAAGGATAGTAATTATTCTTATACATAAATAAAAAAGGAAGAGCGTAAATCAAATAGGACCCTTAATTGGGTGCAGTGGGAGGTCCAGCAGAAATGGCAGGTGAGTTGAAAGATACTTCTCAACGATATTTAAAGCTGGAAAAAAGTTCATTTCTCTGAAGATTGATTTCAGATTGGTATGTGATGTGATGATCTCGATGCATTTCAACAATTTTGACATTATATATCTTGACTTAAGGTGCGCATTTGAGTGATGATGATTTCAGGGCAGTAATGATCCCATAGCATTTCAACAATTTTAGCATTATATATCTAGACTTCACTAAAGAATTTGATACCATCCCTCATGGAAGGTAGCTGTATAAATTATTATTATTATTATTATTATTATTATTATTATTAGCCATATGGTGCAAGGAAGCCTGAGGCTTATGCTGCACCAACCAAAAAAAAAATTCTGAATTACCCTGAGAGAGAGTAGTAGTAGTAGTAGTGGCACGTGATGCAAGAAAGCAAGTGTATGAGCTTATGTAGCATCAGCCAAAAAAAAAATCACACCATTCCCTCCAAATGCCTGTCCAGTTCCTCCTTAAATTTATTTAACCTATCAACTTCCACAACGACAGATGAAAGTTTGTTCCAGCAATTAACCACCCGCTGGCTAAAGGCAAATTTCCGCACATCTATTCTGCATCTGTCCTTTCTTAATTTGAACTTATATGTCCCCGTAGGTTCGTAATCTGAACAAGTGGAAGGATCCCATCAGAATTCAGCGTGCTCAGCCCATTCAAGGCCTTATAGACCTCAATCAGATCACCGCGCAGGTGCCTAGTCTCCAGCCATTGCAATTTGCAGAACTTAAGCCTCTCTTGGTAAGAGGATCCCTTCATTCCCTTCACCAATCGTGTTGCTCTTCTCTGTACACGCTCAAGCAAATCTACATCCTACCTAAAATGAGGCCTCCAGACCTGTACGCAGTACTCAAGCCGTGGCCTGACCATTGCCTTATACAGAGGGACAATCACCTCCTTTTCCCTGCTAGCAAAATTCCTATATATCATTGACAAAACCCCATGACCTGCCCTAGCAGCCTGTCTGCATTGCTCAGAAAACTTCATATCTGACTGCACAATTACTCCCAGATCTTTTTCATTTTCTACCACCTTAAGTGTAGTACCACACAGTTGGTACATTTCTCTGGAGTTACTTCTACCCATATGCAGTACTTTGCATTTGTCAAGGTAAAACTTCAGTTCCCACTTCTTAGCCCATCTGCCCAAATTATCTAGATCCTGTTGCAGTAGCACACTGCCATTACTGTCATTAACAACCCTGCCAACCTTTGTGTCATCTGCAAACTTCAACATTAAGCCTGATATACCTTCATCAATATCATTAATAAATACACAAAACAACAGTGGACCCAACAACGAACCCTGTGGGACTCCACTAATAACATTAGTCCACGAAGAGCAGCACCCATTGATTACCACCCTCTGTCTTCTCCCACTTAACCATCCTTTTATCCATTGTAGCAACTTACCCTTAATACCATTCTGCTCCAATTTGTACAGTAGTCTTCCATGCGCAACAGTGTCAAAAGCTTTCCTGAAATCCAAGTATATGATATCAAAATTATTTTTTGCATCCAGTTCCTTTGTGACCACATCATAATATCCTATCAGATTTGTCAGACAAGACTTTCCCTTAACAAACCCATGCTGTGTCTGAATTATTGCTGCAGTCTTGTCTAGATGATCCTGCAATGCATCTTTAACCAGTGACTCCATTATTTTACCCGGAACAGAAGTTAAACTAACTGGTCTGTAATTACTCGTGTCACCCTTCGATCCACCTTTGTGAATTGGGGATACATTTGCACATCTCCAGTCCGTGGGAACCTCCCCTGAGTCCAAGGATGCTCTCATAATTATGGCTAAGGGTTTGCTTAGTTGCTTTGCCACCTCTTTTAAAATAACTGGATAGATCCCATCTACCCCAGGTGCCTTTCTTATGTTTAACTTCAACAATTTCTCCTCCACTTTGCTCTCAGTTATTACAAAATCATTAAGCACACTGCTACAATTTGATAACCTTCTTCCATTTTCAAACTGTAATAATTCCTCACGTGTGAATGTAGATGCAAAATACTCATTCAGTTTGTTTGCTATCTGAGCAGGATCATCAACAGTGGAACCATCGATGTCAAGTGGACCAATCATATTCATCCCCTTCCTTTTAGAGTTTATATAAGTAAAGAAATCCTTGCTGTTTTTCTTAGCATCTTTTGCCAAAGATTTCTCGTAATCCGCCTTCGCCTGCCGAACCTCCTTTGTGACCTGATTACAGACTAGCTTATATCTGCCACAGGCTTCTGCGTCGCCTGATAATTTATATGCATCCCATGCATTTTTCTTCTCTGTCACGAGTCTCATTAGTTCATTTGATAACCATTTAGGCCTAAACCTTGAACAATATGACGATGGGTCAACTGTTGATGACCCTGCTCGGGTAGCTAACAAACTAAATGAATATTTTGCATCGACATTCACACATGAGGAGTTATTCAGCGAGGGGATTGCCAGAGGTGTATTCAACTCTAGCAGCAAGCTAGAGAATCTTGTAATAACTGAGAGCAAAGTGGAGGAGAAATTGTTGAAGGTAAACACAAGAAAGGCACCTGGGGTGGATGGGATCTATCCAGTTATATTAAAGGAGGCAGCAAAGGAGGTAAGCAAACCCTTAGCCATAATTATGAGAGCTTCCTTGGACTCAGGGGAGGTACCCATTGACTGGAGATGTGCAAATGTGACCCCAATTCACAAAGGGGGATCAAAGGCTGACACAAGTAATTATAGACCTGTGAGTTTAACTTCTGTTCCCGGAAAATTAATGGAGGCACTGGTGAAAGAAGCACTGCAGGATCATCTAGACAAGACTTCAGTTATAGCTAGGACACAGCATGGTTTTGTTAAGGGGAAGTCTTGCCTGACCAATTTGATTGGATACTATGATGCAATCACAAAAGAACTGGATGCAGGGAATAACTTTGATATTATATACTTGGATCTTAGAAAGGCTTTTGATACTGTTGCACATGGAAGACTGCTGCACAAATTGGAGCAGTGTGGCATTGGAGGCAAGTTGCTGCTATGGATAAAGGGGTGGTTGAGGGGGAGAAGACAGAGAGTGGTAATCAATGGACACTGCTCATCGTGGACTAATGTTATTAGTGGAGTCCCTCAGGGTTCAGTATTGGGGCCTTTATTGTTTTCTGTATTTATAAATGATATTGATGATGGTATATCAGGCTTAATGTCCAAGTTTGCAGACGATACGAAGGTTGGCAGGGTTGTCAAGGACACTACTGACACTATGCTGCTGCAACAGGATTTGGAAAGGTTGAGCAGATGGGCTTCGAGGTGGCAAATGAAGTTTAACATTGACAAATGTAAAGTACTACATATGGGAAACAGCAACCCCAGAGCAACGTATCAACTCTGTGGTACTACACTGACAGTGGTAGAGAATGAAAGGGACCTGGGGGTGGTGGTGCAGGCAGATATGAAGTTCTCTGAGCAGTGCAGACGAGCTGCAAGAGTAGCTCATGGTGTATTGTCAATGATATATAGGAATTTTTCTAGCAGGGATAAGGAGGTGATTATTCCCTTGTATAAGGCAATGGTCAGGCCACACCTAGAGTACTGTATACAGGCCTGGAGGCCTCATTTCAGGAAGGATGTAGAGCTGCTGGAACGAGTACAGAGAAGGGCAACTAGATTGGTGAATGGGACAAAGGGGTTCTCTTACGAAGAAAGGCTTAAGTTTTGCAAATTACAGTGTCTGGAAACTAGGCACCAGCGGGGTGATCTGATAGAGGTGTACAAAGCCTTGAATGGTTTGAGCATGCTCAATGCTGATGGGATTCTTCCTCTAGCTCAGAAAAATCACCTGAGAGGGCATAAATTCAAATTGAGGAAAGACAGATGTAGGATAGATGTGCGGAAATTTGCCTTTAGCCAGCGGGTGGTTGGTGGGTGGAACAGACTTCCATCCCTTGTCGTGGAAGTTGATAGCCTAAATAAGTTTAAGGCTCAGCTGGACAGGTATTTCGAACGAACAGAGGGGTGAAGTGGAAGTGGTTATTTTTATTTATTTATGTTACTTTTTTTTTTTTTTTTTTTTTTTGGCTGATGCTGCATAAGCTTGCTTTCTTGCATCAAATGCCTCTACTAATGCTAATGCTAATATTTCTTAATCGGTATGAAAAGTCTAGTAGCTTCCACGATTAATTCCTTGAATGCTTCCCACTTAGAATTCCTTGTTACCCTAACACATCCCATATACCCAACTATTCCATAATGACTGCCATCCGTCCCTGAAACCCCCAACACCCCTCGCTCCAGGTCGCTTCTTATTCTAATAGAAGTTGTGCAAGAATCACCTTCACCTCTGCCTGCAGTTACTGTTAAACTATTAGTCTTTGTATCCCCCCAAACTAGCAGTTTTCCGACCCACCTAACACTGCCTCGATAGCATCAGCAAATATTCTTGCACCCTTTCTATTTAAGTGTATCCCATCCCTGTAGAAGCAATCTCTCCTGTTAACAAGAGGGGGGGGGGGGAAGAACAAGAGTCAGAAGTAGAAGGGAATCACCAAGAAAGAGAAGAATGGTGATATTCAGCTCAGAACCCTGGGTGTGCCAAGCCCATACTCACCAGATGTGAGCCCCTGGGTTTGGAAAGAAGTTTGAGCTGCTCTGGATCACAGGCTTTCTAAAAAATAGACAGAGGGTTGTTGTGAATGGCCTTCAGGGTAGCCTAGTGTAACAAGTGGGGTCCCTCAGTGTTGGGTCCCCCTTCTATTTCTGATTTTTCATAAATGCTATCAACAGTGGTATCCAAGGAAAGCTGTCAACGTTTGTTGATGATCTGAAGGTAAGAAACAATTCTATCTAGGGCATGTTGTTTCAAAAAGACTTAGATTGGTTGCATGCTGTGGTGAGCTATAGTGTGCTCATATGGGCTCGCGAGAGCCCATTGTTATTATATTCGAAATTTTGCGAGCCCATTGTTGAGACGATCATTTATTTTACAAATGAAATCCTGGATGCAATATTAAGTATCCAGAGCCGAAACTATGTGGGACGAGCGGGACACCATGCCCAACATTCGATCAGTTATGTATTTTAAAATTGCTTCATTTTTGATTTAGCAAATTTTTTTGATTCCTCTTGGTAATTACATTTAAAATAGTTTCTGTTGAACGAAGAAGAAGATTTCCATGTAACGAATGGATTACGAGACACAACTTTGTAGGTATAGTTCTCATCTCTGGCCTTTAGGCAATTTAGGTAATTAGAAAGGCTGAATTAAGGGTAAAGGGGATTACCGTTTCAGAATATTAGTGGTGTCCATAAAACTTATGCAGTCACATACCGATAAGTCGTGCTCATCAATCTGCTTTCCATAGCCAGTCAGAGGATTGAGAAGATTCTCGACATGGATAATAGCCTGTGGTCATCCTGTGTTGTGGTTCCCCTTTACTCTGAGAAATGGGCATGTTTTTCAGAGAAGTGAGTGATCTACACCTTCCAGTAAATTTCTCCTCTCTATGTTTACATGGTCACAGCTGAATATCCTTGTGATTCCAATATTTTGCACAATATTCAAAGAACTAGTGACAGTAGCAGTGTGGGGGGGGATTCAGGTAACTAAGATATTATATGAACTTTATGAAGATGAAATATTAGTAGATTTTGAAACTTCGTCGAGACTTTCACTGTGTAGAAAATGTTTAAAATATAATGGCATACAGGTAATAATTAAAAAAAAAAAAAACTGTATTCATTATATCACCAATCTTCAAAAACCAGCGCAAATTAAGGATGATCGCTAAAGAACTTGATGTGGAAACTATAAAAATCAGTCATGTGTTTGGGCCACGATGAGCAGCTTGTAGCTTGCAGACGACAATTGCAGGCTAAAGGAATTATCCCACTTTGTGCAAACATTTTGAATCAGAAGTTAAATATTCAAGATTATTAGCACTAATGGTTGACATCCTGCAGGAGCTCTCTTACCTTTCAGAAGCTTTACAGAATCACTATGGTAAAAGCAGATAAATTAATTATTCGAACTATCAATGCTATTGTTAATTTGAAAAATTCCAAAAGAAATTATGACGCTGAAATTGGGAGCAGGTTGAAGTGGAAAGAATTTGAAGGAATCAAATTCTAAAGTAAGAACATATTTAAAAAATTACCTTGTGACAAGTTATTAAATACATTGTTTTATCCTTAAAGGATAAGTTATTAATGCAACAGAGAGATTTTAAATTAAACAATGATTCCATTGATGCCAAGGAATTGAAAGAAATTTTAAACATATGCTACCCGAAATCATGGAATATGAAAGAACTTTCATCTCGGTGGTCAGACGTTGAAAACCAAATGAGAAATTTAAGTTTTCTGATAAAATGTGAAATAAAATTAATGATTTTAGAGATTTTGTCAAAGACAGTTTATCTTTAAAATCAAGTGAAATTCCCTTTTCAATTAAGAAAGCCAGAAAATATCTTTGAAACCATTGCGATTAGCAGTGCTGAAGCTGAGCGAGCTTTCAGCGCAATGAATAATATTGAGTGAAAGAATGAATGAATGATATGGACAATTAAACACGTTACAGATTATAATGACTATACATCTAAATGGAAAACCATTGCTTCAATTTGATCCGTATCGTTACGTCAAATCATTCCTCTGTAATCATTGCTCAACTATTGAGCAAAGCTCAACAACAAATATTAATAAAGAAGTAAATTGTATATGGCAATTTTTAGAATAAATTTTTCTCGAATGTTTGTGAAATAATATTTTTTTAATTTAATATCTGTTTTTATATTGTGGAATATTTTGTAATAGTTTTTATGTTATTTGTGATATGGGAAATATTTCTTGTTATTTTTTATTCGCAATATTAAAATTTTATCATGAATAAAAAAAGTTATGCATGTGCTGAGCGTGCGCAGTAGGTTTTTTATGTGAAAATCCTTCGTGTTTCTTTTAGGTATTTTGATTTAGTATTAGTATTATTAGCCCTAAGGTGCAAGGAAGCCTGAGGCTTCTGCTGCACTAGCCAAAAAAAAATTCTCAAGTTACCCTGAGAGAGAGAAAGGAATCAACAAGAAAAAGAAGAATGATAATATCCAGCTCAGGACCTTGGTTGTGCATATTGATTACGAAATAAAAGAGCTTTTGTATTGTAAATATTTTATTGAACATTCGCAAATTTTCATAGTTTCTGGAAGACATGCTACAATGGATTTATGATAACTAAAGTAAGAGATGTATACTTGCGATTGCAAGTATACATCTAAATGTCTCTAGAAAAGAGCGTCAATTGAAGTACCGATCTTGTAGTTCAAACGGCATACGCAGCTGTTAGGGGAGCCTAACAATGGAATGTAATGAAAATGCGAGACAAAAAAAATAAATTGTTGACAAATATTTGTATTGTTACCTTCCTATGATAAACACTTATATTGTCACAGTCGTATGACAAATACTTTTATTGTTGCAATCATACTTACTGCAGTAGTAACTTCAGGAAGTATGACTGTGACGTCATACTATTTAAAAATTCTAAAAAGAACTCCAGACACTATCGTATTGAAGTATCATTGTAAGGGGAAGCATGATGACGAGGTTTTTATGTTTTTTTTTAGATAGACCTTATACACTTATATGCATGATTAAGGGGATAACAAGCCCCATCTGTCCACCCCCCCCCCTCCAGAATCTGCTCCTGCTCAAGATATCGTACCGGTCAGTCACGAATAATGCGTCACACGCACTAATCACACTACTAGTAGTGGGAGCATGGGAAGCGCCTCTGGTCGAAACCGTGGATGACGTCACTTCCATGACCAATCAAATTACTCTGTAGAAATGCAGAAAAACTGCAAGCCCATTGTTAAAATATTCACAGCTCACCACTGGTTGCATGTGTGGTCTGATAATAGCAACTAAAAATTCTGCACTCACATATAAACTAAGGAGAGATGCTTAATCTGATACCTAAAAGTTGTATTAGTTGATACCTTAATCTGATACCTAAAAGTTGTAATCCAAAAATGGCAGTCTAGTCTGTGCAGGAATCATAGAGAGCAAGTTGTTCTTGTTTGCCTCTGCATAGGACAGTTTTCTTACACATTCTTTCCTGCTGAGGACTGATTACCCTCCTATGTGTGAGGAACTGCAACACTTTTTAACTATTCGACATATTTTAACTCATTTTAGACATGAACAATGTATATCTTTTACTGCTTTTAGCTATTTGACTGAGCCCTATATGCTCAGTCAGTGCTGCCTGACAGTGACTATGTACCAGCTGTTTTTGCTATTTAAAATTGATAAACTTATTTGTAGGTCTATTTAAAATATACTCTTTTGTTACTTATAACAGGTTTCACCTGTTATAAGTAACAAATTCTCAGGGTCCAAAGAATCACATCATGATATAAGCAGGATCGCATTAGAAAATTCTAGCCATTTTTCAGCATTCAAACTTCATATGTGCTATCAATTTTGCTCATTTTCTTTTTTTTTTTGCACTATAATTGTAATACTACATCTAAGAAAAATCACGCAAAGAATAATAATGGAAATAATATGCAATTGCTTTATTTCAATCTTTTATTGATGCACTGTACAATAAAGTATTTAAAACACCAATATTCACATGGTTAAATATATGTATTTAACCTTTTGTTGCAAAAACAAATGAATACTCACAAAAACTGCTTTTCCACATGGTTGTATTGACTGTTACATTCGTGTTTTGAAATTAACAAACAGTCAAAAATTCAGGAGAAAAAGGAAAACATAATGCACTCTGTGCTCTTTCAACTACTAAATAGATAATAGCAAACAAACTTTTGCACATTTTAGTTGTTACTTTTAAGTCTTTCATTTTTTTAAAAAAAAAACTATCGAGGTTGACTGTTTCGTTGCATCTCTTTATTTCTATTTAACAATTTCAAAAGGCATTTTAACTGTAAAATTGAAAGGGAACCTACCCTTTCTGTTTCAAGAAATTTAAGTCAAGTTTGCAAACCAGCAAGTGGCACTGTGATCTTAGGTGGCGGCTCTGGCTTCTCGTTTTCATCGTCTTCAGTTGCATCTGGATCATGACTTTTGCCACTAACGTTTTTGATTATTTCCAGGTCAGTTGTGGGCTCATATGTAGTACAGTTGTAGTCCCCTCTTTCTCTATCAGCGAACTGTGCCAGTACTCGCTCGGCATTGGCCACATCACCTTCTATCAGGCCTTCATTAGTGTACCTTTCCAAGAACTGGTCAGCAGCAGTGACATCTTCCTCTGTAAAGCCCTCAAAGTCATTCTCTTCATCACTGTCATTGACTACTTGGGAGTTATCCTAGATCAGACTTGCACCCAATATGTTTCTCCAACATTTTGAAATAATCTCTTTGTCACAGTTTCCCAGGGTTTGCCACCAATCTAAAATACTTCCTTTGAGTTCAGCTTCTTTAAAAATGAGGTAACGTAATCCTCACTACTGATTATTTGCTGTATGCAGAAGTTCATTTTAAATATTGATATAATCCCTGGATCTAGAGCCTGTATCTTTGATGTGGTGTTTTTCGGTAAGCAGCTCACTCAGATTTTACCATCTCTGCTTATTAGGTTACGGCAGGAGAATGGGTAGGGCAGTTATCCAGCAGAAAGTGAGCTTTGGTATCCAGCCCTTTTTGCCATAAGTGTTTACTTACATCAAGTAGAAATTGTTTATGAAACCAGTTTTCAAATATACTGGAAGTCATCCATGCATTTTTGCTAAAGTCATAGGCAAATGATGTTCAAATGATGAAAGAACCATGGTGATTTAAACTTTCCTACTCAAAGTGGCTTCAGTTTGTAATTTCTTGTTTGGTTTACACAGAAAACTGTGGTCACTCTCTTTCATTTGCGTAAAGCCTTGTGTTCTTTGAGCCTCATTCTTACAAGCCAGAGTGGAATTGGGTAACATTTTATAACATTTTGAAGTCTGGTCTCATCACAGTTATATTCTGGTTCTGTGGTATAGCCATCACCTTCAATTATTTTGTGAACTTGGGCATGGTAAGAGCATGCAGCTCCATCATCCGCTGAATGTATCTCATCTGATATATAGCCATTTTGGTTATTCCATGCTGCTTTTTAAAATGTGTTAGCCCTCTGTTACTTGCAGTGAATGCTGTGGACTCATTTCCATGAAGATTGTTGTGGAATATTTTAGCTTGGGTTTGCAGATGGGGTCCAGATAGTGGTATATCTTCAGATCGTTCTTGAACAAACCACTGAAATACAACTTTATCCAATTGTTTGTCTTGAGTTTGCCACAAGTGTTTTCCTTGCAGTCCATCACTTGTTTCCATAGACTTGGCTGCATCACGAAGTTTCTCCTCCTCTTTCTTCCATCCACACACTGTAGATTCATTCACTCCAAGATCTCTAGCCACTTGAGATTGCTGGACAGTAACAATGGCGGTTAACTGTGATAGTTGCTATTATATGTGCTCTTGTTAAAAGTGTTTATAAATATGGTTTTAAAGTGCTTACTTTAAATACTCTTGTGATACACGGATATATTCTGATAAGGTCTAAAGGTTTGGCGATTTCTAATCAAGCAAAGGTAATATTTAAGCTAGATTTACGATAAGTCTGTTTTGGAAGTTAGAGCATTCTCTGTTCTAAACTGTCAGTTCCAGCTGCCTATGCTTTAGCATAGTGCTGGTACTTCAAAATTTGAAGAGCTACTTTTTAAAATCTGCAAGGTATGGATGAAGGGGACTTCAAGTAGGTGGAAGGGTATATCTGACTGATTAGTTTCATCTAAGTTTGAACAAAATATCTTCTTAGCAGAAAAGATATATAAATTTAAAGAATTTTAGATTTAAATAGTAAAGGCCTATACAGCCATTGTTAACGAAGGAAGAAGGCTGCTAGTGCCCCTATATGGTTATTAGTGTCCTCTCATAATAAAAAAAAAACTGTTTATCAAATGGAATCAGATACACACAGGGTTGATCTCACATGTGAAAAAATTTGTGGCATTGAATTGAAAGAGGTTGCAGGTTCTAAGATCTTGAAAGTGGTGCTAATGAGTCTGATCTCACTATTGCTACAAAGACCACTAAGTCTGCAAATTTCAAACGTAGATTAAGGAAGAATTGGAATTCTTCGCATAAGCTAGAATTTCAGGATCCAAGTATATCTCAAGGTAAATTGTCACTGAGCCAAAGCAAAGAATCTTCTGAGTCTCTATCCCTAGAGGTGTAGGTGAGAAGATGTTGGAATGAGAAGAGGTTCTCTTGGATAAAGCTATCATGTTAACAGAAATGGATAGTGAGAATAATAGGGATGATAAGGAGGTGCCTCCGTAGCCAGGTGGGAAGGAACAGCAGTGCGTAGCACATGTTTCTTGATTAGACCAGGGTTCGAGCCCGTCACCACCAGATGCGGAAAGGTCAGGGAATGACCACCACATATCCTGGAGCAATATGGCCTTAGTTGCTAATGCTCCTAAAAACCAAATTACAAACAGACAAACAAACAGGGATGATAAGGACATTGCACTTTTCACACTACATAGATCTCCTGAATATTCCATCAAAACACGCTGTCAAAGGCAGTTATGCTACGGTGGGGAAGAAAGTTCAGTTTGATCACTGTGTTCATCATGCTGTATGTTTCCCGCTTTAAGACAAAATAATAAGAGGAAAGTCAAGATCAATATGCCTAAAAATGATTGGGGTAAGGAATTACGTAAAGTTAAGAAAAATGTTCAGAGTGATATGAATTTGGCTGAGGAAAATAAATTCTTCGGCTAAAATTGAGATAGGGAATGACACTGAACCGAGTATCTTGTCATCATGTTCAAAAGAAATTAGGAACGAAAACATGAATTTTAATCCTGTTGTCAAATAACATGACTTCTTCTGGGGAGAGAAACTGCCTCGCACAGATGGTGATTTTGGAGGAGATAATACTCATAGCTTTACAGAAATAACATTTAAATTATGCAAAGATTTGGACGATTTCCTTTTTGCCAAGGAGAGTGGTATCAATCGGAGTTCAATGAGAGGGATACTGTCTAGATGGGATCTTCTTGAAGCCATGGTTTTGGAACTTGGAATACAGAATGAGAAATTTAAGGAACGGATACAATGTATACATGAATCCACTCAGAATTATAGGCAAGGTATGGATAACTGACAAAATCTGAAACTTTATAGTGATGGAGTTGAGAGTGATGTAACTTCTGTTGCAAAGGACGTGGGCTTGAAAGTGAGTTCCTCAGACGATGAAGTGGCTAGATCATATGATGCTGAGCATGTTTTATTAATTCAAGCTAATGATGACTCTGTACTTAAAACTAGTGAAAATGTCCGAATTGCTGTGAGAAACTCGTTGAGAGGGGTCGGATACAGAAGGTAAGAAAAGTATTTAATCGTGGCATTGTTTTAGAGACGCAAACTAAAAAAGACAGAAGAAATAAAAAAGTGCAAACAATTGACATGGCTTGGATTAGCTTTTGGATTTCCCAAAAGACCTGGAATGAAGTTAATTGTGTATGATATTAGTAAGGAAGTTCAGAAGGATGATCTTCTACATGACATGTATGAGAAAAATCTTTTGCATTTGGGATTGACGAAAAAGGAGATGGTTGCTGAGGTCACTGTTCGCTTCATAAGTAGAAACAGGAGTGATTCCGGGAATAACTGGATTTTGGAGGTTTCGTAAAGAATTAGAATGTTTCTGATGCAACAGCAGCACTTGTTTGTTGGACTGATGTCATACACATTAAATGATTTCTATCTTGTGACGGTATGTTACAATTGTCAGAATTTTGGGTATACTACCAAAACATGTAGACGATGAGATCCTATATGCAGCCATTGTGCTGGGAAAAGCCATACATATAAAAATTGCAAAGACATTAACAAAAAGGCTGGGTGTTCAAACTGTATTGCTAGAAATCATGTGGGGAACCATTCTGTTCATGACAAAAAGTATCTAGAATATCAAAGAGTATTTAAATTAATTAAACTGCTACAGCTGATTCCTTTCGTAACTATGACCACTAGTCCGAATTACTGTAACTCAAATCAGTACACTCACAATATAATTTCTTTTAAAGGTTTGAAAATAATGCAGCTGAATGGGCAGCATTCTCGATCTCTTGAGGATGAAATAAAAATTGTATGTCAACGAGAAAATATCGATGTTGCTTGCCTCCAAGAACCTTATTATGTGAATGATAAGATAGTTGGTTATCCCCTTTCTGGTAGGGTCATATATAATCTTTGTCCAGAAGTGAGAACTGCAATAATTGTTTTTAATTCTGATTTAGTATTAACCAAAATTGAATCCTTATGTAGCAACATGCGGTTTGTGTTAACATTCAGTCTATTGTTGGTGCATTTGTATTTGTTTCAATATACAGTGGATTCCGGTTAATTGGGGCAGCCATTTATTTGGGACAAATCTTAAAAAACAGAACCCAATCGAGAAAATAGCCAGGGTTTACTTTGCTTAATTGGGACAACATGCCATTTAATCAGGGCAGGAGACTGCAGCACTGGAGATTACCCTACGATTTCTGGAGATCACAACCATAAAACAATAAAAACAATTAGCAGTCACCTGTTTATTGAGCTTTTCTGTTAGTGCAATCTTTCATAAACGGATAGTAAACTCGATCTTACTGAATTTGCGATAATACCGACAGCTGGAATTTTGTGGGTTATTATGGTGAAATGTGTTTACACTTCCATGAAATCCTCAATCATATAAAAAAATTAATTTTCAGATCATCAATTCATTCCTATTTTTAAAGCTTTGTAACTCGTTACTCGATTCTCACTTGCGCGTATTGTGTTACTTGCAATTTGTGTGTGCCGTGTTCTTTGTTATTGATTGCTTATCTTTTTACCGTTTTAAATTTTAACAACTACCCACAGATGTCAGTGAACAGAAATGCCAACTAGTTTAGTTAGTATGTACATATTACAGTACATATCATTTATTTCATTATTTCACATATTTCCATATCATTATTTCACATATCATTTAATTTTTTAATTGGTAAGGTAATAAAGGGTAAATTTGTGCTTAATATATCTTTGTTTTTATAGCCTGTGGATAATATTCCTCCTATGTTTAATAGAATTAAAATTCAATTCACAAACGTGATCACAATGACCAGCGCTTACAACACATCGTATAGTGATCGGTACTTTACTATAGCGAGTTCATCGTAACATGATTTGATTGTACAGTGAATAAATTGTAAAGGGGGGGGTACATTGTATTTTTAACTATTTACGTAAAACTTCGGATAATTGGGGCAGCCGCTTAATCGGGCCAAAATGCACTAGTCCTGATGTGTCCCAAATAACCGGAATGGACTGTATAACCACCCACACTAGCAGGGAGAGCTTTCCGACGATGATATAGTAAATATTGCAGAATTACTTCAAACTGAATGAGAACTTTATGACATAGGACCTGTAATGTAGCGGTAGACATGGTTCTATATGATCATCTTATAGCTAGCAAGAAAAAATGTTGCACTTGAACAACATAATTTTTGACCATACAATGATTAACCCTGGAGCCCCAAGCTCCAGCAGCATAAAAAAAATGGGTATAAAAATACATGAATAATACATTTTAAGTGTGGAGGGTTTAATATCCCACACAGTGATTTTGCTAGTCAAAATTTTAATTTTCCGTAAAACATATTTGGCATGCCCAATAAAGTTAATACAATCATCCAAAAATAAACCAAGGTATTTATAAGATCTTGTAATTTTGAGTGACTCCCCATCAAGTCTTATAGTAGGAAGTCTGTTAATATTTAAGTGTCCCTTTAATAACGCTTTACGGAAAAGTAGCCCCTCACATCTTGCCCCCCATATCTCGCCCCTGGAACATTTTGCCCCCTGCACATTTCGCCTCAGTAGATAATGAGTAGGTTACAAAAATGTAAATACAGTGAATTCTCGATAACTCGAATTTTTATCGAAGTCCCAGTTCCTTTAGTGGAGATTCAATGTTAAACTCTCTCGATTACTCGAACTGAACTTTCGATAACTCTAATTAAGCGGGCCAAAATGCACTAGTCCCAATGTGTCCCAAATAACTGGAATCGACTGTATTTTAAATACAACTGTGACATTTGGCCATATTTAGTTTACATTGTTTGTTTATTGTTTGCAATTGATTCTAATGCCAAAATTTCACTTTTATTCAATGGCACTACTAATCATAGATGGAAGGCTTTAGATGATATGATAGTGGAACGGAAGCTTATGGTTCACAATCAACCTGGGGAAGAGTCCACCTTTTGGACAGTAAATGGCGAATCAAACATAGACGTAACTCTTACAAACTCAATTAGCACTAGATTTGTCTGTGTAATGAAAGTCAAATCTGACTGGATATTGAGTGAACATTGTGCAATATTTTATGAAATAAATACACATAAGGAAAACAGTATTGGCTTGAATCAATTATGGCACTTTTCTGTTAAGCATGCAAACTGGGATAACTTTGAGAGAAATCTTCAGTGGGCCATGATTGTGATCTCTGAGTTATCTAACATGACAGGTGAGAACTCTGTGGGGTTTTTGCAAAAACTTATCTGTGATGCATGTGTAGCTGCTATGAAATGGAAACAGATAAAACATAGACCAGTTAAGTGGTGATCACCTCCACTTACTCTATTGAAAAAACAGGTTAATAAGGCTAGGAAGCAATTTCAGAAGGGCAAATGTAGGGAAATGCCTTGGAAGTTTTCGATTAAAGAAAGACTATCAAAGTCTTCGTAATGAGTATGTCCATGCTATCGCTAAACAGAAATATGACTGCTGGAAAATGGTGAAAACAGCAGGAAATAATTACCCTTGGGGATTGGTTTATAAAATTTGTACTGGCAAATTCAGAGTAGCTGCTGATGCTATATATTCTATTAGCAGGGGCTGCTTTACTCAATAAATGAAAAAATGAATGGACGGTGGAGTGGTGATGGTAGTGTTAAGTGCCTATGGAATTGTGCTCCTTTTTTTGATGTACAAGTGTGGTTTACAGAGTTGTTACATTTATAAAATATACAACATGGATAGAGATAAGATTGGTGAGTCATAGGACAAAATTTTATTGCAAGTATTGAAGATACAAGGTATTGTTGTTTGAAAATTTTGTCTTTGAACGTTTATCGCAACACATATACAGCCTATAGCCTCATAGGCTTAGCATAGAGGATTTTCCTTTGTGAAAATTCCCATAGACTTTACATTGTCCCATTGAGATAACATTACACAAAATGGAGACTTGATATCTCATTGCCTTGGAGATTTACTGGTTTTGAGGTGGTCCCCTTTAAAGAGAAACCTATACATATTTATGTGGCTTCCAAAACTGTGGATATATCAGTCTTTTATTACTTAGAACTCATATTTAAATTTTGGAAAAGTCATATAGGTTAACATGGGGCTATTTTTGGACTATTTTTAAAGAAAGTTAAAGTGGCTATAACCCTCTTAATTTTGGAGCTGAGGATCTTATTTTTAAAAAATAAGAATCTCCTCGATATTACTTATTTTGTAAATATTTTTGTGGTGCCCCCTGTTAAATAGGAGCTGAGATCTGAAAACCAGCCTTGGTGAAATCTTGAACTCTTATGCAGATTTCACCCTGTGTGGGGTAAAGTGTCTATATAGACATATACTGATAAATCTGATAGAATTAATTGGTTGTTGTTGTGGTCTCATTTGTTTTTCAGCTCAACATAATGTCTGAAGAAGACCAAGATATTACCTGGTCTGAGAAATTTCAAGCATATTTATCTTCTTCAGAAGCATATTCTGCCTCTGTTGACTTTGCAAAAAAAACAGGTGTCTCCTGAAAAATAAATTTTCCAGACACCAGTAAGGAAAAAAGGTAAGAGGAGATCAAAGACCCCTAAAACTGTCACAAAATAGGAAAAAGTCAAACCTAAACTTGACAAAACAAAAATGGATACTTTGAACGACAAAGAAGATATGAATCGCCCTTCTCTCGTTTATGGAAATCAAGCTGGCACACCCGAGAACGGTGAGGGTTATGGAGTTCTTTATTCCCCAGGTGGTGTAGGGGATAAAATAGTTATTGTTTGTAGAAGGCACAATCAAAGGTTTTCTTTTATGGATGGTTTGAACCTCAGAGGATCATTAAATGCCTCGGAGGTGTATGTGACATTGGCTAAGATAAGAAGGGCTTTAGGCGAAGTAATGACTACAGAGTCAAGTGAAATAACAAAACCTGCATCTAATAGAATTTATGGTCTCTGAGCTGACTTGGAGGCTGTGACCACAGCTTTGGTTGTGAACAATGAGGGCCTCAATTTTCGAGCCAGTGATCTGGAGGACAGTGCTTATCAGATAAATCAAATGCTAGATTGCCAGATTGAACGTCATAAGAAGTGCTATGCAGAGGTAGTGCAGCAGGATCTCAAGTTGGTTGATCCTTTTGTCATCCAGGATAAGCCAAGATTCAGACAGAGGGCTGGCAGTGCAAGTCAGGATGATCCTTATTGGTTCCTAGGAGTGTGATCCTCAGAATTTGATTATTCTAAGGCTAACTGAGGACTCTTCCTTGAGTTCGAGTCATGATATAAAGCAGAAAGTAACTCAGGTTATTAAATGTGACCACAAGGAGATGAAAATAAAAGGTATTCATCTCCTTAGGAATAAGGGGATCCTTGTGGAGACCACCAATTCGGCAGATGCTAATAGGATCTTTTCTATTCCAGCCTTGAAAGAGATAGGTCTTACAATGGAGAAACATTGGCTATCTGATCCAACAGTGTTAATATATGGTGTTCCTCGTGAATATGTTAAGGAGGATATACTTGATGATCTGTTCATTAAAAACTTAAAATAAATTGGATTCTCGCAGGATGAAGTTAAAGGCAAAGTGGCTTTTTGATTTAGTTCTAGATCGGGTACAAAAGTGATTAATTGAGTGGTCGGATTTAGTCCTCGTATGGTGAGCTATATCCTGGAAAGTGATAGGATTTATCTTGGATTTACATTACACAATTTCTGTAAATTTACGATTGTAAGCAAATGTTTCCGTTGTTTGGGGTTTGGCAACTCAGCCCAGAAGGTGCCTCCCACAAGGTGCCTCCGTAGCCAGGTGGGAAGGAACTGAAGTGCATAGCACACGCTTCTTGATTAGACTGGGGTTCGAGCCCATCACCACCAAATACGGAGGATGCGGAAAGGTCAGGGAATGACCACCGCATATTCCCGGAGCAATATGGCCTTAGTTGCTAATGCTTCTTAAAACCAAATAACAACAACAAAAGTGTTCCCACAAGGTAGTTTCTTGTGGACACGGTGCAGAGGGTGGTCACATCTTTGGAGATTGTCCCCATAAAGAAGATTCTCCTAAATGTATCAACTGCAAAAGACATGGTAGAGATTATAATCATTCCTTAAGGGATGCCAAGTGCCCTGAATATTTGAAATCAGTAAAACTTATGGACAGCAGAACCAAACATGAGTGAAAACAGTTCAAATTTGAAGATAGAGTTGGCCGGTAAGAATCCAATTTTCGTAAAATTATATATGAGGATGTAAAAGTTCTTCAGATAAATGGTCAGCACTCAAGAGTAGCAATGGATGAGATTAGAATAACAGCATTAGAAAATAATTTTGATATCATTTGCATACAGGAACCCTTACATTCTTCGCAGGTCTGCCATGGGCAAAAGTTGATGACGTTGAAGAGCAGATATCATCTTTTAAGGCAAAAAGAGTGATTTTGTTGTACACGTTGGCACTAATGACATTAAGAGTAGGAAATCTGTGGACTTACTTAAAAAAGAACAGGTCAATGTTGAAGAAAAGTCGTGAGTTAGAATTAAATTTGAAAGTGTCTGCAATTCTGCCCAGACAATAGGACGGAGTATATGAGAGCTTTGTCAATCAATTCTGCCCTGGATAGATTGTGCAAGGCTCGTGGGGTAGAATTTTTCTCAGCATGGTCTGTGCTTGTTAATAGGAGAGATTTTTTCTACAGGGATGGGATACACTTAAATAGAAAGGGTGCAAAAATATTTCCTGATGTTATCGAGGCAGTGTTAGGTGGGTCGGAAAACTGCTAGCTTGGGGAAATTCACAGACTAATAGGTTAACGGTAGCCACAGACAGAGGTGAAAGTGATTCTTGCACTGCTTCTATTGGAATGAGCATCAGCCTGAAAGCGAGGTACTGGGAATTTCGAGGGCTGCTGGGAGTCATTATGGAACAAGTAAATACATGGGTTGTATTAGAGTAACTAAGAGTAAGAATAGGTGTATGTTTACTTGCATGTACACCAATGCTAGGAGTATAGTAAATAAATTTTAAGTGCTGGTCAAGACATCAAAAATGGATATTGTTGGGATATATGAGAGACATGGTGCCACACGGATAAAAGCAGTGCAGAATTGGAATATACAGGGTACAATGTGTGCAGAAAGGATAGACAGGACAGGAAGGGAGGAGGGTTTATGTTGTTAGTTAAGAAACACATAAAATCTAAGGAAGTGCATCTAATTGACATTGGTGGACAATGCAATGTTGAGTCACTGTGGTGCGACATAAGCTCTGGGAAAGGGAAAATGAGAGTAGGTGTGTCTGTTAGCATTAGCATTAGTAGAGACATATGATACAAGAAAGCAAGCTTATGCAGCATCACCCAAAAAAAAAAAAAAAAAACACTTCCACTTCACCCCTCCGTTCATTCGAAATACCTGTCCAGCTGAGCCTTAAATTTATTTAGGCTATCAACTTCCACAACAAGGGATGGAAGTCTGTTCCACCAACCAACTACCCGTTGGCTAAAGGCAAATTTCCGCACATCTATCCTACATCTGTCTTTCCTCAATCTGAATTTATGCCCTCTTGGGTGATTATTCTGAGCAAGAGGAAGAATTCCATTGGTATTGAGCATGCTCAAACCATTCAAGGCTTTATACACCTCTATCAGATCACCTCGCCGGTGCCTAGTCTCCAGACACTGTAATTTGCAAAACTTAAGTCTTTCTTCGTAAGAGCAACCCTTTGTTCCATTCAGTAATCTTGTTGTCCTTCTCTTTACTCGTTCCAGCAGCTCTACATCCTTCTTGAAATGAGGCCTCCAGACCTGTATACAGTACTCAAGGTGCGGCCTGACCATTGCCTTATACAAGGGAATAATCACCTCCTTATCCCTGCTAGAAAAATTCCTGTATATCATTGACAAGACACCATGAGCTACTCTTGCAGCCCATCTGCACTGCTCAGAGAACTTCATATCTGCCTGTACAATTATCCCCACGTCCTTTTCATTCTCTACCACTGTCAGTGTAGTACCACAGAGTTGATACATTGCTCTGGGTTTGCTGTTTCCCTATGTAGTACTTTACATTTGTCAATGTTAAACTTCATCTGCTCAACCTTTCCAGATCCTGTTGTAGCAGCATAGCGTCAGTAGTGCCCTTAACAACCCTGCCAACCTTTGTATCGTCTGCAAATTTGGACATTAAGCTTGATATACCATCATCAATATTATTTATAAATACAGAAAACAATAATGGACCCAACACTGAACCTGGAGGGATTCCACTAATAACATTACTCCACGACGAGCAGTGTCCATTGATTACCACTCTCTGTCTTCTCCTCCTCAACCACCCCTTTATACATAGCAGCAATTTGCCTCCAATGCCACACTGCTCCGATTTGTGCAGCAGTCTTCCATGTGCAACAGTATCAAAAGCCTTTCTAAGATCCAAGTATATAATATCAAAGTTATTCCCTGCATCCAGTTCTTTTGTGACTGCATCATAGTATCCAATCAAATTGGTCAGGCAAGACTTCCCCTTAACAAAAACCATGCTGTGTCCGAGCTATAACTGAAGTCTTGTCTAGATGATCCTGCAGTGCTTCTTTAACCAGTGCCTCCATTAATTTTCCTGGAACAGAAGTTAAACATCATCAATCTTTTCCCCTGGCAGACATACCCTGGTCCTGTTCCACCTATCCTTTTAACAAAGCATGTTCCCCATTTCCCTGACAATAGAGTCACCAACAACTACTATTTCCTGTGGGAACTTGTTATAGGCCTATTACTATAGGAACTGTTATAGGCCTAATGAATCTGATGAGTACAATGAGGAATTGTGCAGAGAAATAGTGGGCCAGTAAATCAGAATGTCTTATAATGGGGAAATTTCCAGTCAATATCTGGAACTTTCCAGATATTGACTGGAACTTGTGGATTGGTCACTTGCACCGTAGTGCTATGACATCTTATGTCATGGCACAAGTGTTACTGTGGTCTATATGAAGAGAGGGAGTTTGGGTGCTCCTAATATTTTTCACCATCAGTATATTTATGGTTCTTTTAGGCACCATCAACCCTTTCATATGTTCTAAACGTTCATCTAGCTTAATGTATGTCTAGTGATAAAATAGGACAATAATCTCATATATCCTGAATATTTTAAAGGGGGGAGAATCAACCCACCAATAAAATATCGCGATTTGGATTAGCGTTATGTTTACATTAGAGACTTCGGTTATGCAAATTAGCTTAAAATCTGTAATGCTGCAAAAACCTTTCTTGATTGTACAACTGGTTTTTCTCTGGTGTAAATGAACAGTTAGCAGAAAGAGAGACAATCATTTCAAACAAAACATTTATTATAACAGATTAATAAAACAAACATGCATTACTCTTTCCATACAATAAGATTAAACAGATTAAATATATGAGCATTCTAATATAACATATGTGATATTTGTGAAAATAAGACAATATAGTAATTAGTTATAGTGGTCACTCGCTTCAGCCCATATTATAGTAATTTCACGTAAGTAGCCATTGTTATTACTTCACCTTAGTACATATAAAATGCATTATTAGAAATATCAATTCATTAGCCATATCTATTAAGTTACAAGAATACTAAGAAACACAAGATATACTAGGCATGAAACATTAAGAAGAAATATATATTCTTAGGAAGAAATCATCGTTCCTCGTGGGTAAGAATTAATATGAATATTTTCTGTTCAGTTATCATTTCCTCACAATCCTTTCACTCTTATGAAAGGATTCTCACATACACCATCCTGCTCTTCACTCCTTTGCTGTCCTTTCATGAGCAACTTCATCTGGAGGAATTGGGCAGTAGCCTTCACCTCGACAACGACACAGGCACTGTACCACAAAGAAATACTGTCACGACATGTTCCGTGCGCTATGGTCAAAAACTCTTGGACAATACCTCTCAACTCTCTCCTCTGCTCCTTCCCCTCCACTTCCCTTCCTGCTCTCCTCCTGGGTCTTCCAGGACCCTGTTTTTAAAAAGATCCTCCAGAGTTTAAATAAACCTTAGATCTGATTGGACTCTCCACTACTCGTCTCGTGCACCTGGATGGCACGTGATGGAATAGGAATGATCACAATTTCCCCCATCTCACTCAATATATGTCTGACCCTGTCCGGTGACTATCCGAAAGTACCAAGAAAATTTCCTTATTTGGCACAACTGCTGATATCCATATGCCTGAATATTCACTAAAGGCATATCACTTATGTCCAAGCTACAAGTGTACAGCTTCTTTCTCTCTCTTTCACCCTTTTTGTTTATATAAAACAGCTGCTTCTCTGTTTCTAATATAGGTTATTTTAAAAAGCAATTCAGTAGAACTTTGTGAGTTTTGTGAGTGAATTAACGATTACTCAAAATACCTGATTTTCTGATTTTCGTTTGTGTTGGAAAAATACAAATAAAAAAAAAAAGGTTCTGCATAAATCCTTAATATGTGGGCATAAATAAAAGGAAAAGGGAAATGCTTAAACAAATAAGGGTTACTTTGTTAAAAGCAAGAAAAATCAATTCCATTGTAACACTAGCAAGACTTTTATAGATTTATTGGATGACTGATTTCTACCTCAACATGTTCGAGAGGCAACCAGAGGGAGTAATACTCTTGATCTGATTATCAGCAGTGATTCTTCATGCATTAAGAATCTGCAGATAATGGAACCACTAGGTGGCAGTGATCACAGTGTACTGATGTGGGATTTACTTAAAGATGTAGCTACCATCAGGGATAAGGGGAAGGGTTTTTGCTTTCTTAAAGGTGACTACAGTGATCTCAGGCAGTTTTTGAATTCTATACAGTGGGATCAACTGATGATGTTACCAACGGTGAATTCTAAATGGGAAGCCTTCAGGATAAAATAAAGCCTTCAGGACTTAATCTTGGAGGATACTAGGCTTTTCATACCAACTAAGAAATAATGTTCATGGTTTAGGCCTGAATGGATGTCAGATGAATTAATGAGGCTCATGGCAGAGAAGAGAAATGCATGGTTTACATAATAAATTATCAGGCAACACAGAAGTCTATGGCAGATATAAGCTAGTCTGTAATCAAGTCACAAAGGAGGTTGCTGACCGGTCTAGCCAGGTGGGTAAAGTGCCTGCCTGGCAACCCAAAGATCGCAGGTTCGAATTCCGCCTCGAGCTTGGATCAGAGTAAAATGAAAAACTTTTGGGAGGTGCATTATGGCCACAGAAGCCGATACGCCAGCAACTAACAAAAAAAAAACAAACAAAGGAGGTTAGGCAGGCGAAAGCAGATTAGGAGAAATCTTTGGCAAAGGATGCAAAGAAAAATGGAATAGAGTTCTTTACTTATGTAAACTCTAGAAGGAAAAGAATGAATCAGATTGGTCCGCTTAATGTAGATGGTTTGACTATTGATGATCATGCTCAGGTAGCTGATAAACTGAATGAGTATTTTGCATCTACATTCACACATGAGGAATTATTCAAGGAGGGGAATGCCAGACATTTATCAAACTCTCACAGGGAGCTAAGTGATTTTGTAATAACTGAGAGCAAAGTGGAGGAGAAATTGTTGAAATTAAACATAAGGAAGGCACCTGGGGATGTATGGAATCTATCCAGTTATATTAAAGGAGGCAGCAAAGGAAGCAAGCAAACCCGGAGCGGGTGGATGGATGAAATGAGAAGGGTGTGTGTGTGTGTGTGTGTGTTTTTTTTTTTTTTTTTTTTGGCTGATGCTATATAAGTTTGCTTTCTTGCATCATGTGCCCTTGCTAATGCTAAAAACCCTTAGCCATAATTATAAAACCTTCCTTGGATTCAGGGGAGGTCCCCATGCACTGGAGGTGTGCAAATGTGTCCCCGATTCACAAAGGGGGATCAAAGGGTGACACAGGTAATTACAGACCTGTTATTCTAACTTCTGTTCCAGGAAAAATAATGAGTCACTTGTTAAGGAAGCGATGCCAGATCACCTAGACAAGACTACGGTTATGGTTCAGACACAGCATGAGTTTGTTAAGGGGAAGTCTTGTCTGACAAATTTGATTGGATTCTATGATGTAGTCACAAAGGAACTGGATGCAAAGAATAATTTTAATATCATATACTTGGATTTTAGGAAAGCCTTTGATACTGTGGCACATGGATGACTACTTTACAAATTGGAGCAGTATGGCATTAAGGGCAAGTTGCTACAATGGATAAAGGGATAGCTTAGTGGGAGAAGACAAAGAGTGGTAATCAATGGACACTGCTCTTCTTGGACTGAAAGGGGTAGCTTAGTGGGAGAAGACAAAGAGTGGTAATCAATGGACACTGCTCTTCTTGGACTGATGTTATTAGTGGAGTCCCCCAAGGTTCGGTTTTGGGCCCATTGTTGTTTTTGGTATTTATCAATGATATTGATGAAGGTATATCAGAGTTAATGTCTAAGTTTGCAGACAATACAAGGGTTGACAGAGTTGTTAATGACAGTAATGATAGTACACCACTGCAATGGGATCTTGAAAAGTTGAGCAGATGGGCTGAGAGGTGGCAACAGAAGTTTAACATTGACAAATGTAAAGTACTGCATATGGGCAGCAGCAACCCCAGAGTAACATATCAACTGGTTGGTACTACGCTCAGAGTAGTGAATAAATGGATACACTTGGCTGTCCTCCCCATGGCAGAGTATGGTAACGTTGGGTCCCATTAGGGGCCTGGTGGCCAACAAGCCAGAAGAACAATGGGCACAACATATTACACAACACATGATCCACACACTTTAAGTCTCTGGTTTTGACAGAGTACTGTCCTCAATACAAAGAACATACGTGGAGATGGGATAAATCCCACGTGCTGTTAGACCAAAAAATACTCTATACTCAGAGTAGTGGAGAATGAAAAGGACCTGGGGGTAATTGTGCAGTCAGATATGAAGTTTTCTGAGCAATGCAAAAAGGCTGCAGGAGTAGCTCATGGCATCTTGTCAATGATATACAGGAATTTTGCTAGCAGGGATAAGGAGGTGATTGTCCCCTTATATAATACAATGGTCAAGCCACACCTTGAGTATTGTATACAGGTGTGGAGTTGTCATTTTAGGAAGGATGTTGAGCTGCTGGAACGAATACAGGGAAGGGCAACGAGATTGGTGAGTAGAACAAAGGGTTGGTGTTACCAAGAAAGGCTTAAGGTCTGCAAATTGCAGCTTTGAGGTGATCTAATTGAGATGTATAAGACTTGAATGGATTGAGCAAGCTCATTGCTAATGGGATTCTTTCTCTTACTCAAATTACTCACCTGAAGGAGCATAAATTCAAATTGAGGAAAGACAATTGTAGAATAGATGTGCAGAAATTCCCCTTTAGCCAGCAGGTGGTTGATAGTTGGAACAAACTTCCATCTGTTGTAGTGGATTCTAAATAATTGTTATGATGACATTGCAAGTGCATTTAAGTAAGTAGTTCAAAGAAAAAGAATAATTTGAAGGAGAAAAAGTAGTTACTTTTGCAGTTAATGCAAGACCTCATCGTCCAAATAGTACAACACATATTGAGCTCAATAAGATCTTTGACACCTTTAGAATATCTACTCTGTAGCCAGACCATGTTCCCTATGATTTTTTCTGCTTTTCCCAATTTGAAACAATACTTACTTGGATGAAGGTTCATAACCATTATAGAAGAAAAAAATCCATCCTGGGCTGCTGTGTTAAATATGCTCCCTTTTTTTATAATTATTGTAATTACTCTTGTTGATGGTAGTTTTGTGGCAAATTCATGTCTCCGTTATCTTTGATCTTCACTCTCTCTCAGATTTCGAGGACCGTTGTAATATTGCTTTGTATTGTTTGATGCATTGTCAGATATCCAGTCATTGTGTTGTTTATGCTCTGCATTATGGGTTTAATTTTGTTCTTGTTTTAAAAACTAATGCTGTCTATTAGCAAAAGGTATAACCAAAGGTGAAAAACTTTAAGCCCAACTATAACATTATTAAATATTTATTTAATAATGTATTAAATAAATATTACAAGTTCTTTGTACAGCAATACCCCGCATAGCACTGATAATTGGTACCGAAACTGTTCCGTGTTATGTGAAACCATGCTGATTGAGGTATAATTATAATGGGTTTTAATTGAATGCATACCAGAAACATTCTATAAATTAATTATAATAAATCTATAAACAATTTGCACCTGATAGCCAATTAAAAGGATTTGAAATTAAAAAAATATTGAAAAAATTTTATTAACGAATCATGAGAGAAGAGAAAAAAGGGCGCCTCTGTAGCCAGGTGGGCAGGAGCAGCAGAGCATGGCACACGCTTCTTGATTAGACCGGGGTTCAAGCCCGTGACCACCAAATACGGAGGATGCAGAAAGGTCAGGGAATGACCACCGCATATCCCCAGATTAATATGGCCTTAGTTTCTAATGCTCCTAAAAACTAAATAACAACAGCAAGAGAAAAAAGCTTTATTATTTATTTATTTAAGTATTTCAATAATGAAGTCTGGTGAAGTCATCTCTTCTTTTTCTCAGCATACAAGTCTGTGTAGCATCAAATCACATCTTATAAAATTTGCTGTATCTTGATGCTACGTTCAACATTTGGATATCCATTCATAATCACATAGCAAGCCATGTTAACCCCCCCAACCCCCCACTTTTGGTGCCACTTCGAATTGTTCGAATTGTAATAACTGAGAGTAAAGTGGAGGAGAAATTGTTGAAGATAAATACAAGAAAGGCACCTGGGGTGGATGGGATCTATCCAGTTATATTGAAGGAAGCAGCAAAGGAAGTAAGCAAACCCTTAGCCATAATTATGAGAGCTTCCCTGGACTCAGGGGAAGTACCCATGGACTGGAGAGTGCAAATGTGACCCTAATTCACAAAGGAGGATCAAAGGGCGACACAAGTAATTATAGACCTGTTAGTTTAACTTCTGTTCCTGGAAAATTAATGGAGGCACTGGTTAAAGAAGCACTGCAGGATCATCTAGACAAGACTTCAGTTATAGCTCAGACACAGCATGGGTTTTGTTAAGGTGAAGTCTTGCCTGACCAATTTGATTGGATACTATGATGCAGTCACAAAAGAATTGTATGCTGGGAATACCTTTGATATTATATACTTGGATCTTAGAAAGGCTTTTGATACTGTTGCACATGGAAGACTGCTGCACAGTTTGGAGCAGTGTGGCATTGGAGGCAAATTGCTGCTATGGATAAAGGGGTGGTTGAGGGGGAGAAGACAGAGAGTGGTAATCAATGGACACTGCTCATCGTGGAGTAATGTTATTAGTGGAGTCCCTCAGGGTTCAGTATTGGGTCCATTATTGTTTTCTGTATTTATAAATGATATTGATGATGGTATATCAAGCTTAATGTCCAAGTTTGCAGACGATACGAAGGTTGGCAGGGTTGTCAAGGACACTACTGACACTATACTATTGCAACAGGATCTGGAAAGGTTGAGCAGATGGGCTGAGAGGTGGCAAATGAAGTTTAACATTGACAAATGTAAAGTACTACATATGGGAAACAGCAACCCCAGAGCAACGTATCAACTCTGTAGTACTACACTGACAGTAGTAGAGAATGAAAGGGACCTGGGGGTGGTTGTGCAGGCAGATATGAAGTTTTCTGAGCAGTGCAGCCGGGCTGCAAGACTAGCTCATGGTGTATTGTCGATGATATATAGGAATTTTTCTAGCAGGGATAAGGAGGTGATTATTCCCTTGTATAAGGCAATGGTCAGACCGCACCTAGAGTACTGTATACAGGTCTGGAGGCCTCATTTCAAGAAGGATGTAGAGATGCTGGAACGAGTACAGAGAAAGGCAACAAGATTAGTGAATGGAACAAAGGTATGCTCTTATGAAGAAAGGCTTACGTTTTGCAAATTACAGTGTGGAGACTAGGCACCGGCGAGGTGATCTGATAGAGGTGTATAAAGCCTTGAATGGTTTGAGCATGCTCAATGCTGATGGGATTCTTCCTCTTGCTCAGAATAATCACCTGAGAGGGCATAAATTCAAATTGAGGAAAGACAGATGTAGGATAGACGTGAGGAAATTTGCCTTTAGCCAGCGGGTGGTTGGTTGCTGGAATAGACTTCCATCCCTTGTCGTGGAAGTTGATAGCCTAAATAAGTTTAAGGCTCAGCTGGACAGGTATTTCAAATGAACAGAGGGGTGAGGTGGAAGTGGTTATTTTTTATTTATTTTTTATTATTATTATTTTTTTTTTTTTGGCTGATGCTGCATAAGCTTCCTTTCTTGCATCAAATGCCTCTACTAATGCTAATGCTTTCCTCTTCTTCATATGCACTTTCTCATCAATTTAAAGGAGAGTTGCATCATCTGTCATTTGCATGTGAGTCAATGCAGTCACGTGCAGTGGCAAAAATTTCGAATCCCAAGTCTTCACTAAATAGGGCAAAACATGCTGTCAAACAGAATGCATGTTGTTGGGAGTGATTTCTAGCCAAGATGCAGATATATTTTCGATCGTATTTAAAGGGGTAAAAATAAATTGTGAAATGAAAAGTTTGAAAAGCTATCATGTCGTCTTGTCAGGATAGAATTAAGAATACTGAACACTGTTGCATGTTGCCACTGACTGCCTGGGGGAGCTATTGGCACATGTTCATGTGAGACAAAAGAGTTGGCATACCTAGGCTACGGCAAAGCAGCATGTATGTAGAATACGTGTCTAGGCTATTGAATGAGTTTTAATATGTACAGTAAATTTTCAACTTAAACTTAATTGAAAACCATGTTATAGTGAAACCCGTGCTGTTTGAAGCCATGCTAAGCGAGGTATTGCTGTATTTGAACGCACTCCAGTCCTCTGTGTTCCCTATCCATGATTATCTGGGTCATCCTCTTCCTCCTATGCCTTCTATTTTTCCTTCCAGCAGTTTCTGAATGTCATTTTTTCTAACCAGGTGACCTATGTGCTATTTTCCATTGCTTCAATGTTTAGACATGGACGTTTAGTTTTTGACATTTTCGGTACACCTTCATGGTATTTTCATCCTTCTATATGTTCACATTTCGAAAACATTGATTTTATTTTCAATATTTTTGTTTAGCGTCCATGTTTCTGCACCACACACGTAGAATATAAACATGTATAGTATCTTATACGGGCAGCACCGGAACACTGTTCATCTCTGCCTTGATAACTGTGACAAATACAGATCTCTGTAAAAGGCCAGAAATGTATGTGATGTTCTGTTTGTGCAGTGAGTGTATTGTTGTGTTGTTTAGTTGTTTCTGGCCACTTTGTCACCAGGAAGGAGATCACCTGGAAAGCCTGCCCAGTGTCTGTCTACACCAGTATTTCTCAACCTTTTCATGCACCCTCTTGAAGACCCCAAAATTTTGCAGCACACTTTTTAAAGATGCCAAAGTTTTACTGCACGCACATACTACAGTCACTGCTATATTTATATATTCACAAACAGGAAGTTATTTCTGTTGAGTGTATTTAATAATACACTTATTATTTGTTTTAAATGCTTTTAATATCTTTTTTGAACATACATGAATTAATTAATTTTTATTATAAAACTTGAATTTATTAATTTGCATTTTCTGTGGCACATTTGTGCCATGCAGTTTGAGAAACACTGGTCTACACCATGAGGAGGCGGGTCTCAACTATCCTGAATGGCCAAAGTGATTTGGGACATTCAAAAAATAAAATGAATTAATTAAAAATAAAATATGATAAAAAATAATTTAAAAAATAAAATAAGTACCATATCCAGTGGCAGAATGCAAAACCATGGATACTAGGGAGCCCAAACATAGGCAGAACCTCAAAAAATAAAAAGTAAAATAAAATAAAATAGCCAACCAGCAAAAAAAAAGAAAAGAAATACATTGGCGGAGTGTGTGACTAGTGGATGTCAATTGCAGTTCCAGGAGCTCCAACCTGGGCACCAGCAAAATCCCACCTCAAGCACAAGGCCAGGAGGGGGGGGGAGATGGAAAAGAGAATAGTTCAGTGGATAATGTCCATGTCAGGATCATCATCTAGGGTTGGTGATTTTTGCATAGGCTGGTCCATAACCCCAGGGGCTCACATCTGGTGAGTATTGGCTTGACACACTCAGGGTCCTGAGCTGAATATCATTATACTTCTCTTTCTTTATGATTCCCTTCTACTTCTCCCTCTCTCAGGGTAATTCAGAATTTTTTTTGCCTGGTGCAGCATAAGCCTCAGGTTCCCTTGCACCGTAAGGCTAATAATAACAAATAGTAATAATGAAAAGGAATCTGGCTGTAATTGGGTCAAAACATGAACAGTGACCAGTAGGTGGTGGTTTAGATGCAAGCATTTGTTTTCAGCAAAGGAAATCCTTGGTAGCAAAGTCCTGAAGAATTAGAAAGTTCTCCGTGATATCATGGCAGGATCAAGCGAAGACAAAAGGTACATCATAGGTAGCCATAAATCTGCATACAGATGACAGTAGAAAAGGATATGTTTCCAATTATCAGTATCGCCACAAGTACACAGAGGTGAAGCTGTAAGATGGAATTCAACCAGTTTGGCATTTAGTGACCCATGCCCAAAAAAGGCCAAAACAAAAACTCTCAACAATGTGACTTTTCAACCTTGGGATTGGTATAAGTGTTAACTGTAAAACCCAAAAATTCAACCACGACTGACAGGCTTAGTGATGGAGATGGATTCATTTTAGCGTGCAGGAACAGTAACAGATTGATCTTCAAAGTAGCTTTTAGTTAGGTTACATAAAGAGTCTGGACAATATGCTTGATGCAACCAAGCAAACAAACTGGGTCATCAAAGATGATCAAAAATGCTGGTAAAGTTGATGTAGATGGCATCACAATCATATTTGGAGTCACAATCTTGGACATTTGAGAGAAACTCAACCAGAGGTTCCTCACTATCATGCTCTAGAGACTAGACGAAAGACATACTGATCGACAGAGATAAGTGATTTGTCTTTGAAAAGAGAAGTGAACCTTATAGAGATCAGTCATTCAAGAAGGTTGCCTAAATGGGGCAGAAGGACAATAGGTCTGTATGATTTCATTGCTGTTACATCATATAATTTATGGATTAATTTCAGCAGAGAAAACGACTTCCAAATTGAAAGAAATAGGCCTTTGTTCAAACATTTATTAAATAATGTTGGTAAGACAGCCGGACAAAGTGTATGAAACCTCTTAATAAAAATTCCTTCAATAAGATTTAAACTGTGGTAGCTGGGGCTATTCATTTTAGCAACAGCAAGATTAACTTCAGTTTGAGTGACGGGATCAGTAGCAGCCTTGGCAGAGTACATACAGTTATCAATACAAATTTGGCAATGCTCAGGAAGGTCATTATCTGGTTTATCTGTAGGCAAGAAAACATCTAATGTAGAATTAAGTGTCGTGTCAAGTAGTGGTTTCAGTAGAGCCAGTAGTTATTGAGTTGTAGACAGTCGGTGAATGGACCTTATTCCGGGTTAGTCATATACAAATTCCCCAGGGGTTCTGATTATCTGAGGTGTTAACAAGATCCTGCCATGATATCATTTTACAATCACTGATGATTTTAACATAGCACCTCTTTATTTCCTGGTAGTTTTGCCTAAAGAAATCAACCTCAGAGGATAGCCAACTTCTCCAGTGATGCTGGAAGGTCTTTTGCACACGATGAACCTGGCAATGTAGGAGTGTTACTTCAGGGTTCACCATAGGGTAGGATGTTTAGACAGCACCTTTTTTTCTAGCAGTGCAGGAGCAGGCATGATATAGAGAGGAAGTCAGAGGAGGTCAGAAAGTCAGAAAAAGTGTTCAGAAAATCTAAAGAGTCAGAAGGGAAATCAGAATTAATAGATGCTTCAAAGTGATCCCAGAATTCACATTAACAAGAAGCACCGGAGATCTTGAAGAGGGGGACTAAATGTACTGTCATTATAGGTCAGTGGTTTTCAACTGGGGTGCTGTGTAATTTGGGTTTCAGTTACTTAAAGTTATTATTATTTATTTGTTTTTTAATTTGTATATTTATTTCATTAAAAAAAGGTGTACGGTATCCATTGTACCATATCTGTTTAATTTTATGATCTATAATTGATCTTTATTTAGTACCTCTGTATAAAGAATAAAATTATTATATAGGTATGTATTAAAAGGTTGAAAACCACTGTGTTAGGTATTTCTTTTGGCCTAGGGGTGCCATTAAAAATTACTGGTACACTAAGGGCGTGAACTGAGAAACTTTGGGAACCTCTGTTATAGGTTATAAAAAAGGTGATAGTCTGGTGGTTACTATAGCAAAGTGCCTGATCCATAGACCAGTCAGCAACAAGCAAGGAAATGTACTGAGAAGTGACAGTAATATCAACGTTGCTTTCCCGTTTAAGGAACTAAAAGTGGAGGCATACCTGGTTTGTTTAGAACAGCAAGTTGCTGAGATAACAAGAAGTCTTCTAGCTGAAGATGCTTTGAATCAGTAGCACTGGAGAACCAGAAACTGGATTTAGCATTGATATCAGCCATGATTACTAAACATGAATTTCTAACAAGAGAGAAACATGAGCCGACCGGGCTAGCCAGGTGGGTAAAGTGTCTGCCTGGAAACCTAAAGGTCGCGGGTTCGAATCCCGCCTCAGGCTTGGATCACAGTAAAATGCAAAAACTTTGGGAGGTGCATTATGGCCATAGAAGCTGATGCACCAACAACTAACAAGAAAAAAAAAAAAAGAGAGAGAGAAACATGATGCAGGTAGTGCAGATGCTTCGCAATATCAGAGGGATGAGCCAATAGAAGGATACAAGGTACATTGAACTTTTATGGATGGCTATCACTTGCATCTTTTTCACTTTAATGTTCATTCCCCATTTCTTTCCCTTTCTGTTCAGTGCATCTATAGTTAATTGCAGGTCTTCTTCATTTTTAACTGGTAGCACCGTATCATCAGCATATCATAGGTTATTTATATTTTTTCCACCTATGTTGACTCCTCTCAGCTCTTCAATCTTTCTGAATATCATTTATGTGTATAGGTTGAAGTGACATAATGAGAGCACACATCCTTGTCTAATTCCTTCTTTATCCTAATTCAGTGTTTACCAAACTGTGTTCTGCGGAACACTAGTGTTCTGTGAGATGTGGACAAGTGTTCCATGAAAAATCTTAATAATTAAAAAAATAAAATAAATAAATAAATAAACAATAAAGGACCCAATACTGAACCCTGAGGGACTCCACTAATAACATTAGTCCATGATGAGCAGTGTCCATTGATTACCACTCTCTGTCTTCTCCCCCCTCAACCACCCCTTTATCCATAGCAGCAATTTGCCTCGAATGCCACACTTCTCCAATTTGTGCAGCAGTCTTCCATGCGCAACAGTATCAAAAGCCTTTCTAAGATCCAAATATATAATATCAAAGTTATTCCCTGTATCCAGTTCTTTTGTGACTACATCATTGTATCCAATCAAATTGGTCAGGCAAGACCTGCCCGTAACAAAACCATGCTGCGTCTGAACTATAACTGAATTCTTGTCTAGATGATCCTGCAGTGCTTCTTTAACCAGTGCCTCCATTAATTTACCTGGAACAGAAGTTAAACTAACAGGTCTATAATTACTTGTGTCAGCCTTTGATCCTCCTTTGTGAATTGGGGTTACATTTGCACATCTCCAGTCTATGGGTACCTCCCCTGAGTCCAAAGAAGCTCTCATAATTATGGCTAGGGGTTTGCTTACTTCCTTTGCTGCCTCCTTTAATATAACTGGATAGATCCCATCCACCCCGGGTGCCTTTTTTATGTTTATCCTCAACAATCTCTCCTCCACTTTATTCTCAGTTATTACAAAATCATCCAGCACACTGCCAATGTTTACTTTACCTACATCATTCTCCTTCCTGAATAACTCCTCATGCGTGAATGTAGATGCAAAATACTCGTTTAGATTGTTAGCCACCTGAGCAGGATCCTCAACTGTTGAACCATCAATATCCAGTGGACCAATCTGATTCATCCCTTTCCTTCTTGAGTTTAAATATGTAAAGAACTCTTTTCTGTTTTTCTTTGCATCCTTTGCCAAGGATTTTTCGTAGTCTGCCTTTGCCTGCCTAATCTCCTTTGTGACTTGGTTACAGACCAACTTATGTCAAACATTAATTTGTATGTATCCCATGCATTTTTCTTCTCTGCCACCTGTCTCATTAGTTCATCTGACAACCATTTAGGCCTAAACCTTGAACAATATTTCTTAGTTGGTATGTAAAGCCTGGTAGCCTCCAAGATTAGTTCCTTGAATGCTTCCCATTTTGAGTTTGCTGTTGGTAACATCATCAGTTGGTCCCACTGTATAGAATTTAAATACTGTCTCAGACCATCATAGTCGCCTTTATGAAAACAAAAACCCTTCCCTTTACCTCTGATGGTAGTTACCTCCTTGAGTAAATCCCACTTCAACACACTGTGATCACTGCCACCTAGTGGTTCATTTATCTGCAGATTCTTAATGCATGAAGAATCACTACTGATAATCAGATCAAGAGTATTGCTCCCTCTTGTTGCCTCACGAACATGCTGATGTAGAAAACAATCATCCAATAAATCCACAAAAGCCTTACTAGTGTGCGAGTGACCAACCCACAAATTCCAGTCAATATCTGGGAAATTAAAATCCCCCATTATAAGACTCTCTGATTTACTGGCCCACTCTATTTCCCTGTACAATATCTTATTATACTCATCAGAGTCATTAGGCCTATAGCACACTCCTACTCTCAATTTTGAGTTCCCTATGCTTATGTCACACCAAACTGACTCGACACTGCCCTGTCCATCGATGTCGACTGGCTTCACTTCCTTGGACTTTATGTGTTTCTTAACTAATAGCATAACCCCTCCTGTCCTGTCTATCCTTTCTATACACATTGTATTCCCCAAATTCCAGTTCCGCATTACTTATATCTGTGTGACACCATGTCTCTGATATCCCAACAATATCTGCCTTTGATGTTTTGAGCAATACCTCAAATTCATCAAATTTATTTACCAAACTCCTAGCATTGGTGTACACGCAGGTATACATGCACCTGTTTCTATTCTTAGCTACCCTAACACAACCCATGTGTTTACTTGTACCGCAATGACTCCCAGCAGTCTCTGAAATATCCTGAATCTTGTTTTTCAGGCTTCTGCTCATTTCAATAGAAGCAGTGCAAGAATCACTTCCACCTCTGCCAGTGGCTACTGTTAATCTATTAGTCCTTGTATCCCCCCCAACTAGCAGTTTTCCGACCCACCTAACACTGCCTCGACAGCATCAGCAAAAATTCTTGCACCCTTTCTATTTAAGTGTATCCCATCCCTGTAGAAGCAATCTCTCCTGTTAACAAGTACAGTCCAGGCTGAAAAAAATTCTATCCCTTGAGCCTTGCACAATCCCTCCAGGGCCGAATTGATCGACAAGGCTCTCATCATATACTCCCTCCTATCGTGTCTGGGCAGAATTGCAGACACTTTCAAATTCAACCCTAATTCACGGCTTTTTTTCAACAGTGACCTGTACTTGCTAAGTAATTCCGCCGGTCTCCTACTCTTAATATCATTAGTGCCAACGTGTACAACTATATCACCTTTTGTGCCCTTAAAAGATGATATCCGCTCTACAACGTCATGAACCTTTGCCCCTGGCAGACATACCCTGGTCCTATTCCACCTATCTTATTATTAAAGGGCTGAAATTTCATATAAGGTCCATCAGTCAGAAAACAAATTGATATTACATGAGTGCTAAAAGTTGGCCTCTTCTGTTTCCAACTACGTTTCCTTATCTCACATGTCTCTTTTCTGTTGTGTAAACTTTTTACTGTTTTCTACTCTTTGTCAGAGGCTTTTTTAAGATTTTGAGTTTTTAGGCTCTAAATTAATATTACCCACTTTAAATAAATGGCAGTGTACCTCTCCCTTAGATTAGAGCCTTTTATTTTGAGTAGTGTGATACCTAGATAGCTGGGTATCATGCTACTTGTGGTGAAGTGTCTCTACAGTATAAGATTAATGTGTTAAGCAGAAAATCTAGTTTACTCATTGCTGTGTCCAAAACAAGGCTATTCCGTACCTGTGCAATAAGATTCTGACTAATTAAATGCAATATTTCAATAAACTAGGGGTGATAATTAGCAGTAGAAAATCATGGTAAAATAATGTTAGTTATTTCAGGTTTAAAATAATTAGTTAAAAAGTTGAAACTAAACTGAGTTAAAATTAAAATTGCCAATCACAAGTGTTTACTGCATATCGAGATCACCATGTCTGAAATAAGAATAAAATAAAAATTTCTGATGCAATTATCAGTTAAGATGGAACAAAAGTGATATCAGTCAGAAATACATTAATACAGAAATTCTCAAACTTTATTGTACCATGACTGTCCGAAATGATATATGAATTTGTGCAACTCCTAGCCTCCCCATAAATAAAACTAATGATTTCATTTGTGTTAAAGATTAACAAAAAAATATATGCCACTTACTTTCAATAATTAGATATTAATCTATATATAAAACAAAAAATTAAATAAAACTGTTACATAAGAAATAAAAAAAGAAACAATTACACTTAAAACTTGAATCAAGATTTAAAAATTTTACAATCTCTCCTTTAAATTTCTTGCACCTGCATCCCCCGACAGGGGGGGGGGAGAATCCTTGCATTAGCCCAAAAAATTGTTGCAATGTCATAATTTTTTTACTAAGCTTCAGTTACAGTGAATAATCCACATATTTAAATTAAATATTTAAAAAAAATACAAGGTGGGAAAAAGTTACTTTTTCCCACCTTGTAATGAATTGTACCTTTTTGGATCATCCTGTATTACATGTTTTTTTTTTTTCACAATTATTTTGCTTGTGTTTAAAAAAAAATAATAACAAATGGTTATAAAATATTTTTGTCATGTTTTCTTCTAGTTAATTATGGTTGTTTACCTAGTCCTGGAAAGGAATCCAGAATTGTCCTTTACCGAGACTGTGGATATGGATAGGGTAAGTAAATAGTGGATGTCAAGATTAGAAATCAGGGATTACCTGACTTATAATCTTTCTTTGCATAAACCTCCAATCTTTCTTTACATAAACATATCACAAATATAGCTTATTCTGTATCAAAAAAAAAAAAAGCTTGGTTTCGATCTCAGGATACATTCCTTCTAAACAACTACTAGTTACCAATTACAAATATACCTAATTTTGTATTGAGAATATTGTTAAAATTTCTTTTATACTCCTAGCATCTGTCCAAAAGAGGGCAGTTAAGTTTGTTAACAATCCTCATCCTTCCTAAAATAAGGCTTGTCATTCACAGACATTCACATGTTTCTGTTTTATATGTTACCAGGTGTCCAGTTTTGGCCTGAACAGTATTCAGACTCTCTGTCCAAAAAACAAATTGTAAAAAGTCAGAACACAAATATCCATATTTCCTAATTAACTAAGTTTATTAACTAATTCTCAGCAAGTAAGGTAATTATTTTGAATAGGGTTTATATTTAGTGTCATTATCTCTTTGATTAGTATTTATTACTGATTAGAACTTGTGGGTTGATCATCCAGTGGCAAAACATTTTGCATTTTCTGGATCACTGTTTTCTGTAGCATTCTATCATTTCTTAGGAAGGTAATGAATAAAAGCAATACCCTTGATCTGATTATCAGCAGTGACCCTTCAATCATTATGAATCATTAGTTAAAAGAATACTAGGTACAAGTGAATATAATGCAATGATATGGGATTTATTTAAAGATATTATAATTGCATTGTTATCAGCAAGACTTACTGGTATTGTTAACAAATACAAATGCTTAATGGCAATTGTTCAGGGAAGTAATCATAGAATCTGCTAAGCTGTTTATACCAACTAAGAAATGTTGTTCAAGGTTTAAACTTAAATGGAAGTCAGATGAACTAAAGAAAACAGTGGCAGAAAAAAAAAATGTGTGCGATTGTATAAATTAACACAGAAGCTTACAATAAATGTAAACTGGTTGGCAGTCAAGTTACTATGTCAGTTAGGATGCCTAGGCAGATTTATGAGAAGTATTTAGTTCAGAATACAAAAAAACAGTACTTTTTTCAACATCATCATCCATCTATGGAGGTGGACCTATTTGGCTTCGGCTTGCATGCAGTGGTGGTGGTGGTGGTGGTAGTTCTTTGGAGTTACACCAGATGGCCCCCACTACCTGCCCGTCATTGCTTCAACGTTGGGAGAGGTAGGTCCATTGAAGCAACTTTTGCAATTTTTTCATATTATTATTATTATTTATTACTATTATTAATTATATTATTAGGCTGGCCTCCCATCATGATAGACACACATTCGCTCTTATCAAGGTGGGACTTGAACCCAGGTCCATCAGGCTGTGGTAACCCAGTGTCTTAACCACTGGACCATCGTGCCCCTTTTTGTTATTATCTTTAACCTCGAGTCACCTGTCTACTGCTCCAATAATTTTTCTGATTCTTACTTGAATTTATTCAAATTGCCCACTTCCACAACACTAGATGGAAGTGTGTTCAAACAGTCAACCACCCGCTGGCTGAAGACAGACCCAATCATCTTTCTTTCAACCATTCTTCCTCAGTTTGAATTTATGTCCCCTCTTTCTCAATCCATTCAAAAACCTTAAAAACCTGGATCAGATCACCTTGCAGGTGCCTAGTCTGAAGACACCACAATTTACAGAACTGAAGCCTCTTGGTAAGACCACCCTTTCATTCCCTTCACCAATCTTGTTGCCATTCCCTGCACCCATTCCAGCAGATCTGAATCCTTCCTAAAATGAATCCTCCAGACCTGTATGCAGTAAGATGTCTTCTAACCATTGCCTTATGCAATGAGGTAATCACTTCCTTGTCCCTACTGGCAAAGTTCCTGATTAATTCATAGACAAAATGCCATGTGCTGTCCTGGCAGCCTGTCTTCATTGCTCAGAGAACTTCATATCTGATTTCTGTTTTCCACTACTCTGAGTGCAGTACCACACATTTGGTATGTTAATCTGAGATTACTACTACCCATATGGTAGTACCTTGCATTTATCAATGTAAACTTCACCCATCATTTCTCAGCCCATCAGCCTAATTTGTTTAGATCATGTTTCATCATTTTACCCTGATTTCTGTCATTAACCACCCTGCCAGCCATGCCATTAAGCCTGCCCTTTATCAGTATCATTAATAAATATAGAAAACAAAAATTGGGTCCAGCACTGAACCATGGGAGATTCTGCTAATAACATTAGTCCATGAAGAGCATTGGCCATTAATGACAACCCTCTGTCTTCTCCCACTCAACCATTCCTTTATCCAGAGCAGTAACTTACCCTTAATGCCCCACTGCTCCAATTTGTACAGCAGTCTCTTATGAGAAATGGTATCAAAATCTTTCCTGAAATCCAAGTATATGATATCAAAATTATTTTTTGCATCCCATTCCTTTGTTACTGCATTATAATATCCAATCAGGTTGGTCATACAAGATCACTCCTTAAAGAATCCATGCTATGACTGCAATATAAGTTCATTCTCATCCTGATGATCCTGCATTACTTTTTAAACCAAAGGCCCCATTATTTTGGAAATTAAGAACAGAAATTAAGCTAACCCAGTGTAATCTGCTATAGAAGGGGATGAACTATGTTGGTCTACTGGATATGAATGGCATTAACTGCTTATGTTCCTGTATCAGTTTCTGACAATACTGGATAAATATTTAATCATCTATATTCACACATGAAGAAGTTTTTAGGGACAGGGATACCAGAAATTCTAAGTAGTATTTAAATGATTTATGATAATCGAAAGGAAGTGGAAGGGGAAATTGTTATTAGTATTAGTAGTGGCGAATGATGCAAGGAAGTAAGCTTACCTAGCATTAGTAAAAAAAAATTACCTCTTTCATCTGCCACTCTAATAATTTGTTTAATTCTTCTTTGAATTTTTTCAGACTAACAACCTCCACAAGACCAGATGGAAGTTTATTCCAACAATCAATCACTCTCTGGCTGAAAGCAAATTTTTGAACATCTATCATAAAGCCATTATTTTTCCAATTAAATTTGTGTCCCCTTATGTGTGTCATCTGAGCAAGAGTTAGGATGTCATCCACATTTAATTTACTTGATCCATTTAAGGCCTTAAACACTTCAGTCAGGTCCCCTTGCAGGTGTCTAATTTCCAGACAATTCAATTTAAATAATTAAGATCTTTTATGGTAAGGGTATACCTTTTCATTCCCCTCACTAATCTTGTTGCTCTTCTCTGCACCTGTTCCAACAGATCCACATTGTTCCTAAAATCAGGCTACCAGTCCTGCATGCAGTATTCAAGATGCAGGCCTGACTATTGCAGTATACTATAGGAAAATCACCTCATTGTCCCTGCTGGAAAAATGTCTATATATCATTGACAAAATCTCCATGACCTTCCCTAGCTACATGTCTACCTGCTCAGAAATCTTTTTATCAGCCTGTACAATTAACCCCTAAATAATTAAAACCTTGATCTTTTTTTTTCTCCACCATCTTCAGTGAGGTACCACCCAACTGGTGTGTTATTCTGGGATTACTGCTTGCCACATGCAGAACCTTGATTATTAGTGTTAAAACTCAGTTGTAGCTTCTCATTCCATCTATCTAATTGTTTTTTTAGGTCTTGTTGCATCGTCATACCCTGACTTCTGTCTTTAACTACCTTGCCAATCTTAGTACCATCTGCACTCTTGGACATCAAACTTGATATGCCTTCATCAATATCATTAATAAATATTGAAAACAATAAAGGGCCCAATGCTGAATCCTAAAGGACTCCACTAATAATATTAGTTCAAGAAGAACAGTTATGTATCTAGTGTGCATATTAATAACCACTCTTTGCCTTTTACCAATCAACCATTCCTTTATCCATAGTAGTAACTTTCTTCTAATGTCATATTACATTCTGGCATAGAGCAAGTTCATATACAAATAAGGGATGGTTGAGTAGGAATAAACAGAGAAGTGGTTATTAATGACTGCTTCTGCTCTTCCTAGACTAATATTATGAGTAATGTCCATCAGGGTTGTTGTTTGAGTCTCTTACTAAGTTTAATATTTAACAGTGTTATAGCGGTAGGTATTTTAAGTTTATGTCTAAGTTTGCTAATAACAGAAATATAGGCAGATGGGCTGAAAAATGGCAATTCAGGTTTAACTGAATTGTCATTATTCAGCCCATCACTGCAAGGTACTTCATTTGGGTAGCAGTAATCTTGAATAACATACCATTTGGCGGTACCAAACTCAGTGTGGTTATTAAAAAGACATACTGGTAATATTAGCCTGACATAAAGTTCTCTGAGTACTGTAGACAGGAAGCTGTGACAACTCATGGGGTTTTGCTATTGATAAACAAGAACTTTGCCAGCAGGTACAAAGAGATGATTATTTCATTTTATAAACGAGTAGTTAGATGGCATCTTGAATACTGCAAGTATTGTTTTAGGAAGGAAGTTGATCTGTTGGATGGACACAGAGAAGAGCAACAAGATCAATTAGTCATGCCTTAGGTTCTGTGAATTTCTGCATCTGGAAATTAGGCATCAGCAAGGAAACCTGATTGAAATATATAAGATTTTAAATGAGTTGAGTAAACTAAATGCTGATGGGATCCTTACTCTTTCTTTGATGATACACAAGGGAATTTATATCCTCTTATAAATTAAATTGGAAAAGGATGACTGCAAGACAAATGAGCGGAAATTTGCCTCCGACCAGGGAATACTTGTTTATGAAAATAAACTTCTACACAGTTATGCAAAAGGTGGATAGTTTGAATAAATTTAAAGAAAATTTTCAGGAATTTATTAAAAAGGAATGAAAAATAAAGTGCTTCTTTTTTTTTTTTTTTTGTTTGCTTATGCTGTAATCTTGTGTCCTTACATCTTTTTTGCAACTGCAAATATTAATTTTAATAATTCTACCTCTTTCTTTCAAATCAGTCTGCATTCATATTTTAACTGCATGCTACAACTCCAAACTCATTGTACGTATTTCTTTAAAATTACATTCTGTAGAAATTAACTCCATTGTCAAAAAAGTCTTCTGTTTTCTCTCTTCTATCCACTCATGTTAGTAGAGTATTATAGATTCTAGTAACTTTCATATTAAGGTCACCATTTTTTAAAAAAAATGGGGGATGGGGTTGTGACTGTACCTAACCTGAACAATCAACAGTCAAGTTTTGTATTAAAAAAAATTTTCAGAAAAGAACTGAACAAAATTTAATACAAGAACTAGTGAGTATGTTTTTTTATCCATGAATGGTTGTTTGTGACGAAAATTTCTTGTACATATATATTGTTAAACTCCCATTCTTAATTAAAATAAAACTTTCAAATGTATGACACACATTCTACCTCACTAAAGCCAATGCATGTGTGAGTGCTTGTTTTGAAACCCTGCCACTGTGTTATTGTGAGCACTGTAAGCAAGAAGGGAGTAACAGGGAATACAAAGTACCTTACTGTGTGAAATTCAAAACAGGCTTTTTTTTCATTATTTAAATATTTACTAAGCTTTGTCAGAAAGTATTGTGTTTCCCCTAAATAAAGTATTTAAAATATAGTAAGTTTTCTGGGGGAAGCCATTATTTTTGAGATTCAAGTATTATTTTTGTTTGAAATGTAAAATCTTTAAATGGCAGTAGACTGAAGTCTGTTAAAATTATTAACCATTGAAATCATAATAAAGTTTCTTCACAGTTATGTATCTAGTAGTCTGAACCAACAAAGATTAGGGTAAGTTGTTTTATCTCTCTTAATAAAAGCTAGCACTAGGTAAGCCCATGTTTAAAAGAATGCTATACTATATGTACAGTCCAGTGGCTGCATTTTAATATAAAAATATGTATTATTCCTATGAAATTTAATTTCTAGTGCACTGTGGACTTTAATGAAACCTCCTGCTTCTACTGAAAAACTCCTGTTTTCCTGCACTTTATTTTGTGAAAAACCTCCCTTTTTTTTCTTTTTTTTTTTTTCATTATTTTTCCCAAAAACCTGTTTTCTTCTTAATTATAAATGCCTGATCTCAGATTTTAAAAATCAAAAGTAAGCAGCTGTGCTTATCTACTGACTCCATCATGCATAGTCAAACTATCAGAACAAACGTATCTGAAAACAGATTTAAACTTCCCAGAAACATCCTCATTCATTTCACAAATATATATGGTCTCAATTCCAGTCTCAGTGATGCTTATTATCTACAATCTGCCAAGCCAAACTTACTTTTGACACTGTTGCACATGGAAGACTATTGTACAAATTGGAGCAGAATGGTATTAAGGGTAAGTTGCTACAATGGATAAAAGGATGGTTGAGTGGGAGAAGACAGAGGGTGGTAATTAATGGGTGCTGCTCTTCACGGACTAATGTTATTAGTGGAGTCCCACAGGGTTCATTGTTGAGTCCTCTGTTGTTTTGTATATTTATCAATGATATTGATGAAGGTATATCAAGCTTAGTGTCGAAGTTTGCAGATAATACAAAGGTTTGCAGGATAGTTAATGACAGTAATGGCAGTGTGCTACTGCAACAGGATCTAGATAATTTGGGCAGATGGGCTAAGAAGTGGCAACTGAAGTTTAACCTTGACAAATGCAAAGTACTGCATATGGATAGAAGTAACCCCAGAGAAACGTACCAACTTTGTGGTACTACACTTAAGGTGGTAGAAGAGTAATTGTGCAGTCAGATATGAAGTTTTCTGAGCAATGCAGACAGGCTGCCAGGGCAGGTCATGGGGTTTTGTAAGTGATATATAGGAATTTTGCTAGCAGGGGAAAGGAGGTGATTGTCCCTCTGTATAAGGCAATGGTCAGGCCATGCCTTGAGTACTGCATACAGGTCTGGAGGCCTCATTTTAGGAAGGATGTAGATTTGCTTGAGTGTGTACAGAGAAGGGCAACAAGATTAGTGAGGGGAATGAAGGGATCCTCTTACCAAGAGAGGCTTAAGTTCTGCAAATTGCAGTGGCTGGAGACTAGACACCTGCATGGTGATCTGATTGAGGTGTATAAGGCCTTGAATGGGTTGAGCATGCTGAATTCTGATGGGATCCTTCCACTTGTTCAGATTATGAACCTAAGGGGGCATAAATTCAAATTAAGAAAAGACAGATGTAGAATAGATGTGCAGAAATTTGCCTTTAGCCAGCGGGTGGTTAATTACTGGAACAAACTTCCCTCTGTCGTGGAAGTTGATAGGTTAAATATATTTAAGGAGGAACTGGACAGGCATTTGGAGGGAATGGTGTGATTTTTTTTTTTTTTTTTTTTGGCTGATGCTGCATAAGTACTACTACTACTACTACTATTTTTTTCTGACAGAAACCCAAGTATTGAGTGCCTCAACAACTATTCATCTCAGTAGCCCAAATTATTTGCACCCTGATTTCTTTTGCTTTGGAGATGGCACTTGTTCATAAGTTCACTCTGAAATTCCTTGTCAGAGACTTTCTAATTTGGAAAATTAAAATTAAAATTCTCTAAATAATTCAATCAAATTCATCTATTACCTCCATCATTCTCTCAACTCCACTGATCACCTGAATTCTTTGACTTTCTCCAGTCTAACTTTCATAACAGTGACGTAATATTTGCTTGATGTTTTTAATGTTCATAACTCCAGCTGACTTCAGTTTGCTACTTATATGATTTCAACAGGTCAAGATGCTGAGGCTTTTACTATTACTAATAATCTCACAGATGTTGTTCATTTATGAGAATATCAGAGTCTCAACCACATACTCAACCACTTCATTGTTTTCCCACCAACAACCCTTACATATAGAGTCAATGTTAGTGATCCTCCAAGCACCTCAGATCATAACCTGGGATGATCTCTTCTCAATGGAGCTTCTCTGAAAAAAGAAGTCTACTTGTCTCTGCAATGACATAGATATCACATATGGTGCATTCTCTGCTTTCACACTGACTTGCCTTGGTATTACATGCTTCAAATAAACTATTTTCTGTGAGATAAAGAGATAATGATTGATTAAATGTGGAATACTCTCCACTTTTCAGCAAGTTGCAGTGTGTTGCACCACCCTAACATGTCAACAACTGTGAAATACTATAGTTGTGTCTCAGTTTTTTTGATTTGTCAGGCCTTGAGACCCCTCCTAGTTATACAGCATTAATTCATTTGAGCTGTGTGAGAAAACACATGGCTATCACAATGAATTGTATCATATCACACTTCCCAGTGCTTATGTCATGCCAATCTTTCTTTTGTAGTGCTTCTCATCTGGAATGAATGTCTATGTGGTCTTCAGGATAAGTCCTTTAAACACTTCCCATAATGGATTAATAACCCCAGGGGCTCACATCTGGTGAGGATGGGCTTGGCACACACCCAGGGTCCTGAGCTGGATATCATCATTCTTCTCTTTCTTAGTCACTCCTTTACTTTTGACTCTCTCTCTCTCACTCTCACGGTAACTCGGAAATTTTTTTTTGACTGGTGCAGCATAAGCCTCAGGCTTCCTTGCACCGTATGGCTAATAATAATAATAATATATTAACAAAATCTGAAAAAGTCTACATAGTATGCTATCCATGAACTACATCTCCACATCCAATCATTTGGAAAATGCTGCTTTAGCATTTGCAACCAAACTGCAGTAAGTAGTTCTAGATAATAGCCAAGAAAAAAAAAAAAATTTGGAAAGTATTTTGTATTAGCATGTTGGTACAGTTTTAAAATGATAAACATACACTCAAATGGTGATAATTGTATCTTCCAAGTTAATGGAAAAATAAGTACTCACAGTGATAAATCGATTGTGGGCAGTGAGGACTAATTAACTGTCTGCAACAGGTGTGTAACATACCAAAGAAGTTAATATCTTCTGTGCATTGAGTTCACCAAAAGTTTGGGAGCCATTCTTTTTTTAGAGAAAAGATAGTTACTAATGTTATGTATCTTATATACTTGAGATCTCGCTTTACATCATTGATAGTGACCAGGAAAGAAAAATAATTTTTCAACAAAATGGTGTGCCCTTCCCTCCCCATTACCTAATGCAAGTGTGAGATTTTGTAAATCCCCAATTCCTAGGTTGTTAGATTATTCACCATTCCCCATAAGAGGGGAATAACTCACAACATCTAAAAGCACTCAGTTTCTTTATGAGATGGTTTTCATCATTTATCACCTGCCATTACCACAATCCATTAATAAACTAAAGGACAGTATTACTATCACTATTGTTCAGTGAACTCCTTATGTGTTTGTTATGTTGTCTGCTGCATCACTTCCAGTTGGTATTTACTGAGCACTGTAAACTACATATTTTACACAGAAACTGATGAAGAAAAATATTTACTTATTCTTCTTCAGTTCCTTTGTGATACCATGTATTTAGCAAAAGAAACAACTGGTGTGAAACTTCTTCAATACTCTATATAAGCATTCAAGTTTTTTTTTTTTTTTTTTTATATAAGGGAATTGTTAAATGGTTTCATGAATGGTTTAAATTAAAAAAAAAAAAAAAAGTACACATTAAATTTACAGATTCCAGAAATATTTTGTAACAATGATATTGTTCCTATAAGCAGATACTAAATCACATTTCTGGAGGGGGAGAGATCTTTTACTGAATGGTGTAAACATGATCATTCAACAAGGAAGGTTCCCTGCTATTTTATTTGCCATTAAATTTTACCAAAGAATACTACATTATACTTCCCTCACATTTTAAAATGTGATATTTTTTATTTTTCTTTATAGTTAGTGTATGAAGCCTTTGAAATGTTTCAGCAAGATCATAAGGAATGTCAGGAAAACAAAGGTGATATGAAACCTTTCTATGATGCTAATTCTGCTGTTACTGCTAGCTACCTTGCCCGTGCCGTTATGAATCATCTTTTAAGAAGTGGACCACAAAATATTATTACACATGATTTATGCCAGATATCATAGCAAAAATAAAAATTCATTATAATATAATAATAAAAATTCATACTTGTAGATGCAAATACATCATGATAAATTTCTATTCTCCTTGAAGTCAACAGACTTTAAAAAAAAAAAAAAAAAAGTACTTAGAGATGGCTTTTAGAAAAATTAGGGTTGATCCCTATATGTTTCTAAAAAACTTTCATCACTGACAAATTAAATTTCTGTCTCAATAGAGTAAAACTTTTATACACCTTCCTAGTTGCTCTTGATAGATTTTAAGCTCTCCTGTGTGAATCATTTCCTCATAACTTTCCATATTGTAAATATTAACAGTTTAACTCTGTGGATAGTTTGTTATTTACGTATAAAGCTATTTTAAATAACTTTAATTCTGTTTAAGTTCTTTGCACATGAGTTTTCTTGATTGACTTGTGTGAGGCCGATAAAAAAATATATATTACAGTAAATGAAGAATCTCATATGCATTCAGATAATTATTTGTGTAAAAAAAAAATTACAAAATATTGACTTGCATATTAATCTATATATGTATGTGTGTGTGTTAATTTCTTCTCATACTCTAATACAGCCCCAGGATGGCTAGAGGAATATCTAAACCTAAGCTATGCTATAGCTGTTTTTTGGCAGCCAGTATATTAGTGCTAAAGTTAGCAATGTGCTGTGTATTTTTTTGTGGCAGCATACATGTTTGATTTTCCAGCATGCATTCTTGTGGCTACGAATGTTACCCCAAGACCAAGTAAACTTAAATTTTATGTAATTGAGGATAAAACACATACTGTAGAATAAATTTTACTTTATAAAAACATCTCTATAAATTAAAAATTTGAAACTCATAAATTCTAATGCTAACTGAAATAAAGTAACATAATTAATTAAAACACTAAAGATCATTAAAAAAAATAAATTTTATTAAGAAATGCAAATGGAGATCTCTCTCTCTCTCTCTCTCTCTCTCTCTCTCTCTCTCTCTCTCACACACACACACACACACATCATGGAGGAATATTCATATATAATAATCAAAAATCAAAATACATACTCTAAAAATTCTGAAATGTTTTGTTATTGACATAATATAGAAAATAAGTAATAAGGCATGAGCTTTGCATAAATTAACAACAGCTCTTCAGTTTATTCAGTGATAAAGAGGTGTTCTGCATATAGTTTGAAATGTATAAATTTCATTAATCATTTTTATTTATTTATGTAGAGCTGTGAGCAGTATTCAGAAATACTGCTCACAGAGAAAAATATATTCAGAAATCATAAATATCATAGACATTTTAAGGGAAAATTAAAATTCTTCCATTCATGGTTATTAAATATAGATATTCTTTTTCAACAGATATGGTTTCCCAAAAATTATGATAGCAACACTATAACTTCACTGCAACTCTTCTTCAATAAATTTGTACAATATAAGAACAGATATATTTTAAAATGTTAACTGTTTATAGTATTTGAATGAAGCATAGCCGTGCTTTCAGTGTATGTGTTTCATTCTTACTTAAAAAAGTAATTTTTGTATATTTAATCATTTTTGTGAAATAATTTTATTTTCATCATTATTCTTTTGGCAGTAAAATATCTTTGGCAAAAAAAAAAAAAAAAAAAGGATATAATCATTACTCAGATGTTTATTTATTTATTTATGTTTTGTTCAGAAAAATCGTAACCCCAAGTTATGTATTGCTTTTTTATGGTATGAGTTTTAATTTTATTTTGGATTGCAGTTCTCTTGGTTTTTCATTGATCCGTTGATATATCCAAAAACCACTGAAGGCAAACTTCCACACATCTCTCCTTCAACTATCCTACCTCAATTTGAATTTATACCCCTATGTATCTAGTCTGAACAAGAGGAAGAATGCCATCAGCATTAAGCTTGTTCAATTCAAAGCCTTAAACACCTCCGCCAGATCTCTCTTAAGTGCCTAGTCTTCAGATGCTGTAGTTTTCAGAACTGAAGCCTTTCTTGATAAAAGCCCTCAACAATCTCATTGCTCTTCTCTGCACCCATTCCAGCAGATCCACATTCTTTCTAAAATGAGGCCTCTGGACCTGCATGCAGTACTCAAATAGGGTTCGAGCCCGTGAGCCACCAAATACGGAGGATGCGGAAAGGTCAGGGAATGACCACCGCATATCCCCGGAGCAATATGGCCATAGTTGCTAATGCTCCTAAAAACCAAATAACAACAACAACAGTACTCAAATATGGCCTAACCATTGCCTTATAGAAGATAATCAACTTCTTATCACTAATTCCTGTGTATCATTGACTAAACCCCATGAGCTGTCTCTTGGCCGCCTGTCTGTAGTGCTCAGAGAACTTCATATCTAACTGCACAATTACCCCCAGGTCTTTTTCATTTACCATTTACTCTGAGTGTAGTGCCATTCAGTTGGTATGTTAATCTGGAATTACAGTTACCCATATAATACATTTGTCAATGTTAAACCTGAATTACCATTTCTTAGATCTTGTACACAGTAGCATACCTTGATTACTGTCATTAGCCACCCTGCCAACTTTTGTAACATTTGCAGGCTTAGATATTAAACTTACAAAGTTTAAAAAAATTAAACTTACAAATATAAGAACTTACATCAATATCATTAATAAATACAGATAAGAATAATAGGCCCAGTGCTGAATCTTGGGGGATTCCACTAATAACATTAGTCCAAGAAGAGCAATGTCCATTGATAGCCACTCTGTTTTCTCCCACTCATCCCTTTTTCCATAGCAGTAACCATCTTTTACCATCCATTTATCCATAGCAGTAACCATCTTTTACCATCCATTTATCCATAGCAGTAACCATCTTTTACCATCCATTTTCCATAGCAGTAACTTTCCCTTAATGCTAGTGCTTCAGTTTTTACAGCAGCGAAAGGAAAGTAAAACAATATTGGCTAACTTAATGTCTACAATAGCAGTATCAGTAGTACTGAACTAATGATCTTGATATATATTTTGCATCGATAATCTCATGTGAGAATATTTTTAAAGTTGAGGATTCCAGTGACCTAGCTAATAACAATTGGAGGTTGAACAATTTTATGATAACTGTAAAGGGACTATAAACAAAATTATTACATTTAAAAGGTAACCACCAGGAGCTGATTGAATCTATCCATTTATGTTAAAGGAAGCAACAAAAGAGGTGGCTATTCAGATGTAATTCATCCAGATTGAAGATATCCAAACATCTCTCTTTTTCACAAAAGTGAATCAAAGAATGAAATGAATAACTGCAGACTTGTGTGTGCGGCCTCTGCACCATGGAAGTTTATGAGGATATACAAGAATCCACATCCTTATTAAAATGACACCTGTACAAGAATGAAATTAAAACATTTACCAGTCCCACATTAATGTTTGTTGTATAAACTGATGCAATGTGGCATTGAAAGCAAATTATTACTGTGGATAAGGGATGATTAAGTCGTAGGAGACTATAGTTATAACTGGCCACTGCTTTTCCTGGACTGATATCATGAGTAGGGTCCTACATGGTTCAGTGTGAGGCCCCCCTCTATCTCTTTTACTATTATTTTGTTACAGTATAATGGAGCTTTCGTAATTGAAGTGTTTAAAGCTTTAAAAGAATTGAGTAAACTAAATGCCATTGAAATCTCTACTCTTTCCCAGATTGGCCATGATAAATTTAAATTGAAAAAAAAAGGATGATTGCAAAATAAATGTATTTTAAGTATAATATCAAAGTTCATTGATCGTACAAAGGGTGTAATACTGGAAAATGCAAGGTGTGGCATCTAGGTAGCAGTAATCCTAGAGTGAAAACCATTTGGGAAGCACTAAACTCAAGATCATTGGTAATGGGAAGGACTTGGAAGTTCTGATATGAACTTTCATGAACAGTCTGCTAGGATAATTCATGGAGTTGCCAATGATATATAAGAACTTTGCCAGTAGAGACAAAGAGGTGATTATATTATTCTGTAAAGCAGTAGTAAGGCCACACCTTGAATTCCTTGCAGGTTTGAAATTCTCACATTAGGATAAGCGTGGAACATTTGAAAAGGATATAAAGATGAGTGATCTAATTAGTTAAGGGCTCATAGGAATATTCTTTCAAGAGAAACTTGAATTCCATAAATTGCATTGTTTAAAACAGGTATTTCTAAGATAACATGATTGAATTGTTTAATGCTTTAAAAGGTAAAGTAAACATTATTGGTATCTCTACACTTGACATACACAAGGGGTATTGGTATCTTAGTCACATGACATACACAAGGGGTATAAATTTAAATTGAGGAGAATCATTGTAGAATAGTCAGAAAATTTTCTTTAGTCCAAGAGTGATTAGATGTAGATAACATTTGAAAGCGGAACATTGCCAGCATCAGCAAATAGGTGATTAATACATGTCTTAAAGCAGCTGTTAGATACCTTTATCTTCTTTGCATTCTTTCAGTAATTGATATGATAAGTTGGAAAGATTGCAGAGAAACAACAACAAGATTACTTAAAAGCATAAAAATTTTTACCAAGAAGACTTAGTGATAGTAATAGTATTCCCCATATAGTGCAAGGAGGCCACAGGCTTTTACTGCAGTGGCAAAAAAAACCACACCTAGTAAATAAGCAAATACAAATTATATGCTTTCCTTCATCCTCCTACAGGTACGAGTTGACCTTTGAATTTATTCAAACCGTCAGCCTCAACTACCTGCGAGGGCAACTTGTTCCAGCAGTCGATGACTTTCTGGCTAAAAAAAAACTTCCTACAATCTAATCTAAACCTCAACCCCTGTAATTTGAATTTATGATCCCTGGTTCTGGAATTCTTTATAACAGTGAAAGTTCCACCTTCATTCATTTTATTAATCCCTCTCAGTGCCTTATAAACCTCAATCGGGTCACCTCTGAAGTGCCTGGTTGCCAAGCTCTGTATTCCGTATAATTGGAGTCTTTCCTTATACGGTTGTCCTTTTTGATGATCTCACCATTCGAGTTGCTAATCTTCGGAACCTTTCAAGAAGCTCAATGTCTTTTTTCAGATGAGGTCTCCATACTTGAACACAGAATTTCAAATGTGGTCTTACAATTGCCTTATACAGTGTGATTATGACTTCCCTATCTCTACAAGATAACGTTTGAAAAATCATCAATAGGACACCATGGGCTTTCCTGGCTGCCTGTTTACACTGTTCATAAAACTTCATATCTGCCTGTATCATAACTCCCAGATCCCTTTCTTCCTGTACTGTTTTTAATTAAGCTCCACCAAGTGTATAATTTATTTTGGGGTTGCTCTTCCCCAAATGTAAGATGTTGCATTTTTGCTGCATTAAAACTTAGCTGCCACTTTTCTGACCATTCCTGAAGCCTATTCAAGTCATCCTCAAGCAGTGCTGCTTGGCACTGATTATTAACGACCAATCTTTACGTTGTCTGCAAATTTTGACATGACTTGAGCTGTATCTGTAAATTTCAGTGTCTTGAAATTAGTAAACTGCATGGAGAGTTAATTGAATATGTTTAAAGCTTTAAAAGAGTTGGTTAAACTAAATGTTGTTGGCACATCTTTACTTTTTCTCAGACAACACACATGACACGTTTAAATTGAAAAAGCATAGTGGCAGAAGTTTGCATTCAGCCAAAGGAGTTTTTTGTTTTGTTTTTTTCTGATATTATGTAGCATTGCTTCCTACATTATTCAGCTAATATCATGCCAGGCATACTCAGTTTTATTTTGATATGCCCCATTCAGCAGATATAATCTTTAATCCATATGCTTTTTGATCATTTGCTTAACCCACTTACACTCTTCTGGCATGTCTATCTTTTCCTGTACATGTTGTACTTACCATCTGTTATATTAGATTGGTCATGTTTCTGATATTTCTATTACATTAAAATTTATTAATTTAACCCAGGCCGTGAATCTGTCAATCATACTGACTCTGTGCTATTGAGTTGGGTTTTTTCTTTTTTTGTGCTTTATAAGCTTTGCTTCCTTGCATCATGCTGCCAGTACTGATATTATGACATTGTATGGCCCTTGATAATTAAAAAATGGGCCCTGAAAAATATTTAAAGGCTTTTAGATTTCTTTATATAATTAACTTTTATTTGTGCATTAATTATAAATCAATTAAAATGATAAAGTAGATAAAATGTGCTCTGTGGATGTTGAATAGGAAACTAATTACCATATACTTTCCACTTAATTTTAATTTTTGTACTATCTTAACAAAAGCCAGTTATGATTGTTTGGGCTATTATTCTTTGTCACATTTCTTCAATCATTAAGATCCATTCTGCAAAATAATGCTGTTGATAGTTTATTGTGCTTACTAGGAGTTTACCGTATTGTACGTTTTTTGAAAGTTGTGCCAATTCTTGGAAGATACAGAAGACCAAAGAAGTCATAAAACAAAGAACTGACAATTCAACCTCACAGCAGCTATACTAACATTTAAGCCAGGTGGGAAGGAGCAGCAGTGCGTAGCATACGCTTCTTGATTAGACCGGGGTTCGAGCCTGTCACCACCAAATACGGAGGATGCGGAAAGGTCAGAGAATGACTACAGCATATTCCCGGAGCAATATGGCCTTAGTTGCTAATGCTCCTAAAAACCAAACAACACACACACACACACACACTAACATTTAAAATACTAGTTGCCATGGCAGCTGTGTTTGTTGAACCCTATCTAACCAATATTTAAAATCATAAAATTTATTAACTGTGATTCTAGAATTAGTATATTCTGAGGTTGCTGTTTTTTCTCCTTCAAATCCAGGGACAAAATGGCTTAACATAAAGAATTTGGAAATAAAGACATACCATTCCATATTTTCAAGTACAGAACTTAAGAGTGATAATTAAATAAATGAAATTATGAATTCATTTAATTAATAATTTTAAGAAAAATTAATTAAATTATAAGATTTATTAAATATTTATTTATTTATTATTATTTATTAAATTAGTATCCAAAGTGGCCTGCAACTGTTATATAAAAGCTACAGACTTCGATAATAATTGATTCAGATAATAAAAATCGTAGTCAAATTTTAAAAATAAGTCATAAATTCAATTATTCTGAGTCTTTTTTTTAATTTATTTAGCACCTATGGTTGAGCCATAATTGCCATACCCCAGTTATTTCACTGACTTCCCACTAATGCACCATGATGGTAAGTGAATAGTATTAGTAGTGGCAAATGCAAGAAAGCAAATACTTATACAGCATTTGCCAAAAAAAAAAAAAAAAAAACATTTTACTTATCCATTCCCTTCAATAGTTTGTCTAGTTCTTCCTTGAATTTATTCAAGATATCTACTTCCACCACAATGGATGGAAGCTTGTTCCAACAACCAACCACCCATAGGCTGGAGGCAAACTTCCACACATCTATTCTGCAATCACCATTCCTTAATATGAATTTATGACCTCCTCATGTGCACAGTCCCATCAGCATTGAGTTTGCTCAAGCAATTCAAAGCCTTAAACTAACTCCTCAGTCAGATGACTTCACAGGTTCCTAGTCTCCATATGCTGCACTTTGCAGAACTGAAGCCTTTCTTGGTAAAAGCATCCCTTTTTTCTGCCCCATCAGTCTCACTGTACCTGTTCCATCAGCTCTACATCCTTCCTAAAATGAGTCAGCACTCTGAATATGCACACACTGAATATGTCACCACTGATCATTTTGAGAAAAAGCTTGTAATGTTATGTGCAGACTATTGACCTGTAAAAAAGTAGTCCCAAGCTTATGATGATTTGCAGTTCTTGTGAGTCACCTTTATAGTGATATGATTTCATTGCACAAGTATTCAGTTCTAGACACTTTTTCCAGAAACTAGGGACATCGGGTACAGTATGTGCACATATGAGAGTCTGCCTCTTTATGTTGTTTGCATCACTAAACGGTTCACGTATAAGTTATCAAGAAAAAACACAACACTTTTGAATGTCTACATTTTTGATATGCTGTGCTGAAATTGGTGAGCTTGGTGTTAAATGTGTAAAACACAGGAATTTATTATTCAAGCAAACATATTTATTTTCAAATTGTGACTGAAGTTTACCATAATAGTTCTTTCTTCAAAGATGCTCTCCACGCCAGATATGATTTCACTTTTCAGTTCTTCTGTGGTAGGTGGAATTTTCCTATAAACATTGTCTTTCTTGAATTCAGATCTAGACAGTACTGTGACCAAAAACATCCAGTCCTGTATTATTCAGTATCAATTTCATATCTATCCCTATCATTAAATTGAATCTTCGGGAAATGAAGAACCACATTCACTGCATGTGGTCTTGCTCCATCATATTGGGAAAATTTTTCTTCCTTGTTCACTCCTGCACTTTGTTGTCAAATTTTGCATTTTGTCAGTAAATCATATGTACTGAATAACTGTTGGTTATTTTTCAACAGTTACTGTTAATATCTGGCTCAGATCCATAATCTGAGCCAGATATTAACAAATTAATCTTTTTCAGGATTGCCATATCTGCATTTTCTATGGAAACAGTTTTAAGTCTTGTCAAACAACAAAAGTGGATGTTTGTTTTAAATCCAGTGCAACAACCATTTTACAGATTTCCGCCTTGCGATATGAGTAATCACAGACTTTTAACATGAATAATACAAATAATCATGCAGACTTCTTTCTGCAAGGCTGCACTTCTTCCAACAGTGCACTTCTCATTATCCATCACAGAACCAGACTGTTCAAACTTAAAACACAAAACTGCTGATCCTTCTGGCCTTTTTGCAAAAATCTCATTTAAAAATCTTCTGCATTGTAATAAGCTGCCAATTTTGATGAAACCTTTGCACACAAAAAAAAACCATGTAGTTTCTCATGGAAGTACTTTCCCTGGTTTAGTTCTAGTACTTCCTGAACATCTCTTCTTTTTTTCTCATAGTCTTGCAGCCAATTCCATCTCTCAGTGTATTAGTGTTATACAAATCCCCCAACAGGCTGTGTGTTACATATGCCATTCCAGGTTCATGCATGTCCAAACAAAATGGTTTGCATGGATCTGCTTTTCCTGTTTATTTAGCTGCTATAAAATTAATCTGTGTATCTACTCATGCTAATATTTTCCCAAAAAACTTAATGCTGCTTCAGTAGGTTAGCATTGTCCTTGCATCCTCTATTATAATGATCCCACCTCTATGGAAGAATTCTCCTGTCAAGTTAGCATTAGCATTAGTAGAGGCATATGATGCAAGAAAGCAAGCTTATGCAGCATCAGCCAAAAAAAAAAAAAACCGCTTCCATTTCACCCCTCCGTTCATTCGAAATACCTGTCCAGCTGAGCCTTAAATTTATTTAGGCTATCAACTTACACAACAAGGGATAGAAGTCTGTTCCACCAACCAACTACCCGCTGGCTAAAGGCAAATTTCCGCACATCTATTCTACATCTGTCTTTCCTCAATCTGAATTTATGCCCTCAGGTGATTATTCTGAGCAAGGGGGAAGAATCCCATTGGCATTGAGCATGCTCAAACCATTGAAGGCTTTATACACCTCTATCAGATCACCTTGCCGGTGCCTAGTAATTTGTAAAACTTAAGCCTCTCTTCGTAAGAACAACCCTTTGTTCCATTCACTAATCTTGTTGCCCTTCTCTGTACTCGTTCCGGCAGCTCTACATCCTTCTTGAAATGAGGCCTCCAGACCTGTATACAGTACTCAAGGTGTGGCCTGACCATTGCCTTATACAAAGGAATAATCACCTCCTTTTCCCTGCTAGAAAAATTTCTGTATATCATTGACAGGACACCATGAGCTACTCTTGCAGCCCGTCTGCACTCCTCAGAGAACTTCATATCTGCCTGCACAATTACCCCCAGGTCCTTTTCATTCTCTACCACTGTCAGTGTAGTACCACAGAGTTGATACGTTGCTCTTTCCCATATGTAGTACTTTACATTTGTCAATGTTAAACTTCATTTGCCACCTCTCAGCCCATCTGCTCAACCTTTCCAGATCCTGTTGCAGCAGCATAGTGTCAGTAGTGCCCTTAACAACCCTGCCAACCTTTGTATCTTCTGCAAACTTGGACATTAAGCTTGATATACCATCATCGATATCATATATAAATACAGAAAACAATAATGGACCCAACACTGATCCCTGAGGGACTCCACTAATAACATTAGTCCACGATGAGCAGTGTCCATTGATTACCACTCTCTGTCTTCTCCCCCTCATTTGGTTTTTTTTTTTTTTTTTTTAGGAGCATTAGCAACTAAGGCTATATTGCTCCGGGATATGCGATGGTCATTCCCTGACCTTTCCACATCCTCCGTATTTGGTGGTGACGAGCTCGAACCCCGGTCTAATCAAGAAGCGTGTGCTATGCACTGCTGCTCCTTCCCTCCTGGCTTCTTCAGTGCCTTTCTCCCCCTCAATCATCCCTTTATCCATGCGGCAATTTGCCTCCAATGCCACACTGCTCCAATTTGTGCAGCAGTCTTCCATGTGCAACAGTATCAAAAGTCTTTCTAAGATCCAAATATATAATATCAAAGTTATTCCCTGCATCCAGTTATTTTGTGACTCCAACATAGTATCCAATCAAATTGGTCAGGCAAGGCTTTCCCTTAACAAAACCATGCTGTGTCCAAGCTATAACTGAAGTCTTGTCTAGATGATCCTGCAGTGCAGATCATGCTCGTACAGCTGAATTCCAGTGGCAGTTTGGGGGATGGGGTGGCCCTCAATATCAGTTTCAGCTTCTGGTTATACTTTTGTAAAATATTTTACACTATGAACTATTCTAAAGATTATATCGCCTATTCCTGGAATTGGAATGTAGGTTGGTCTATCAGAGAAATTTCCCCCTTCTAGATTGAGGGAAGAGGAACTGAATGTGATTCCGTTAATAGTATTGAGTTGGGTAGTACACTTAGAATATTCAGTTTTTGATTCAATTATTGTGTGCTGTGGTTCTGTAAATGCCTAACCTGCCTAAAATGTGGGTTGGGTCTGCTACATTGATGACATTTTTCTCCTCTGATATCATAGCAATGAGTCTTTAGGAGATTGCCACTTCTACATTAAGTACATTCACCCAGAACATCAGTTTCACCCTTGAACTAAAGGAAAACTATTCCCTTCTTTTCTGTGATATAACTGTGAAAATACATGTGAAGCCTATGATTGCAGTAGTTCCAACTTCAGCTTCAAATGCAACCCTCCTTCAGCATCAAGGTTGCTATTGTGAAGAGCCTGATGTGTTTTTTGATTTAAGAATTGAACCATAAATAACATTGCGTTGAACTATAATAAGCACAACCAGAAACTAAAGCAGATACGAGCAGCAATTTATACTCCACTCCCCAATATCCATACCATGATTTATAAACTGCTAATGTGGAAAAAAATGTGCTATGCAGGGCACTCTGACTGAAAACCATACCAGATTTGAAGAATATTCCAAGGATACAAAATTAGAGAAACTGGGTGAAGCAGTGTTGCCTTCTATAATCTTGTAGAACTACAGGTATTGCCTTCTATAGTATCTTGTAGAACTACAAGGTAAAGCATTGCAAATTCTATCTATAGAACATCACCAAGGATATCATGATATTTCTTGAGCATTGACATGGCTTCCTGGGTTGTATCCAGGAGGCAGTGTCAATCACAATAATGAGAGATTTTGCAAGAATTAATGCTCTCTGGTGAACCATGATAGCAGCTTAATGTAACACAATAACCATGAAATTGCCATAAAAAGGACAGTGGGCAGTCAGTGACCATCCCAACCAATCAGCAGCTCCCTTCAGATTCTCATAGTCTTGCAGCCAATTCCACCGCTCCAAAAAGCTTCCTTTTAGGACTGGACTGGCAAGACAGCATACACAGACGATTGAATCACCAAGCACCGTCCAGCAATAATGACTGGAAAATTCAACTAAATGCATTCATTTTTCCAGACAAACCTGCACAGATACATTTTTCCCACTTGTAAAATCAGTAGAATTGATAGGTATCACAGTATCTTAGTGTAGCTAGTTCAAACATTTTTCTTTATTGAAGATCCATAATCTGGCTTTGTAAATTTTAATAAAATTCTTAGGAAAGAACACACATACACACAGTTAAGTGTTTGTTATGCTGCCTATACTGAATTTCTTTATTACTGTAATGAGTATTCGGCGAAGGTAAAGAAAACCAACACGAGAACCACGGGAAACATCGGCCAACTTATGCAGAAAATTAGGTTCCTGTTACTGCATTTTAGCGCTGCTTGCTCGGTAAACAGATGGTAGGTGTTATCGGTGTGGAGCAGAAGTCGAGAATGATATATTGATTGACAGGCAGGCATAGCAAATGATATGCTGATTGGTGCATGAACACAATAGATGATAACATTGGTTTTGTATCACTTGCCCTAATGAATGCTTTCCATAATGGTGAAAAAAGGTCAGGTTACCTCCATTTGAATCCCATGGGAGCTTGAACCCCTCCTGAAGTGGAGGGGGTAACCTGACCTTTTTTCCTTTGACTCATGGGTGGACTAGCTCAAATTGTTTATTAACAAAATATTAATTTTTTATTACTGTATTTTTATTTTTAAAAGACACTCGTGCGGATACACACATATCATAATGCCAATTAACACCTCAATAGCTACTCTATATATATAAAGAATCTTTCTTTTTTTTCCTATTATTTCCTAACCTAACCTATAAGGTTAGGTCACGAAATATAAGAAAACCTTTTTCCTTTTTTCGTAACCAAACTTACAGAGCCATGCCGAGGGTGAGGCGAACGAGGCTCCTTCCTCAGATTAAAAGCTGAAAGGGGGGGGGGGGTGCCAAAAGAAAGATTAAATAATTGGCGCCTTCGTAGCCAGGTGGGCAGGAGCAGAAGTGCGTAGCACACGCTTCTTGATTAGACCGGGGTTCGAGCCCGTGACCACCAAATACGGAGGATGCGGAAAGGTCAGGGAATGACCACCGCATAACTCCGGAGCAATATGGCCTTAGTTGCTAATGCTCCTAAAAACCAAAATAACAAACAATAACAATTAAATAATTGCCAACGTTGCCATGATTAACATTAGGGTACATTTTAGTACCTTGCCTCAGGTACTAAAATGGCTCGGCATGGCCCTGCAAACCTAAATCAATAACATAGTAAGAACACTCATGAACTCCAAAAATCTGTTTTTAATAATGAGAAAAAAACATAATGAAAAACATAAAAATGAACGGAACTTTTTCAAAAAAAAAATTCATGAATACAAATCATATAGTTGGACCTCAATAGCTATTTGCAATTTGAGTAATAATATTCTGAAAAGTATCTTCATGATTTTTCCCATAACTTTGATGCCACGTATATTCATTCATGTGACCCGTTAACATATCTTTACAGCTGCCATTTAGTCTTTCAGTCTCTTCCACTGAGCTTTGATGTTATTCATATGTGTTCCTGTATGTGGATCTACAAAATGTTCCTTGTGTTTCACCGTTAAATGTTTGTAATTGTTTTTTTCTAAGGCCGTAATATGCCTATATCCACGCCATTCATCTGTTATGATGATAGTATTTTTCTTCACTACTTTTCTAATAATGCTTAAAAGAGTTTTTGCTTCCGATTTTTTATGAATTTCATGAAGACGAATTTTAATTCTCTTTCAAATACTCCAAACACCCATTTCTTAGCAGTTAAATTTCCTCTGTGATGTTTTGGTTTTACCAATACAGTTTCATCTCCTTCTACAGTTTCCCCTGATCCACCCAACTTAATGGGCTTTTTGAAAACTGCAATTAACAAATATCTCTTAGTTTCTTATAAAATTTAATTGCTGTTACTTTCGAAATCTCCAATTGGAATGCTGTCATAGTTACTGGCATGCACGTTGACCAAAATTATATAATATACATTATCTTTTTTTTTAATGGACGTTTTGTATTTTCCATAAAACTATGTTTTAATAAAGAAACATGTGCAGAACATTTTTTACAATACCAGAACTTTCCACATGACTCTGTTCATGATTCAATTAATTTAAAATAATCATCGCACACTTAAAACAGTAAAATTTCAGTGTCTTATTAATTTAGTTTTCATCAAAAAATCAAGCGACATTTTATTTTCCTTACAAATTTCTTCCATTTTTAAAAGATTAATCGCTACTATTACCTGTTTACCGTTCATTACAAAACGAATTATGGACCGTTCTTTACTCATAAATACACATCATAATGCCAACCAATGCTTACACAGTAGCTTGTCGTCTGCCATGCCCACCACCAATTATTTCATCATTTGCCTCACCTACCTGTCATCAATATATCGTTCTCGACTTCTGCTCCAGACCGATAACACCTACCATCTGTTTACCGAGAGAGCAGTGCTAGAGTGTGGTATCAGAAACTAATTTTCCGGGTAAGTTAGCCGATGTTTCCAGTGGTTTTCGTGTTGGCTTTCTTTACCTTATCCGAGTATTCTGTTGCATATGCTAATTTCTTTTCAAAGTAAATGGATTGTCTGCCTTTAATTCACACTTATGTTTATGAAAATTAATGCAAAATTTTATGTTTGTTTGTTATTTGGTTTTTAGGAGCATTAGCAACTAAGGCCATATTGCTCCGGGATATGCGGTGGTCATTCCTTGACCTTTCCGCATCCTCCGTATTTGGTGGTGACGGGCTCGAACCCCGGTCTAATCAAGAAGCGTGTGCTACGCACTGCTGCTCCTTCCCACCTGGCTACGGAGGCGCCTGCAAAATTTTATGTACTTTATGAATAAAATATAAACATAAATCATTTTTGAAGAAAAAAGGCCATAACTGTGCATTTATGTGCCAATTGAAGGAAAGAATATTAAAATAAATTAATATTTTTCATTATTTCATGTACATCAAATTCATATCTGTGTCCATGTTGTTGAAAAGATTATTTTTAAATAAAATGCTCATCTAATTAAAATTGTATATAAGTGTAAAAATGTATTCTTGAAAATTTCAGCATTTATCATTAAACCATGCTATACAAATTACTAGTATGTATTATTGCTTGGCTATGATTAAATAAATTTGTAAAAGAATGGTAATTTTAGTCCTACTTTAAGAATAAACTGGGATTATGTATGGAATTTTATCTGACACAAAATTTTAGTTTTTATACTGCTTATTGAAATATTATATTTACTTGAAATCAGGATAACTCATGCAACTGTTTTTATTTACTTTTGGTAATGAATTCATGTATAGATAAATAATGATGAAAAATTCAGTGCAAATTATAAATAACAATGAAAACGAACAGTAGGTTATATTATTCATTAGTCTTACAGTGACAGTTTTAGATATGAGAATTTGCTTAACTTCCAAGCTTATGTTATGGTAATAATATCAAGTGTATTGCCACTTGTAAAGGTCACACATTGTCTTTTCATAATATGCCAAAATAAAACACCACTTTGTTTGTTTGTTTGTTTAATAAAATTTGAAAAGAAACTTTCCTTAGTGTACTTACTGCACATTTATTTAAACACTGTTTTTTGGTTTTTAAAATATTATGTACTAGGATATTTGTACAATTTATCTTGGCATTTTTTAAAAACATATTGTAATATGTCTGAAAATAATAATTTGTTGGATTTATGAAGTCCGGAATATATAGACTGTATTCAGATATAGTTGCATGCCCTCCAGTCAGTGTTGAATCCAGGAGAGTGACCGGGGGTGAATTTCACCCCCCGGTGAAAAATAGTAATATTTATTTTATAAAACACGAATTCAATAATTTTATGTCAAATAAACATAACATGAAAAATCACATCAACTGAGTGTGATACTTGTTAGTTAGTACACGGCGAAAATAAATCCCTAAAATTCAAAAGAGACAAAATTTTCAAAATAATTAAATGGGCAGTATTTCTAGCTGCACAAATTGTAACTAAAAGCCACTATTTCAAGTGTCCGCATTTTGGTTTTATAGTTTTCAGATTCCCTTTATTTTCACACAAACCATCTCTTGATATTGTTTCACACAAATGGTCTTCTTGCGACTAATTCTTTGATTGTGTAACGCAAACAAGATCACAGTCCATGAATAGGTTCCCTGAAATGGTTCCTGACAGATGCTATTGTAATTATAAAGTGTCCCGTGGCTTTCAGGGCTGGCTAAATGTCTGGGCAGAGAGAGGAGTCTACTGCAACCACTAATTCAATTGTTGGCAGTTTTGCTTTATGGTTTTCACATTCCCTTTGTTTGTTTTTTTCACAGCAAGACTCTACTTGTGGCTAATTCTTCCTTTGTATACTGCAAACAAGACAGTTTGGTCACAGCCTATAAACAATACATTTTGATAACCTTTTTATTATATATGCATCTGTACTGTAATATTGTGTGAAGATAGGCTTAGAGGGCCCGAATGAATTATCGGAAAAATTAATAAATTAAGTGATTGATACCACACAAAGAAAAAGCCAATAAGAATAAGGTTATTACAATACAGTACTTGCATGTTTGATTAGAATTTGTATTTTTTTTTTTTTTTTTTTTTTTGCAAATTTTAATTGGTGATTTTCATATTATCCAACTGTGATTATTGTCAGTAATGTGGTTTTTGTGAACTGACTATTAGTATTTAGATGTTAAGTAATAAATATTTCCTTTTGTTTTCTCATATTCTCTAATTATAACATTTATAAATATGCATAAATGTAAATATACAGATTTGTTTATAACATATACATATGTTGTAAATATTAAATAATAATAAAAAAATATACACATATACTACATGTATTCCCCGAAGTTTACATTCTCCCCCCCCTGTGCAATCGCTCTGGATTCAACACTGCCTTCAGTGACAAAGAAAGAAATTACCTTATATTCTGATGTACAAGTTTACTTCTGGTTTTTGCAGTTAAAATTTGTGCTTAATTTTAATTTTCCCTATAAGTCAACCTTTTTTTTTTTTAAAGCATTTTGCAACTTGCATAGTGATGTATTAGTACAATCTGCATTAAAGAACCAGTCATTCAACTTTATAATTCAGTTATTACTTTTTTTTTTTTTTTTTTATGAAAACCCCAAACACGAGAGCTATTAGAACCTATAGTACCTAGTACTGTGCTTGGGTTGGAGGTTGAAAAGACAAAAGGAGATATTTGTTGACATTGGACTTGAACTTCTGTAGACTGTAATTTTCAAGAAATACATATGAAGGAAGGTTGTTCCAGAAAATAGCAGTTGAATGAATGAATAAACGAGGAAGATGAAAAGTTGGTTCAGTGAGTTTGAAGTTGGACAGTAAATGGATGTTGGCTGGTGGCGGCACGTGTTCGGACTGTTTTGAAAGAGAGGGCAGGAATTATAGAAGCTAATTCAGAAGAACAGTGCCCATGGAAGTATTTGTAGAAGAGGCATGCAACAGAAACAGAACGTCTATGAGACAGCGAGTGCAGAGATGAGTCATTAATTAACCTAACTGCCCTCTTCTGAGTGGAATCATGAAGCCTGAGAGAGGTTTTGGGGGCACCACCCCAGATGTGGGAACAATATTCCATGGCAGGGCGGATTTGCGATTTATACAGAGTGAGCAGCTGTTTGGAAGAAAAGTAACGCCGAGACCGAAAGAGAAAACCAAGTTTTTTAGATGCAGAGGAAGCAATATTTGTAATGTGCTTGTGCCAAGAGAGATTAGAAGTCAGGGTAATCCCCAAAAGAGATATATCATTTTGCCTAGAAATCGGAGTGTCACTAAAGATAAGCATAGGAGTAGAAGAATCCTTTTTGCGAGATATAAGACAAGACTGAGTTTTAGAAGGGTTGAAATCAACTAAGTTGTCTTTGCCCCACTGGAGAATTATGAAGATCCGCATTTAAAGAATTGGTAGCAGATTTTCAAGAAATTGAAGCTGATTGAGCAGGACAAGGTTTCTCAAAATGGAAAGTGGAATGCAACGTGCTATCATCGGCAAAACTATGGATAGGATTTCCAATCAATGGAAGAAGGTCATTAATATACAAGAGGAAAAGAGTGGGAGAAAGAACTGAACCTTGGGGGACACCGCCATTAGTGGAGAAGTTAGAAGACAGAGAGCCATCTACCATCACCCTCAGTGAGTGATCAGAGAGAAAACTGGATAACCAATTACTAAAAACAGTTGGCAATCCATAAGATGGAAGCTTGTTTAGAAGACCTTTATGCCAAACACGATCGAAAGCCTTTCAGATGTCAAGAGCAACTACTTGTGTTTCCCCAAACCTTTCCATTGAATTAGTCCATAAATGGGTAACATAAGCCAGAATATCACCAGTGGATCGACATTGACGGAATCCATACTGGCGATCGTTGATCAGACGGAAGGTTTCTAGGTAGTTTAAGAGTTGGCGGTTAATTGATTTCTCCATTACTTTAGAAAGAGTAGAAGTAATTGCAGTGGGACAATAATTGGATGGGAGGGATTTGTCACCCTTTTTAGGAACTTGCTGGATATGAGCAAATTTCCAAGCAGAAGGAAAAACACCTTTGGAATAAGAAAGTGAAAATAGGCAGCAAAGAATAGGAGTAAATTCAGGAGCACAAGTTTTGAGAACAAGTGGAGAAATACCATCGGAACCTGGAGCTTTCTTAGCATCAAGATTCCTCAAAATTCTTCTGACATCCTTTTGACGGAAGACCACAGGAGATATTGAATGGAGTGTGTTGGGAATGGTGGGAGGTGTTTTGCCAAGATCATTAATACATGAGTTGGAAGAAAAATGGGATGCTAGCAGGTTAGCTTTATCCTTGGCTGAAGTGATAATAGAACCATCTGGTTTGGACAGATGTGGGAGCAGAGATGGGCAAAAGTTGCGGCCAATTACAATATGCAACATTCTTCTCTTGAACAGCCTTAGCACATTTATTGGAAAACCAAGATTTAGATAAAGGACGAGATTTTAAAGTGGAGTGTGGGATAAAGGATTCCATTCCTGCAAGAATAATTTCACCGACACGATCCGAGCAAACGTTGACATCAGAAGTTTTGAAAAAGTAATCTGACCAAGGAAAAGAAGAAAAGAAATCTTGCAGGTCATCCCATTTTGCATTCTTGTAATGCCAAACAATACGAGGTTGGGAATAGTCATGAGATAAAGGCTCCATTAGAGAAGAGACAATCACCAAGTTGTCAACCGAGGTGCCTAAAGGACCTCTCATTTCGACTGTGTACTTAGAAGGGTTGTTTGTGAGAAAAGGATCAAGCCTGTTGGCTGCATGGTTAGGACTGTCCGGTATTCTTGTAGCTAAATGAACAATCTGTGCAAGGTCATTAGTAATTGCAAAAGCCTCAGCATCTCGACCAACTGGGTCAGTGTGACTAGAAAACGGAAGCCAGCTGGAGTTGTGAACATTAAAATCACCAAGGAAAATTACCTCACTGTTAGGAAAGTTGGACTGGAGAAAGTCAAGTTGCAAAGAGAGGAAGTCAAAGAGCTCCAAGTGATTAGTGGAATTGGGAGAGCGGTAGAGACAATAGATGAATTTGACACAATGAGGTAGAGAGATTTTAAGCCAGAGAAGATCAAAGAGAGGAGATTCCAAATTGCCAAGTCTCTGACAGTGAATATCAGAATGGACATATGCACAAGTACCACCTTTGAGAGGAAAGGAATCATACAGCGAATAATTTGGGCATCTGAGATGAGCAGTAGTTGAATCAACTGATAACTGAGATTCTGTGAGAAAAAGTACATGGGGTTTGGCAGACTGCAAGTGGAAATGGACATCGTTGAGATTAGAATTGAGACCACGTATATTTGTGAAATGAATTAGGAAGTGCTTGGGAGGTTTAGATCTTTTCTATGAAAAGATCTAAACCTTGTAGAAAAGCCTTGTAGAAAATCTTGCATGATGAGTAAAATAGTTTTAGTATTCCAAATTAGACAGAAAATTCAGATGTTAGCAGTCCAAAGGGTAACCGGTATACAAGTTGGTGAAAACAACATAAAAGATGTCAAAATGCCCACAAAACTGCAACAGGCTGCAAAGCGAAACAGGTCATTTAAAATTATCTGTTATGGTAGGTACTTGCTCTATTTACAGCCAGAATGGCAATATAGTTCAGTTTATATTGTGAAATTTTATCACACTGTACAGTAAACCATTAAATAAGTGGAAAGTCCAATATTCTGTCACATTGTTCTTCTACTTAAATATTCTCTTAAGTAGAAGAACAATGCAACATTACTCTTATTATATGTATGTGACTTTGATTACATGACTGACCCATTCCTTGTATGCAACAAATTTCAAATATATTTGATCTGCAATAGTACTGGTTATTATATTTGATATGGTTAGTATATTTGTAAGGTCAGGAAACCTTATTATGAAAAACCACCAGCTAAGAGAGTAAAGAATGATGGAAAAAAAGTTTTTCACATATATGAATACAGAGAAGAAAGGAAGGAATCAGATCAGATCCTTGCATAATAAGTATAGAAAAATTTTAGAAATACCTAAATATGATTTAGGTGTGGATAAATTGAATGGATACTTAACATTGATATTTAGAGGGAAAAAGAACATGGTTAGAGAAACTGCAAGTGAAGCTGAAAAGCATGAAATTAGTGATATTGAAATTACAGAAGATTGTTTATCACAAAAAGGTTTCTGGATTTAATGGCATATGCATAGTAATTTTGAGGGAACTGGGCAGAGATTGCATTGAACCATTAAGATTAATTACACTGGCCAACATGATTTTACCTCCACTTTATATATCAGCGCTTGCAGTCAATATTTTGTTTAGATTTCAAAAATAATTCTTAAAATTTCATATTGCATTATGCCACAGTTCCAAATTACACAGTACATATATAATACATATATGTACCCATAATACATATATCTTACTACAATTTAAGGAAGTAGATATGACACTGATTTCTAGTATTACATGCAAATAATAATATTTGCATGTGCTCATAGATGGTGGCAGTAATGTTGGAGAGAGAGTTAATAACATGTTCAATCTTGTCTGTCTGCCTCCCTTCCACCTTTCTGTAATAGTTTCTTCTGAGTTTTGCTTAGCATTGTATTATTAAACGTATTTCAGCTGAAGCAAAGGAAGTGACTGAATCCTTCGCAGTGTGTTTCTTTTTTTAAAAGAAAACCTGAGAATTTTTTTTATGAAAGCACAAGAAGTATTAGAACTTATAGTACTTAGTAGCGTGCATGGGTTGAAGGTTGAGAAGAAACTTGTTGATATTAGAATGGAATTCTAATGTCAATGAAGAGTTCTGTAGATTGCAATTTTCAGGAAATATGAGGGTGGTTCAATAAAGGATCGCATTGACCTAGCTGCAGAGGTTGCTAGCCTGTTGATTCTTGGCACAGGTTATAGTCCTTCTCTACATAGCCACCATGCAGATTTACACATTTTTCCCATAGATGGATGAGGCTACGGATACTGTTTTTGTAGAAGTGGTGAGGTTAGTCTTTGAACCACGACTCTATTTCAGAAATGAGTGTCTCATCATCAGGGAAGTGGGTCCCCTGAAGAAATGATTTGAGAGAAGGAAACAAGAAGTCCAACGCTGCAAGATTGGGTGAGTAGGCTGGATGGGACAATATTTTATATCCACAAGTGGCCGCTTGTGTTGCTGCAATTTCAGACATGTGAACTGTGGCATTGTCTTGAAGCATTCTCACACCATTGGACAGCATTCCACGCCTATATGTTTTGATTTTCTTCCATAATTTTGTGAGTAAGTTGGCATAATAGGCACCTGTAATTGTTCTACCTTTTGACAGGTAATCAGTCATTATTACAACTTTCTCATTCCAAAACACTGTCAGCAAGACCTTTCCTGCTGACGCTTGAACCCTTGCTTTCTGGGGTGGGGGGGATGAATCATGATATTGCCATTTCATGGACTGCTTTTTACTTTCAGGGTCGAAATGGTGTATCCAACTTTCATCCTGAGTGATTAGACGAGAGAAAAAGTCTTCCTCATTTTTTTTGGCACTGGGCTAACAACTCTTATGATTTCTGTTGTCGATCAGCCTTCTGGAAACCTGTCAATAATCGGGGAATCCTTCTTGCACTCAATTTCCGTAAATGGAGTTGGTCGTGAAGGACTGTTTCAGCAGAGCTCACATTGATCTTCACCTCCTGGGACAATTCACGCACAGCTATTCGGTGATCTTCCATGATTAACGACTCCACTTTTCTGATTATGCTGTCATCGATGGCTTAATTGGGACGACCTGGAATGGGCTCAGATTCTACCGATGTTCGACCATACCTAAACTGTCTATGCCAATGCTTCATAGTGCAATTGATGGGGCTTCATCCTTATATACAGCAGTCATCTCGTGGATTTCTTTAGATTTCCCCTTTAAGAACAGATACTGGATTACAGCTCTGGCTTCAAATTTGTTCATGATGCTACTTCATCACATGTTCAGCTCTGTAAGAGAAAAACAAATTAAGACACAGGGCTGAAATTTTACACCTTTAGCACAAAGATATGTGTGATGCTACACACAAAATATTACTCTGTGATATATGGAAGTAGGTGAGGGTGACTCTTTATTGAACCACCCTCGTATGAAGGGAGGTTGTTCCAGAAAACAAGTTGAAGGAATAAATGAGGGGGAAAAAAGTTGGTTCTGTGAGTTTGAAGTTGGAGAGGAATAAGATGCTGACTGGTTGCAGCATGTATTCAGACTGGTTTGGAAGAGAGAGTACAAATTATAAAAACCAATTCAGAAGAACATTGCCCATGGAAGTATATATGGAAAAGGTATGCAGCAGAAATAGAACATCTGTGAGAAGACAAAGAGTGGAGAGACTTTGTTAAAGATCGGTTATTAATTAACCTAACTACCCTCTTTTGAATGGATCTAGAAGAATGAGAGCGGTTTTGAGAACACCATCCCAGATGTGGGACCAATATTCTATGGTAGGGCAGATTTGTGATTTGAACTGAGTGAGCAACTGTTTCAAAGAAAAATAATGTCAAAGTGAAAGAGAAAGCCCAGTTTTTTAGATGCAGAGGAGCAGTATTTGTGATATGCTTATGCCAACAGAGATTAGAATCTCGGGGTAATCCCTAATAGCGATATGTTATCATGTCTAGAAATCTGAGTGTCCTCGAAGATAAGCATAGGATTAGAGAACCTTTTTCTGAGATATAAGACAGGACTGGGTTTTAGAAGGATTGAAATCAACTAAGTTATCTTTACTCCACTGGAGAATTACCTGGAAGTGAAGGTGAAACACTGATGGAATAAGAAAGTGTAAAAAGGCGACACAGAACAGGAGCACAGATTTTGAGGACAATGATGAAATAATGTCAGTACCTGGTGCTTTCTTGGCATGAAGACTCTTCAAAATTCTTCCGACATCGTTTTGACGGAAGACCATAGAAGGCATTAAATGGAGTGTACTGGAAATGATAGATGGTTTAGATCATCAATACATGAGTTAGAAGAAAAGTGGGATGCCAGCAGGTCAGCTTTATCTTTAACTGAGGTGACAATAGAACTATTTTTTTTGACAGAGGTGGAAGTACAGTTGGGTAAAAGTTACAGCCAGTAGCTTTGGCAAGAGACCAGAATGCTCAACTACCATTTGGACAAGAAGCAAGTTTTTTACTCTTAGCCTGTTCAAAATCTAGTCTTGGAAATTACATAATAGAAGCTTTGAAACCAAAGCGTAAGCAAAATTAATTAAATTGTACAATTATTCATCTGAAAGCTCAATGGAAATGGAAGAAATGTTGATACTTATTTCCCTTCACTCTTCAGTAATAATTCTTAACGTCACTGTGTACACAAGGTTACCATGTGTCTGGATTTTTCTGGATATATCTGAGAATTTTGTAAAGGGTGAGCTATTGTCCCAGGGTAAGATATATGCACAGGCTGCAGGATCAAACTCCTATCCTGCCCAAAAAATTCATTGATTCTTATGGCTGCGGTGAAAATACATATTATAAAAATAATTATTTTTCTTTAAGGAATCTATTTATATGTATATTTATTCATAGATGTTTCTTTTGTTCTGTTTCAGTCTGGTGCATATATAGATTTGATCTAGGTGCTAATCAGAACAAATACCAAATACCTGTACTGCTTTATGCATACTAGTCAACAATAAAAAAACCTTCACTAGCCTGACAATTACTTATTAGTTATGAATTCATAAATATTAACCACAATATTAAAGGGATATTTAATAAATTATATCTTTATATTAAGAATAAATCGCACCTACCCAAGGATGAAAGTGTACGTGAAGTGCAAGTCAGTATTTTGTACCAATTTCTTAGTTTGTTGTCCTAGGAGTGCATTTTAATCCTATGAACATGACAACCTAATTTAATAGCAAACTTATATGTTGCCAAGTGGTTAAGGCACCAGACCCTGCCAAGATGGTAGCCTTAAGGCAGTTAAAAGTTCAATGTAAGGTTCACTACGGAGTTTTTATGACAATGTTGTGCATTTATGATATTCAAATTATGAAAAAGTTACTCTTGAAGACTTAAAAAAACAAGTTATATCCAAAATATACAGAAATGAGCAAGTTGCAAAAACTTGAACAGCCTTGATTTCAAAAACTAATCAGCATGGAATGCAGATTTGCAAGTCTATATGCTGGATCAATTATATAAATAAATCCATAGTTTTTTCCCACATATGCACAGCTTAGACTGCAACACTTAATTCTTAGTTTTAACCTTTGCATTTCTTTTTTTTAATCTTTGTGTGCTTTTATGATGGTCCCGATCTGCTGGAAAGACTGCCCATACCTGGCATTGTAACAGTAGGAATATTGTTTTCTTTAATTTTATATTATTATTTTATTTTATATATATATATATATATATATATTTTTTTTTTTTTTTTTTTTTTTTGGTGATCCAGAAAAAGGAATTTGCATGCATCATTTGGTTTTACTGATACTAATCCAGTATATATGAAGTCTAAGAGCCTGTGTTTTCAGTGGAATTCTTAGTTTTTTCATTCTAGGCTTCCATTTTTAAGTAGACGTGCTAACCAGAACAAATACCTGTACTGCTTTATGCATACTAGTCAACAATAAAAAAACATTCACTAGCCTGAAAATTACTTATTAGTTATCAATTCATAAATATTGACCACACTGGTGTAACTGGTGAATTAAACTAGTGTTATTATTGCATTTAACCATTAGCATTAATTGAGTCATATGACACAAGAAAGCAAGCTTATACAGCATCAGCCAAAAAATAAAAAAAAACCTTCCCATTTCACCTATCCGGTCACCCCAAATGTTTGTCTAATTCAACCTTAAATTTATTTAAGCTATCAACTTCCACAACAACAAATGGAAGTCTGTTCCAGCAATCAACTACCCGCTGGCTAAAGGCAAACTTTCGTATATATATTCTACAACTGTCTTTCCTCAATTTCAATCTATGCCCCCTCAAGTTCTTAATCTGAGCAAGTGCAAGTATCCCATCAGCATTAGCCTGCTCAAACATTCAAGGCCTTGTACACCACAATCAGATCACCTCGCAGGTGCCTAGTCTCCAGATGCTGTAACTTACAGAATTTAAGCCTCTCCTTGTAAAAGAACCCATTTGTCCCTCTCACCAATCTTGTTGCCCTTCTCTGTACTCATTCTAGAAACTCTACATCCTTCCTAAAATGAGGCCTACAGACCTGTACACAGTACTCAAGGTGTGTCCTGACCATTGTCTTATAGAAAGATATAATCACCTTGTCTCTGCTAGCAATATTCTTATATATCATTGAAAAAACTCCATGACCTGCTCTGGCAGCCTGTCTGCACTGCTCATAGAACTTCATATCCAACTGCACAATTACCCCAGGTCTTTTTCATTCTACACCTCCCTGAGTGTAGTACCACACAGTTGTACGTTTCTCTTGGGTTACTGCTACCCATATTCAGTACTTTGCATTTCTCAATATTAAACTTCAGTTGCCACTTCTCAGCCCATTTGCTCAACTTTTCCAGATCCTGTTACAGTAGCATACCGTCTCTACTCTCATTAACAACCCTGCCAACCTTTGTATTATCTGCAAACAAGGACATTAAGCCTGATATACCTTCATCGATATCATTAATAAATACACAAAACAACAATGGATACAGCACCAAACCCTGAGAGACCAATAACTTTAGTCCACATAGAGCAGTGTCCATTTATTACCACTCTCTGCCATATCCCACTCGACTATCCCTTTATCTATTGCAGCAACTTGCCCTTAATGCCATACCGCTCCAATTTTTACAGCAGTCTTCCATGTGCAATAGTATCAAAAGCTTTCCTGAAATCCAAGTGTATGATATCAAAATTATATTTTCCATCCAGTTCCTTTGTGACCACATTGGTCAGACAAGACTTCCTCTTAACAAACCCAAGCTGTGTCCGAACTATTACTACAACTTTGTCTAGGTGATCCGGCATCACTTCTTTAACCAGTGACTCCATTATTTTCCCCTGAACAGAAGTTAAACTAACTGGTCTATAATTATTTGTGTCACCCTTTGAATCCCCTTTGTGAATGGGAATACATTTGCACATCTCCAGTCCATGGGGACCTCTCCTGAACCTAAGGATGCTCTCATAATTATGATTAAGGGATTGCTTACTTCCCTTGCTGCCTCCTTCAATATAACTGGATAGATTCCATATGCCCCAGGTGCCTTTTTTATGTTTAACTTCAACAATTTCTCCTCCACTTTGCTCTCTGTTATTACAAAATCATTTAGCTCCCTGTTAGAGTTTAGTAAACGTCTGTCCTCCCCTTCTTTACAGAATTCCTCATGTGTGAATGTAGATGCAAAATACTCATTCATGTTGTCAGCTATCTGAGCAGGATCATCAAAATTCGAACCACCAACATCAAGTGGACTAATCTGATTTATCCCCTTCCTTCTACAGTTTACATAAGTAAAGAAGTCTTTGTCGTTTTTCTTTGCATCCTTTGTCAAGGATTTCTCGTAATCAGCCTTCGCTTGCCTAACCTCCATTGTGACTTGATTACACACTAGCTTATATCTGCCTTAGGCTTCTGTGTCGCCTGTTAATTTATATGCATCCCACGCATTTTTATTCTCTGCCACGAGCCTCATTAGTTTGAGGCTCGTGGCAGAGTAGTAGCTACCAAGATTAAGCTATTATTAAAAGCCTAGTATCTTCCAAGATTAATTCCCTGAAGGCCTCCAATTTAGAATTCACTGTTTTTAACATCATCAGCTGATCCCACTGTATAGAATTTAAAAACAGCATGAGACCACTGTAGTCACCTTTACGAAAACAAAAACCCTTCTCTTTAGAACTGATGGTAGTTACATCTTGAAGTAAATCCCACATCAGTAGACTGATCACTGTCACCTAGTGGTTTCTTTATCTGCAAATTCCTAATGCATGAGACATCACTGCTGATAATCAGCTGAAGAGTATTACCGACCACTGGTTGCCCATTGAACATGTTGCTGTAGAAAACCATCCTCCAATAAAAGTCTTTCTAATGTGCGAGTGACCAATCACAAGTTCCAGTCAATATCTGCAAAGTTAAATTCCCCCCTTACAAGGCAATCTGGTTTACTGGCCCACTATCTCTCTGGACAATTGTCATTGTACTCATCAGAGTCATTAAGCCTATAACGCACTCCTACTCTTGTTTTCCCTTTCCCAATATTATATCACACCAACCTGACTCAACATTGCACTGTCCATCCCTGTCAACTGGATATACTTCCTTAGATTTTGTGTTTCTTAGCTAATAGCATAACCCCTCCTCCCTTATTATACTCCCCAAATTCCAATCTGCATTCCTTTTATCAGTGTGACACCACGTCTCTGATATCCCAACAATAGGGCACTGTGATTGCAGAATAGTACGAACAGTGGATTTTTTGCTGCTGTAAAGGGATAAGTATTTTTTAATTTTTAACTTATTCTTTGTTATTTAACATAGTACATTGTGTTTTACGGAGATATTAAATATGTTTAGTAACATTCATTAGCTTCTTATTTTGAATTTAACCAACGATTTTTGGAAGTTACGACTCCCGGTGTTGGCGCCAATATTGTTGAACTAGTCGCCTGATATAGCCCAGTGGTCAGGAGCGAGAGTGCATAGCACGCGTTCCTTGAGTGCACCGGGGTTCAAGCCCGTGACTACTAAATACGATAAATATTTGTATTGACGATTTATTGTAAACTCTACTGACTTGGTTGTCGTGCCGGAGTATGAACAGAAAATTTATTTATTTATATTGTAGTCGATAAGAAATAGCTTAACGTATATACATGTATATCGAACTGATAGCGAAGGTGTAAAGTAAAATTAGATAGCGTAATACGAAACACAGTATTAGGAATCAGCTCATTATAGTATCAGTTAATCAAAAATATTATTAATCTTATGAAATTTCGTTGTTAATTAAATTGTATTTAAACGTAAATCATGACTTGGACTAGAGCTGCGAAGCAAAGATCACAGACTAACAAGCAGTGTTGCCAACTAATATTTCCCGCTAGCCTCATGTTCAAAATCCGCTATTTTGAACATTTAACCCGCCAAATTTTTTAAATTTTCATTTGTTTGTATTTTGTAGGGATTAAAAACAAAGAAACAAATAGTATATATAAATAAGGTTATTTATTTTCTGTTTTTAATATGAAATCAATATCTAAAAAAACTAAATTAATTTGGAAATTCAATACCTCCTCATCATATGCTTCCTGTGTACCTATTTTACGAAGCACTTCTTCAGGTAAAACAATTTTTACAACACTTTTCAACTCTTTTGAGCCCGTATCGTACTGATAAGATTGCATTAACCATGCCAACACTCATTCTGTTGCGTGTTTTGTTTTTTACTAGATTTAAGTTGCTGAATATTCTTTCCATATCTTCATTGGATAATGGCAAAATTGAAATACGCAATGCAAATTGGCTAATTTCTTTAAATGGATTTTCGCCACTTGCCTCTCGATATTTCAAAACTTCTGACAAAAACTTCATTGTATTGTTGAAGTTTTCCCATTTAACAAGAGTAATGTTTATATACAGCCAGGCCTCACATAACGCGAGTTCGATTAACGAGATTTTCAGTTAACGCTATTTGAAAAATTATACCACTTTTCACTTTACACGATGCAAATTTCCAGTTAACGCAATCTTTTTTTATGCGATAGTTGAAAAAGATTTGAATCGTGAGTTAAGCTTACCGCGAGTCGTATGGTCAATAAACAAACGTTTGCCTGCTGCCCGCCTCGGTGTGTTCCGTCAACCATCAGAAGAAGACGTGTTACTTGTTTGTCTCCTGCTCATAAAGTCAATGCACACTTGCATAAAAATTCAAATTTTTAAATGAGCCAGATGAAAATGTTACAATGAAGGAGATAACAGTAAAAGAATTGGATGAAATCTTTTGTATCACATAGAAACTCAAACAAAAGGTTTGAGGTTCTCTGCGATATTTCTCCAGGGACCAGAGAAGATTGTTGTCGGCTATCGGAAATTGATTGATGAAAAGAGAAAGTCAACACTTCAAATATTTCCGCAACAGTCATTTCTTCATTGTGTATTTTATGTCAGAGGTTCCCAATCTTTCTCGGTTCACGGCGCCCTTAGCGTCTCAGTAATTTTTTCAAGGTGCACCCAGACCAAAAGAAATACTTAACAGTTCCGTTTATTAGTTAGGTCCAAACTACTTAATAAGAAATGTTGAAACTGAACTACCCCGAGCTAGTAGTTCACGCAGTGTCCAACAGATGTCAAGTATCGCTGTGTTTCCCTCGAAATTTTAAAATATTCCGTGGCGCACAGTTTGGGAACCGCTGTTTTATGCAATAAACATTTAATTCCATAATTATTTTCATTATCTTTTACATTGTATACAGTTAAAAAGTTATTTAAAAGATATTTTTAAAATTCTTTATGGACATTCCAAAAGGTCAAGGACCAATTATAATTTTTCCTATTGATTATTATATTCGAGTAACGCATTTCCGTTTTGCGCGATGCGCTCATGGGACGAATTAATCACGTTAATCGAGGCCAGCCTGTTGCTCAATTTTTTCAATTTCTATTTCAGACAATTTTAAATTTTGTAATAAATTTATCAGTGGTTCTTTTTGTTGTTTTAATATATTGTTAACTGAGATTAATGATATTTTTTCTAATTCTTTTATGTTGTCCGGAAGGCATGATACAAATCAATCAAGAAATTACAGCATCTCTCTCTTATTGCCATTTCATCTGTTGTGATAAGTTTATTCATTATTAATTAATTTATTCTTTCAAATTGGTAACCTAAATATGGCTTGGGGTCTAAATAATTATCAATGTCCTCTTCTATCCTTTCAATATGTGTATTTGGTAAAAATATTTTATTGGCAATCATTGACAAAAGCATGTTTAAATAATGTAATAATGTAGGATCAGCAGTATTTGATTCAAAAGATTTGTTTACCCTTTGTACTACAGATAAGATAGGTTTTAAAAATAAAAGATATGCTAAATTACCTTCATCTTTGAACATTGAATAAAGAAGTTCTGCAGTAATATTTGTCAGTCAAACAAGTTATTTCAAAATGGGCTTTTAATTCAATATACTGTTCTAAAATTCTTGTTATGGCAACTTCATTGGATAACAACCTTGTTTGACACGAATGAACTATCTTTTTCGGATCTGCACCATCGTTTATGGCACCATAAATATTTGAATTGATTTTGTCAGCTAGTGGATTTACTAAACCAATTATAAGTTTCAGCGATCATGCATTCTAGACTTCTAGGGAATGTTTCATGGGTTGCATGAGATACTGCTAATTGCAAAGAATGACATACGCATTTAATTAATATCAAGTTCAGTACTTTGGACTTCAAATGTGTATAAACGCTGTTATTAACTCCAATCATAACGCTTGCATTATCTGTCCCAATGCCCACAAGATTATTTAAAGAAAATTAAAAATTTTCCAGCATTATTTTAATTGAATTTGAAATATTTTCAGTGTTACATTGATCTAATTCTACAAGAGCTAAGAATGTAGAAAGTCATTTATCGAATTGCTCATCATAATACACAATTGCAATACCTAATAGTTTTGTTACACTAATATCGTTTGATTCATCTAGTAACAAACTATAATTTGAAAAGCCATTGAGCACTGACTTCAATAAATCTTTCTAAAAGTGGGGGGGTGTAGGATATATTTTATAATGCCGCTGCATTTTGTTCGATGAATTTTTAAAGTTTTAGCTGTTTGATCTTGGAATGCATTTTTACCAAGGTGGTCTATTGCCAGTATTGACGAGTGAGCACAAACAAACAACTTTCTTCAGCTTCCACTGTTTGTAAATTCTTGGTGGGAAAATTTAATTTAGATTGGTTGCCTGATCTATTAGGTGAAAATGGTTCTGCTGACTTAATATCTTTGAAAGATTTTAAATGACTTTTAATGTCTGAAATTTTAGCAGTAAAATCTGACTTGCAATATTTACATCTTGCTCGAGTTGGTGTCCTGGAATCTGTACTAACCAGTCTTTGAATTGTGGAAAAGCTAACCATTCCTTCCGAAAATTTTGGGTATATTTCATTTTGTTTTTGTCCGCCATCCCTAGAAAAAAATTTTTATCTATATTTTAATAGTAACCCGAATAAAAATTATTATTATTACTATTTTAAAGTTATATTAGATATACAAAATTCTTTCAAAAATATGATAAAAACAGTAAAGAATTTATATTCTTTATAATATTCTTAAATATCTTATTTTAGTTTTTGAACAACATATAATTTAAATTTAATGAATATATTTTTAAGTAGTATTAAAACTCGCCTGTGAATAGTTAGAAGAATTATTAGCACAAAGTACTAAGATATTATTGCTCTGTGGTTATTAGAAAAGTTGAAAGAGAAGTTATGTTGGTAATTCGGATTGCGTTTCTTGTAATCCAATCAAATACGACAAAGAAAAATTATCCAATGTCATTCCTTCGTGGTTTCAAAAAAAGGCATCATTAGAATTTTTCACACATTTTTAGATTTGATTCAACAATTTAAAGCTATGACCCAACGGTCAGGTCATTTGACCCCAAGCGTAACTACGTATAGAAATTGTTGGGGTTCTCTTCAGGGAAATTCCAGAATAATATAAAACTGATTCTTTGCTTTATAAAAAAAAAACAAACTATGAAATAAGATATCACAACTATGTTTACGATGTATATTAATAAAACATTTCAATTATAAAATATTTATATTGTTAATTAAATAATTAATTTAATATTTATTAAATAAATATTTCTTAATTTACATGTTACATTGCCAAAATATATAAAATGTTAAACATATAACCCCAGGGGCTCACATCTGATGTATGGGCTTGGCACACCCAGGGTCCTGAGCTGGATATCATCATTCTTCTCTTTCTTGATAATTCCCTTCTACTTCTGACTCTCTCTCTCTCTCTGTCTGAGGGTAACTCAGAATTTTTTTTAACTGGTGCAGCATAAGCCTTAGGCTTCCTTGCACTATATGGCTAGTAATAATAATAGTATTTTAAAATTCATACTCTTTCTTCTAAAAAATCCACTATATTGCCAGAGCTTCTTTCTCCGTAGTACTATAGTTCAATTCCGATTTCTTCCACAGCCTAGAAGCATAGGCAACTGGCTGCCTGAATTTTCATCCACCTAGAGTTCCAAACAGGCCACCATGCAATACGATGAGGTGTCTGTCGACAAGACAAATGGTTTAGTAAAATGAGGATAAATTAACAGAGGTTCAGTTCTCAAGGCAGTTTTTAGTTGATTGAAAGCCTGCTGCGTGGAGCAGTCCCAAACAAAAGATGTTTCCTTCTTTGTGAGCGAGGTTAGGGGTCGAGCAATCTCAGAAAAATTTAGAATAAACTTCTGTAGAAACCTGCCATTCCGAGAAACAATCAGACTTGTTTGATTGTTCTGGGTGGTCTACAGTCTCTAACTGCAGCGACATTAACAGGATCCGGGTGAATTCTGTCCCGGCTCACCAGGTGTCCAAGGTAACATCTGTTATTTCAAAAATTCGCACTTTTTAGGCTTCAACTTTAGATCATAATCTCAGACGCTGGAAGACTTTTCTTAATTTGGCAAGATGCGAATTGAAGTCAGCTGATGAGACAATTATATCATCAAGATACGGGAATATCGATTCATTCTTCAAATCATGGAGCACTAGGGACATGGCTCTCACAAACGAACCCGGCCCATTTTTTAATTCACATAAAGTTTCACCAGTGGTAAAAGCTGTTTTATGACGGTCTGCTGGGTGTACTTCAATTTGGTGGAATCCACTTTGCAAATCATGAGAGGTAAAATAGCGTGACTGTCCGCCAAATTCAGGATCGGGTAAGAATCAGAAATCATTTTAGAATTCAACCTCCGAAAATCAATACAAAGACGATATGACTTTGTCTTTTTTATGTACTAAAACAATTGGCGCTGAATATGGTGAGTTACTGGGTTGAATGATGTTTGACTCCAAAAGTTCATTCGCCTGCTTTCGGACTTCATCTTTCAATAAAAAGCGAACTCTATAGGCTGATTGTTTCACTGGTATATTGTCCGTCATTTTAATTCTATGCTTAAACACCTTCGAATTTCCTAGCTGAGCTGGGGACTTAGAGAAAACATCTCTGTATTCATACAACAAGTATGATAGTTTATGCCTTTGATCACCTGTCAAGTGATCAAGGTCAAAATCTTGTATAGTCACAGAGATGTCTTATTCTCCTTACCTACAAAAGTAACCACTGTTATTCACACTTTCCAAACTAGCAATCCCCATTCCCTTTGGGAGATGTAAAGGCTCAGTCTTCAAATTTGCAACCAGGACAGACCATCCGATCCAGACCTATTTTATCAATCGAAAATCTGACGGCTAGGTCTTCATGACCTAGGTTAGAATTAGGCTCTATTAACACTAGTTGTTCGGTGGAAACTGGTTACAATATGCTGACACTACCCTTTCTGAAGATGCTGGTAGTAAATGTTTACATGTGAGTTTAGCTACCACTGGTTTAGAACTCATGAACTGTCCCTAATACTGTCTTTACTTAAACAAATTTTCAATAGAACTGAGCGGATAATTCCTTTGCCTAAGTCTATTATGAACAAACAACGTCTTAAAACATTTATGCCTGATATCACATTGTATTGCCCTTTAAAATTTCCTGAGGCTACCAATACATTTTCCTGAAAAGTTGCATTATCTAATTTAAGATTCACTGTAACCTCCATACGTATTGGTACTACATAGCCTGAGACACCAGTTACGTTCTGGGGTCCTTGGTTTTAGTGATTTATCATGCTTAATTTTATTAAATACATTCGTAGACATCAGCGTCACACTAGCTCCTGTATCAATCAAAAACTTGGCCTTAATGTTCTGAACATTACCGGAAATTAATGGTAATTTCACGTCATTATCACGAATATACACTATCTGTTGTATATTTTACCATTCACATTTGATTTGCTAACTTTGTTCAAGTTTTTACAAGGGGAAACAGTTCTGTGACGATGAAAATCCCCTATATTCTGTCTCTGTCAGAAATACCTATCTCTATTTCGCTTGTAACCAGCCTGATCTACTGCTCTTCCCAAAATCGGTTTAGGGTGTGTTTGATCACAAGCAGACTCATGTCTATATATTCCCCTTCTTTCTCTTGTATAGGAGTTCCAAATACCTCTGTTCTTTTCATTAAAATACGTTCTGTTTGCCTTATTACCTTGAATCCCATTAAAATTACAACCTTGTCTGTTAGTATGGGGAGCCCAATTTTTTGGTAACGGGGTGTATTCACACATTCCGTGAGTCGAGCACGAGCAAGGAGAAAAATTTGGCATCGGCCTAGAGCTATAAAAGCGGCCGCAGCAGACGCTACCATTTTGCCCACGCTTTGCAGTATTGTCGGGAATTTCGCGTGCATAATACCTTCTATCACAAGGAGCAAGACAGCGTCTATTACGAAGGTCACTGCCCTTTGGTCTGACATCACTGGCGACGCTTCACTTGTTAGCCAGCGAGTAACAAACACCGTGTGCTTCGCGAGGAGGGAGAAAGTGATTATTGCTCTGCCGCTGTCTTGTTACGTCAACTGCCTCAACTTGCCTTTCTGAACAATTATGGGTAGCAGTGTCTATCGTTAATGTCTGAATGGATTGCTGTAAACCTTCAATCTGATCTTGCAACGGTTTTAAAATATTTCTAAAATAGTTTTCCTGCCGATTAAAGTCTTCGTTGCTGTGATTTTGACAAGAACTTACGTTAATTGGTCTATGTTTTGTTTCTGTAAGAACGTTGTTAGTCTCTTCGCGTTTCATGATTGTCACCGCCTGTGAGAAGGTTAAAGGGTTATGAGAAAGAACCAATCTTCTAATTTTATTCAAAATTCCCCTGAGAAACTGGGCCAACATTGCCTGATCCAAAATATTTAGTGCTTCCGGCAAGTTACCATTTTAAATGCCAACCGGGCTAAGTTCGGCACTAAAACTTGCAATTGTTTCTTCAGGCCCATGAACAGCGGTTGCAAACTGATGTAAACATGTCACAATTGGTTCTGTTTTCTCGAACTGTGTACTACATTTTTGAACATGCTATAATTCTTTTCTTTGCATAATTCAGTGGATTGTGCTAGAAAATCATCTGCTGTCGAACGAAATTTTGAACTACAGATAGCTATAAGCTCTGGATCGCGCCAAAATGCTAGTTCCCCTACGCTTTCTAAAGTTTCAAAAAAATATTGGACAGATGGGCCTTCATCCGATTTGCCAAAAAAGACTGGGACTTGTCCAAGGTAACCCGCAACATTTGCCAAATGAGGCCTTCTAGGTTCGGAAGAAGACTCCAGTGAGTTCCATAAAGTAGAGCTGAATTTTCAAAACCTACAGCCTGTGGACTCTGCTCTTCCATCTTGTATTTATTAGTGTCAGTGTAAGATTATTGTCCCCCAAATTGGCGTGAACTTACCTTTTCGTCAAGCTAAGACCAAATATATATCGTTAGTACTCAGCAATTCTAAAACAAAAAGTGTTTTAACATGCAGCTACTCATTTTATTTTTAATTTTGATAAATTTTCTAGGTCAAAAAACATTACAAGTTGCTGACTGTTGTTCAAAATGTGCACTCCTGAAGTCTGTGTTATTTGTATTGCTGAAAAACATAAAAAGAAATGCCTATAACTATTCTCTATACACATAAAATATCAACGTTATCACTACCCTTTCTACGACCGCAGTAAACTCCTTAGTTTTGTTTTCTGTTCACTAATCCTACTGACACTTTGCTACTCAGTCTACAAAGATCTGGGCCGTTCCTGGGCATTCATGAAAAATGGTTTTTCATCCCACTAAACACGCTCCAATCGTGGTCACGGCACCAGTGTTCCGAAGGTTTTTTCTGTTGTAGTTGTGTGCTTGTCTAAATAACGTTCTCTGTGAATCACTCGGCTTCCGGCAAGGCTGCACGCCAATATGTGTTTTCAGAAGACCTGGTTTCGTATGATAGTCCAGTAGTTTGGATTAGGACAAAACCTTGCACCCTCAAGACCCACTCAAATTTAAATAATAGTAAGCTTGCAGCTTCAATATTGCGTTGTGATTAAACTCAAAGGTTCTTAATTTTTACCTTTGAGCCCTGCTTAACTATAGTTCATAATCTACTTAGTGAATTATGTGTATCAGAGAATTCTCACAAGGAAAAATTATCAACAAAACAGGATTTATTAACATATAAGTTATTGAGTACAATAGCACCGGTCAAAGCTTTGCATTAATTGGTATATGGTTGCTCGGTTAATTAACTGAATAGCACGCGTTATCTTGCTATTAGTAGTATTACAATTTTGGAATGTTTTTCATGTGATGAATAAAGATGAATAGGGCTAAAACAAAAGTAATGATGAACAAGTATGCCATGGAAAGGGAAATAATGATTGAAGAAGCAGTAATTGAAAAGGTGGAGTCATATACTTATCTGGGACAAGTTATTAGCTGTAATAATGATAAATGGCTGGATGTTAAGAGAAGAATAAATTTTGGATGGATAGCATTCAGGAAATATAGTCACATACTGAAGAGCAATATCCCAGTTTGTCTGAAACGTAAAATAATGAATCAATGTATACTCCCCACCATGACTCATGGAAGTGAAACTTGGGCACTCACCAAAAGAATGGAAGAGAAGCTGAGAACTACACAGCGAAGAATGGAACGAATTATACTGGGAATCAGACTGTTAGATAAGAAGAGAAACACATGGATTAGGCAGCAAACTCAAGTAAAGGACATTCTTATCAAAACTAAAGAACTAACATGATCTTGGGCAGGACACATAGCTCGAAGACATGATGACAGATGGACTAAGAAAATAACAGAATGGTACCCAAGAGGAGCTAGAAGAAAACCTGGAAGACAAAGGCAGAGATGGATAGATGAAATTCATGCGTTTTTGAGTAGTAAATGGATGGCCAGTGCTCAAAACAGAAGGAACTGGAAAGTTGCTGGAGAGGCCTTCATCCTGCAGTAGATTGAAAATGGCTGATGATGATGATGATGATCCCTCCTAGAAAAATTCCTGTATATCATTGATGAGACCATGAGCTACTCCTGCAGCCGATCTGCACTGCTCAGAGAACTTCATGTCTGCCTGCACAATTACCCCCAGGTCCTCTTCATTCTCTACCACTGTCAGTGTAGTACCACAGAGTTGGTATGCTGCTCTGGGGTTGCTGTTTGTCAATGTTAAACTTCATTTGCCACCTCTCAGCCCATCTGCTCAACCTTTCCAGATCCTGTTGCAGCAGCATAGCATCAGTAGTGTCCTTAACAACCCTGCCAACTTTTGTATCGTCTGCAAACTTGGACAAAGATGTAGGATAGACGTACGGAGGTTTGCCTTTGGCCGGCCGGCGGGTGGTTGGTTGGTGGAATGGACTTCTGTCCCTTGTCATGGGGGTTGATGGCCTGAATGGGTTTGGGGCTCGGCTGGACAGGTGTTTTGAGCGAGCGGAGGGGTGTGGTGGAAGTGGTTTCTTTTTTTTTTTTTTTTTGGCTGATGCTGCATAAGCTTGCTTTCTTGCATCAGATGCCTCTACTAATGCTAGTGCTAACTAATAACTAATGTGACTCTTCCACTATTTCTCTCGCAAAAGTTCACAATCACTGATGGCAGTCATGCCATACAATTGTTCTACTATTAGAATAGGAATATGTATGTTAACTTAACAATTGCAATGAGTATTATATTAACTAATTTGCCAGGTCGCGTTAACTGTTGAATTCTAATTCTGACGAGTAGATATACAATTGTCAGAATGGTTTTTATGAGAAGAGAGTTCAGTGGATGTGAATTAATTAAAGGCAGTGGGAAAGTATGATTAACTTCGAATAGTTGGGTTTGAGTTGATTTAGAAAAGGCTAGTCACTTACCGACAAATGGTCGTTCGTCCTCGGCTTTTCTTAATCCTGCTCTTTTATCCATAAGTATGACTCTGGGCTAACTTCCTTGATTTTCTTTAGATGCTGATCTTCAACTCTCGCTAGGCTTCTCGGATCCGCTCTCTGACTCTTACAACACTGCAAACTCTGAAACCTACCGTAAGACTGCCAAAAGCCCCTGTTTCCTTTCCCCTTTTCAAATAAATACCTCTGCGTCCTCCTATCTGAATTTCCCATGACCTGTTCTGATTTCACGGGTCAATAATGTGTAGTAAAGAATTACACTTGGGGACTGTCAACTTGTGGGATTTGACACTACTAAAAATGATATATTAAATGGATAAAGGAAATCTCATGTTTGTGTAAGGCATTTTCTTTTGTTTTACAATCGCTGTCTTCGAATATAAATTGATACACTTTGACAAACGGAATTTTGGAATGACAGTCAGTGTGTTTATTATATTCGATTGCGCAGGAAATTATGTCTCATGTTCTGATTTCTCACCCTTTTCTGTCAAAAGTCGCGATCTGCACTTGTCGTTTCTGGGGCAATTAAGTGTACGCAGACTGCCTGTTACCGTCGGGTGAGGGGGGGGGGGGGGTCTGACGTCATCTAATTGATCTGGGCACTTACGGAGATATATTTTTTCACCGGCCGCAACCCCTGGGGCGGCGACTGGCTGCATGTGCGAAATCGAAAGATAAACAGAGTTCATTCAGTTAGGTTAGTTGTATAGGCCATGGAAAAGGTATTAGGCACTAAAAGGAACAAATGCTTCTTAAGAGCAGGTGAAAGGGATAAAAATGATAGCATTTTATAACACTTTAACACTTAACATAAATTTGCCTCCACTGCTCAATTAGTTTGGTATTGGTAGACCTCAGGGAGCGCTGTTATGCCTTCCTTGATGCTCTCGCCTTCCTTCTCAGAACGGAGAGAACTTGGCTCCGCCATGGATCGCTACGATTGGGGCGCCTTTTCTTTCTCTTTGATCCATTGCTAGTCTCTAGTAAGCCGCTGCTCGACAAAATTAACAGAACAAAATGTTTTCAATAATTATTTTATTGTGAATATTGCCGGAGGGGAATATATGATATAATAAGCATACTGGCATGCAAGTTCCGAGTATCTAAATACACTGGCGTGCAAAATTTAAGGACCAGTCACGTTTTCATAGGAGGGACCTGGAGATGGAAAAAGCAAACCAAAGGAACCTCGTGAGGTACAGAAATGATGAAGGAAACAGCACCGACACAACAACGGAAACAAAACGGTACAGAGGGACTTTATTCAAAAATGACAACATAGCACTGGCTGCCATGATACAGATGCATCACTGCCAAAGATGGAACAAAGGGAAAGGTGGTCCTCAGTAGGAGATATGGCCACTCCTAATGACGATACAGGCTTTGCACTGCCTGTCCATACTTAGACCAATGTTGTTGATAAGTTCTTGCAGTAACATCGTCCATTCCTCTGTCAGCACCATCTTCAGCTGGTGAAGATTTTCTGGTGGGTGTGGACGTCCGCTAGGCGTCTCCCGAGAGCGTCCCATATGAATTTAAATTACTTAGAAATAGTGTTGTTTAAATTTCTAAATTGTTTTTTATAATCCCAGCATATGTTCTGAACTTTAAATTTTTAAAACTCTTTTTAACAATAACATAGTATACTAAAAAATGAATAGCAAATGCTTAAAACATAGTATACTTAATTCAATGTGAACAAAGATGTAATGCAGCTTATGTCAGCAGCATTACAGTAAAATATGGTACCACAAACATATCTAATACTCGAGCCTGTTATCACCAGGCCAGACAATATCATTCAACTGAACTCGGCCACCACATCCAATCCATTAGTCATTGATCGAAAATTGATTCAGGGGCTCACATCTGGTGAGTATGGGCTTGGCACACCTAGGATTCTGAGCTGGTTATCATCATTCTTCTGATTCTTGTTCTCTCTCTCTCTCTCTCTCTCTCTCTCTCTCTCTCTCTCTCTCTCGGTAATTCAGAATTTTTTTTTTTTGGCTGGTGCAGCATAAGCCTTAGGCTTCCTTCCACCATATGCTAATAATAATAATAATAATAATAATAATAATAATAATAATAATAATAATAATAATAATTGATGGGGTTTAGATCGAGAAGGGGAAGGCAACGGGTAGGCCAATCCATACGAACAATGTCCTCACTTTCCAAAAGCATATCAACAGCTGCAGTGTGATGGTGTGTGGCGATATCATCCATAAACACGAACTCGGGGCCAATGGCTCCTCGGAACAGACGCACATGGGGAAGGATTACCTCAGTACAGTAGCAAGCACCGGTTACAGTACAGCCTTCCAGTATCTGGAGTTGTGTATGTCCATCCAAGATAAAAACCTCCCCAGGCGTTAACTAATCGATCCCTTTCAGTGATATTTGCGGGGTGATACCGTGTGCCAACCTCCCGCCAGATTAGCTGCCGTCCAGAATCGCTGCTGAGACTGAATCTACTCTCATCAGTAAAGAGTACCTTAAGTAAAGATTTTGTGGTTGTAACCTTTAGAAATAGTAGTAGTAGTAGTAGTAGTAGTAGTAGTGGTGGTGCCATGTGATGCAAGAAAGCAAATGTATGAGCTTATGCAGCATCAGCCAAAAAAAAAAAAAATCACACCATTCCCTCCAAATGCCTGTCCAGTTCCTCCTTAAATTTATTCAACCTATCAACTTCCACAACGACAGATGGAAGTTTGTTCCAGCAATTAACCACCCGCTGGCTAAAGGCAAATTTCCGCGCATCCAATCTACATCTGTCTTTTCTTAATTTGAATTTATGCCCCCTTAGGTTCGTAATCTGAACAAGTGGAAGGAGCCCATCAGAATTCAGCGTGCTGAATCCATTCAAGGCCTTATACACCTCAATCAGATCACCGCGCAGGTGCCTAGTCTCCAGCCACTGCAATTTGCAGAACTTAAGCCTCTCTTGATAAGAGGATCCCTTCATTCCCCTCACTAATCTTGTTGCCCTTCTCTGTACACGCTCAAGTAAATCTACATCCTTCCTAAAATGAGGCCTCCAGACCTGTACGCAGTACTCAAGGCGTGGCCTGACCATTGCCTTATACAGAGGGATAATCACCTCCTTTTCCCTGCTAGCAAAATTCCTATATATCATTGACAAAACCCCATGACCTACCCTGGCAGCCTGTCTGCATTGCTCAGAAAACTCTGCCTGCACAATTACTCCCAGGTCTTTTTCATTTTCTACCACCTTAAGTGTAGTACCACACAGTTGGTACGTTTCTCTGGGGTTACTTCTACCCATATGCAGTACTTTGCATTTGTCAAGGTTAAACTTCAGTTGCTACTTCTTAGCCCATCTGCCCAAATTTTCTAGATCCTGTTGCAGTAGCACACTGCCATTACTGTCATTAACAACCCTGCCAACCTTTGTATCATCTGCAAACTTCGACACTAAGCCTGATATACCTTCATCAATATCATTGATAAATATACAAAACAACAGTGGACCCAACACCGAACCCTGTGGGACTCCACTAATAACATTAGTCCAAGAAGAGCAGCACCCATTGATTACTACCCTCTGTCTTCTCCCACTTAACCATCCTTTTATCCATTGTAGCAACTTACCCTTAATACCATTCTGCTCCAATTTGTACAATAGTCTTCCATGCGCAACAGTGTCAAAAGCTTTCCTGAAGTGTTGGTCCTTAAGTTTTGCACACCATTGTAGTTGACCTAACACCCCACCTGCATTTTAAGAGAACTTCGCAGCTTACTGCGTAATGATCTCCAGTGTTTTTCATAATCCAATATCCTCTGTGTTACCATAATTTTCGTATGTTATGCTAGGATTAGTACTATCATTATGCAATATCTTGCATTTGTCAATGCAAGATATTGTATAATGATATCAATGTTAACTTCAATTACTACTTCTCAGCCTATCTGCCTGATATTTGTACATATTATTAGTACAGTATTGCTATTTGTAATTTTTTTTATTATTTTATTTTTTTTGTGCGTACTGTGGGCTTTTTATTAATTGGAAACGGGGACTTTTGCTGTAGTCTTACATGAGAACCGTAGATGGCAGTTGCAATGAAAACATCGGATTGTACATGTCTGTTGCGTTCGCGATGTGTATTTGTTCCACAAAATGATATTAGAACGTATCTCGAAATGTTTATGTTATTGTGCGTTTTCGATTACCTTATTTGATTAAGCAAAAAGTATATGGAAAATGCCTCATCATTCTAAATATGATGACGTGTTACTAAGTATTTTGCAAAACGAAGGTGAAATACTACCCTTTCTAAATCTAATATTTGGATTTCTTTATAGACGGTATGTTTTTTTTTTTGTTTTTATGAAACTATAGGAACTCGAGATACATAAAATGGTCAAGGTGTAGTAGGCCATACTTCTAGCATCGTGACTTTCCAATCCTGTGAGTCAGTGCAGTGGCGAAATTAGATTATCTTTCAGCAGGTGTTTCCCTAGCCGAACGAGGCAATCGGCTATTCCCTTTTCCCCAATCCAAAAGCAGATATGGACTTGGTTTTTTTTTGTAAGCTAGTAAACATTTTTCTCATTTGCTGACTCTCAGTTTGGTTGAAATTTGGTTATTAAATTTTTTAGTGAGTTATCCCGACGTCAAAGAATCTGAAAACGTTTTGCACCGAATAAAACCTTAGAAATAATCAGATTAAAGCAGTCATATATTAATTGAATAATATATGACTGGCTTGAATTTTTTCATCTTTATCTATCATCGTATTTTTTAAAGTATTTAAATATTTTGGTTAAAATTTAATGACGGATACCCCCTTTCAAAATGGCAAGTGATTGACATGCCTGACCCACTATGGTTAGTGTTAGTAGTAGTAGTAGTGGCATGTGATGCAAGAAAGCAAGTGTATGAGCTTATGCAGCATCAGCCAAAAAAAAAAAAAAAAAAATCACACCATTCCCTCCAAATGCCTGTCCAGTTCCTCCTTAAATTTATCCAACCTATGAACTTCCACAACGACAGATGGAAGTTTGTTCCAGCAATTAACCACCCGCTGGCTAAAGGCAAATTTCCGCACATCTATTCTACATCTGTCTTTTCTTAATTTGAATTTATGCCCCCTTAGGTTCGTAATCTGAACAAGTGGAAGGATCCCATCAGAATTCAGCGTGCTCAACCCATTCAAGGCCTTATACACCTCAATCAGATCACCGCGCAGGTGCCTAGTCTCCAGCCACTGCAATTTGCAGAACTTAAGCCTTATGCTGAATAAGCTTGCTTTCTTGCATCATATGCCTCTGCTAATGCTCTCTTGGTAAGAGGATCCCTTCATTCCCCTCACCAATCTTGTTGCCCTTCTCTGTACACACTGAAGTAAATCTACATCCTTCCTAAAATGAGGCCTCCAGACCTGTACGCAGTACTCAAGGCGTGGCCTGACCATTGCCTTATACAGAGGGACAATCACCTCCTTCTCCCTGCTAGCAAAATTCCTATATATCATTGACAAAACCCCATGACCTGCCCTGGCAGCCTGTCTGCATTGCTCAGAAAACTTCATATCTGACTGCACAATTACTCCCAGGTCTTTTTGTAGGTAGTACCAACTGTGTGGTACTACCTTAAGTGTAGTACCACACAGTTGGTACGTTTCTCTGGGGTTACTTCTACCCATATGCATTACTTTGCATTTGTCAACGTTAAACTTCAGTTGCCACTTAGCCCATCTGCCCAAATTATCTAGATCCTGTTGCAGTAGCACACTGCCATTACTGTCATTAACAACCCTGCTAACCTTTGTATTATCTGCAAACTTCGACATTAGGGGTTAACATCCTAATTAACATTAGGATGTTAACCCCCCCCTTGTTTTAAAATCGGAACTAGTTTTTCTATTTTAAAACGGCGGGGAAGGATAAACACCCTAAGTCAGGTAGTCTGGAGAGGGTACCTGTCAATAAATTTTAGCCAATTTTTAAAATTGATTTTTTCTTCGAACTTGAATTATTAGGTAACTCTAATTGTATGGATGGCCACAGTAGAATTTCACACTTTGGCAGCCTGCTTGGGTTGCCTATATGGACAGATTGCCCCTGGATCACTGGTGTGTAACCTATTTTCTTGGAGTGCTTCATGAAACATGTTTTTTAGGTCCACATAAGCTCTAGTATATTCTGGATTTGATACATTCAGTTTGTGTAAAGCAAATAATTTGTCATTTTTGAAATATTTATTAGTTAAACCATTCGTGCTATAGAAAGTTATGTATTGTATTCACTTGAGCATCAGTCTGATGAATCATAACTTTACAGTCATAGCACTGATTCTCTCTTCTAAATATTAGTAGTGGTATAGTTTCCCCCTCCACCCTCTAACACAGTGGTTTTCAACCGGGGTGGTGCCGTGGCACCTTAGGGTGCTGCAACAACATTCCAGGGGTACCACATAATTTGGATTTAAGTTACTTAAACTTATTATTTTTTTAAAATTTATATGTTTATTTCATTATAAAAAGGTGTACAGTATCTTTTTAATTTTGTGATCTATAATTGATGTTTACTTAGTACCTCTATATAAAGAATAAAATTATTATATACTGTATATATATAATTTGTATTATGAAATGTAGTTTTATAATTATATTATTGTAATAACTATCATATATAATATATATATATATTTTTTTTTAATATTATATATATACAGAGAGAGAATTGGATTTAACAGGCAGAAAATTAAGTAAGGGTGCCGCAAAATAAAATAAATGACTTAGGGGTGCCATTATTAAAAAAAAGTTGAAAACCACTGCTCTAACAGGTTCTCTAATTCTTCCTTAAATTTAAACTACCCACTTCCACAACACCAGATGGTAGTTGTTCTAACAATAGCACTCACTCCCTGCCTGAAAACATTTTTATGAACATCCTGCAACCATCCTTTTTTTGGTTTAAATTTATGCCCATTATGTGTGCTGTCTGAGAAAGAGTATGTCAATCCATTTAAGGCCTAAACACTTCAGTCACGTCCTTTCACAGGTATTTAGTGTCCAGGAACTGCAATTTTCAGAAGCTAAGGTTTATCTGATCTTGTTCCTCTTCTCCACCCATTGCAAAAGAACCACGTCCTTTTAGAAATGGGGCTTCCAGACCTATATGCAATAATCAAGCTGCAGCCTAACCATTCTCTTATATAATGGTACAATCACTTCCTTGTCCCTGCTGGCAAAATTCCTGTATATCATTGATATAGCCCCAGGAGCCTGCCCTAGCAGCCTGCCTACACTGCTCAGAGAACTTCATGTTGGCTTTTATAATTACTTTAGGAGTTTTTCATTCTCCACCACCGTGAGCGTAGTACTACGTAATTTGCAGTGTTAGTCTGGGATTACTGCTACTCATATGTTAGTATCTTGCATTTATCAATATTAAACTTCAGTTGCCACTTCTCAGACCATCTTTTTCTAGAACTTGGTGCAGTAGTATGCCTTGATTCTTTTTTTTAATAACCCCCACCCCAACAATCTTTTTATCATCTGCAAACTTAGCTTGATTTGCCTTTTTCAATATCAGAAACAATAACGAGCTCAGCAGTTTCCACTGATAACCGCTTTCTGTATTTATCTATGGAACCATCCCTTTATCCAGAGCAGTAATTTGTCCCTAATATTACACTGCTGTGATTTGAACAGCAGTTTTTTGTGTGGAGTAGTGTCAAAAGCTTTACTGAAATCAAAGTAAGTGAGGTCAGAATTGTTTTTTTGCATCTGATTCTTTTATTGCTTCATCATAGTAGTAGTAGCATGTGATACAAGAAAGCAAGAGATTATGCAGCATCAGCCAAAAAAAAAAAAAAAAAAATTCGCAAAACGATTCCCTCTAAATGTGTGTCCAGTTCCTCCTTAAATTTACTTAACCTATCAACCTCCATAACGACAGATGGAAATTTGTTCCAGCAATTAACCACCCTCTGGCTAAAGGCAAATTTCCCACATCTGTCTTTCCTCAAATTGTCTGACCAATCTAAATAGCTACTAATTAGATTGGTCAGACAAGCTCCACCCAAACAAATCCATGGTGTGATTTCTGTACAGTGGCATTACTTTCAAGATGATCCTGTAGTACTTCTTGGATCAACCTGTGTTTGCATATATCATTTTATACCAGTGTACCCATGTAAAATCTACCTTGTGGATTTTTTTTATTAATACCACTGCAGAGTTGTTTGTAGCACTTTTTTGTACTATTTGTCCTGTAACTATTTGTTTCTATTTTGAATCACTATGATTGAATTCTTCTGACTGAGTTAATACTCAATAGCACTAACATTCTATTCTAGCACTGGTAGGAAAATACTACTTTCCTTCTTGTTGACCATAGTACTTATCTTTTGATAGGAGCCTCTGCATATCGGTGGCCATCTGTTGCTGGATGAAACACTTCGTTTTAATAATATTGTATATTTTGACACTTATTTGTGAAAGAATTCCCCTTTCATTTCTTCCAAGTGGTAATATTTGTCTGTGAAAAAATTGTAAATTTTGTGCAACTCAATTTGAAAGAAATCCCTTTCATTTCTTCCATGTGGCAGTATTCATTATGAACATCTATGGCACTACTACTATTCTGATTTTAAAAAGTTTTATTCTTTCTTAGCCTTTCACATATACAGCTCTTTGATATCGTGTGCCATGTTAATTTGATTTGAGTGTTGGTAGAGTACAGTGGCACTCCCCTTTCCTCTTTTGTCATCTCTAAAAACAGATTTTTTTTTTCTCACCATTCATTTTCATATGGGCTAGCCAGACATTAGTCATCCCAAATTTTAGTATTTTCCAGATGTCTGTTTTTTAGCATTAGCATTAGTTGAGACATATGATGCAAGAAAGCAGTCTTATGCAGCATCAGCCAAAAAATACAAAAAAAAACCTTCCCATTTTGCCCATCCGATCACTCCAAATGTTTGTCTAGTTCAGCCTTAAATTTATTTAAGCTATCAACTTCCATAACAACAGATGGAAGTCTGTTCCAGCAATCAACTACCTGCTGGCTAAAGGCAAACTTCCGCACATCTATTCTACAACTGTCTTTCCTCAATTTCAATCTATGCCCCCCTCAAGTTCTTAGTCTGAGCAAGCAGAAGTATCCTGTCAGCATTGAGCCTGCTCAAACCATTCAAGGCCTTATAAACCTCAATCAGACCACCTTGCAGATGCCTAGTCTCCAGATGCTTACGTTCTTCTAGTCTCCACTAGCAGAACGTAAGCCTTTCTTCTTTGTTCTTCTCACTAATCTTGTTGCCCTTCTCTGTACTCGTTCTAGAAACTCTACATTCTTCCTAAAATGAGGCCTCCAGATCTATATGCAGTACTCAAGTTGTGGCCTGACCATTGCCACAAAGGGATAATCACCTCCTTGTCTCTGCCAGCAAAATTCCTATGCATTATTGACAAAACTCCATGACCTGCTCTGGCAGCCTGTCTGCGTTGCTCAGAGAACTTCATATCTGACTGCACAATTATCCAGGGCCACCGCAAGTGGGTAGGTGAGGTAAGTGTCACTTACAGGCAGCAATTCAGGAGGGTGCCAAAAATTTTTTTGACATATACAAGTCGGACCTCTGTTTAACAAACTTCTTTATAGAGAAATTTGATGTTTTGCGATTTTTTTAATTCCCATGAATAATTACATTTATAATAGTTTCAGTAGAACGAAGAAAATTTCCAAACAACAGATTACGAGAGACTTTACTGGAAACGCATTGTTCGCACCTCTTGAGTCAGTTAGTGCTGTTGCTAAGCACAAATTAACAGCCAAAGGGATTACTATTCTGCAACTTAATGTTACTCTTAAAACTTGCTTTCTTTCATCATATGCCACTCACGTTTCTCATGAAACTCATGTTTTTCACGAAACTCATCATTTCTCACATCATATGCTAATGCAAATTTTTCTAACAATTTTTCCAATTTCATTTGGCTCAGGGGAATGGAGTTTTTCAAAATTAAAATTAATGAAAAATTATTTATGATTATATGTGAGATATGTTGTAATTATTTTCTTTTTCAATAAATTAATAATTATTTATGTCTTATTTTTTAATCGAAATATTTTGTGAGCGAATTGGATTTCACTTACTGGTGGTACATAGTCGCAGTGGCACTGCAATTACCCCCAGGTCTTTTTCAATATCCACCTCCCTGAGTGTAGTACCACACAGTTGGTACATTTCTCTTGGGTTACTGCTACCCATATGCAGTACTTTACATTTGTCAATGTTAAACTTCAGTTGCCACTTCTCAGCCCATTTGCCCAACTTATCTAGATTCAGTTGCAGTAGCATACTGTCTTTAGTGTCATTAACAACCCTGCTAACCTTTGTATTACCTGAAAACTTGGACATTAAGCCTGATATACCTTCATCGATATCATTGATAAATACTCAAAATAACAATGGGTCCAGCACCACACCTTGGGAGACTACTAATAACATTAGTCCACTTAGAGCAATGTCCATTTATTACCACTCTCTGCCATCCCTTTATCCATTGCAGAAACTTGCCATTAATACCATACCACTCCAATTTGTACAACAGTTTTCCATGTGCAACAGTATCAAAAGTTTTCCTGAAATCCAAGTGTATGATATCAATTATTTTTTGCATCCAGTTCCTTTGTGACCACATCATAGTATCCAGTCAAATTGGTCAGACGAGATTGCCCCTTAACAAACCCATTCTGTGTCTGAACTATTACTGCAGGCTTGTCTAGACGATCCTGTATCACCTCTTTAACTGGTGACTACATTATTTTCCCCAAAACAGAAGTTAAACTAACAGGTCTTACAATAATTTGTCATCCTTTGATGAACCCCCTTTGTGAATTGTGGATACATTTGCACATCTCGAGTCCATGGGGACCTCCCCTGAATCTAAGGATGCTCTCATAATTATGGCTAAGGGTTTGCTAACTTCCCTCGCTGCCTCCTTCAATATAACTGGATAGATTCCATCTGCCCCAGGTGCCTTTTTTATGTTTAACTTCAACAATTGCTTCTCCACTATGCTCTCCGTTACTACAAAATCATTTAGCTCCCTGTTAGAGTTTAGTAAACTTCTGTCCTCCCCTCCCTTACAGAATTCCTCATGTGTGAATGTAGAAGAGGAATACTCATTCAGTTTGTCAGCTATCTGAGCAGGATCATCAACAGTCGAACCGCCAACATCAAGTGGACCAATCTTGATTCATCCCCTTTCTTCTAGAGTTTACATAAAAGTCTTTGTTGTTTTTCTCAGCATCCTTTGCCAAAGATTTCTCGTAATCTGCCTTTGCTTGCCTAACCTCCTTTATGACTTGATTACAGACTAGCTTATATCTGCCATAGGCTTCTATGTCGCCTAAAAAATTTATATAGATGACTTTCATCAACCGGTGAAATACCACCACTTTGCTTATTGGAGGCTTGAAGTGGTGAAACCCATGTTTAGTCTCTGGAGCAAAGTTTCCGGCATCCCCCTCCCCTCTCCCCATACTTCTCCTTCAACCCATGCACGGTACTAAGTACTATAGGTTTTGATACCTTTCGTGTTTGGGGTTCTCATAAAAAAAAAAAAAAAAAAAAAAAAAAAATATGCATCCCATGCATTTTTCTTTTCTACCACGTTAATTCATCTGACATACATTTAGGCCTGAACCTTGACCAATATTTCTTATTTGGTATGACAAGCCTAGTAGCCTCCAAGATTAAGTCCCTGATTAAGTCCCATTTAGAATTCACTGCTGGTAACATCATCCGTTGATCCCATTGTATAGAATTTAAAAACTGTCTGAGACCACTGTAGTCACCTTTACGAAAGCAGAAATCTCTGTAGTTCTCCAAACTAGTACCCTTTATTATAAACCACTCACTATTTTTTTTTTTTTAATTTTGAAAAGAAAAAAATTGATTACATTCTATTTTGGAAGCATATGTGTGGGGGAAAAAAAAAAAAATATATATATATATATTCACATTAATATATATATTTTTTTTAGGACAGATTTTTATAAAATACAACATGACCCATCAGAAAAAACAGGATTTCCTGCAGGAGTTTCACAAAAAGTTGTCAATGCAGTAAGTCATGCATAAAAATCTTAATTTATTGATTTTTTTTTTTGTAATTGTAATCTATTTAAGTTCTGGAAATAAGAAATTATCAGGGCATTCTACAACATATACAGTTTCATACATAATTTTAATTAAACTGTTAGATATACTTGTTGGCAGAAGCAGAGTAACAGATTTTTTCCAGGGTTAACAGCTTCGTAAGGTGCCTTCGAAAATGGTAATTAACTGTATTCCCCCCCCCATCAACTGAAATTTTAAGTTTGCTTGTTGTTTGCGTTTAAAATCACTAGTAAAGACCAGCATTTAAAATAATAGAGAATGATTGGGGACCCATTATGCTTCATTTACCCTGATTTGTTGTACCTGCTCTTCAGTCTATATAGTTAAAACTTTTATTAATGTTTAGCTAGATATCTAAATCAATACATTATTAAATTTATAATAAGATGCTTGAAAATGTATGATAGGGTTTTAAAATTTAATGCATTTTTCTGCAAATTTTTAATAACTGAAGCAGTTATACATAGAAATGTCATTATGGTCATTGTGTACTTTGTTGTGGGTTCCATGGTTTCCACCCCCCCCTACACCACTGAGTTGTCTGTTGGCATAAGCCAAAATGCCGGCTGTGTAGATGTAGGGTAAGTTTGTGTAGAGCATTGTTTTGGTTGGGAACTGATGTTTTACAGTCAGGGACGACAGAACAACTGGCCAATTGTCCCTTGACTCTTGTCCTTAGCCGTGTGGAGGCATGCCAGGTTCTGCTATCAGGAAGCTCTTACTGGGTTTTCAGAGAATTCTAGAAGAACCAAGATGAGAATTGAGGAACGGGACAGTGTGGGGAGTAGGTTCAAGAGGGAATAGAGAGAGAGAGAGAGTGGGTGAAAGCAAAAGACATTCCTTAGAGGTCAGAAGATATAAGGTAAAGAGTTAAGAGATGGTGTAACAGATGGATAATGGTGTCCAGATTCTGCCCTGACAGGATCAGCAAGTTACTGCACACCTCAGAAGTGATAATCCCACTTTGGGAAGCAAGGTCAGCTAAATTTCTATCCCTAGGAGGGGTTGGCTTTAGAAATCTTGCTCTGGAAGGAGCCTGCATGAGATAACTAATTAGGATATGTAGGGGGATGGAAGAAGGAAAAAAAAAAAACCAGATCACAAGGCAAATCCCACCCCAAATGGGTTTAGCAGTCAAAGCTGGGAGCCAAGTCCACGAGTGTCATAGAGGCAAAGCAGTCCAAGAAGTCATTCAGTAAAATAAAGTTCGCAGAGGATAGTTAGATCTAGAAAAGTCTTGGTCCAGAGGAGATCAGCAGTAGTTTGCTACTCCAAGAAACATCTGGAAATAGACAAATATCATATCCCGATTTGGGCACTGTTGCTTGGTAAGTTGTCAAGTCCTGATTTGGACCTGAAGAGCGTATGTTAAAACAATAGAAGTATAGCAGTATATGGTCCAGTTTAGTCAAGCAGGTAGATGTCGAGTCCAGGAGTAAGGTCCATTCTTGGTCTTCAGGAGTCTGCACAGTAGATACATGCTGCAGTTTTTAAGATAGGGAATGCACAAGAAGTCTTCTTCTGAACACACTATCTGCAAAGAACAAGAATGCCATGCCAGAAAGTTTTCTCCAAATTGCAACAAATGTGACACCAGATCAGGAGAGCTAACTCGAGTCAGGCATTAGGATTAATAGTGGCAAATGATGGAAGAAATCAGACTTATAGAGATCAGCAAAAAAAAAAACTTCCCATTTCATCTATTTATTCCCCTCAATAGTCTTTCTAGTTCTTCCATGATTTTGTTTACGCCATCAACTTCCACAACAACAGATGGAAGTTTGTTCCAGAAATCAACCACCAACTGGCTAAAGGCACAAACTTCCTCACATCTATTCTGCAACCATCCTTCCTCAATTTCAATTTGTGCCCCTTCATATGTGTAGTCCGGGTAAGAGGAAGAATCCCATCAGCATTGAGCTTACTCAATCCATTCAAAACCTTATTTAAACACCTGAATCAGAATGCCTTGCAGGTGCCTAGTTTCCAGATACTGCAGTTTGCAGAACTAAAGCTTTTCTTGGTAAGAGCACTCCTTTGTTCTCCTCACAAATCTTATTAATCATTTCTGTATTTGTTTGTTGTTTGTTAGTTATTTGGTTTTTAGGAGCATTAGCAACTACGGCCATATTGCTCCAGGAATATGCGGTGGTCATTCCCTGACCTTTCCACATCCTCCAGTATTTGATGGTGACGGGCTCGAACCCCGGTCTAATCAAAAAGCGTGTGCTATGCACTGCTGCTCCTTCCCACCTGGCTACGGAGGCGCCTTCTGTATTTGTTCTGGCAGCTCTATGTCTTTCCTAAAATGCCTTATACAATGGGATTATCACCTCATCTCTGCTAGCAAAATTCCTGTATGTTGTTTACAAAATCCCATGAGCTGTCCTGGCAGTCTGTCTGCAGTGCTCAGAGAACTTCATATCCGACTGCACAATTACCTCCAGTTATTTTTCATTTTTCACTACTCTAAGTGTAGTACCACACAGTTTGTACTTTACTTCAGGGTTACTGCTACCTATGTACACTACTTTGCATTTGTCAATGTTAAACTTCAGTTGCCATTTCTCAGCTCATCTGCCTAACATTTCTAGATCCTGTTGCAGTAGCATACCATCATTCCTGTCATTAATCACCTTGCCAACCTTTTTATCATCTGCAAACTTGGACATTAAACCTGATATGCCTTCATCAGTATTATTGATAAATACAGAAAACAATAATGGGCCCAACACCAAACCCTGAGGGACTCCACTCAATAACACTGGTCCACAAAGAGCAGTGTCCATTGTTTACCGCTTTGTCTTCTCTTACTCAGTCATCCCTTTATCCATAGCAGCAACTTGCTGTTGTGCAGGCTTTTTCTCCGTTATAGTGTGTGCTTACCAATGTTCTAAAGCTTCTCGGTTATGATGTGATATGTTAGTTGGTCAAATTAGCTGGGAACTAAATGGTCTCTGGCAAGAATGTACACTAATATTTGCATCCAGAGAAACCTGGCTTTCATATGATTGTCTAGCAGTCTAAATAAGGACAAAGATCTTGTGTTCTGAAAACTTACCCAGATGGACGTTGAGCAAGCCTGCAACATCAAAGATCGTGTTGTGATTTTCACCTTGGGCTGCTTTCTATTTGATTGGAACCCAAAGCGCCGCCTTAACTATGGTTCGTTATCAGTAATCCATTCAAGGAATCAAGTGTCATCAGAGAGTAATCATGAGGCAATTAACAAACACAGTTTATTACAGCCAAACAAGTTATACATACAATTAAGAAAAAGACATTAGTTAAGTATATGGTTCAGCAGCCTCAGGCTTTACAATTTTACATTTTCAGGGAAACAGTGACTTAATGTCGTAACATTTGGTCAGTAAGGTTTGATGTGTTCTTCATGTGATTACATGGAATCCACTCTTGGCCTTCCTACATGGAACATACAAAGATTGTAAAACACCAGTGAAACTGTACGTTTCACTATGACAATTGTAATGTGACAATTATAGTGTCAGATAATCTAATTAAATCTATCAATTAGATTTAATATATTAAACATAATAGCACCATACTTTATGTGTAAAAATACGTATGAGGAGAGAGGTTTGTATGATTGAATACAAGGATAGGGTAAATTTGCCTTTGGGCTGTATAGTCTGGTTTAGGATTAGACAATGAGGATTGACTTATCAGAATTAATCTTCATCGTCTCCGGGGTGGTGGTTCATACTTGTTTTCTTTCTCTTCTCTCACTTCTCCCTCTTCTTCTCTTAAGCAAATGAAACCCATGTTCTCTCTAGCAGTGACTGTACTTCTCCTTTTCCTTTTCGGCTTCCCTTTTCTCTTTCTGCTTCTAGACCCGCAACCTAGTTAACAGCAGCACAATCAAACAGCAACAACCCCCTTACTCCCCTGTCTCCTGAATATATATCTGTCTCCCTTTTTGCTTACTCTCTCCTGCGTTACTCCGGTTAGTTTCATGGGATCAAACAACAACTTTGGGGCTGTCGATTTCAGAGATCTGCTCCCATAAAACATTCGATTTATGGAGGTAGTAATGTTGAAACTTTATTTTGATAGGGTTGTGCCTTCAGACTGGACAAAGGCCAGACGGACACAAAGTTCGTCCACTTCCGCACAAGGGATTTTCAAAATAACAAACATCCAGTGGATGTCTTATTCCGCTTACACCATAAGTGTCATTCGGAAGATGTAGCTTCACATTCTTATCCGAGAGTCACGTCCCGTTGCTATCTTTGTCAACAATGCGTCCCGACGCCTGTCCATTCCGATCGGACAAATGACCTCCGACTGCTACGTAGCAGGCGGAGGGCTGATGCTCCACGGGTATGGCTCCCACCACGCGTGCGAAACCAAAAGTAATTCTGCCTTCTCCCCGTGAAGAAGGTATTGTATGACAGATACAGCACAGTGACAAAAGTATGGGGGGTGCTTGTTCCTTCCATGAACGTACCGTCATAAGTGAAAATGGTTGGATTTTCACATTGTCCTTAATGCTGCACTGCTCCAATTTGTACAGCAATCTTTGATGTGCAATAGTATCAAAAGCTTTCCTGAGATCAAAGTATTTGATAGAATTATTTTTTGTATCCACCTCCTTTGTGACTGCATCATAGTGTCCAATCAAATTAGTCAGGCAAGATTGCCTGTTGACAAACCCATGCTGTGACTGAAGTATAACTGCACTCTCTGTATGGCCCTGCATAACTTTAACCAGTCTCCCTTATTTTAACTGGAACAGAACCTGTTAACTTAAAAGAAGTTAAGCTAACAGGTCTGTAATTACTCATATCACTGTTTGATCCCCCTTTGTGAATTGGGGACACATTCACACATCTCCAGTCCGCAGGGACCTCCGCTGAATTCAAGGATGCTGTCATAATTATGGCTAAGAGAAGAAAGTAATGCTTACTTCCTTCTCTGCCTTCCTAAATATAATTGGATAGATCCCATCCACCCCAGGTGCATTTTTTTATGATTAGCTTCAAAAATTTCTCTTCCACTTTCCTCTCAGATATTACAAAATCATTTAGCTCTGTGTTAGGGTTTGATAAACTTCTTGCAGCCCCTTGACAATTTTCTGTTGTCGAGGTAATTGGTCATTAATCGATATATGGGATTTGACATGCCGGACCTTCAGAACCCAGGACGCTCGGCCATCTAAAGGTGTTGAAGGCCCCTTTGAAGTCCACAAAGAGGCCAAGGGCATATTTCCTGTCAGTAACGCTAGCACATCACAGATTTGATAACATTCTCAACACTTTTGCCTTTCTTCAAAGCCATATTGGTTGATGCAGTGAAGATTTCTAGACTGGTATGCAGTCATAAATCTGGCTGCAATAAGTTTCTCCAGAATTTTGCCAATAATAGGGGGAGAGCTAGTGGCCTATAGGAGTTGGGTTTGTCTGGATTTTTTAGGATGATCTTGATCTATGCTATTTTCCACAAAGAGGGGAACACTCCATCACAAAGGCATGAGTTGAAAAGATTGATTATGATTTCAAGAGAAATGATCTAGAGCCATTTGATAATGTCAGCCTCCATGAGATCAGGACTAGGACATTTTCCTGATCTGGTTGTTTTCACCAGGAGGTCAATTTTACTACCTTAAGAATGGTTTTTTGTGGGGATTGCTTTGATGTTTCATGTGATGTAAACACATTGAGTTTGAGACAGGTGATCTAGACACAGACACATTTATAGTTTGGTCTCTTGTTGGGATAAGTCCTGGTGTATATGATGATATCCAGCATACTTTTGACAGTTTGTAACCAAGTTGTCAGCTCAGGTTGATCCCAGATTCTGGTTGTAGAGTAGGTGTCACCTGGGATAAAGCAGGCCGCCTCCGTAGCCAGGTGGGAAGGAGCAGCAGTGCGTAGCACACGCTTCTTGATTAGACCGGGGTTCGAGCCTGTCACCACCAAATACGGAGGATGCGGAAAGGTCAGGAAATGACCACCGCATATCCCGAAGCAATATGGCCTTAGTTGCTAATGCTCCTAAAAACCAAATAACAAATAACCTGGGATAAAGTTATCCATGACGAGCTTGTTGATAAGCCCCCCAGAGATCCTTATTACCAGTCCTACCGACAAGAGTTTCTTAAGCTTTCTTTTTCTCTTGTTATGATTCTATGGAAGACCTACCTTGATTCTTTGTAGGCTTCCTGGAGTCTGAGTATTTCATCATCTAGTCTGCAATTTTTCTTTGACTTTTGGTACTCGAGGTCCTCGTATGGTTTCTAAGTTGAGTTAGATCATTGGCCTACCAGGGAATGTGGAGAGATCTGCATTTCCTTCCTCCTAGGAATGGAAGCTTCACAGGCAGAGATGAGTTTTTGGAGTTCTAATGTTTATTCTTCAGATGGAAGGCATTTTAACCAGTTAATGTTGTTGGAGTACCAAAGGTTCTGATATGGAGTTCAAAGATATCCCAGTTTGAAAGTTTAGTAATGTATCTTTTGTATTCAGGAAGTATTTTTCTGGTATTAATGGCTGGAGCAGTGCTGAAGGTGATGGGATTATGGTCGCTTCCACTCCAAGAGGTATGAACTTGCTAGTCTTGGATTGTGAACTCTTTCATTTGCCAGAGTAACATCAATGTAGGCATCTCCAGTTGGTGTCACACATGTTAGGGGATTGAGTATTAACAACTTTCAGGTCATTGACATCAATTAGCTCCTCTAGTAGTTCTCCTTTTCTGTCAGTCCAAGGACTATTCCAGAGCAAGGAATTGGCATTGGCATCAGTTGCAATAATTATATTACCATTCCTGAGCCTCAAGGCAGCTTCATTCAGGAAGTGAAGAAAAGGTTGGATGGGCTGTCTATGTTTACTACATTGCATGTAGATGGAGAAGACAAAGTGCTGTCCAAAGGAGAACCCTCCAGGATGCAACAGCTACGTGGGAGGAGCAGAAGGACGCCCTTGATCGCCCCCTTTGTAGGTGTAGGGTTCCTGCAATAAAAGAATTTGAATTTTCCTGTCAATGGATATCTTTGCTATTTGATTCATTATAGAAAGTAGCCTTTGACAATTTAATTGGATAAACTTTAGGGTTTACTTGCTTCTGTAGTTAATCCTGTTTTGGTTATTCGTAATTGGTTTTGAGTTTGACCGTTTTTCTTGCCTTTAAGTATTTGGGGCACTTTTCTTCCCTGTAGGAGTGATAGTGGTCTCTCTTTCTTCTTGCTCTGCTTTTAGGGCATTGCACTGGTTGAGACTTGTTTGGGCAGTCTGAGTACATGTGGCTAGTGCAGGCACAGTGGCCGCAGGTGTTTTCTGTCTGTCTACAAGTTTTGGTGGAGTGTCCATATCCCACACGTCTAAAGCATCTTGATGCAATTAGGAAATCTTTAGCATTGCGAACCAACCAGCCAAGAAAAATCTTATTGTCCTGGCTGATCGTTCTCTTTCTAATTACACCAGACACTCCCATGGTCCAGTTTGGCTTGCCTTTATTCCTGATTTTGGTCATAAATCTAAATTTAATTGAGTTTTGGACTCAATTAAATTTAGATTAAACACCTACTCCAGAGTAAAGCTGTGATCTCTGAGGTTTTTGTTGTCTTCTGTTTTTATATCATTTTCGACATCATATAGTCATTGCTGGGCCTAGTTTTTTAGGAAGTTCTAGGGTCATTTTCATTTCTTTGGGCTTGCGACAGTTTTTTTAAACGTTCTACATCCTTATATGTGGCAGTCTCAATAATAATAATAATAATACCCTTATTTCTGATTTTTCTTACTGATTTGATTTTTATTTGTTTCACTTCCAGTTTAATTTTTGAAATTACCTCCTGCTTTGTATCTTCACTCATTTTTGGTACACTGTCATCTGTAGCATGTACTATAATTACATGGTTTGTTTTCTTCTGATGATCTGATTCTTTGGTATTCAATATAGATGGGGGTCGATTTAGAGCAGTAGCTTGTGGGAATGTAGCAGCTTGCCCCTGACCAGTATCAGAGGGTGCAGATTGTTTTTCTTGAAATTTAACTTTTAATTTCTTATTCTGTATGGTAGTACCAATTTTTTTAAAGCTGCCCAAGTTTTTGTAATTTTATAATCATTGGAGCAGTCAAAGTTGCCTTAACTCCCTGCTTCAAAGCATCCATTATGTTTGTCTTAAATGGAAAAATATACTCAGTTTCCTCATTCATTATAGGTTCAGTAGCAGTCTGGCTGTCTTGATCTAAAGAAACATCCTTTTTCGGGGGATTCTGCAAGGCAGAAAAGGCCTTTCCAAGTCTCCAGCAGTTTTTGAATAGGTTCCTGGAGTTCTGGGTCCTATCCCTGAGTGATCGATTTGTGTTGAGACAACATAATATGTCCTCAGTGAAGTGGCCAGGAAACTCTGAAAACTAATAATCTTAGTGATGTTCATCAAGGGGGGGGGGGGGGTCTTGGAGAAAAGGTTAAATAGTCAGCCAGTGGTGAAATAATCTAATTAAGTCCCTTAGAATTTCCTACACAGTCCTAAATAATATCCTTTTGGGGCTGGAATGAAAAATGAAGCTGAAGGATTCATTTGGCGTTAAGCACTGGATAAGAGGAGAAGACAGGATTTGGGGCTGGGTTCGATGAATTAGGACCTGAGGAGTTCAAATTTGTATTTATTTTTCTTTCATCTTTGATTCCTGAAAAGTTATGGCCATCAAAGTGATTGAAATTGTTCCATATGTGGTATGGAAAAAATGAGTCTTTTTGCTTACCAAAAGTCTCCAGAAACCCTGCAGAGAGGTATGTGGGACTTTTTGGAAATGGTTTCCTCTTGCCGATTCTGATATGAGCAGAAGAAACATCTAAGGAAGTCCCCACACAAATTTAGGGGGCAAAATATATACTGGTTGGCACTTGTATATACTGTTCAAGTTTGCAAGACATTTCCTAGGCTAACTTTAGAAATAATGTGAATTTTGAGGAGCATTTGGTAGAGACACAAAGTGGGGGCTGAGACAAAGATGATGCACCTTTTATTAAAATTGGTTTATTCTTAGAGGAGTTATGGTTCCAGTTACCTTTCACCAAAATCTCATTGACTTAACACAGGGAAGGGGAGAGGAAATATAAAAATGTTAATATAGTTGAACTTGGTTATAACGAGCACAGAAATAACAAGATCACGGCTGTAATGAGCAAAAAAGCCATAATGATTTTAATTTAGGTGTATTCCCATACAGTCGCTCACTGTTATAATGAGCATACTACACGGATATACCATACAAAATTTGGTAAACTATGCAAACATTCGTAATTGCTCGGGTAGTCGAAAAAACCCAATTCTTGGAATAGACAAAAATGAAAAGGGCAACTTGCCTTTTATGACTGCTCCATTGGATTAGCAGCTGGTTTTTGACTTTCGGGGATGGGACTGTACAGTAGTACATTGGCATTCCACTTGTCGCATTATCCTATTTACAGATTGTCTTGTATTCACTGACCAATAAATTTATTTCGGGACTTCTAAGGATTTTAGAAACAGGACTTCTAAGAACTTTGTGTGCATTTCAGGACTTCTAAGAACTTTTCAGATCACTTTACTGTCATTTTAAAGTAAAATCTGTTAGAAACGAACCCTTCCTTCGGAAACATATCTGCTATCAAAAGAAAGCGTCTTGTGATTTGCATATGTCAAAATTATTCATGAGTTAGAACATGGTGCAAACAATGGCGAAGTGTGTAAAAGTTTTCTTTGTCCTCTTCAACATCATCGACATTGTGGAAGAATAAAGATGTTTGTTTATATATCAATAGCACTGGAAAAGAACAATAACCGAAAAAAAAAAAAAAAAAATTTTTAGAAAGCGCAAGGTTACAAACATAGATGTAGCATTGCTTCAATGGTTCACTACACAAAGAAGTGCTGGATTTTCAATAGACGGTCCGATCTTGAAGGCTTGTGCAGAAAAAATTTGCTAAACAATTTGGATGTGCCGATTTTGTATGGAACAACGGTTGGCTGGATCAATTTAAAAACCGAATACAAGCGCATAAATAGAAATAGCATGTAGGTATATACTAATATTATTTTTTTCTTTCTAATATTACTTTTGTTTTTATGAATCTATCTTTTTATCAAGTTATTGAGAATTTATAAAAATAGGAGGTAGATTTAACTCATCACTGTTATGATGAGTAATGGTTATAATGAGGGAATTTTGTTGGTCCCTTGATGCTTGTTACAACCAAGTTCGACCATATATTTTTATAATATTGTTCTAAATATGGTGGAACTTGCCAGGAGGCAGGTGGTATTTTTGGGGTCTTTTATGATGTAGATCTCTTCAAAATACGGTAGTTTTTGAGTGCTCAGTTATCAAAAGGCTCCCATATAATCCTATGAGGAAAGCAGCCAGAATTGTTCGATCTCCATAAAATAGAAATACAGCGATGATATTCGCAGCAGTAATAGTGTTAGATGGCAGCTCTTGAACAGCACCAGTATCGTGATTTTTGCAGGTCTAGTTGCTGAAATGTTAGTCTGAAATTTTGAAATGAAAAAGTAAAAATAATTTTTAAAGAGGACGGCCCGTTGTTTTCCATCAGTATGGAGCTGTTGTGGGAACTTTCCAAACATTGTGTATAAACAAAAGCACACATAAAAATTACAAAAGTGGTGTCCCAACATACTTCAAATGTTCAAGATCCTGTTCCCAGTCAACAATTAGGAGAAATCACATGGCCAATCCACAGTGGGAATCGAATGATCCACTAGTAATGACATTGTGGTGATCATATCAATAGTAGATACCACATATGAAAACCAGATATTTCCCAGCCATATCAGTGTATTAAAGATTAAAAAGCATACCATTAGATTCTCCAAGCGTTGTAGAATGGCTTGTATATACAACAGGGCCCTGCAAAGCTTTTATCCAATGTTATTCCTGATAATCTAGAGAGCTATAACAGAAGTGCTAGTACTGGTCAGTGTACCCTATATAGAAATATTAAAATGTTCACAAATGTGATTTGATAATTTTACAGTTACTTAAAAGTCAGTATGCAGCAGGGCCCAGAAATCCACCTGCCTCACAGTGAAGTACGGGACAAATTGTAGATGGTATATTTGGGTACGTCACTGTCCTCTTTTTCTTCATTATCATCCCTTTTCTAACAGGAGGCATCATACAGAAGTAACGGTCTGTGAAGTGATTTGTTAGCTCCTTCCATATCATGGGCACTGTGAAAGGCATAAAACATCCCTTTCAATTCACCCACCTGTTTAATTTTGATGAACAGGTAGTGCAGCATATGTGTGGAGCCCAGTTCTTGTCCGGGTTGCCTACTTTACTCCCAAAGTACAAGAAGTAGGCCTTTTTTATGGCTTGAGTTAAGTGACGCTTTCTTGAAGCTAACTTGACTTCTCAACATACGTAACAGAAGTCATCCGGACTATTCACACAATTACAGGGCATATTAATGTTACACAACACAAATGCTGCACAAAAGGTAGGAATCTCACAGAGGACAACCGTTAACTGAGAACAAATCCCAGTACCTAACTGCATTTGAGGATTACTGCAACAGAGTTGAAGACACATTTGAGGCGACAACTTATCACGTGATGCAGAGTGAGGCGACAGTTATCGATCACATTATAAGAGCATGGTGGTACTGAAACTGTGGTGTTGCCATGTGTTTTTTCCAGTCAGGAGATAGTATCTTATGTAATTAACTTAAATTCCTTCGTAGACTGTTTGTCCCCTGCTTTGAGAATATCTCCATTCGCATGAAGATACTCTCCAAGATATGCCTTGCTGCTGTTTTCAAAGGGTGAAGCAATTCTAATCTACGATAACAGGTGGCACCCTCATACACTTTAACCCTTAAGTAGGTAAATCAAATAGACCCCTTAACTGGTTGCAGTGGAAGATTTCTAGAAAGCTGAGCAGAAATTGCTCTTGAATTAAATAAATATTTCTTGATGATATTTACAGTTGAATGTAAGATTAAATCTCTGAGGAATGTCGAAGAGTCATATTGCTGTAAAACAAGTGATACAACGATCTGAGATAAGTATTTGTTCGAAAAGCTACTGAAGTTGGACTGCAGAAGTGCCAATGTCTTCCCAGTACACAAAGGTGGTGCTAAAAATAAGTTTTTGGGTAACAGGCCAGTGATTTTTGACTACTGTGGTAGGAAAGATGATGGTGTCTTGTGGTTAAGGATGTGAATCAGGATAATCTTGATTGGATCACATCATGGGTTTGTTAAGGGAAAATCATAACTGACCAATCTGGTAAGTTACTATGGTTTAATCTTTAATAATGGTAATATGGTTTAATCTTTAAGAAATCTACAATTATCGAATTGTCTTTAATAATGTCAGAATTTTTACCTACATCCCTAAGATTGCATTTTACCTACTAATAAGAACGTACACTGGATTGCAGGCTAGCTAACAAATGGTCACAGGAGGCTTCATAAATGGTCAGTAGTCAGAGTGGACCAGTGTAAGAATTGGGTTTCCTCATTGCTTGGTGTGGGATCTTCTATTTTTAATTTTCATAAATGATATCCAAAGAAAGCTGTCAAAGTTTTCTGGTAATTTGAAGGTGGGAAGTGTAGTTAACAATTCGAGCCAAGCCATGTTGCATCAAAAAGACTCAGATTATTTGCAAGTATAGATTGAAAATTGGCACGTAAAAGTTAAATGCTTCTTCATGTAAGATTATGCAATTGGGGAACAGAAATCCTTGACTACTAGACATCTAAGGGGATATCTGATTGAGATGTATGAAGTGCAGAAGAAGTTGGGTTAAATGAATGGGGAAGGGCTGTTCTTCCTTGTAGATGAGACAAGAAACAAGGGGGGGGGGGCCATAGATATGTCTCAAGGAATAACAGCAGACTGGGTCTCGTCAAATTTAGCTGTGGATAGCAGGTTGTTAAATACTGGAATAAGTTGCCTCCCAAAGTAGTAGAGGCAGTGAGTGTGGCTAAATTCAAAGCAGAATTGGATGGTAACTTTGTGGGAATGGAAATAGTATGAATGTTCTGTTTTGTTTTATTGTTTTATTTATTTTTTTCGCTGATGCAGAAAAAGGGCACTTCCTTGCATAATTTGGCCTTACTAATACTAAACCGAATCTCTGTTGCTATCATGGCAGGGGCAATATTGTACCCGAGCAGTATAGACAGAAAAATGAAACACAGTGCGAGCATTATTTATTAAACTGCTTCAATTTCTGCATTGAAAGAAGCGATTCTTTATTTGTTTAATGCATTAGGTCTCTGCTGACTACTATTTTGATGTTACATCAGATGTTAAGAAGAAAAATTTATATTTGATACATTTATTCACTGCTTTTCACAAAGTCACTAATTGAGGCAACCTGTTTTCTGATAATGGAACCAAATAGTTCTGAAACCTGTCACAACAATGTCTTTAGGTTTTTAATGAATAACAGATTCACCTACTAGGTAATGTTTTGGGACCGCAAGTGGCTCGAGAGCTTGTGGATTGGTTCCATTGAGAACAATATTAATAGAGACGGGGGTATGCATATCCGTCCCCTCTTTGAGGCAGTGATCCTTAGAGGGGATGAATAATTCCACCTGACGCACTTCCAAGCCACTTCCAGTTCCGACACGCATGAGAACAGTGCATGTGCCATCGAATCATGTGACATGCTGTGAACCTGCGGGTATTTAAAGTTGCACTGTAGAGTAAAAAGCGTACTGTTGAGAAAGAAGGCGGAGCCTTCGAAAGCTACAGATATTTTATCGCTTTTAACCTGGTATATTTTATTGTATTTTATGATATTTGTTTTGCAGATATTTTATCGCTTTTAACCTGATATTTTAATTGTTTTATACTGTAAATAGTAATTTATTGTAAGCTTAATTATAAAGTTATCAAAATTTTTGGCTTTCGTTTTATTTTGTCATTTCAACATACGGTTGGTGAAAAATACTTAGGGGAAAAAAAAAACTTAAAATTATATTACTAGGTAATGTTATTTGATTAAAAAATAATATTAGTTACTTTAGCCTAATGGTTTTCTAGGTGAATAATAGTTTAATAGTTTAAGAAATAAAGTGAGCATTATTTCTTAAACTACTTCAATTCCTGCATTGAAACGGTACCTTGCTTCTTTACTTCATTAACATTACTTGAAGAAGTCTTAAGTATTTTTTGATTAACATCTAATGCTATGTAATATCTAATAATTTGGCAGTCTCATGGAGACCAGATTATTGGACTTCATTCTATTTGTTACAGTTGCAGAGTTCAGCTGGTAATAAATAAAATATCCCTTGAATTAATACCATACAGCAAATCACATGATCCTTTTATGGCAGAATTTTCTGTTAGTTTAAGTCTTCCTAAGCATAATTGCTAATCACTTACTGATCAGAATTTTAATTCATTTTAACTGTTACGATAGTTTACCCCATAAATTTAGGACACTAACTATGCAAAAGCAATACTTAAACTAACACAATCACTTAAGTGAAACAGCATGTGTTTTCCTCTTCATTTGGCATCAGATGCCAATGTGCTATTTAAAACCCAACCAACCTCCTCATTTAGTTACTGATTCAGCTGGACCTTAAATTTCCCCAAGCCTTTGATCTCAGTGGTCACTAGTTAATAACTCACTGGTTAAGTGGTTAGCATCACTTAAGCAAATGTTAAGAATATCATCCTAAATATGTAAATATATGACTCTAATGCTTTGTTTGTTAGGCATTTGCAAAGTTTTATCAAATGGCCCTCAAAGATGAACAAATTTACCAGAAGAAACTTAGTGAAAAGGAATCTTCAGAAGTCACAGGTATGTATAGCTAGTAGCTGTTAGAATATACTTGTCCACATGAAATCTTTTATATTTAAAAAATTTTTTTTTACTTATTTTTTAATTAACATTATATATGCAGCTTGCTTTATTTGTTTTAAGATGGAAATATTGGTAAAAAGAATATCTGTAGAATGGGCCAAAAGTTAGGAAACATTTATTTCAACGTTGCAAAATAGTTTCCGTATAATATAAATTTTGATAAATAAGAGCATATGCAACATATGCTCTTATTTATAATTTTGAACATATGCAATAACATGAAATAACTCTATGTTATTACATATGTTCAAAATGTTTGCTACTTTTTGCTTCGCAAATCTTTAGCGTGTTCATTGCATTTTGTCAGACAGGCATTTTAAGCAGCTGCTGCTGAGGTCCATAATAATCTTGCATTTAACATGGCTGGAAAAAACCCACAGAAAAAATCAGGTGAAAGTGGTAGCTATTTGCTGAAACCTTGTTGACTGATCTGTCTTCTAGGGAATGCTTCATTCAGAAAAACTTTACGCAATAATAGTATAATGAGTTTTTCTCCCACATGAAAAAGTAAATCTTTTAGATTAACTTTAAGTGCAATTGCTAGGATTTTTCACATATTGAGATAGCTTTCACCTACCACCCTATCAATAAAAAAGGAAGGTCTAACAGAACCTCCTATAGAATTCTGGCTTGTGCAGTTAAAAAAAAAAAAAATTAATTCCTTTCTAATATTGTTATATCTGAATTTGCTAAAGCAGGCCTCCACAAATTTGTTGGCAATCTAAGCACCACATGCAGAAGTTAGTGCCTAACTTCTTTAACAATTACACAGAAGAAAAACAATAAAAAATGTTTTCTGATACTGCCATTCCATACAGATCAGATCAAGTTATTAGCATTAGTAGAGGCATGTGATACAAGAAAGCAAGCTTATGCAGCATCAGCCAAAAAAAAAAAAAAAAAAAAACCTGCTCCTATTTCACCCCTCCGTTCGTTCCAAATATACCTGTCCAGCTCAGCCTTAAATTTATTTAGGCTATCAACTTCCACGACAAAGGATGGAAGTCTGTTCCACCAACCAACTACCTGCTGGCTAAAGGCAAACTTCTGCACATCTATCTTACATCTGTCTTTCCTCAATTTGAATTTATGTCCTCTCGGGTAATTATTCTGAGCAAGAGGAAGAATCCCATCAGCATTGAGCATGCTCAAACCATTCAAGGCTTTATACACTTCAATCAGATCACCTCGCAGGTGCCTAGTCTCCAGACACTGTGTGTAATTTGCAAAATTTAAGCCTTTCTTCGTAAGAGCAACCTTTGTTCCATTCACTAATCTTGTTGCCCTTCTCTGTACTCGTTCCAACAGCTCTACATCCTTCTTAAAATGAAGCCTCCAGACCTAGTACTCAAGGTATGGCCTGACCATTACCTTATACCAGGGGATAATCACCTCCTTATCCTTGCTAGAAATATTCCTGTATATCATTGACAAGACACTGAGCTACTCTTGCAAACTGTCTGCACTGCTCAGAAAACTTCAATGAATATACTTCTCCTCACCTTGCATGTTAGTGTTAAATCAATAATTGTGTTCCAAAATTAGTGTTGTTTGCTGATATAAACTCATACTGTGCTGTTAGATGGTTTTTTAATAACTGCATGCTATATTGGCGCCTCCGTAGCCAGGTGGGAAGGAGCAGCAGTGCGTAGCACACGCTTCTTGATTAGACCGGGGTTCGAGCCCGTCACCACCAAATACAGAGGATGCGGAAAGGTCAGGAAATGACCACCCCACCGGAGCAATATGGCCTTAGTTGCTAATGCTCCTAAAAAAAAAAAAAAACAAATAACAACAGCATGCTATATCCTTCTCATTATGAACATAATAATATCTAGTTTAAGTATGCTACTTGATGCCAGATATTCTCTTGTCTAATGTCAGATTTCAGCGTCTAATATATTGACGTCTAGCGAGTGCAGTCAGGAAATTGGTGTAGGGTGCAGCATTATAATCTTTCATTTTCACAAAACACGTGAATTTTAACTGAATTCTGCAAATTTGGGTTTAATTTTGTTCATTTCTAGTTAGCATATTTGCCATTAAATAATCTGAATGCTAAGTCAGTGTTACATATCGCAGTAAAACCTGATTAATTCAAAGTTCAAGGGAATCAGAATATGCCCATTTTGATTTAAACAGATTCAAAGTATTCATACAAGTTCAGAATATGTCAGTATTAATTAATGAAGAGAAATTTTTAGTCATACTAAAAATTTTTAGATGAAAGGTTTTATTTAGTCTTTATGAACACTGCAGAATTTTCATAATTCTCATTTAAAATATTCATAAAGTTTTAGGCATTGTGGTACACATTCATGAATAGATAGTTAATGCATTAACTTAATCAATATTAGAAAGATAACAATTGCTTTGTGGAGAAATTATCACACATGATAATATTGGCAAGTTTTGTTTTTGTTGCCATTACTAGCCATACAGCTCAATTTATACATGCTATATGACTAGTAATGGCATTTTTAATTTCTTCATTTTTTTTTCTTCCATAAAAAAAGGAATAACATTTCTTCCTTTTTTATGTTATCATTTTCAGTAAGCTTCATAATTAAGTGCAAACTGATCTTACTAATTAACTGTGTTTCAGTGACCAGCTTCATGTCAGTTATGAATAGATGACAGTGGTAGACAGAACATGACCTAGTGCCTGAATACAGCTAAAAAACAAAAATGCTTAATTACAGTTGTGAAAATGTACTGTGACTGTGTGGAATTATTATTATCTCTCTATACATTAAAAAAGTTTTACTTCTAGTGATATTTATATGAGCCAGTGGGAGCAGAGGGCGGGGCAATTACATCACTACAAATGCACAGTTAAATAATTACAAGATCATTTCCTGAGTAGATTTTGAACGGTGCATTATAATGTTAGTATATTAGTATAATGTTTATTATTATACAAATAATGACAAAACTACAAATATTTACAAAACACTAAACTATTTGCAATCATTCCTCTATTAAATCGGGATGATAGAACATCAAATGATGTTGGGTGTGGTCATGTATTAGACAGTGAAGCACATGCACAAGGTTGGTGAACGTTAAATGGAAGGCACACAAATGGGTTACTGTGTAGAATCAGACACTTGCTGTTGACAATGTAGAGCGTGTACATGGCATGCATGCCAACATTCGTCGCATCCTAAGACAACTCCCTCCATAACGTTCTCCAACCTCGTGCACATGCTTCACTGTCTAATACGTGACCACGCCTGGCATCATTTGACCTTTCATTGTAACGTTTTTTGTATATTGAAGGGACCCATTGTCCCAATATAGTTTGTATATTTGTAAATATTTTAGTCCTGCTCTTTCAGATGCAACAATATTCCTCATGCATCATGGAACCCGAAGCAAAAGGCCTTTTTTCTAAGTGACTTACGTAAACACAGGTAAATAATTACGTAATGATATTTATTCGACCTTGCGAATGCTTCTCGGTGGGGGTAGCCAATGGGGGAAGAGGGATGCGGATCACGTGATACAAGTGGGCATGGCAATTGTCACTAAAAATGCACAGGTAAATAATTACATAAGTCATTTCCTGATTAGATATTGATCAGTGCGTTTCGACAGGCATCTTTTACGTAGAAAATATTTGACTTACTCCATCATACCTCTACATTTTATATAGAAAAAGCGAGCAGGGGCAAAGCACCCCATTATTATTATTTTATTTTATTTTTTTTTTTTGTGCATCTAAATAATTTTTCTAGGTCTTGTTGTAGTGGCTTACCTTGATTACTGTTATTTATCACCCTGCCAACCTTTGTATCATCTGGAAATACAGACGATAAGTCTTATATGCCTTCATCAATATCATTAATGAATACTGAAAACAACAATGGGTCCACCACTGAAACCCTGGGAAACTCCACTAATAACATTAATCCACAAAGAGCAGTGCCCATTGTTAACCACTCTGTCTTCTTCTACTCAACCATCCCTTTATCCATAGCAGCCACTTGCTTTCAATGTCTCTTTTGAAATGAGGTCTACATACTTGAACACAGTATTCCAGATGTGGTCTTACAATTTCCTTGTACAGTGGGACTATGACCTCCCTCTCTCTACAGGATAAGGTTTGATAAATCATTGATAGGATACCTTGGGCTTTCCTGGATCCCTTTCTTCCTCTATTGTTTTTAATTCAACCTCATCAAGTGCATAATTTTTTTGGGGGTTGGTATTTACCAAGTGTAGGACCTTGCATTTTGCTGCATTAAAAATAGTGCTGCTTTTTCTGACCATTGTTATAGCCTGTTCAAGTGAGAAAACGAAACTTGGCTGTATCATTATTATTATTGAGCATGGAGTGGACTAACAAAGCTTATATTCAGTAGGGTAAACATGTGAGTTACTTACAATGTACAATTTCATAAAAGAAAATATACAGAGGTGATTATCAAAAACCATACCTTTTTAAAAATATATAAGATATGTGCTTCATTAAGGCATTTGTTTTTATATTACTACTAACCGAGAAAATTAACATCAGTGACAATTAATATAGACAAAAAAAATTAGAAATTATTTCTAAATTAAAAGTCAGTTCTCCATTTTACAAATAACATCTTTAACTTATTATTATTATTATTTTTAACAAAATTGGAAGTTAATTATTCTTCATGACAATGGTATGCACAAAAAAATATATAAAATAAAATAAATAACATATATATATATATATATATATATATATTTATTTATAGCAATTATTGCAACTTTACTGTTACTGTTTTTGCAACAGTTAGTTAAAATATGATAGGATCACATAATGTTGATCACTAATTATTAAAATCAGCTGATTTATGAAATCAAATTTTAGAGACTGGATTGAAATCAAAATGCATTGTATTTTTGTTAGTTTTTGGAATATTGATTTTTTTGGTTATAGGACACAAGTTAAATTTTTAGTGGGTGGGGCAAAAAACATTGCTAGAATGGGCATATGGGTTACTTTATACACTATTTAGCTTTTGGGAGAGGGGATAAAAAAAGAAATAGTTGAAAACAGTGCAATTTATAAATTTATTGTACTAATTGTCTGTCTTTGGATAATTAGTTGCCTTCCTTTCATGTAGTTTCCTATTTATGAACAAAATTAAGATATGGTAAGAACATTTTATTCTTTTATTTTAATTTATATGCAGTTGTCATTTCCTTCTGAGACTAGCAATTTCTCAAAGTTGACTTGATTGATGACTTTGTTTTCTTGGCTACTTTAAAAAATTGCACACTGACAAAAGCCTAAATAAAACACTAAAATTTGCCATGAAATTAGCAGAAACAAGAAGTGAAGCACAGTACTGTCTACAAAAAATTTATACGAGCTACAACCACATCACATGGTAAATATATTTCAAAGGAAATTTATTTAAGAGGGCCATACAAAAACTATACTGTATTTACACTACCTTTCTTCTCTCTGTTATTGTGTTCCAAACATAAATGAAACACTGTTGTTTATTGATGCAGAGTGGAAATGTGTGCATAAAAAGGTTTTAGTGGACATAAAGAAAATATCAAAATTAAGCAATATAAAATACATTAATTATAATGTCAATATCTCTTCAAAAAAAAAAATCGTCAATAAAAATGAAACTGTTATAATGTCGAAAATATTAAAATCGAGAATTATTCTTTAAGAAAACTTTTAAAAAAAATTGTTTTCTGAAAGGTCATTAACAAAATTCATATTGATAATATTTTTGGAAATTCACTGATCCATGCTGAATACTGCATTGCAAAACTTCTAGAGCCCATCATATTTCATCATTTGTTGGAGCTTAAGCATGCATTGTCTTATTTTTCTTCAGACTCTTTCCTCTGTCAGTTGGAGGTCTTTACAGTTAAGTCTCACAGATGTTGTCTTCTGTTAGCTTAGCAACAACAATAATGTTTGATCAATTGCCATCCAATTTTCGGAGTAAATTAGAGTCATACAAATTGGTTGTGGATATACAATTTCCTTAACTTCTTTGGCTTCTTTTGAAAGATGTGTGCTTAAAATGATTCTGAAGTGTTTCTTGACACTTGATTCCATGACATGGCTGAAAGATGGAGGGCACTGGTTTGTTGCATGTCCTCAGTATTTTCCAACATTCTAGTGCACATTTCTCAATGGTCTTCCGTCAAAAGTATGTCAGGAGGATTTTGACCAATCTTGATGCTAAGAAAGCTCTAGGTTCTGATGGTATTTCTCCACTTGTTCTCAAAAACTTGCACTCCTGAACTTACTCCTGTTCTTTGCCACTTTTTTCACTTTCTTATTCCAAAGGTGTTTTTGCTTCTGCTTGGAAATTTGCTCATATCCAGCCAGTTCCTAAAAAGGGTGACAAATCCCTTCCATCCAATTATCATTCCATTGTGATTACTTCTACTCTTTCCAAAGTAATGGAGAAATCAATTAACCGCCAACTCTTAAACTATCTAGAAACTTTCCGTCTGATCAACGATCGCCAGTATGGATTCCATCAGTGTCGATTCACTTGTGATATTCTGGCTTATGTTACCCATTTATGGACAAATTCAATGGAAAAGTTCGATGAAACACAAGCAGTTGCTCTTGACATCTCAGTGGCTTTCGATCGTGTTTGGCATAAAGGTCTTGTAAACAAGCTTCCATCTTATGGTTTACCAACTGTTTTTTTTAATTGGTTATCCAGTTTTCTCTCTGATCGCTCACTGAGGGTGATGGTAGATGGCCCCTCTGTCTTCTAACTTCTCCATTAATGCTGGTGTCCCCCAAGGTTCAGTTCTTTCTCCCACTCTTTTTCTCTTGTATATTAATGACCTTCCATTGACTGGAAATCCTGTTCATAGTTTTGCCGATGATAGCACGTTGCATTCCACTTTCCAGTTTGAGAAACCTTGTCCTGCTCAATCAGCTTCAACTTCTCGAATATCCGCTACTATTTCTTTAAATGCCAATCTCCAGTAGGGCAAAGACAACTTAGTTGACTTCAATCCTTCTAAAACTTAGTCCTATCTTATATCTCACAAAAAGGATTCTTCTGCTCCTATGCTTATCTTTAGTGACACTCCGATTTCTAGGCAAAATGATATATCTCTTTTTGAGGATTACCCTGACTTCTAATCTCTCTTGTCACAAGCAGATTACAAATATTGCTTCATCTGCATCTAAAAATCTGGGTTTTCTCTTTCGCTCTCGGCGTTACATTTCTTCCAAACAGCTATTCTCTCTCTGTATAAATCGTAAAACGTGATTTATACAGAGAGAGAGAAAATGGAATATTATTCACACATCTGGGGCAGTGCCCCAAAACCTCTCTCAGGCTTCTAGATTCCATTCAGAAGAGAGCAGTTAGGTTAATTAATGACTCATCTCTAATCGAGTCTCTCCACTCTGTCTCATAGACGTACGGTTTCTGTTGCATGCCTTTTCTACAGATACTTCCATGGGCACTTTTCTTCCGAAATGGCTTCTATAATTCCCACTCTCTCTCTTTCAAAACAGTCCGAACATGTGCTGCCACCAGCCAACATCCATTTACTGTCCAACTTCAAACTCACAGAACCAACTTTTCATCTTCCTCGTTTATTCATTCAACTGCCGTTTTCTGGATCAACCTTCCATCATACGTATTTCCTGAAAATTACAGTCTACAGAAGTTTTCTTCGATCCAGATTTCAGCAACTAAGAAATTATCAAATGTGCATTTGTAAACAATGTGTTTCCTTTTTTTTTTCTTTTCTTTTTTTTTCTTTTTTTTTTTCTCCCAAACATTGTGGTCATCCTTCTATGGAAACAAAATTTTTTATCCCATTTCTTAGCAAGTTCTGTTTTTTGCAGCATGAGGTTACCACCAATATGAACGTCTTATTTGTGAACATTAGAAGACCAAAGTTGTTTAATACTGATGCCACCCAATCATCTTTTCCACTATGATTTCTCTTAAAGTTCAGGTTTTCATTTTAGTTTACTGCCCTCTCAGTAAAATCTCAATTTTTTAAAATTATACAGAAAGAGATTGCAAAATTTTCAACTACACTGCTGTATTACATTGACTCATTTTCAATAATTTATCATAGTGTTCTAAAATGGCAAATTTTTCTTTAAGGTTTAGACAATTTTTAAAAATGTTAATGCCTTACTGTAAAACAGTGAAATTGATAGGAGTACTTTCTTTCATGAAGTAACAATACTGACAACCGTACATAGCAGCATCAGTAACTAGACACACAATGCTTTGGAGTTCAAGAGCAAATTGGGATGCTGCATAATCACTTCCACTGCACTTTATCAGTGTCATGAGAGACAAAAAAGTGAAAACAAAAATTGAAGCGCTTACATAAATGTCATTTTTTCTATGTTAGCATATATCTTATTTGGGCTTAATGAATTCATGAAAGTGATAACATTACATTATTGATTACATCATTTATGATCACAGAAAGCGAATGCTATATGCTACAGCCAGTTGTGCTACTTTACTTTCACTATAGTTGGTGGCCATTGTAGATTTTATTTCTTTGTGAAATGGTTGCAACAAATATGCTGCATATGTAAAAATGGCTTTCACAAATAAACAAAGTATAAATAAGTGAATATGCTCTTATATGATTATCAGATCATCAGGTAAGTGCACATAATATAGCAATATCCTAATCATACTTTTAACTGCCAAAATTGTAAAACAATGTACTACAAACATATTAGGGTATGGCTACATGCTTTATGATTTTCATCTCATAAGCAACTTTTCAAAAGTTATTGAAGACATTTCTTAATTTAAAGTATCATTTTTCTATACATGACCAGTGCTTAACAAATTTTTGTATGCCATTTAAGTAAAATGTTTTCTGCTTGTCAGAGACATCCATTACATCAGAGATGTTCTTTAAGCTTTCGGAGCAAAAAAAAAAAAATCACTTCAGACAAAATTTGGTCTATTGGGAGGATTCAAAAGAACTTCAAATCCAGTGATAAAATTGTTAACATTATATGGCCGCATGCAGTGAGGTTGCACGTTGTCACGTTGAAGCAACATTACTATATTGCCACACCTTATTTGTTTGATTCTATTATTGAGCTTGTCTGATGTCTCAGCATACCAAACTGAATTGATAATGGTTCTTTTTCCCAAAAATTTGATCTAACATTTTCAGCAAGTCAGAAACTCAATGATTGCACAATGTTTGAATCACATGTTCAAAGACACTTCCATATAAAATTGTGTAACTGTAAATGAATGACTGCACAGCAAAGGTGCTATGCACCACATACTAGAAATTATTAGCTGCATGGAGAATGTAGTCGGAATAACTTGCTGAGGTTCTGAACTAAATTGTGTTACTTTTTAGCCCATCCTTGTGGTTGATATTGTTTCAAATCAAGTCAGTGATTTGAAACACAGACTGTTGCAGTATAATCCTGCAATAGATTATTGGTATAACAAATTATAAGACGGGGAAACAGTTTGATTCAAGATGGGCATACAATAAATCTTTTTTCTGTTCAAATGTATTGTTTTATATAAAAAATAATACATTTAAACATAAAGAATATAAATGCCCATTTAAAAAATTGTTTTTCCCTTCATTTCAAGTTTCATGCAAAATGATCACCTAAGTGCGAGAAATGAAAGAGTGAAGTGGAAAGATGCAAGGCATCAAGCTTGATGGTTTGACCTGATCACTTCATTTTCGGTGTCATTCCGCATGATCATGTAAACAAACATGTCAGTTCATGTCACAATTTTTGCTCTCTGATTCTCCAGTTAATAATTCAGAGTTCATTTGTTGTTTGTGTTGTGCAAACATTAAAATGAGTAATGAGTAGCAATTTCTGAAATATTTTTATAGACATTTATAAAAAATAATCCATGTTTGTGGAAGGAAAAAGATAGTAATAATTACAATTTTGATATGAAAAATACAGCTTTTTTTTTAAAATTTTTTTTTGGACAAGCTTAAAATGGTGGAACCAAATGCCACTTGGATCTTTTCTTTCTTTTATATTTCCTATTTAACATGATAGTAAATGCTACAGAAATCGCCTCCAACTCATTCAAATTACTCGTTATTTCACTCTAAGGGATCCACAAACGCTTAAAGTGCCGGCATTAGTGGTCAGTGTGAACGCCTCCAAAACAGCAAACTACACATAGCATTCCTGACGTCAGATCATTTCAAACTGGATAGGGCGTTTCTGACGTTGCATTGGACCACCAGCGACTCACTTTTTCTATTCTCAGTTTCAAGATGGATGTTGTTTGAGTTTGATGTATTGCGCATTTATGTATACAGTTGATTGCAAGTAGAAAGAGGAAACAAAGCAGGAAACAGTTTACGTTCACCTACCGTAACAAATTACTTTCAGAAACATAAAGGGTAACTTCCCATTAGATTTTACTGCATGGGACTAAAATATCTGTCAGAATAAAACACCTATTGTTATTTGTGTGTGTGTGTGGGTGTGTGGGTGGATGGTTGAACTGGAGAAAGATGAGTGGGGTGCTGTGTGATAAGAAAGTAAATTGTAAAATGAAGGGAAGAGTGTATAAAACTGTGGTTAGACCCGCATTGATGTACAGTGCTGAGACATGGGCGATTACAAGGGCCCAGGAAAAAAAGATGGAAGTGGCGGAGATGAGGACGCTAAGATGGATGTGTGGTGTGACGAGGAAGGACAGGATAAGAAACGACTACATCAGAGGTACAGTTAAGGTGGGCTTCTGAGTAAAAAAATGCAGGAATCTAGGTTGAGGTGGCTTGGACATGTGGAACGAAGAAGTGAGGAGTATGTGGGGAAGAGGTGATAGGGAAGAGGGGGAGCCCTCAGCTGGGATGGAAGGACAAGGTGGTAGAGGATTTAAAAGAGATAGGATGGAGGAGAGAGGAAGCCCAGGATAGGGAGGAATGAAGGAAAAGAATTAAGAACGGAAATGCTGACCCCATATAAACGTGGGAAGAAGGCGAAGATAAAGAAGAAGATATATATATATGTGTGTGTGTATATCCAATATTTCAAAATAAAATAAAATAAAACATAAGCCAGTAGTATGGCAAAAACTGTAGAGCCAAAATTAACATAAAAATAACCCAAAATAAAACAAACGAATGGGAACGGGAAAGTAAAGGTAAGACATAAACAGTAGCCGAAAAACCCCTATATAATTTAGCACTTTAAATCCAATTAATAAAACCGATATAAAATTTAAAATAATGCCAATTACATAATAATTTAGCGGTACCCCCCCCCCCTCGTAAGGTACCAGTTTCGCTCTACAGTTTTTGCCATACTACTGGCATGTTTTATTTTATTTTATTTTGAAATATTGGATATATCTTGGCTTCATATGGAGGATGAGCATGTTGCTGCCTCTAATGAAAGCTTAATATTTATTTATTTATTTATTTTATTATATTTTAACTTTTGTCATTATTTAAATATAATTTAATGGTAGTAGTGGGTTGATATGCTAATTAAGCAGCGCCTGTGCTGCCAAGTAAATTTTGCCGCAAGGGACTACTCAGAATAAAACACCTATTGTTATTGTCTTTACACAGTTGACATTTTTTCCAGGTGGAATATTGACAGGTGCTTTCTATCCATTTGAAGCAGAAAACATTCTACGCTATCCACACTAACGGATTACTTTCCGTGCAGTAAAGGATTACTATTGTTTGATTTTACGAATGTTCATGCAAAGTTCCTTTGACACCAGTTTTCGAAGTTTATGTACAATTGATTGCAAGTAGAAAGAGAAAACAAAGCAGAAAACAGTTTACATTCACCCACCATAACAAATCACTTTCAGAAACATAAAGGGTAACTTCCTATTAAATTTTACCGCCAGGGACTATTCAGAATAAAACACCTATTGTTATTGTCTTTACACCAGTTGACATTTTTTCCAGATGGAATATTGACAGGTACTTTCTATCCATTTGAAGCAGAAAACATTCTACGCTATCCACACTAATGGATTATTTTCTGTGCAATAAAGGATTACTATTGTTTGATTTTACGAATGTTCATGCAAAGTTCCTTTGACATCAGTTTTTGAAGTTTATAATGCAGCTAAAATAGAAATGTTTTCTTGAAATTTTGTTAGATCAAATATACATCCAGAAAACGTGCTGTACCAGTATTGTTTCCTAAAAACAATTACAATAAAGCAAACATTATCTTTTATCAAATGTGCATTGATGAAAGTGTTATCAGTTTTATACCAGTTTTTCCCGTTTCCAGTGTGGCTTCCAATCGATGAATTTCCTTTACTTTGTCTTAGTAGATGAAGTACAATCTTTTTGTTTTTCAAAAGCAGTTCGTTGCTATTCTTTCGGTTATCTTTTTTATGCCAAGAAACAGTTGCATGAATTTTTTTTCCCCTCCTGTATCACATTTGCAACGATGCTGTATGTTGCAGCTTACTGCTTCCTTTCATTGCTTTCACTATACTTTTCAAAAAAATGAGAGAGAGAGAGAGATGTTATAAAATTATTTTAGACACAGAAAGACACCAAAGTTGTGTTTGAAACGAAAAGTTCAAAATTTGTTTTGGAAGAAGAAAGAGACCGCACATGATTCTTTTTTGTTGACATCTGCGTTAATTCTGCTGTTGCAGTGGATATTCTTCAGCAGTTTTTCAGTTACGGTTTTGATCTTATTTAATAATAATACGGTTGTTTATTAACTTAAATTATATACATTCGTGATCCCGTATACAGATAACCAGCGGATTCTAACAATAAATTATCTATACAAGTGAACGAAGTTGTATTTCGTTAACTAATGAAACAGTACTAAAATAGAAGTAATGTTTTCAATAAATATAACATTCAAAATTTAGCTTTCTGATTGTTCTCATCATTACATTGTTCTTAAACATTTCTTTTCCAATTTCTATCCAAAACTGTCTTTATTTCTTTGTTGGAGTAATCTTTTAATGCTTTATTGTATAAGCCTCCTTTCCACCTCGCAAATAAACTTTTGTGTTAAACATCATCCTCTCCAAAGAATAACTTCAAAGAATCTCCAGGCGATATAAATGTTAAGTCTCTAGTGTTTACAATGCCTCCAACGGCTTTAGCAGGTGTTGAACGGTAGCTAATGTCATCCAACACAGGGTTTGTAATGCCTGTCTAGTTTGCATGGCTTTTCCCTCTGCTTCTTGTAAAACCGAGTGTTTGAAGGTGCTTCCATTGCTGTGCTTTAAATGCTTGTATAATATAGCCCTAACAGTCCACCTTAACCAACTTTTTGAAATAACTGATTGTCTAAAAGCTACTTCAAAGCTCAGCTGGCATGAAGCTTGAAATGAACTGAGGCTTGAAACAAAGGGAAAAATGATTTTGTAAATGAGCCTTAAGAAATCAAAGATTATCATCAATTAAAATATATGAATACCATTTCTACATTAGAGGTCTGTACTGCTATATGTCATATCTTTATGTGCAAGTAGTGACATGATAATCTACGGTGACTGCAGTGACTGGCATGGTTGCCATGACATTTAAAAAGTAGTAGTAGTAGTGGCATGTGATGCAAGAAAGCAAAAGTGCAATATAATAAGCTGACACTATGCTTAGAGGATATTCATAACATATTTATTTAGTAAATAGTTAGTATTTGCTCTAAAAAAAAAACTTTAGAAACTGCTGAAAAACTAAAATATGAAAAATTGGTGTCTACATTCTGGATTTTTTTTTTTTTTAAATTTTTTCTTTACCATATTTATTTGCCACAGATATAAGATTCCAGTTCTAATACCTTCATACCTTAGTGCAGTGGTTATAATTGCTGTCTTTAAGCAACATGTGGAAAAGGTCTTTAAATCTTCTCAGTGAGAGAAATTTTTATGGATATAATGGCCAAGTTAGTTGGTCTTGGATATGGGTCTGCATGGTTTCTTCTTTCTAACAGAAGAAGAGAAATTCTGGTTTTTTTCACCTTGGTAAACAGGCAAACTGGCTATACAGTACAATTTACAGAAGAATACTGATATTTGCTTCAGTACAAATTCAAAATAAACCAATGGTTTTAACTCCTTTGTCATAGTGGCATTAATTCTAAAGCTGGCTCACAGTAGCTTCAGTTGAGAGCCACTCTGCAATAAATAATATTGCAACACTGTTTTTCCTTAGAATTAAAAAAACAAAATGTGAGAACCACTGTCAGAATACTTCTGTGTGTACTGTTTACTTAGCATATTCAAATATACTTCTGCAATATAAGCATTCATCTTCTTTCATTTATAATTTCATAACTTGACATTTTTTTAAAATGATTAGTTCACAGATATTTTTTCAAAAGGCAGTGTTTTACATAATTGGCACACAGACAGAAATCTGCGACACTGAGATTTACTTTTACAAACTGAAGAGTGAAAGTGAACAGTACTTTTCACTTTTTCAATATGTACCTTATTATAATTTATATTGTTCTTATATTCTAAAATGTTTATTAGAATTGAGTTTACGGCATTTTTGTAATGGACTATTCATTACATATCTAAGAAATAAATAAGAAAAAATCGCAGTATGATTTTAAAAAAACGTTCCAATGTTGTTTTGCAAATGAAAGTAATTTTTCTTTAGTTCCTCCTGTAGCAGAGACAATAGAAGTAGAAACATGTCCAGAATCCTTATCTGAGGCACATGATCAGAAACCTGCTACAGAAAATCATGATGGTATTTTGGAGGGTAAGGACAAGCATAATGAAAAGAGTGTATCTAAGAAACAAAATAAATTACTGAAACCAACGTGCACAAAACCTGTCAGTGAAATGTAAGTACATATGACTCTGAATGCAAATTTTGCATATGTATATGATATTTCATGTAAGATTAATATGTGATGCGGCAGTAAATTAAAAGTCAGAACCCACAAGGATTTTATTTTCCTAAGACAGAATGGTCAACCTTCATACATTTGTTATGTCCTTTTCCAGATTTACATTGTATTTTTTTGAACAGCAGGACAAACCCAGGATATTTTACCCTAATTTGTTTATTATTCTTGAGTATTATGAAAAGATCTTATTATGGATGAACTCAAATTGAAGACCTTATTCTCATCCTGCTGGTTTTTTTTTTTTTTTTTTTTTTTTGAGGATGCCCGATTTAGAAAGCCCTAAACAAATTCTCACCTTTCCAAGTAGCTATTCCATCTGGAAAGATGAAATAAATTGTTCTTAAAATAAAAGATGACAAGAAAAAAAAAAAAAAAATCCGTTCAGAATGTTTACATATTTTCCATAATTTTATCATAAAATAAAGATGATTCCTCTGTACTCAAGATTAATATAAATGCTTAGTACGTGCTTGCCAATCCCTACCCACGTTGGTGTGAACCAACATGAACAGTGGTCGAGGTGGCATCCATACAGAACAATGGCTGATGCCTCTACAACACCAAGCAGTACTAAGTGAGTTATAGGCACACTATAGCCCCAGCAGCTTATGCGCCATTAAACCTCCATAACACACACACACACAGTACTAAGTGATAGATGACTTTCATCATAGTTCATTACCACCATGTTTTTAATGGAAGCCTGAAGTGGTCAATACCATGTTTGCTTCAGCCTCTATTAATAAAAGTGATGGTATTGCAGAAGGTATTTGGATCCACACAGAGGCTCAGAAATTCCTTTGTGGGGATGCCAAACCTTTTTCTATGATGGTTTTTGCAGGACAGCAGATAGCTGCAACTAGGAGTCTGGATAGTGTATAGGTTGGGGCACAGCTGAGGCCATGTGCTCTGTTAAGGAGTTGGGTGTATCTAGCTGTGTGCACATATCTATTGATGGAACAAACTCATCTGCAAAAAAAAGAAAAAAAAGAAAGAAAACCTCCCACAAACTTGCTAATTCATTTAAAAAATATGTAAAAATACCAAAGCAGAGACCCAAAAGAATCCTGTGGCAAGTGACAGATTGCCTCAACAACAACAATGAAATAATGCTAGATGCCATCCACACAACCATTTACTGTGCCATTGTAGCAGCTACCACAATGAACAGAAGAGAGACCAAGAGAAAATAAAGCACAAAGACAAGGAAGCACCAGCCAAGAAAAGAAGGCTACAGAAGGTAAAGGGCAAATAGTGAAGATAGGCCGACTCACCCAGTGCCAAAAGAGGTAACAGAAGTAAAAAGCTGATCAGAAAAGTGAAGATTATCCGTAAGAAAGACAACATTCACAGCAAACGCGACCTGTAATCAGAGGATCAAATAATATCAGGACACCCTTAAATAAACATCAGTATACATTCACTAAAAAGTAATAAAAGGAAGAACAATTAGCCCAGTGGTTATGATGCCGAACTCCCAACAATATACAAAGTCTGTCTTGACCATCCGCATAACCAAATTACTTGGAGAGCCAGAACATTATGGGTCCCAATTTGAATCCCCTGTGGGGGGAAAAAATGCAGAAGAGTGATGTCATTCTGGGGCAACCTATGGAGCAGTGAAATAAGCCATAAAAGCTGTGCCCCCTTGGGTAGACCTAGAACAGAAGAAAACCAAGGACATACAAGTGTTGACACAATAAGAAATTCAAGAAGAAGTAGTACAACAGTTAGTCAGGAAGACTGATGAATCCCAGGGATAGATAACATCAACAACTGCTGGCACAAGACATTCAGCTGCACACAAAGGTACATAGTGGGGCATTTCACTCAGATAAGGCACCTTCGAGTCTCTGACTTAAGGAATCGTCTATCCAAAGGCTTAGGACAAAGATAGCACATATCTGGCGAAGTACAGACCAGTCGCCTGTCTCCCAACAGTATACAAAGTCTGTCTTGACCATCCGCATAACCAAATTACTTGGAGCCAGAACATCATGGCATCATAGATGAACAAAGGATGCCAGGAGCAATTGACCTTTAATGTAGCAGTTAAGGAGCAAGCCTGCAAGAGGAGATTAACCAGGATAATGATAACCAAGAGCTGCCAACACCACCTAAAGTCGGCCATTGAGAGACTAACCATAGCCCAGAAAGAAGGAAGGGTTTGACAGACTTCAAACTTCGTTGAACAACAGAAGCAGCAGTTAATAACCTGATGGATTACTTTCAAAAAACCATATTGCCAGTCTACCAAGCCATAAGGAAGATAGACAGACGATACCCACTGTTCATTCTCAAAAAGGAGACTCCACTTGCACAGACAGAAGAAACAAAAATAGACAGGTGGGTGAAGAAGGCACTTTGTGGCAGTCACTACAATGATAAGATAAGATGACTTCCAACATGTGGCACACATGTGGGATGTTATTCCTAGAAACTGAAGATTCATGCTTGCCATCCAATACTAGACAATCAACACCAGGAACTACAGGAAAAACAATGGCAAGGACTCCAGAGTGAAAGATGACGATGCCACCTGGGCCCGGAAACAATCCAGCACGTCATCATGGAATGCAGAGTCATCAACCAGACAAAGTACACTCATAGGTGCAACTAAATCTCCAAGATAATACATCTGAAGCTAGCCTGCAAGAGGAGAAATACCAGTAATAGCCAGCAAAAATACCAGTTGATCAAAGAAAGTGTATTAAAAGTATGAAATAAAAGTATGAATAAAAGTATAAAAGTATGAATTAAAAGTAGAGCCCTCTATTCACAAACTACTGAGACCATGCCATAATAAAAGAGAAGATGATCCCATGCAACAAACCAGACATAACGGTCATTGACAAGAAGGAAATGGCTACCTACTTGATTGACATAGCGGTACCCAACACCAGCAACCTCCAGAAAACCTACAAAGAAAAGATCAGGAAGTCAAAGAAATGTGACATGGAATAAGTAATAGCCATTCTCATCAATGTGTCAACCACTGGCATGGTGTCAAAGAGCCTCCATAAGAACCTGGTAGCAATGGCAATAGCCAGAGAACACTTTCATAGAACTCCAGAAAGTCAAGTTCCTGAACATCTGCAGGATAGTTTGAGAGTTCCTCGACAAACAATAATAATAATAATAGTAACAGGACACAACCACCCACCCCATGCACTTGGTATCAGTACCCACACGGGGATGGGGGGGTGCCTCCATAGCCAAGTGGGATGGAGCAGCAGTGCGTAGCACACGCTTCTTGATTAGACCGGGGTTCGAGCTCGTCACCACAAAATACGGAGAATGCGGAAAGCTCAGGGAATGTCCACCGCATATTCCTGGAGCAATATGGCCTTAGTTGCTAATGCTCCTAAAAACCAAACAACAAACAAAAACGGGGATGAGGGGGGAAATCTCATAAGGAGAAAAGTCAACTAAGTTATGTTAAAATGTACTTAAAAATGCTTATTCCATGTTAGCACTGGCTGTACTCTGCTTCACCATTTTGCATATACCATGAAAGAAAAATAAGAATAGGGCTCGTCGTAAATGTGGTCAGATAGGTAGTAAAAGCAGTTGTGTATTATGATTACTTAATAAATTAAATTTATTAGAAGCTGACAGTGTAAATTAAATTAACTCGGCACATGATTTCACTTATTACCTGGGTGGCAGCTTTTCTGACTCTCATACAGTCATCCCCCGATTATGTTCTGGGAAAACACCGCACAGTCCAAATTTGCACAATGTGAAACGTAGTTTATATGACATAATGACAGGTTCCATACCTGTACACAAAAAACTAAATGTGGAAAAAAAATTTAATTAAAAAATTGTCTTCATTTGGTAAGAAAAAAATTAGAAACACGTCCATAAAATTAATCTTACTAATACTTACCTCTAGATTTTTAATCTAAATTCATTTCTTCTTTGTTGCTGTTTTCCTGTGATAAACTTGCAAAAGTATCTGGCAGCACTTTTTGAAAAAAATTAGTTAAAATTATTTGCATACTGTTTTTCTGTATAAATTTCTTCATAAGGAACTAAAGCTAATAATAAAGTTCTGCAAAAATTTAAACTCTGCAAATTAGGATCCATATCCAGAGATTCTTGGCTAAGCTGATTTTCAAGTCTTAAAAACTCAGCTAGTCTCTTCGCAATCAAATTTTTGCGTGCATCTTCTTCATTTTTATCATTTTTGTCATCTTCACATTTCTAAAAAATATCCACTGATAATTGTTTTCTAGGACCTCTGTGATATCTGCTGGTTCCAGTTCTTCAAATCCCTCTCTGCTAATCATTTTGCCAATTCTCACAATCTCAACTACCTCCGGCATTTCGACTGTGGCTTCTTTAAGTGTAGCTTTGTGGCCACAGCTTTTTTCCATGCTGCATTCATTGTTGAGTTCTTAACTTCATTCCACTTGAATTCAATATTTTTTACAGCATCAATGCTGTAAATCTATTCCATCAGTAGCTTCTACCAATTGTAGAAAAGATCTTCTTAGGTAATAAAGTTTAAAGGAAGCTATAACACCTTGGTCCATTGGCTGAATTAACAAACTTGTATTTGCTGGAAGAAAGGTAACTTTCACATTTGGGTGCAGATCAGACAAATGTGCAGGATGACTGGGTGCATTGTTAAGAATGAGCAAGGTTTTGAATGCTATGTTATTCTTGCCGACCGGGCTAGCTGGGTTGGTAAAGTGCCTGCCTGGCAACCCAAAGGTCGAGGGTTCGAATCCTGCCTTGGGCTTGGATCAAAGTACTGCAAAAACCTTGGGAGGTGCAATATGGCCACAGAAGCCAATGTGCCAACAACTACCAAAAAAAAAAAAAAAAAAAAAATGTTATTCTTCAGGCAATATCTTTTTGTTTCGACACAAAAGCAATTTAAAAAACAATCTTCGAAGATTTTAGCTGTCATCCAGGCTTATTTGCTTGATTTCCAATGAACTGGTAAGGAGCTTTTTGATATTCCTTTAAAAGCACAAGGATTTTCGGACCTATAAATTAGAAGTGGTTTACACTTAAAGTCACCCTCTGCATTGCCACATAAAAGTATTAACCTAACTTTTGCAGCTTTGAAACCTGGGGTGGTTTTCTCTTCTTTTGAAATGAAGGTTAGGCTTGGCATATGCTTCCAAAATAAGCCTGTCTCATCAGCATTAAACACTTGACTTGCTAGATAGCCCTCAGTTGCAATAACATCCTTTAAAGTTTCAGATACAAAGAAGCAGCTTCTGTATCTGCACTGGCTGCTTCACCCGTTAATTTTCGATTTTGAAGACTGACGTTTTTTAAAATTTTTGAACCACACCTTACTGGCCTGAAATATGTCTGCATTGAATGGACTGGCTTCTTCTTGTAAGCGATTAAAAATTTGTAGAGCTTTGGTGTGAATAATATCTGAACTAAGAGGCATTTTCTTGTGATTAAGATCTTCTATCCAGAAAGAAAGTAATTTTTCAGTTTTCTCTATTAATGGATTTCTCACTTTTGTAATGCTTTTTGCAGCAAGTGATGTGGAACAGATAACTAAACTTTTAATTTTCTCAGCATTTTTCCTAATTTGTCAAATGCTAGATTCGTTTATGCTATATTTCTTGGCCAGTGTCTCAACCTTTTCGCCATTTTCTAGCTCCTTAACAATTTTTAATTTTTCCTCTAAATTTAAAATCTCTTGTTGTAGCTTTCTTCATTTTAAGCACTAATTAAAAAAACTTTATATAGACAAGAAATAATACTGACAGCTGGATTTTATGTTATTATGGTGAAATGTGTTTCTCCTTCAATGAGATCTTCAGTCATGTACAAAACATAAATAAATTTTCAAAATCTGTTCTTCATTCCTATTTTTGAAGCTTCATAAACAAAAATCGCATAGGTATTGAAACTTGCTGTCCAATCTAAAATTTTGGTAGTAAATACCTGACCATATGATATAAAACCATGCAAATTGAGGGATGACTGTATGTGTGTGTGTCTGTAATAAGTTTGATGGTAGTGATATCACATTTATCTTCCGAGAGAGAGAGAGAGAGATCTAGCCTACTACTGAAAATGCTTATTAGCCTAACATTCTTGCATATTACATGATTACAGACACAAATGGCAGATGTATTCATATAAATGAATACACTGCCATTTGTGTTCATGTATAGAATACATGAATATTTAAAAACTCTCAATTTTAAATGTACATATGCACATATATTTCTACTTATATATAGCTGTCTACTTAGACAGCGAAATTGCCATCCACCCAGACAAAATATATACACATCACTATGTAAAAGAGACCATTTTAATTTCGAAACAATAAAACTCACACACTGGGAAAGTAACATAGCAAAACATATACATGGTAATACCATAAGTCACAGTTGTAAATATCCTTAGCTTCAAAATAACGACATAAATCTTCCAATTTGACGGTCCACTCTGTCACAACCCCCATTATCAACAGATCCACCTTCACCACTTACGGTTTTCCAAGAAATTTTATGCCGAGTTTTGAACTTGTCTAGCCATCCCACAGAAGCTTTGAACTCATTTACTCCCATAGATTTCGCAACCTTCAAAGCCTTTTCCCTAATAATAGGCCCATTAATGGGAATTTTTTTAGCACGTGTGCGACAAATTTGAAGTCCAACAGTTTACGGGAATGATTTTTGAACCTGATCATTTCCGTGTTGCCAAAATTGTTTGAGCAGTTCATTTTTTTTCTTTAGGATGTCGCTTACCTGCGTCTTCCCGATTTTGAATTTTGCAGCGAGATTGTGAACACTTTTTTTGCCGATCATACACATTAATGAGTTCGACTTTATCTTTTAAAGTTAAATGTTTACGAGAAGACATTGTGCACTTCACATGACACTGAACAAAACTGAAAACTGACAACCCACCCTGCACACACCGAATTCATCAGAAGTTTTACATGTGCCTTAAAATTCTTGAAAAAGGGTTTAGAACCGCGACGTAAACCTTGATAAAATTCAGAGAATCGGAAATAGAAAATAAACACACGATTGAGGCAATACGTGGAAGAAACGTTCCTAGAAAAAGGGCCGTGAGCTCGGCCGCTGTCCGTTATGGGGAGATCAAATTAAGTGCTAATCTAAATGAAACAGTGCAGATTGCCTGTCCGCGTCCGTTACAGAGAATGTCCGCTAGACAGAAGCTGCAAACACGTTAAAACCAATGGAGGTGAGTTGGGGAATTTTAAAATGTCCGTTGTAGAGAGATGTCCGTTAACGAGAGGTGTCCGTTAGGAGAAGTTTCACTGTATATAGCTTTGCCTCCAGACAAACACGTGCTGTTACGCCTTGGAAAAGCGGTACCGGCACAGTCCGAGGCAAGGCATAAAACAAATGTAAAAATAATGTAAATACACATGTAAATAAAGGAATTTAATCCACTAGTTAACAGAAAGATAACAGAAAGATAACAGAAAGTTAACATAAATTCATCGAACCAACAACAAACCACCATAATAGGCATTCGCTTGAAAATCGGGCACTTCGGCCAATGCGCCATCAGCACACAGTGAAATGTTAATGCGACTGCACCATAAAAATAGCCATCCATAAAAACAAATTAAAGGCGGTAAATTCCCTTTTCGACTCTACGACCTCCACTGGAACACATCAAGTAAGTAGTAATATTGCAATATAAAATACTTACCCGTTGGGCTTTGTGTATTCTATCACAGTTGCTGTAGAGATTATAAAAAATTAATTTAATTCATAATTAATACTAATTTAACTAACAACAATTAAGAAGAATAATATAAACATAAGTCCAAAAAAAAAAAAATTTTTTTAAAAAGAACCTTAGAATCTAGAATTAAATAAAATAGCAAAGCTGTGATAGATACAAACAGAAACGAGTAAGTAAAAAATGCATTACATCGAATGGGCCGTCAATCCACTCAAAGCCCCCGATGAAGTAGGGGATTGACGTCCACGTGATGTAATACAAAAATGTATAAATAATATTATATAGTTATAAAATAGTATTGATAATTGCCTATTGTTACAGTTAAAAAAAAAAAAAAAATTTTCATCAATAATTATCATGAAAATTTCTTTAGCAATACGCAATAAGCTTCTAAATCCTAAATGTATAGGCCATGGGAAATTAAGATAACCGAGATAAGGCTAGCTTAAAGACCAGTATATGTAAAAAACACCAGTATTTAAGAAAATCGAACTATTGGAAACGTGTATATATATATATATATACTATTATTCACTACCATTTTCAACTTATTTCAAATTTGGCATACTTTCAGTGTGCAAAATTTGAACATATAGTAGGACCCTATTGAGAAGTTTGCCAGTGGAGTGGAGGTTTAAAACTTCTTCGAAGGGAAAATAAATTAAGGGTATGAAATATTAACTACACAAATAAAAATGAAAAGATACCCATATGTAAGTTAAAGATGATTTTTAGGTAATATTTCAGAATTTATAAGTATTTTACTCTGCCTGTGGGAAACATTTTTAAACTGAGGATTTCTAATTGCTTAACATTCTGTTCATTATACTCATTACCAAGTTGGAAAGATGAACTTCAAAGGAGTTCATCCTTCCAATCAGGAAAATATAATATAATTAGTATAACGGGTATGATTAATATTTGTAGCATTAAAATAAAACTGCCAAGGAGAGACGAATAATTATGGCCAGTACGATAAATAGACAAAAATACAGCTGTTCTTTAAAGAATTACCAAAAATACTGGTGGTAATCTACAGAAATAAATAAAGTATTATAAATTCAGCTTTCAACATACCTTAAAAAGGTCACGATTACAATAAGACACAGCAAGAATCCACTAAGTAATTCAGAACCATTAGAACTTAATGGCAAACGCTTCACGCGGTCGATGCTATCCAGTTATGGATATCGGTGAAAACAATTGCACTATGTCACTTCCATTATATCAAAATATTTATACCAAAAAGGTTTTAGGGCTGAAAACCTCAAGACTACAGAAAATTCACTAAATGAACAAGTTAGTGCATAGCATCATATTATTTCGTAAGTAAATCACAGAAGTAGGTGAAATTGCATCATTTTTGTTACATCTCATATTGTGAATGCCTTCACGATGAGTTGCGCTGATATTGCACTACCTCAAATAAGCAACGCTTTGCAAGTGGAGAAGACTAATGTTACTTTTTCTCGGCAGATGTTATTTAATTAATGTTACTTATTCTCCGAGAATAAGTAACATTAGCCTTCTCCACTGGCGAAGCATTGCTTATTCGATGTAGTGCTATATCAGGACAACTTGTTGTGAAGGCATTCACAATATGAGATATAACAGAAACTATGCAATTTCTTTCGCCTACTTTGGTGATGTATTATGAACTAAAATGATGCTATGCATTAACTCGTTTGATTCCCAAAATTTTTATATTGTTTAATATTTTTTAATATAAAAATAAAAATTTCTATATTTAAAATACGTATTAAGTGAGAAATAATACTTTGTTTTCTTTATCACCTACTTTTTATGCAGGAAAGCTTTTTACCTGGGAAAAAAATACATTACAATATATAGAGTTGATAATGGGAATTAAGAAACCAAACCTAGTATGGGGGAAAGTGCGGGAATTTCTTATCCGAGTTCTACTGTACAAAGGGTACTAGGAAAGTTTTGCAATACAGCTTTGTTTATTTAATTTTTTCAAAGTAATTTCCTCTACATTCAATACACCTCTCCGTCCTCTGAAACCAATCTTTAAACCAGTTCTGCCAAGTTTCACTAGGGAGTAAAGCACACTCGTTGTTCCAAGCCCGTAGAAGGTCCTCATCACTGGAAAACCGCCTCCCTTTTAGCTTCATTTTCACATGCGGGAACAGTGCAAAGTCGCAGGGAGCAAGGTCTGGACTGTAGGGAGGGTGCTCGAGAAGTTTCAGTCCTGTCGTGGTCAAATATTCGGTGCAGGCTTTGGCGCGGTGAGCTGCAGCATTATCGTGATGGAGGTACCAGGTGTCCATTCTTGACTTTGGCCGCAGGTTCTTCATAGATCCAATGACTTTAGGCAGGCATTGTTCAGTATACCACTTAGCTGTGACTGTCTTCTGCGTGTCCAAAACGACACGTTCCACAATTCCACTCGATTTGAAAAATACAGCTATCATTTTCTTCTTTACAGATCGGGATTTTCTGACAATTACGGGTGTGTCGTCATCATCAAAGACCCAAACTTTGTTTTGAGCCTTGGTCGGCAGATCGTAATAGTACAGCCAAGTCTCGTCACCTGTCACGATGTTGTTCACATACTGAGATTGTCCCTTATCAAACTTTTTTAACATCTCCCGGCACCAAGTCACACGTCGTGTCATCTGCTCTTCAGTCAGTTGATGCGGCACCCAGAGAGAACAAAGTTTGTTCACGTGCAAATTATCTTGCAGAATCGAACGAATTGCTGGTGCATTTAAGCCCAAAGTATCCTCTATCTGTTGGTAGGTCACTCGCCTGTTTTCGTCAAGCATTTTCCTCACAGCAGTAACGTTTTCCTCCGTAACTGACGTTCGTGGCCTTCCCGGCCTCTCAGAATCCTCCAGAGTGAAATTTCCCCTTTGGAATTCTCTATACCACCTGAATATCGTTGTACGATGTGGACAATCATCATCTAGTGCAAGAGTCATTTCTTCTAAGCACTGGTCTATGGTTAAACCACGCACGAAATTATACCGCAAAACTGTCCTTATCTCATTTCGTGACCACGATGCCATCGCAAGCACTTTACACTCTCACTACTAATGAATAACTGAGCCCATCGACTTGGCGCGGCGGCTACTATGCACGTATGAACATGTCTCAACATGCAGCAACAAGCAGCTTCCTGTGATTCATTGTTGCATCATATTGCAAAACTTTCCTAGTACCCTTTGTATATATCTTGCTCCCTGCAGTGTTGTGCCCATTTTGGAGAGAGAATATTGGGTTTTGTGTTCCTATCTTTAATATTTGAAATGTTTGAAAGAAATAATAAAACTTTCAAAAACAACTAGAGTAAGACAAGATGTTTATTAAACTGGTAGAAGAATAAAAACAAGTAAATAAACTATAATAAACGAACACATAATTTGTATTATTGGTGAATGTACCACCACAATAATTATTGTACCACTTAATGGGTTCTCACACTCAAATACTCTGCAAAAACCATAAAAAATGACTTCTGAGATGATTGTAGTAAAAATTTGGCTACATTTAGGAAGGCAGAAAAAATTTCAGATTTTTAATCATTAAGTAGTGGTTAACATAGGATTGTTATTTTCAAAGGTCATCTGCCAGGTGACCTGCCAACACTGCCAGGTTAAGATTTTAAAAAATAATAAAAATAAAATAATTTTAAACATTAATGAAAAGTTTTGCTCCTCAGGGTACATAATGCTAAACTGGAATTCAGCTTTAAATTTTTTTATTTTATTTTTATTTTCTAGACTACTAGACTTTGTAAGTGATCCTTGAGTTCCCCTGAAAATATGCACAGCCTTCTAATGAAAAATTAATGCTCTGAATTATTCTAGTCACCTCAAATTATAAGTTGGTTAACATTCTCTTCTTTCATGGGAGTAGGGCATGGGGAAGGAACATCTTATTTTGGTTTGAGTATTAACTCCCCAGTCATGTTGTCAACAACAGTAGACATTCATATTTTAAATTGTTGCCAATAGGTGGTACTTGCACTTGCAGGGTTGAGGCTCTCAGTACCTTCCCTTCTTAAACTAATTCATAGTTTTCATGTGATTCAAGGACATCTGGTGGTCACTTGATAGAGTAATTGGTGTACAAATTGACCTGGAGGAAATTGGTCAACCACATGAATAATCGCACTACTATTCTAGTTTTGATTTCAGATTGTATTGTTCTTGTCCATTGTGTGATTGGGCAGTTCTTTTGGTCTTATTACAGTTTTGGTTTAAATTTTAAAGTGCATTGTTGTTGTTCATTCTTATTTTATTTGTATAGAAGTAGAGTTTTCCACGTCATGTTCTAAAAGAATTGCAGTTGGTAATTTCAGTGCTAAGAGTGAAGTATTATTATTACAAGATAAATGAATGTACAGCTGACCAAATAAATTCTGTAAATTGAGCAAATGATGTTAAAGCTAACAATCTTTGATGTATTAACTGTGATTCTTTTACTGATCACGAAATAGATGAGACAATTGATTCAGAGGATGGTAATGGAAGGTGAAAAGCAGCAGCTTTAATTTATTGATGTATTAAGATACAGTCAACAAACTATATTACAGTTATCGGATAATTCTAAAGTTAATGAATGAATTGAAACATGCTATTGGACAAGAGTAAATCAAACTGTTTATCCTTATCAATGAAAAGTATTCAATTAAACAATCTTCTCTTCTTTCAATGTTTGAAATTTTTGTAATTTTTGAATTTAATTTATAGCTTATTTTTAACCTAAATTTTCTGTTTGTTCTGTTTCTGTATTTTTGCTGTAATAAAATATAATGCAGTTATTATTTCTCAAAAAAGTTCTTCAAAATATATAGTGCTGATATCTTGGGAATTTACCTTATAAGTTTCCAAGATATGAGTACTATACTTTGAAGAAATACTCTTATCATATCTTGCAAGAGTAAGGGTATTGAAACCAATATCTTTACTCTTTTGTTTAACATGCATGAAATAATTACAAATATTCTATTGATTGATAGAATAATCATAATTGATGGAATATTTACCAAAAATGCATGATATAAGTATTTTATCAGTGTTGAACATCAAATGATTATTTAAGGCACTTCTTTTTCTCCCAGGAACTTGTAACTTGTTATGATATTACAAGAGTGGGGGTCTGCATGCATAAAAGTGAAATTTAAATTGGAAAACATAGCTAAAACTTTGTTTTCTGGTTTTAAGAAATATTGAATTACTTCAGATCTTTTGATCTTTATGTAAATATATTACTCAGATCTGAAGGTCTACATCACCCCCTCAAGATTAAAAAAAAAAAAAACATTTAAATCATTGTGTGTGCTTTTTTCCTCCATTTAATCTAATTTAGAGGCCCCTGAATGCCGTCTCAAGTCTCTCACACTTAATCTCAATTTGAACATATTCATTATATTTACTTTTGATTTCAGTCTTTATTCTGTTTCTCACACTGTTAGTTTCCATAGTAAAATTACTCAGAACTGTTGAATTTAATTTATAGTTGTAATTACAAATATAATAACTCTTACAAGGAAGAGTCACAACTAAGATTTCATCTTTTACAGTGAAACAGCCTCCCTGGGTCATCCCACTCTCATTCCTTCTGACCACATAGCTGTTAAACTTGATATTACTTATAACTGCATCTCATTTTGACATTCAAAATTTTAACCTTCCAACACAAAAGATATTAGGAGCTATAGTACTTAGCACCATGCATGTGTTAATTTCATATAAGGCAAAAGTTATTATTGAGAGTACACTCTGCTCCCATTATCCAAAGGGGGGGTATGCCTAATAAGAGTGCTTCATGTACTCCTCTGCAGACAGGATGCTGTTTCTGATGGAATGGCTGATCCATTGGATATTGTCATATATGTACCAGACTAAATAAAGGAGATAGTCATACTAGAGAATTGTGTGCATGCGCACAATTCAGGGGCGCCTCCGTAGCCAGGTGGGAAGGAGCAGCAGTGCGTAGCACACGCTTCTTGATTAGACCGGGGTTCGAGCCCGTCACCACCAAATACGGAGGATGCGGAAAGGTCAGAGAATGACCACCGCATATCCCGGAGCAATATGGCCTTAGTTGCTAATGCTCCTAAAATCCAAAAACAAACAAACAAAAAAAACAAGCGCACAATTCAGCACGACTTAAGTGACTTTGGGCATAGTATGATACTAATATGTAACTGACTGTCATACCATGTTCAAAGTCATCTAGGATTATGTGTTGGCCTGTTCATTCAGGAATGCTTGGAGTGTACTGAGACTGGTCCAGAAAACAGTAAACATCCAGCCAATGGCAGTTTTGTAGCCAGAGACAAAAGCTTGTTCATGTGAGACATTGTTGGAGGTGAAAATAATTGTGCAGTATAACAGTGGTGCATAAATGGATATAGCAGCAGATGACCTCACCTCCATGCTAACAGCAGGTCCATCATATGTCAACAACTACATGAATCGGTGGGTCTGTCATACCAGGTGTCAGTATTTCAGACTTCTAGTGAAAGCATGTTGGAATGGGATGTTTTTGTGTAACAGATCAAGTCCTTGATAGATTAACACCCAAATGCCAGAACTTAATTGAATATTAATGCCAACAAAATGCCTCTCTTCATGCCCAAGTTCATTCATCTGGTAATGGTTACTTTACCAGGATAATATGCTATATCACAAGGCAGAGATCGGTGGGAATTGTTTGAGATTGACTTTACCATACTTCTTGGCCATGCTCGTTAATCAGATCTCAACCTGACTAAACAAACTTATGATTCCTTAGACTCAGAGGAGGTCCCCATGGACTGGAGGTATGCAAATGTATTTCCATTTCACAAAGAGTTTCAAAAGGTGACACAAGTAACTATAGACCTGTTAGTTTGTGTTCCGGGGTAAATAATGGAGTCACTGGTTAAAGAAGCATTGCAGGATCATCTGGACAAGCCTGCAGTAGTAGTTAAGACATAGCATGGATTTGTTAAAGGGAGGTCTTGTCTGACCAATTTGATTGGATACTATGATGTGGTCACAAATGAACTGGATGCAAAAAATAATTTTGATATCATATACTTGGATTTCAGGAAAGCTTTTGATACTGTTGCACATAGAAGACTGCTGTACAAATTGGAGTGGTATGGCATTAAGGGCAAGTTGCTACAATGGATAAAGGGATGGTTGAGTGGGAGACGACAGAGAGTGGTAATCAGTGGACACTGCTCTTCTTGGACTAATGTTATTAGTGCAGTGCCCCAGGGTTCGATGCTGGGCCCATTGTTGTTTTGTGTATTCATCAGTGATATTGATGAGGGCATATCAGGCATAATGTCCAAGTTTGCAGATGATACAAAGATTGGCAGGGTTGTTAATGACAGTAAAGACAGTATGCTACTGCAACTGGATCTAGATAAGTTGAGCAAATGGGCTGAGAAGTGGCAACTGAAGTTTAGCATTGACAAATGCAAAGTACTGCATATGGGTAGCAGTAACCCAAGAGAAACGTAGCAACTGTGTGGTACTACACTCAGGGAAGTGGAGAGTGAAAAAGACCTGGAGGTAATTGTGCAGTGAAATATGAAGTTTGCTGAGCAGTGCAGATGGCCTGCCAGAGCAGGTCAATGGAGTCTTTGTCAATGATATATATAGGAATTTTGCTAGTAGGGACAAGAAGGTGATTATCCCATTGTACAAGGCAATGGTCAGGCCACACCTTAAATACTGTGTACAGATCTGGAGGCCTCATTTTAGGAAGGATATAGAGTTGCTAGGATGAGTACAAAGAAGGTCGTCAAGATTGGTGAGCAGAACAAATGGGTGCTTTTACCAAGATAGGCTTAAGTTCTGCAAATTGCAGCTCCTGGAGACTAGGCACGTGCGAGGTGATCTGATTGAGGTGTATAAGGCCTAGAACGGGTTGAGCAAGCTCAATACTGATGGGATTCTTCCTCTTGCTCAGATTAAGTACCTGAGGGGGCATAGATTCAAACTGAGGGAAGACAGTTGTAGAATAGATGTGCAGAAATTTGCCTTTAGCCAGCAGGTAGTTGCTTGTTGGAACAGACTTCCGTCTCTTGTTGTGGAAGTTGATAGCTTAAATAAATTTGTGGCTGAGCTGGACAAGCATATGGAGTGAACAGATGAGTGAAATGGGTTGTTTTTTTTTTTTTTTTTTTGCTGAAGCTGCATAAGCTTGCTTTCTTGCATCGTATGCCTCTGCTAATGCTAACTGTGGAATGAGTGGAACGAGCTGTTTGTGTAGGTAGTCTCTCTCACCATCTAGTTTGAAGTAACTGCAGGATGCATTTCAGTCTTTATGGGCAGCATCCCTCTCAGATTCTTCTGACACCTTATGGAATTCATGCTCTGATGACTTGAAGCTGTTCTGAATGCTGAAGGTTGTGTTACTTATTATTAGGTTGACATACTGAATAAACTGGATCGTCAGTGTATATGAGTACCTTTGTTTAATCTCATAATATCCCTCTAAATGCTCTTTCCTCCTCCCCCTACCATGCGTATGTATCTTCAAAAAAAAAGTTTTTTATTTTAATCGATAAATTTTTCTGAAAATATTTAATAGCAAATGAGGCTTCATCATTATTGTATTGTTTAATTACTAAAAAATGATATTTATAATTTTATTATAACCAATGTAGGACACAGGATGATTTCCAGAGCCGTGCAGAAAGTTACAATGGTGCAGTAAGAGACAATTATTGCTGGTCCCAAACTCTTGGTGATCTCGATGTCAGAATTAAGGTAAAAATTCTGTCAATGTTAATAAGTTTTTGCTATGAATATTTTTATAAAAAAGGGTACATATTCAAAGTATCCAACTTGTTAGTAATAAGGTTGCTAAATATGCTATCATTGGGAAGTTTAAGGAAGACTTAATTATCTATAACAGTGGTCTCAAACTCAGATTGCATGCGGGCCGAATGCACAATCTGAAAGCAGCTGACGGGCCGTACGTTAGTTTGTCTCCATCTATATAGCAACACAAACTGCGCAGCTGTGCATCCAGCTAACCAACTAGTGACTGACTCAAGGAAAATATATATCAGAAGTACCAACTCAATAGAAAAAATCGGAAACACCAGAATACTGAAGCGCCACCAACTGTTGGCTGGTGAACTGAATTTACTGATTGTATCGACGTGGGAAGTTCTCCCACCTTACCCCAGTCACGTGGCCTGGCATACAAACATACAGTGACAAAGACAAAGCCTCAACCTATTCATTCTATCTCTTTTTCCTTCAATAGCAGTCGTGCACATAAGCTCAGTCCATATCTCTGTCTCTAAAATTATAAGCACCGTATTTACAACAAATACATAATTCAAATGTATTCGCGGGCCGTGTAAAATTGCTTCGGGGGCCGGATGTGGGCCGCCAGTTTGAGACCACTGATCTATAATATCTATTATCTGTGATCTAAAGAACATTGGGTAACTTGTTAATTGAAAGAAAAATAAAAAATAAAAAAAATCAACTAAAGTGGAAAAAAAAATAATAGCATATCCTATATGTTAACTAACCATAAGCTGATTGAGGGGCTAATCTGCTGATCAGATCACAGCAGTATTTAATATCAAACTCTATCCACAACCTTTTATCTTTGCAACACTAAAGAGAATAATTATCTGTGGACACTTTAAAATAACTTTTTCCTGAAAAAGAGATTAAACATATCATTGAAATTCATGGAAGGGGTTAATGGGTATGTCTACAGCAAACAGTTTTATATTAACATGGTTTGCAATTCTTAGCAATACCTGTGTCGTTTCTTATCTTGTTTAAATGAGGATAAAAGTGCTAGAAAATTTTTTGCATTAACTTATTAAAAGCCATAATGTTAAAGAAAAAATTTATATTTTGTGATTACAGTGCCTTAACTGTGTGCTTAACCACTTATATGAGGAGTGATCAAAAAGTGCTGAGAATGGAATATAAAAGAGACATTAAATATTATTATATTTAATCTGCTGAGTTTAATCCTTAAAAAAAAAAAAAAAAAAAAAAAAAGAGAGGAGAAACATTCTTAGGCATCAAACCAGGCTTCCACAGCTCCTTTTAGCTGTTTATCATCTTTAAAATGAGTTCCACAAAGATGAGACTTGAGGTATTCTAAACAAATAATAGTACGTGGTGCCAGTTCTCGGCTGTACTGGTTTAAATGTTCAAATCCACATTGATGAATTTTAGCCCATGCAATCCAGGCTTTGTGCATTGTCATGGCAAAGCAAATCTGTTGACCAAACTTTCCTTGTCTTTTTTCCTGAATGCAACTTTTAACTTTTACATAAGACTGGCATAATATTCCCCTCTTATTGTGATTTTAGGTACAATGAATTGCTTAACAATAGCAAGAATTCATTTTAAATTCTCTTGTGATGACTTCACCCCTCATGTTTGCCATGAATGGAAATGTTTCTGGGCCAAACTTTGGACATTCCCAAATGCTTATGTATTATTGTTAAATTGCTTTTTTCAAGTTCAGACACTTTAATTCTTCTGTTTTCTAATTTTTTTCTTTAATAATGGCAGTTGTTTCAGTTGGCCAACCAGACCTTGATCATCCTCAGTCACCCCCCACCCTCTTGAACGTTGGTATCTTGAAATAGTAGCAACTGGTTGATACCTTTCTAAACATGGATTTCTAAGACATTGCTAAATGAAATTTCTGCTATCTTTGGTCCAAAATTTAATTAAGACATTAAGCTATCAAAATAATGTTCTATAATTTATTTATATATTTTATATACCCTGCTTTCAGAACTTTTTGACCAGTCCTCATGTTATGAAAATGAAAAAATAGGTTTTTCTTATTATTTATTTTTGAGACCTACTCCATGGGTTATGAAGCCCAGTCAGAATAGATGTCACTTCTGATCTTGAGTAACATTTATGCTATTAATTCCTCCAGTTTATATGAATTTGCGTGATATAACACAAATAGCAGTTGTATTTTATTTATGAAGAAAAATAATATATATAACTGTAGTATGAAATAATATTCAAACTCCCTAGGCTATCTACTGACCGGTATTTGGCGCATTATAGCCTCAGCTGCTTATGCGCCAATAAAACTCAAATCAAATCAAATCAAAATAGGCTATCTACTTGAAACATCTGTTTAATATAATGGCCAGCAAGAGCTGTTTGACAGGTCTTGTGGCCATTATATTAAACAGAACAGAGTAACAGTAAATGATAACCCAAAGAAGTTAGTTAACGTATCATTTCAGGCATGTTAGCAAATAGTAAAAGAAATCGCAACACAGTACAACATTTGGAAAAAATAAATAATAATTGTCAAATTTTTATTGGTCCAATTTTAATGAAGTTTGAAAAGGCTCAACAGATTGTTTTAAAAGAGCTAGATATAAAACTTCATGAAAATTGATCGACTAAGAGTTGAGTAATTACATGAGGACAGATGAATGAACAAAGAAATGCAAATTGCCTGATTTCCATAGGTCTGATTTTGATGAAATTTGGGATAGTTGTCTTTCTAAAAGAGCTAAATACAGGCAGTTCTCGCAGTTCTACGAGTTTTTTTTTTTTTTTTTTTCTTCTTAAACTATCAAGTATCAACAAAATCAAAAATATGAACATTAATCGCAAAAAATGAATGTTAAACATTCATAAATTTGCATTTCAAACCATGCACATAGCTATACAATACAGTGTACCCCATTTTCCAATATTAATTCGTTCCAGAGACACGAAATATTGTGAAAATATCGTAATGTGAACCCAATAACACATTGTTTTTGGTAATTCATTCCATGACCTAGGAAGTTGGAATTTTCGCTATATAATTTTCTAGTTATAATTTTCGCTCTAAAAGGTCGTTTTTCTAGTGCAAATTGTATTAGTTACCAATTCTCAAATCACTAAAATGCACTACACTTTTGTCGTTATCCTATGTTCTGTTATAAGAACCAATTTTGAACGCCTTTGTGACATTTTTTTTAAAACACATTTCTGGAGGTCACGACCATAAAACAATAAAAACAATTTGCACTTTCTGGTTTATTGGGCTTTTCTGTTACTGCAAGCAGTTATAAACAGGTAGTAAACTCGATGTTATTGCATTTGCAAAAATACTGATAGCTGGAATTGTGTGGTTTTTTGTGTTATTATGGTGAAATGTGTTTGCCCTTTACTGAAATCTTCAATCGTATAAAAACAAATAAAATTTCAGAATCTTACCTTCATTTCTTTTTTTTTTTTAAGCTCATAAAGTTGTTACTCTGTGCAAATCGTATTAGTTGCAATTTGTGCGTTCTGTTAAAAAATGCTTATGCATCTATTGAAATTTATTAAGAAAATAGAAGATTATCTTGAAAACAAACACCTCTTGAACATTTCTGAAGAAGACGACTCCTTGTGCAACAAACCGAGTGCCGAGCCAATATTAAGTGATCAACGAGTGTGTATTTAGTTGATGATGAAGAATAAACATTCTTTAAAATTTGTAAGTCATAAATAATTTCTTTATTATTATAATTTGCTTGATTTTACAGGCTATGTTTTAATTTCTTTGGATAAATCAATCATTATTTAAACATAAACTAATTAGCTAACTAATTTCATTGTTGAGAACGTAACCGCTATTTTTAACATTATGTCTATGGGAGTTAATTCTCGCTTTACCAGTTTTCTCTTTATGAGCGTGTGCTAGGAACGAATTAACTTGTAAAGTCGAGAACTACCTTTATATAAAATTTCATCAAAATCTGTCCACTGGGAAGGATTTTGATTAGATTTTATGACATGCGTTATTACATGGTCCTTTAGTTATAACAAGGTCCTTGAGGCCTGTCACAGAAATTGTCTCAGGTTTGACAAGATAGGGCTTGCTACCTGGAGTCTGAAACACTGTTGGAACTGATATTCTCATGACCCTTGAGCCAAGTGGACCAAATTTTGTTGAAGTCCAGTCATTCAGCAACAACGAAATCCTCTGCTTGCACCTTCACAGTGGTGGGACTGTTAATAACACTGGGCGAAGGTCCTGAAATACTGCACCTAGTGTACCGGAGGTGACGACCACCCAGGTGTGAACTAACTTAACAGGGGAAAGCCACCTCTCTGTGTTATTGCATGTAGTTCCACCTCTCAGCAGAACTACATGCAATAAAATTAACTTTTGAAAATCTGAATCTCTACCCATCTTTAAAATATATAGTATACACTGACTCTCTCAGCTCAATTATAGCAATGCAAAATTCTTTGGCCCCGGGTGCCAAGTGTATTTCGAGGCCAAGCAATATTCTTGCGATTCATAAAGTTCATAAAGAGGAAAACAGTTCTATACTTGAAAAGTCACAGAACACAGAAAGGAAATACACCTTTCTTTACATTTTCCTCTATTTATATTTTTACTAATTAACTAACACTTCAACCACTTGGCCTCCGAGCGGCACTGCTCCTGCCTCCCCTTGGCGGGGCCGGTAACCTGGGGGAAAAGTTATCCTCCGGGCGAAAAGGAATAACGATGGATATAAATGACTATCCACCACTAGAGCCTTCAAATTCAAGGCCAAACAAACCAAATGATGATGACCTGAACCAACCAAAAAAGGCTCCGAAGAGAAGTGCAGTGCAGTGAGATGCCAAACTTCCTTGTAATACATTTGCTCTCCAACCAGCCTGTCCGCAAATTATCACCATTTGTCATCCAAAGATTTTTGGAATCCATTGCTGGAACACCGAAAATGGTTAAAAGACTGCAATCTGGAGACCTCCTAATCGAAAGAGCCTCCTCAAAACATTCAGAGTGGCTGCTTAAAACAACAACTTTTGCTGGGCTACCGGTATCTATCACTCCCCACAATACTTTAAACTTGTCAAAAGGTGTCATCACAGAGTGGGACAAGATTACAATATCTGAAGAGGAATTAGTGCAGGAACTGGGCAATCAAAAAAGTAATTAGCGCAAAACGTACAAAGACCAAAAAAGATGGAAATCTTGTTCCAACCCGATCCATAATTTTAACATTCAGCACCCCAGATTTACCATCCTCAGTAAAAGCTGGCTATTTAAACTGCCAAATACGGCCTTACATACCTAATCCCATACGTTGCTTTAAATGCCAAAAATATGGACACTCACAACAAGCATGTAGAGGTGATGCCATTTGTCCAATTTATGGTTCCAAGGAGCATACACAAGCAGACCGTTCAGCCTCAAGTCCCATTTGCCCCAACTGCAAAGAAAGTCACCCAGCCTTTTCCAAATCTAGTGAAATGTGAAAAACAGGGAAGGAAATCCCAAAATATAAAATAGAGCACAAAGTTATGTACCCCGAGGCATGCAGACAGGTTATGTCGACCATGCCCAGTCGTTCATATGCATCTCACACTCGAAGCTTTAATTCAACAGCAGCTCAAACAGATGTATCAATACCTCCCAGCACATCTCTAGCTAACTGGGTTAAAAACACATTATCAAACGCTGTAAAAGACATACATCAAATTAAAATCAGTGCATCAACCAACACTCCAATCAGTATCCCAATTGAGACTCGGACAGTCCCGCATGACAAAGAAAAACTAAAAACTACTTAACACAACAATAAACCTGAATCATCCACCAGTAGTATGGAAGTAGATGTAAACCCAGATCATGAAGAATCATTACTAGAACTTCATGCAAACGACACTATGGATACTGGATGCCCTACCTTCCCGAAAAAAGACCGAAAAAAATCCTCCTCGAACAAAAAACAGTCAGATGAATCATCCTCAACTAAACCAAAATGAACCATAGCATCTTACAATGGAATTGCAGAGGCTTTCGTTCCAACACAGACAATATGCAATACCTAATTAACCAATATTCTCTGGTTGCCTTTTGTTTACACGAAACTTACCTAACCACACAAATTTCTCCTTCGATAAAGAACTATTGCATTTATCGAAGAGATCGAAATACCGCTAACGCTGCCCATGGTGGTGTGGCAATCTTGGTAAATTCAAAGATCCCAACTAAACATATCCCACTCCAAACTAAAATAGCTGTTGCTGTTCGTATAATTCTCCATAGTGCAATAACACTAGTCTCAATCTACCTACCACCAAACTGTACTAACTCTCTAAAAGATCTTGAAGACCTCTTTATACAGATACCTCCACCTCTCTGTATATTAGGGGACTTTAACGGGCACCACCCATTATGGGGCTCTCCTAAATTGGATAGACGAGGCCGACTAATTGAAAGTTTTTTGGAGGCACAAATCTCACTATACTCAATACAGGTGCACCGACACACGTACAGCTCTCAGCAGGACACACCTCAGCAATAGATCTCTCAATTTGTTCACCAGTACTAGTCCCAACCATAGAGTGGTATGTAATTTTTTTTTTTTTTTTTTTTTGGTAGTTGTTGGCACATCGGCTTCTGTGGCCATAATGCACCTCCCAAGGTTTTTTTTTTGACCTTTGGGTTGCCATGCAGACACTTTACCCACCTGGCTAGCCCGGTCGGCGTGGTATGTAATAAACGATCCCATGGGCAGTGACCACTTCCCAATAGTATGCAACTTTCTGAAAGCAAAGACTCCTTCAATTCAACCCTGCAGAAAGTGGAAATTTGTCCGAGCAGACTGGGCAAAATTTCAATCATCAATCGACCTTGATGAGGAAAAAATTCGCCTTCAGCATATTGATGATGTGACAGATTACATCACGTCGCATCTTCTAAATGTGGCTAAAGACACAATACCACCATCAAATCCGCCGGGCCGAAAGCATTATAATTATTGGTGGAATGACAAATGCACCACAGCAAAGAGAGCAAAAAATAAAGCCTGGAATTTGTTTTGGCAATGTCCGAGCACAGTCAATCTCATTAATTATAAGAAATTAAGGGCAAAAGCACGCTTCATACAAAAGCAAGCAAAGTAAGAATCCTGGACCCGTTTTGCATCCAGTTTTCACAGAAATACTGATCCCAAAATAATATGGAAAAAAATTAGACAGTTGTCTGGTAAGTTTCCTACCATACCTTCTCTAATCCTCTCCTGGTGGAATGGGAAAGATCTCTCTAATCCTGTAGATATAGCTAATGCTTTAGGCAATACTTTTGCAGAAATCTTAGCAACGTCAGCCAATACTACCTCATTCCAAAGAATTAAAAACACTAAAGAAAAGCATGCTATTCATTTTCAAACTGCCCGTCTTCTCCCATATAACAAACCTCTGCAATATTCTGAACTTTTACATGTCATTAGAACAGCTCGCAATGGTGCTGCTGGGCCATATGGGATTTATTATGTCATGCTACAACATCTTGATGACAAAGCTTTGTGCCGCCTCCTGGTCTTTTACAATCACATATTTTTAGAAAATGTTTTTCCAGCTTCTTGGCATCACTCTACAATTTTGGCATTCCTGAAGCCTGGAAAAGATCCATCCAACCCCAAAAGCTATAGACCCATATCTCTCTCAAGCTGCCTCAGTAAAATCCTTGAGAAAATTATCCACAGAAGACTCGTCTGGATCATTGAGTCGGAACAGCTAATGAGCCATAGTCAAAACACGTCATTCTTAGATCTTATGGTCAAGGCTGAATTTGCCATCCGTAATGCTTTTGTCAAACATGAACATCTAGTAATGGTTTCAATAGACATATAGAAGGCTTTTGATACCACCTGGCGGTATGGTATACTTAGTGATCTTTACCTTCTCGGACTATGAGGCAACCTTCCTATATTCGTTCAGAACTTTCTACATACTAGATCATTTCAAGTTCGATATCAACATGCCCTTTCCGCAACTTTCATCCAGGAAGAAGGTGTTCCACAGGGATCAGTACTGAGTGCACTCTTTTTGCTCTGAGAATAGATTCTATCACTAAGCAGCTTCCAAATACAGTTGAGACTTACCTTTATGCAGATGACCTTTCCATCTCCTGTCATTCTCAAAACATGAGGTCTATTGAAAGACAGCTTCAGATATCACTTAATAAAATTCAACAATGGGCGAGCCTCAACGGCTATCGGCTCTCGCAGCAGAAAACAGTTGCTATCCATTTCTGTAGACAACGCAAACTTCATCCAGATTCTGAACTTCGAATTTCTAAAGTCTTTGTCCCGGTCACTAGCAACATCCGATTTCTAGGATTAACCCTTGACAATAAGTTTAAATTTCCTAGATCATATTAAAAATGTACGGACTTCGTGTCTAAAAAAGTTAAACATACTCAGAGCTTTATCTGCCCAAACATGGGGTGCAGATCATACCTCCCTTCTTCGGTTATACAGGGCACTCAACCACCATGGGCTCCTCCTCCTCTTCCAATCTGTGACACTTATTAATCTCCACCTCTGTCAATGGAGAAAGAATTCTTTGCAAGCATCAAATGTCAACCAAATTCATGCAGTTCACACTCAAAGATATACTGATTTCTCCCCAATTTATACAGATGGCTCTAAATCTAATTCAAATGTTGGAGCAGCTGCAGTGTTTCCGAATACAATTGTATCAGTTTCCCTTCCATCAGAATTTAGTATATTTTCTGCTGAATTATACGCAATCAAACTAACTTTAGAAAATCTCTATTCTGACTGTTCCTTAAAATCTGTTATTTACACTGATTTCCTCAGCTCAATCATGTCGTTATGTAATTTCTCAGATAAAGTTCACCGTGTTCTAGATGAAATTAGAAGCTTATTACTGCAAATTAAAGAACGCAACCAGCAGGTCACTTTTTGCTGGATTCCAGCACATTCCGGTATTTTAGGCAATGAACTGGCCAATAAAGCTGCAAAAAATCCAACTACCTTAGATTTAACCAACATCCCTGTTCCAACATCAGATTATGCACTAACCGTTCATGCTGCTTGCCTATCACAATGGACAGCACTCCGGCACTCTCAGACTAATAATAAACTCTTTCAGTTTAAACAAGACCCGAAAATTTTGCTCCAGTGTCCGTACATCGAGACGAGAAGTAGTAGTCCTCTCAATGGCAAGAATAGGACATACTCATCTGACCCACCTTCATTTACTTTATCCACCACAATGTACACATTGTTCTAACAATTTGACTGTAAAACATATTTTTATTGGCTGCCCCTGTTATAAACAAGACAGAACTTCATCCTTGATCTCACTGGTTAATCTTCATAAACCAATAACTCTTGAAAATCTGATTGGTGATAAGGCAAATATTTCTGAATTTTTTGACTTTCTCAGGCAAACTGGGTTTTTTAATTATTTCTGATTTCAGATTTTCTTCTGATATATGGAAAACTCATGTTTTAATATAATAAGTGAATAGGCACATTATAGTCTTAGCAGCTTATGTGCCATTAAGCCTCTATAACAACAACAGCAAAATGCTTCCTACAAGCTTCACCCTGTTAAACCAAATCAGGAGCCTCCTGTTGCAAGTTGAAGAATGTCATCAAACAGGGACCTTTTGTTGGATCTCAGGACATTCAGAGATAAAGTGCAATGAACTTGCTGATAAAACTGCTAAAAATCTATTAACTTTTGATTTAACCTCCATACCTGTTCCATCCTCTGATTATAATCACATCATACAAGCAACATGCCTCACACAATGAAAAGAGCTATGGCAGACCTAAACTAATAACTTTATCAGTTGAAACAGGACCCAAAGCTAAAACAGGGCAATGAGAAGAAGTGGTACTTGCATGGGCATGAATAGGGCATACATATCTGACTCACCTCCATTTACTCATAGGAGAGGATCCTCCTCAGTGTCCACACTGTTAAGCACACTTAACAGCAAACATATTCTGATTGACTGTCCTCACTATCAACAGGGCAGGACAGAACATCCATCCTTCTTTCTCTGACAAATCTTCGAGAACTGATGACACTACATCATATTGGTGATGACGCAGACATCGATGAATTTATTTCTTTTCTGAAAATCATTGGAATATATCATAAATTCTGAACAGATCCCTGTAATAAAAATGGAGTGGTTGCATTACTGAAATTTTTGTAGCAGTTTCCTACAAATAGGTTTGCTACAACCACATCAGTTTACGCACCATTAAATGTGCGTGCGTGCACACCCCCCCTGCCCCTCAGGATTTCTAGTGAATGTGTTTGAACAGTTACTTTATGATCTAACCAATCCACAAATTGCATTCAGAATATAATCTCTTCAACAAGAATTCCTCTCGACCTTGTTGTTCTCAGCCATACAGGGTCTGTGCAAAAAGTGTCCAGATTATGCTTTTTAAGGTTGACACAGTAGAGTATGCTGTGAGAAAACATACTACATTTAGATATGTCTCATCCTTAACTCCACACATTAAGCTGTTCAGTTCCTTACAGCAATCTGTTATTGTTGTTAGCCAGTAACAAAGATGTGTTTGATGCTTTACATTTTAGAACGTTGGAATGCACTGAACAACGTGTATTAAAATTTGCTCTAAAATTGTAGGTAAAACATTTTATTTCATAAAATAGCATATGGAGAACTGTAATGGACTACACCCAAGTTTTCAAGTGGCACTGGCATTTCAAAGATTGTAGGAGTCTGTTGAAAGTGATCTGCGATCTGGATGGCCCTCAATTTCAGAAAATGATGAAATGAACCCCAACTGTGAACTGTTATACAAAACGGTTGAAGAGTAATTGTTCGTGAATTTGCTGAAGGAAACAACTGGAAAAGTGAAACTTCAATGATGGTTGCTTCACAATGATAATGCACTGTTGCATTTGTTCAATCATTCATACAGAGATTTTTGGCTAAGTATGGAATTGCTGAAGTCCAGCAACCCTCAGTTTGCCAGATATGGACTGGGGGGAAGAACCTGAAAGAGCATTGATTTGATGACATACAAGCAATAAAGAGTAATATAGCAGCTTAATTTTTGTAGATTTCAAAATCAGTTTTCAGAAAGTGTTTCCACATGTGAAAAAATCATGGGCTATGTGTGTCATCTCAGGGCACCATTTCAAAGGGGGTTAAGTCATCAGCCCTTAGAGATAAGGACATCATAATCCCATTGTATAAGGCTATTGTTAGACCACACTTGGAATACTGTGTTCAGGTATGGAGACTGCACCTAAAGAAAGACATTGTTCTTCTTGAAAGGGTCCAGAGATGGGTAACTCGCCTGGTGAGATCGGCAGAAGGGCATCCATATGAGGAAAGACTTCAAATATATGGGTTGCAGAGCTTGGAAATTAGGCACCTCAGAGGAGACTTGATTGAGGTGTTTAGGGCTCTGAGAGGCATAAGCAAAATGAATGAGGATGAAATTTTCATGGTTATAAATGATTATAGAACTAGGGGGGGGCATAATTTCAAATTACAGGGGGAGATGTTTAGACTAGATTGCAGGAAATTTTTAGACAGAGAGTTAAAAATTACTGGAATAAGTTATCTACATGGGTGGTAGAGGCTGACAGTTTTGGTGAAATTCAAAGATCAGCTGAATAATTACCTACGGGAGGAGGGAAATGCTTAGGTTGTCTATTTCCTTTTCTCTTATTTATTAATATGATTTTTTTTTTTTTGTTATTTTATTATTATTGTTTTTATTATTATTATTATTTATTTTAATTTTTTTATTTATTTATTTTTTTTTTTTTACTGGTGCAGCATAAGCCATAGACTTCCTTGTGCCATGTGGCCGTTGCTAATACTAATACTAACTTCAGCTTATATGCTGGTGACATTTTCCTAGCTTTATCAGTTGTGTCTGGTAATATCTGCCTTCTAAATTCAGCATGTATATTGCTCAGCAACTTATTAATACCTTCCTGTGTATTCCTTTTTATTGGCTTAAGGTAAAAGATTAACCTTTTACCTTGAGTCAATATATTTATATCCAAATAATTTATATGGAGGTTTTAATTTATAGTTTCCTATTTAAAGCCAATTAGATAATGCTCGCATATACCTTATACACAAGAAATTGCAGAGTTGATTTTGCATTAGTAACACCTCCCTGTGTAGGAATGGACTAGTCTCTGATATTGGTAAAGGCTCAAAATTGGAATGGCTGATATAAGATAGTAGTTCACACATGCAGTGATCAGTTTTTGAGTGCATGTGTGTGAGGAAGAATGGGTCAGCATTGAGATCTTTCCAACTTCAAACATGAGGGACACTGTTATGGGGTTTAAATAGTAAAGATGTATTAATTTTGTGCTGCAATTTTATCTGAAAATTTATTGGTAATAGAGTGTTAAAATGTAAGACGTGTGAATATAATAAAAGAGAAGTTCTACTAGGGGTAATATTTTGTTTCAGAAAATTGTTAACTGTATAGATTCCAGGAGTTGAAATTTCATTTTGACAGTTGGAATATTCTGACCTGATTCATATCAATGGTTGCTTATGCTAAAGCATGTGGAGCTAATATTGTCTTTTTATGCATCTTTAATTCAAACTGTGGGACATTTTCCAAATGGGAAATTACGATACATCCAAGGGACATCTCTGTACTTTGCTGGGATTAAACCTTTGCTCCATTTGAGAGTGCCATTGTAAAGAAATAAATTTTTCAGTATTTTCACTCACCTGAAGCATTCGGGGATCATATTGTCACAATTGTTGCGGGGGGGGGGGGTAGATGATCCTAGCACTACCTGATTATTTAAACCATTGATGTGTTGACATATTGGTCTCATTTCTTGACTAAGACTAAAAAAAAAAAAACCCTTAAAAGGACTTTATTGAATCACAAATGAAACACAAGGAGGAATACAAGGGTCTCCTGAAGGATTTCAGAGTGTTGATAATATGAAGATTTCACAGCAAGATGATCTTATCCCAAGTGGCATTGTAACTGGCTTTAGAAGAAGAGCCACAGAAATTCACTCATATTTTACTGATGTGTCTAGATAGTAATGTTGAAAAAGAATTTGGAACATCAGCTCTACATGAAGAAAACTTAAACTGATGCTTCAAAAAATCTAGAAGCTACTAAGAAAAAGAATGGGAAGGACAGGAAACCAAAATGGAAAAAGGAACAAGCACAGGGGAGACTTGAAGAATCAAGTCACACCTGCTAAAACTCCTGGAAAGGAGAAGATTGATGATGGTGGAGAGAATAGGGCTAGTGTAATGCAAATAACTGACAAGGGTTAGGAGGATGTTGTGTCTGGGATAGCACTTGAGGACAGTCCCCTTTCTGCTGCAGATCATGCTTATGAGTTATATCATTAGTGGTTGACTTTTAGGCAGGACACAAATATAGAAACAACTAAATGGGATATTTTTGAAAATAATCCTCATTACAAAGCAAATGTCAAAAAGCACTGTCAAAAAATCAAAACTAGAAGTATGGTAAGCTGGAAACTATTTCATACAAGTTGGCATTAGAACGAGTACAACAGATTGTGAAAATGGATATGAAACTCGTGCGAGGTGAGAGCTGCTTATCACTTGATAATGAATTGGAAACTCCTTGTGTTGGAGAACAACTCTCGCTGGAAGGTATAACATCCCCACTTGCGAGTTCAACTCGTGTAGGTGGTACTGAATGCACCTTCGTACCTGACTTTGAACTGGATGAAAACAGCTTAGTCAGTTGATATCACAGAAGGAGTAACTCATTAACACAAACGAGGATTCTTGTGATCGTGTAGAAGCGAAGCATGAAAAAATTGAAGATATTCCTATGCTTAAACATAGCTAGGTTTGTTTATGCTCTGGCAGAGGTCACTGTAATACGCAGTAGCATACAGCAATTTTTGTTTGATGAAGAAAATGGAATAAATCGTAGGGGAAAAGCAGAAATCCTTTCAAGGTGGAGTGAACTTTAAAACATGGCAGTTGAATTGGGAGCACATAATAAGAGTAAGGGGAAAAGTCATGTTTGGATCGAATAATTGAGGAATATCAAACTCAAATAAGAGAATTACAGAGAGCAATCAGTGGAATAGGTTGAAACAGCGGATCTATGAAAGAATAGCATCCTATGTAGTGATGCAGTCAAGGGTCTTGGCTTTGGGGACAATACTATTAAAAAGAATTCTGGGACAAGTTCAGGGCACTGTAAAATAATGTTCTGTTGAGGAGCAAAAAGATAAATTGTCATGCTCTTGTTATTAAGGCTAAGGAAGATTCCAACTTTAAAACAAGTAATGACGTTCAGAAAGCTCTCGGCAGAACTTTGACAGTTATGCTAAAGTCTAAGAATATGTAAGATGAGGAAAATGGCAGAAAAAGGTATTGTTTTGGAGTTTGAAAATGACAATGACATTGATCATATAAAACAGAATGAGAGAATTAAGCAGCTAGGGGTTCTCTTTTCAAAACCAAGGAGACTAGGGCCAAAATTAATAGTCTGTGATGTGGAAAAGTACATGTGTAAGAACAGCTTCATGAAGCTGTTCTTACATATGTACTCTATGAATGCAGTTTAAGTTACATGAATATGACAAAGTTGAAAATGGAAAGAGAAATTTTAATCTTCTTTTAACAGCATTAATAAAGTTAAAACAGGTAGAAATTGGGTAATGGAAGTGTCAGGGCACATCTAGAACTATTTTTTACATCAAGGATGTATGATGTCCTACAGAGTAAATCTATTTCATCTCATAACTATCTGTTACAGTTGTCAATCGTTTGGGCAAAATGTGTAGACATGAACCAGACTACAGTCATTGCACTAAGAATGGACATTCATACCATAACTGTCCTAATACACACAAATCACCCTCATGTATGAATTGTATATTGAGATGGAATAGATCAAGCCACTCAATTTGAGATAAAAAGTGCTTGGAATATGAAAAGGTGCAGAAACTTATAATTGAATGGACAGATTACTTCTTACATAATAATATATCAGTGGAATACTGAAAGCTTGCTTGACCACTTGCAAAGTGAGAGGGTTATTATCTGCATAACTCGAAAAACACATTATAGTTCAGTAGAGCTGATGAACAGGGATGATTGGAAGAGTTAATTACTCAACATGACTTGTTTGTTCACAACTGATAATCTGAACACAGCACATTTTGGACATAAATGGAGAATCCAATATTGATGTGATGCTGTCAACTGTTCAGAAATCTGATTTAATTACTAATTTGGCTGTTGAACCAGATTGGGTATCCAACAATCGCCAAGTAATCGAGTTCCAGTTGAGACTGATGTCCTGTTGTGAACCTAGGAATACACGGTGTATTGTGTAGATTTTCATTAAAATCAACAAACTGGAATACTTTTGATGAGCAGTTATATTCCAAAACTGGAGCAGTAATGAGGGACAAGATTGCTGTACTACCTGGAACTACAGTTGCCCATTTATTTCAGGAAGTTGGTTACAGGAGGTGTCTGCAAAGGCCATGAGACACACACCCATATGAGAATTGCTCTGATCAAGTGGTGGACACAGAACTGACATCTCTCTGTAAGGAATCCATTAAAATAAGAAAACTTTATCAGAGGTGTAAGTGTACGGAGGCAATGAAACACAACTCCCCGGAAATGAATACAGGCAAACAAGGCAGAAATATGCACAAATGATCATTAGAGAAAAGTATAATGCCTGGTACAAACATGTGGAAACAACAATCCCTGGGGATTGGTATATAAACTATTTGGTAAAAAATTGACAGCTTGCTGGAGATGTTGCATATTCAATTCAGCAGCTGTAGGAAGGACGACTCGTACTTTGTAGGAAAGAATAACACTAATATTGGACCATGTGGTGGAAGATTTGAACCGTCACAATGAGAATGAAACTAATATTTCAGCATACGAAATATGATGTTGTTTAATGAGAACTACTAGGGCATGAGAAATGAGCCCCAGTTTCAAACAGAAAGGTTGGAGGTGACAATTCATAAAAAAATATAGCAGATGTCCTGGTATGGATCTGGTTGTGAGTGAGGTAACTAAAAGAAGGTTTTGTGTGATGCCAGCATATCTGCATTACTGTATATAATGCCTGCATGAGAGATTTCCTTGGTTTAATCCCACTCTCCATACCACTTATCTTTTGACTGGACGTGGTTCCTTTTTTGCAAAGTTAATGGAATTTGGAATCACTGAGTGGACTCCTGGAAGATAGGAACCATCTTTTCTGTGAATATGTTGGGTATTGTGACTTGACAATTGATTGAAGAAGCTCCTAATCTCTACTCCTTTACTCCTGAATGTGAATAACTGTTAGTTAGTACAAAAGAAGATTTTTACACACTTCAAAATTTTGCAGTCCAGCTGTTCAGAAGGAGGATCTTGTTGCAGTTGGAGGAGCATGAGCCAGACACTGCACGAGTGTTAAAAAGAGCTTGTTAGACAGGGTGGACACAGAATGAGTAGTGCTGTGTCCATTATAGGTGGGAGCCTACCCTGAGAACACTATGGTGTCTAAAGAAGCTCGCACTACATCCTCCAGGCACCTCTTCCACTAACGGGTGATTGAGAGCAGTTGTTGAGGAGACTGCTGATGCTTTTTGGGCAGGCTTGTATGAGAAATTGGGGCTCCTGTGGAGGGTTAGACCACCACAACGAGCCTGTTGGATTGCATTGTGGTTGCTTCCTTAATGGATAACCTGTGATGCTGTGGTGTTATTGTGGTTCCAGGAACTGTAATTGAAGACTGATTGAGGTATGCCCTTTACTGTTAACTGAAAAATACTGTTGGGTCTGTTCAGGTTTGGCAAAAAGTAGACTTCTTCATTGTGACCACAATTCCTTGTTTAGACTTCTGCTTCCTGGATTGCACTTCTAATTTTGAATCTTCGTGGTGAACCTACACCAGGACTTTATAGTGTCATATACTTTCTGGTATTACATTGTGATATGGATGCTACATTGAGAATGAATTGACTTTCTACAAAGGAATCTGAAATAATTGTACATCGACATTATTCAGTGGTAAGGCATTGTATATAGATTGTGGGATTGCCAGGAAAGCTGGCTGGAATCACATAGTACAATAAATAAATAAATAACTTTGAACATGGAATGATTGTGGAGACAAGACATGCAGGTGCCAATATCTCAACAGCTGCTACATGGTTAAGTGCTTCCTTTCTGTGTTGTTATGAGTCTACTGTGATTGTCTCAGCAGCAGTCGAATAACTAGCCAACTAACTAACTGAACTATAATAAAAAATTAAAACCCTCTGGATATTACATAGTTGTTGTTTTTTCCAGAAATATCAATATAATATTGGTGTAAATACACCATAGTTTACCCATAAATTTAACTACATAAGTAGTGTAATGGTATCGTTTTATTTTATCTCATATTGTGGCTACCTTCACGACGAGATACCAGGTATTGTACTACTTCGAATAAATAATGCTTCTTTAGTAGAGGAGAACACTGTTATTTATTCTCAGTGGGCATCACCACCCAGACTCGTTTCAGAGCTTGTTGGCTCACTCATCGGTGGGCGGGCAGGTACCCTGATAACGCGGTCATGCCATCACAGTTGCAAAGTTAATTCCACAGTATGAGAGATGCCAAATGGTGAAGATAATGATATTTTGAAGACTAAATGCACAAGGCATAATATGTTATGGGTGAAATTAACTATATAATATCGGTGTAAATACAGCATAGTTTACCCATAAATTTAACTACATAATAAGTAGTGTAGGGTATCGTTTTATTTTAAGAAATGCCATATCTCATATTGTGGCTATATAGCCACAATATGAGATATGGTATTTCGTATTGTGGAATTAACTTCGCAACCATGATGGCATGTCTGCATTATCACGGTACCTGCCCACCCATCGATGAATGAGCCAAGAAGCTCCGAAATACGTCTGGGTGGTGGTGGTGCCCACTGAGAATAAATAACAGTAGTCTCCTGTACTAGAGAAGGGTTATTTATTCGAAGTAGTGCAATACTCGTTGTGAAAATAGCCACAATATGAGATAAAATAAAACGATGCCTTTACACTACTACATGTAGTTAAATTTATGGGTAAACTATGGTGTATTTACATTGATATTATATAGTTAATTTCACCCACAACATATGCCTTATGCATTTAGTCTTCAAAATAGAAATATCATTGTACAGTCAATTCTGCTATAACGCACATTTTCACAACACAAATTTGCTCCAATGCAACTGATATATTAGGGAAATGGGAGTATAATGCGATTTTCACTTTGGCTCATTTGCGTGCTTTCATCTGCGAGAAACACCAGGTGAATGCAAAACCCGGCACCAAGCTGAACATAAGTGACCTGCTTGGTTCCAGGTTTTGCATTCACCTGCAAAATCAACAATACATTCAAGTTTACAAAGCTTAAGAAATGTCAAATGTGTGAGAGCTATATTTCCTATTTACTGTAGTTGTTGGTTGGAGACACATTGTTGTCATTCGCTGTATTCACAAGGTAACAGGTGATATTGTAGGCTGATTCATGTTTTCAGGAGCTCACATTTTTTTCTGTTCGAACAAAAATTTCATGAGGCGTGAGCAGAGGAGCACATTTCTGGATATCACTATCATAAAACAATTTGCAGTTCCCAGTTTATTGGGCTTTTCAGTTAGTGCAATCTAATTATAAATGGGTAGTAAACTCTATCTTACTGCATTTGCAATAGTACCGATAGCTGGAATTCTGTGAGTTGTTACATTATTATGGTGAAATGTACTTCTCCTTCCATGAAATCTTCAGTCATATAAAAAACATAAATAAATTTTCAGAATCTTCATTCCTATTTTTTAAGCTTTGTAAATTTGTCTCACTTGTGCATCCCATGTTTGTCGTTATTGATTGCTTATCTTTTTTACTCTTTTAAATTTTACAATCTAAAAAAAGAAAAGAAAATGTCGGTGAACAGAAATATCAATCAAGAATTAATAAGAAACTTCGTATCTTATTAAGGTAAAATGCTGTATTTACTGTAATATTTATTATTTTTTAGAAATTTAAGATGTTAAAACCTGTGTTAGTAATTTTATTGGGTTTCTAACTTTTTTTAGTGTTTTACTTACCAGACTAGACTTTTTTTCTTTTTTTTTCTTTTTTTTTGAGTGCTCTGCCCCATCCCTATTTTTCCCATAAGCCCTGTTGTTTTTAATGTACAAAATACCATAACACGGAGATTTTTAGGAACACATGTACCACGTTATAGCAGAGCTTGACTATACTTACAATAATATTACAATTACATTTTCGAAACCTAGCATTTTTTGTGGTATAATTAGAAATTACCACCTTAACTAACAATACTTCATTCAGTAAAGTGTTACATGATGCAGATGGCCACTTGGCAGATTAAACATTGAACGTTTTATTAAGTATGATTTTCCATGAAATGATTACTTATTTTAGCTAATTTCATTTTTATTTTAGCAAATTTCATTTTTATTTTAGCAAACAGAATTAAATGGGGGACTAGATTTTTCACCTGGAGAAATATTTCACCTGAAAAAAAAAAAAAAAAATATATATATATATATTTATTTATTTATTTATTTATTTGTTCAATTTATGTTTTGGTATGCATATTTTTGAAGATCTTCAGTTACTGTTAATTAGTGTGTGTTTTCAGGTACCTGCAGGTACTATATCTGGAAAATTTGTGAAAGTTAATATCGAGCATATACATTTGAAAGTTTCTGTATTAGAAAATGGACACTGGCACAGTGTAATAGATGGTGATTTAATGTGGAAAATCAATGTTGAAGACTCTACGTGGACACTGGTACCAAATGAACATATTCACGTAAGTTAATTTTGATTATGTATATAGTTATGCAGTCGAAGCTCTATATAACGACCCCCAGGGGAATTAGAAAATTGGTCATTATATCAGAGGGACATTATGTGAATTGTTCATAAAATCAGCAACAACACAAGTAAAAGTTGAACATTTAATGTAATTCTACTAATACAATATGGTATAATCTTCTTGTTTAATACTGTAGTACATATTATTTATAATATGTACTACAGTATTAAACAAGAAAATTATGATTGTAAATTTTCATTGATTTTAGAGTGCAGTAAGGTTACAGTTAAATTGTAAATTTCACTACATGGGTTATATACCTATCAGGACCTAACAAGAGAATTGTTTCATAGTTTAAAATAATCTGTCAAAACATGCTGTTTCAATGGTAGAGCATGTTTTAAAAGAGAATTATGAAGGTGCACGATAGCAATTATTTCACTTTTGCAATTAGGCTGCTCTTGAAAAAAATCACCGTACAAGTTCTAATCCTTGACAGGCATCTTTCACCGTGAAACTTCTGTTCAACCACTGTACCTTCCTCATCTCCATCACTACAAATTTGAGAAGATTCCATTATGTCTGCAATGAGTTCCTCTTCATTCTTGCATATCCTAAAATATTCAATGTTCACACATCCACTTCTGTATATTCTTTGAAGTTTCAATTTTCCTGTAAGTTTAGGTGATGATGCGCATGAATATTTCTTCCCTGTTATCAGACTATTCTTTACAATTAATAGAGGAAGCATGCAAAACTTCACACACTGCATCATTCAAGGCAGTAAATCCAGCACTTTTGAAGTAGTTGGCGATCACTTTTGCATCCCATGCAAAACACATTGCCAGCAGGATGTCAATTTCACATTGAAGTTTACTTTCAAGACATAGCACAATTTTGTTTAATAGAGTTCTTCTTTAGTTTTTCTTAAAACACTGGTGGTTCTTCTGCACAACTTTGTTTAATATAATTCTTCTTTAGTTTTTCTTAAAACACTGGTGGTTCTTCTGCACAATTTTGTTTAATATAATTCTTCTTTAGTTTTTATTAAGACACTGGCGGTTCTTCAGCCATCTTGATCAAATGGCTGAAGAACTAATGTCATATAGGTACTTGGCAGTGATTGCAGGTAGGTTGTTTACTTGACATTGAGGGCTGCAGTTATCCACAAACAGCAAAATTTTTCTATTCTTCTCATTCATCCTGCGATCTAAGTCTCCATCCATTCTTCGTGGATTTGTGATGTCATCCATGCCTTTTGGTTTGCTCGATATGTAGTTGGTTATGTCTTCAAACCGTTAAAGCATCGAGGCTTCTGAGCTTTCCGAATGGTTAAAAGAGGAACTGTTCTCTGTGCCAAACATGTTTGTTGCTAGGAGAATCATAATCCTTTGTTTGGCCTTTTTTTCCGCCACTACATTTCTCACCTTTAAATGTAAGTGTTTTATCCATAAGCAATTTAAGAGTCCAGTTTCATCAGCATTGAAGATGTTGTTGTGGTCATATGTCAGCAAAACATTTGTTAAACGATTTTCCTTCCATTCCTTTGTAGCGTCAATGTCCACGGCTGCGCTTTTGCCACACAGTTTTTTGTGGAAAATTTTAAAGTTCAGATGGATGGTTCCAGAAATTTACGCCATGACAAGTCTTAAATTTCTGGAACCATCCATCTGAACTTTAAAATTTTCCAGCATCCATTTGATGTGCAAACTATTCAGCCTTAGCTTTTAAAAGATTTCCATCTACAGGATCGTTTTTTTTGAATGCATCATTAGCCATTCCAAAAGTATCTTTTCAAGATCCAGATACTTTGCATTTCATGCTCGAATCCTACCCAGTGTAGAGATTTATCTAAACTTTCAATCCTTTTTCGATCTATCAGAATAGTGAATAGTACTCTTAGGAATACCGAACTGTTTGGCGATGTCAGTCTTAGAATGCACACCATTATCTACAGCTTGCAAAATCCTAATTTTATCTGCGATTGTCAAAGCTATCCACTTCCTTGGAGTCATACCAATAAACATACACTCTAATGAGATTAACTTCTAGCCGACGTTTATTTCAGTACCGCACTACAAGAATAGAGTAAGAGAAATCTTACCAAATGAATTCTCACAGTCGGGCTGCAAGCTCTTCAATTACTTCTATATATTTGAAGCATGCTGTCATTTTTAAACTCCAGTATTGTAATAAAAAGGTAAAAATTCAGATTAGGGGTAGAAATTTATGGTCGTTAAAAAAAATCCTTTTATTTTCAATGTCATTATACTGAATGTAAAATATAGCATTGGGTTAATGAGAAATTGGCCGGGACCATATAAAACGATTTGAGAAGTTAAAAAGAGAGCCGCTATAAAGAGCTTTGACTGTATTTTCTTCTTTATTGTCCTCTGTTACTGTATAATGATTTAACCACTTGTTTGGACAGTCAGTCTGACTTTACCATTGTGGGCTAAAGGAATTCATAAAAGCCTTACAATTGCAGCTCTGGTTATCCAGTCTCAGGTGGAAGGAGTAGGGTTTCGCTTGTGGGTTATTCCAGATTTTTCAGCTTTCACAATATGCAAATTTTCTCATGAACATGCACACTCCTGCAAACATAATAGAGATACCCTGTAAAACCAGTAGCAATTTGCTCATATTTCCTGTTTGTATTTGATGGAATGAACTTCTTTTATTAATAATAGCTAAAGGATCTTTTTCTCCACACCAAAAAAAGAATTCCCCACATTTTTTTTTTTATTTATTTTTTTTTTTTTATTAATTCCCAAAGATGATTCTCATCAACTGGTGCATGCCAGTTTACTTATTGGAGGCTTGAAGTGGTGAAACCGATGTTTAAACTCCAAAGAAAAGCTCCAGCAACCCCATCTCTTCCATCATACAGTATGATTGATGACTTGAGGTTATGATGTAAATCATGGCGAGATCCAATCTTTCCTACATTTCAAGGATACAGCTCTAAAACGGTGTCTGAACTTATTGGTAACTCTAGCAGGCTTCCTGATCAGCTAGTGTATAATCTCGCTGCCTCTACTCTGCTAGATAGTGACTGGAAGGAGTCCAAGTGGTGCATATGTGGGAGGCATTGTCGAGATCACGTTATGTCAAGGAGCTAAGTATATTTTTGCCATGTGTACACCATATCTAAATACTCAGTTACTTCATACACATGTCCTCCCCATCTTTTCTTACTTCTGAATGCACCATGAATTGTCAAACTAATAGAACAAACTTATCTGCAAAAAGATCTAAACCTCCTAAACACGTCCTTGTTCATTTCACAAATATACATGATCTCAGTTCTGATCTCAATGATGTACATTTCCACTTACAGTCTGCTAAACCCCATATACTTTTTCTGATGGAATCCCAGTTATCGGTTGATTCGACCACTGGTCGTGTCAGTTGTCCGAATTATTCATTGTATGATTCCTTTTGTTTCAAAGGTGGTACTTGTGCACATGTTCGTTCTGATATTCCTTGTCAGAGACTTAGTAATTTGTAATCTCCTCATTTTGATCTTCTCTTCTCTGGCTTAAAAAATGTAATTCCTTATTTCTGCCAGATACAGAATGCTAGATTGGTTGGTTGTTTTTTTTTTTTTTTTTTTGCCATCCAGGTGACTAGGACTTTTCTTTCCCTAATGACCATGGTGTCATAAAATAGTCCCTGATGATTGTAGTAGGCATTTTACCAGTGATGATAGTTAAGACTGTCACTTGGAATCTAAAACTCTAATGGATCTGATATTCAAGTCCCACTTGTGAGTCATTTGGGTTGAAATTATGGGGAAGAGATTCAGGCTGGATTGCAGGAAGTTTTCTTTTAACCAGTGAGTTATAATTACTGGAATAAGTTATCTCAATGGGTTGTTGAAGCTTATTTTTTGTCTACTGGAGCAAAAGCCTTGGGCTTCCTTATGCCACATGACTAATACAAATACTAAGTTTGGTAAAGTCCAGTCATTCTGCAACAACAAAATCCTCTGCTTGCACCTTCATGCTGGTGAAGCTATTTCCCCATGTGCATGGTAATTGTATCTAGTATGCTGGAGGTGACCACCCAGATACAAACTATTGTAAGCAGTGTTTGAGTTGTTTCATCCACACCATATAAAGGAATGGCTGTTTCTCTGTGTTACATGTATTAAGTGGTAATACTAGTTGGAATGTTAGATGACTTCACCCTGTGAGCCACTTTGCTTAATATGCTTATTGGTGAAAGCTGTTTAGTCTCCAGGTTATGATCTGATGGACATCATGACACATTTCAAGGTATAATTTTAAAACAGTTGCAGCTGGTCACCAGGTAGTCTACCAGACAGAAGCTGTTGTAATGCTCTAGAACAGTGCTTCTCAAACTATCTGTGGTGAAGGCCCAGTTTCTTTTATTTCCAACCCGTTGTAGACTGATACTTCAGTAAAATACAAATTGTTACGGGCGAATCGTTGCAGACTGGTTAACATCCTCCACAAATTGGAAATTCATTGTGGACCTGTGCTGGTCCGCAATCACACTTTGAGTAGCACTGCTCTAGAAAGTGTTGAAATTTGCTAGTCCTCTGATTTAACCATTCAGCTGTCACTGGCGGGTGTCTGAGTAGCATCTACGTTACATATAAAAATGTCATCAACTCATACATACAACATATTCCCTCCATAACACCACCAACTTTTCCTCACTTACAAGTGGTTAAATTTTCAAAGAAATCTTGCATATCAAAGGAAGGTGTGGCCTTTGATTTTCAGACTGAAAAGAATGACAAGTGAGTGCATCCATGTTAACGAGATCATGATTAAATTCATGGACTTGGACTGGAGAAGTGCTGAAGGAGAAAAAGATGGGCAGTTATGGACAATTGTAAGATTATGGAGTGTATAGTTTCTTATGAAAGGCTGTTGTATAAATTAGAGTAGTTGGATAACAGGGAAGATCCATCAGTGGATTAGAGGTTGGCTGAGCAGCAGAAGATAGGGGTGATCATTAATGTATATTCCTCAGAGTGGACTGGGGTAGCAAGTGGGTCCCTCAGAGATCAGTACTCAGACCTCTCTTGTTTCTTATCTTGTTAAATAATATTGGTGTGGAAATAGAGGCAGCTGTCAAAAGTTGCTGATGACTTAAAGGTTGAAAAGTTATTTAATGACTGGAACCAGGTTATGTTACTTTAAAAGGATTTGAACTGATGGAAGTATGGTCTGAACAGTGCTAGTTTAATGCTACCAAATGGAAGGTATTGCACTTGCAGAACAGGGAATATTCTTTTGAGATTTATTGGAATTTTTGCAAGTAGAGAGGTGGTCATTATCCCACTCTATATGACAATGGTATAACCACACTTGGAATATTGTCTGGAGGAGGAGAAGGCCACATCTAAAGTAAAATAACTTCTAGTGAAGGTATAAAGAGGGGCAACTGGATTGGTGAAGACTGATAAGCATTATCTTTGTGAGAATAACTTAGATATGATCAGCAGTGCTTATCAGCTAGACACCTTAGGGAAGATTTGATTGAAGTATTTAAGCCCTTGGAGGGGTGGGAATTATTAAAATATATGAAGAAGGAATTTCTCACTGGTGAATGACACACAAACCAGAGTGCACAACTGTAAAATCTTATGAGACAACAGTAGTCTAAATGTTATGATAGTTAACTTTGAGTAGCATGTTGTGGTGTTTGAATAAGTTGCTTGAAAGGGTGGCCAAGGTGGGGAGTTAGGTGAAATTCAAAGAGGAATTGGATAAGCAATTTTTTGACCAATGTGGACTGATAAGCTTGCTGATTATGTAATACAGTGTTTCTCAACCTGTGTGCCGTGGAAAATGCAAATAAAAAAATTTAATAAATCCAAGTTTTATAATAAAAATGATTTCAGATAAAAAATTTGTTTATTTATGCTGCACCGATCCCAGCCAGCCCCCTTCTAGGGGGCAATGGAACGTCACGTTTTGATTCCTAGTAGTAGATCTGTTCACCTTTATTCGGCCATTCTTATCACTTGAAAGTCTCACCCAGGCACCCTGCAATTGTATAAGCACAGCTTGTAAGCAGCATAGTAAGAAATTCCCTTTGTGTTTTTATATGTGTAAAATGTCATATTCAGTTAATTTGTATAGAACAGGTATTTTCAATTAACTGTATTAGTTTCTAGAAGTAACTTTAATTTTTTTTAGAAATTATTAGAGATGGTTAAATTTTTAGTGAAAGGAAATCAAAAGAGGCAACTTGATAACAGTGAGCTTGAAGAAAATGACAAAAACAAAAATGAGCAACCATCAACATCAAAAAAGGAGAAAACGTGTTGTAAATATGAAGATGATTATTTTGCAATGGGATTTTCATATGCTGGTACCCAAGATTGTCCTCAACCTTTGTGTGGCATGTGGTTTAAAATTGACAAGTGGATCAATGGTGCTGAGTAAATTTCAGCGTCATTTTTGTACGAAAAACAAGAATTTATCATCCAAAACTATGGAATATTTTAAGACTACAGGCCTGTACAAGGCACAGAAAACAAGGCACAGAATTTTAAAAGTATGGCTAAAATATCTGGCTAAAATATCTGATAAAACGCAAGCCAGCTATTTAGTAGCCGAACTGGTGGCAAAAAAAAAAAAAAAAGAAAAGAAAAATTCCACCCGATTGCGAGTTGCAATATCTACAGAAAGTCTGATTTTACCAGCATGTCGAGTAATCGCAAAAAGTATTTTGGGAGGGAAGCTGAAAGGAAAATAATGACAGTACCACTTTCGAACAGTACAATTAGCAGGTGTGTAAAATAAATGTCCGATGTATTGAACAAGCTGTTCAACATATTAATAATTTTGGGCAACTGTTTGCATTACAAGTAGATAATTCTGCAGATATTAGTGGGAAAGCCCAATTGATAGCATTTGTCAGGTTTATTGAAAACGACATGATTATTAATTTTTTTTTTTGTGATGAACTCACTGAAAGAACAACCAACCATGATATTTTCGAAGTAATGAATAATTATTTACAAAAGTGTGGTATTTTATGGAAGTCGTATGTCGGCATTTTAACCGACGGTGCTCCCGCAATGACAGTAGCACTAAAAAGATTTGTAAACTTAGTAAGATGACACAATTCAAATATTATTACAACACACTGTTTCATACACAGAGAAGTTCTAGTAGAGAAGGCAGTCGTACCAAGTTTAAAACTTGTGCTTGATCAAGCGGTTAAAATGGTCAATTATATCAAAACTAGACCACAAAAGATGTTTTTGGAAAATTATGCAAGGAACTGGAGTCTGATCATTTTTCTTTAATAATGCATATTGAAGTTTGGTGACTATCGAAAGGAAATGTACTTATGCATATGGACGAGTTGCATGAGGAAATGCTCTGTTTTTTTTTTCACTGGATCAATCAGAATTTTGTGATTATTTAAGTGATGAAATTTGGTGCTGTAAATTAGCTTTTCTAGCAGATTTATTCATGCAGCTTAATAAATTAAATATCAGTATGCAAGTATCAGAGGAAAATTTACTCACTTCTACTGACAAGTTGTTTGCCTTTAAAGAAAAGTTGAGTACACTTATATGAAAAAAATATGTAAATGAAAAAAAATTAGAAATGTTTCTCTTGACTGCCAAAACAAATTATACTAAAATAATTAATGTAATAAGCAAAACATTACAGTTGTTAAAGACAAAAATTGAGCATTACTTTCCATCCCTTTTTCCAAAAAAATATTTCTGGGTAAGAGACCCATCTGCAATAAGAAACCTTCCAATGTTAGAACTTAATTTGCAAGAGGAAGAAGAATTGGCTGAGATCCGTAGTGACCAGTCTCTGGAAATTCACTTTGATAACGCTAATATTAGCAAAATTCGAAATTAATATCCATAATTTCGAAAAGGCAATTAGAATTTTATTACCATTTCCCACTTCCTACTTGTGCAAAACAGGGTTAATGCAAATGCAAATGAGGTGAATACAGAGGTTACTACGATGTTGTGATCAGTTTTAAAGTTTAAGAACTCTTTCACTACAATGGCAGAATGTGTGGGAGCATTGTCGTGGTGCAAAATCCACGACGAAGCAATTTCAGGTCGAACCCAGTTGACTCGCTTGCAAAGCCTTTCCAAAACTTGAAGGTAAAATTGAAGATTGACAGTTAGGTGGAACAAACTCTTTATGGATGATTCCTTTTCAATCAAAAAAGCAAATTAACATGGTTTTCACTTTTGACTGACATTGTCGCTTTTTTGGGTCTTGGCGAGAAAGCTCCCTTCCATTGTTGACTTTGCCTTTTTGTTTCGTGGTCATAAGTGAATACCCAGCTTTCATCCCCTGTAATCATGCAAGAAAACAAAAATGGAACATCTTCAATGCTTTACAACATCTCCTGAGAAAGAGAATGTCGCAACCAAATTTCTTTCTGCTCATGAGAGAGAGATTTTTTGGTACCAGCTTTGCACACACTTTCCTCATCAACAAATTTTCGGTCAAAATTAATCTAATACTTCCCCGATTAATGTTTAGTTTTTCAGCAATCATTCTTGTGGTTAAAACTGCCTATCGCTTCGAACAAGATCACACACATGAACAATGTTTTTGTCATGTTGAGTCGTGGAAGGACGCCATTAACGCTCAGCATCTTCGATGGATTCATGTCCTTCTCAACTGTTTTGTCCATGAAATCATTTCCATAATCTCTGATCAACTTTTCATAAATATCCGTTGACGATTCACCACTTTTCACCAAAAATTTTATCAACTCTTTGCTCTAAATTGCATTCCATTTTTCACGTAACATGGAGCTGAAACACGTCTTTGCACGAACCAACTTGTACAATGATTGAAATGACTGATGACATTTACCCTTTGCATGCAGGTAGAGGGGTGGATTCAAGCTACATAGTGGGAGGACATAATGGTTTACAGTGTGGCCACTTTGATGGAAACAAAATTCTCAAATTTTTTGTCACACCTCGTATAACATATATAATAGTGATTGTAGTGTGCTGCAAAATTTTAGCATCTTTAAAAGTGTCCCGCAACAAAGGTTGAGAAAAAGTTGAGAAACACTGATGTAATATATTGTGCTTTTTTCATGTAAATTTTATGTAACCAAAAACTTTTTTTCAGAGTTAAAATTTTACTTTTATCAGTTATCTTTTTTCTTTGTGCGATGGATTGAATTGATGAACATTGATTTTAATTCTTCAAACAGGCCTCTGAGGTGGGGTATGTTCATATTGTAGTTTTAAATGTTTTTCACCAACCTTATGAAGAAATAAAAACACAAAGAAAACGAAAACTGGAATCTTGATAACTATGTATTTATAATAAGTTATATTTGTCTGTATTTACAATAAATTATATTTAACTTTACAACTAAAATATATGAAATATACATTAAAATATACTGGGTTAAGAACAATAAAATACATTAAAATATACTAAATTAAAATCGATAAAACCAAAGCTTTCGAAGGCTCCTGCATTCTTCTTCAGCGGTATTTTCTTTGTTCTGCGGTGCGTCTTTAAATACCAGCAGGTTCACGGTACTCATCACGTGTTTCATTCCCACGTGTTCCGTTCTCTTGTGTTACGGAATCGGAAGTGGCTCGAGAGTGGGTCATGTGGAACCGTTCATCCCTTCTGAGGATAGTAGCCTCAAAGAGGGGATGGATCCGCATTCCTCTATCTCTATTAATGTTCGCTGTGGAACAGATCCGCAAACTCTCAAGCCACTTCCGGTCCCAGAACTTATTCGCCCGATCGGTGATGATAGCCTCGTCCGGGGAGATGTGGTGCTGCTTCTCCCAAAAATGCTCGGCCACGGCGGACTTACCATAGTCCGCACTTCTTATTGCCTTAGTGTGCTCCCCCAGACGTTCTTTGAGACGGCGTTTTGTTTCCCCTACATAACACTCCCCACAATCCGGGCATCTAATACTGTATACGACCCCACTTGCATTCTCTTTTTGAATGGGGTCCTTTACTTATGACACGATTGTGTGCAGCCTCCGCCCCGGAAGCTGCACACAACGCGTCTGATAATTTCTTAGTATTCTAGTTATGTGATCGGTTAGACCCGGATAGTAGGGAATATATGCAGTGGATACTGGCGTAAAAGATTCGCCTCTCCTCTGATTTCCTTTAATATAGGAAATCAGAGGAGAATTATAGAAAAATATATTAAAGGAAATCATTCGTTTTCTTTGTGTTTTATTTCTACATAAGGTTGGTGAAAAACATTTAAAACTACAATATTGATTTTAATTATTGCATTTTAATGCATCCTTTTAGAGTATTCAGATATTTTCATTTGTAATTTTTAGGTTAGTTTAGAAAAAGTTCAAGAAAGATGGTGGGATGCACTGTTGAAAGGGGAACCTCAAATTGACATTAGCAGCATTGATGCTAGCTTACCTTATGAAGAGTTGGATAGTGATTCTCAAAGTAAAATTGAAGAACTTATGTATAATGAAAGTATGAAAAAACTTGGAAAACCAACAGCACAAGAAGCTGTAAGTAATTTTCTGTAATAGATTTAAAATAGCTGTAGTTATAGAAATGACATTAACTTAAAATTAGGATTTTAAGGTATGAAGAAAATGCAACATTTATATATGTCATCGAGATGAGGCAAGTTACAGACAAATTACCTTATCTTGGCAGTGTTTTATGAGGTATGTGCATCATACCTCATTAAAACACTGCTAAGGATGAGATTACAAAAACCACATGATGTATAGACAGTATACTAACTTAATATGTTACTCTTTGCTATAAATTGTATTCCATTTTTCATGTAACATGGGGCTGAAACAAGTCTTTACACGAATCAACTTGTACAATGGTTGAAATGACTGATAACGTTTACCCTTTGCATGCAGGTAGAGGGAAACTAATATGCAAAGTATTAGTTTTGTTATAAATTCATCCCTATATTTGATAATTTTTAATGACATCAGACTTCTGAAATATAATCATAATTTAAATAGTTTTTGGAGATTAATTACACTTTGAAATGAAATTAGAAAGCTACCATTTATCTATAAGAAAAAAAATTTCTTCAATGATTGAAGTAAGATGTTTATTTTTACTTTAATAATTAAAACAGATGTTGAGGTGTGGCAATGTTTTTTCTTGTTTTAAGTTACAGAAGGGATAGCTTAGCTAAATTGAGGATTACCAGAGTTGGCTCCCTCTGCTTCTTTCCTTTATCTTAGAGGCCAGTTTTATTGAACCAGCACTGTTAAAAGCCAGGTTTTAATTATGCATAAGGCGCCTCCATAGCCAGGTGGGAAGGAGCAGCAGTGCGTAGCACACACTTCTTGATTAGACCAGGGTTCAAGCCCGTCACCACCAAATACGGAGGATGCGGAAAGGTCAGGGAATGACCACCGCGTACCCCGGAGCAATATGGCCTTAGTTGCTAATGCTCCTAAAAACCAAATAACAAACAACAAACAATTATGCATAAAAAATTTTATGATTTTAAAAATTCAAAATTTGCTTTGCATTACTCAGTGTTTCTATACTGGTGCCTACTAATGGGGTATCACTGTATGTGGATTTCAGTTGAAAATGAACTGCCTTCTGAAGATTTTTATAGCAAAAAAAAAATCTGCTGATTTTTTTTTGTGTATTTTTTTGTGCATATAGTGTATTTCTACAATACACAGGAAAATACATAGGAAAAAATAAATAATATCTAAGTATCTATATTACAGAATTATGAAATTTTGTATTCTTAAGGTGATACTGATTAAAGAAAGTATCACTTTCAGCAAAAAAAAAAAAAAAAAAAAAGTTGGTAATATAATTGTTACATATATTACCAGTGCACAAAGTAATAGCATCCACTGAAGGATGGGGATAGTTATGGTACAGTTATCAGACAGTAGTCACATTCTACAACTTAATCCTCTCCACATATACTAATCCTAAGTGAACCGTTGTTCTGAGCCATTGTAGGGAATGGTTTCTAAGAGTGATCTAAGTAATTTAGTTCTTTGAAAGTAGTTAAAAAGGTGAAAAAATTGATATCCCTAGGAAAGCTATTGAAATCAAGACTGAAGTATTCTAGGAAAACAAACACCAAAAATTTACGGAATTGTTAGTGTAGTACAGATTAACAGTTGAGCAGCAATTAAAGAAAGTGGTTAAATTGTGAGATGGTTGTAGTGGGGGGGGGGGGATTCGTGTCTGCACTCGAGACATATTTGCTTGTTCTGAAAGTCCTGCCAAATAGTGGAAGGATATAACTAGAAGAGAATTAACTGACAGAACTGTAAGGAGAATGTCAAGGGAAATATGTCTGAAATCATGTCCAATTAAGTAGCCAATGTCCACTAAACAACAGTGGTAACCACATGTTATATGGGCCATTCTCATTGAGAGAGCTGTTGAACAATGCCAAATTTATTCTTCAAGATGATTAGTATAGGCATATGATGCAAGAAAGCAAGCTTATACAGCATCAGCCAAAAAAAAAAAAAAAAAAAACCCTTCCCATTTCATTGATCCATGCATTCCAAATGTTTGTCTAGCTCTGCCTTGAATTTATTTAAGCTATCAACTTCCATGACAGATAGAAGTTTGTTCCAGCAACCAACCACCCACTAAAGGCAAATTTCCAAACATCTATTCTACAACTGTCCTTCTTCAATTTAAAGTTAGGCCCCATCAGGTGCGTAACCTGAGCAGGAGGACGAATCCCAATCACCATTGAGCTTGCTGAAACCATTCAAAGCCTTATACACCTCAGTCAGATCACCTCGCAGGTGCCTAGTCTCCAGATGCTGCAATTTGCAGAAATTAAGCCTTTCTTGGTAAGGACAACTCTGTTCCCTCTCATCAATCTTGTTGCCCTTCTCTGTACTCATTTTAGCAACTCTACATCCTTCCTGAAATAAGGCCTCCAGACCTGAATGCAGTACTCAAGGCTTGGCCTGACCATCGCCTTATACAAAGGAATAATCACCTTCTCCCTACTAGCAAAATTTCTGTATATCATTGACAAGACTCCATGACCTGCTCTAGCAGCCTGTCTGCACTGTCAGAAAATTTCATATCTGACAATTACCCCAAGGTCTTTTTGATTTTCTGCTACCCTGAGTTGGCATTAACTCCAGAGTAACATACCACATAGTTGGTATGTTATTCTGGAGTTAATGCTACCCATATGCAGTGTTTTGTATTTGTCAATGTTAAACTTCAGTTTCCACTTTTCAGCCCATCTGCTCAACTTTTCTAGATCCTGTTGCAGTAGTGGACTGTCATTAACAATCCTGCTAACCTTCATATTGTCTGCAAACTTTGATTGATATACCTTCATCAATATCAATGATAAATATAGAAAACAACAATGGGCCCAACACTGAACCATAAGGGACTACACTAATAACATTAGTCTACGAAGAGCAATGTTCATTGATTAGCACTCTGTCTTCTCCCAGTCAGCCATCCTAATTTGTACAGCAGTCTTCCATGTGCAATTATCTATATATATATATATAAGGTGCTTAGGTATGCTGCCAAAATTTTCACGCTGTTCACCTCACATGATCACTGTACTGGGCATTCTTTATTAATTTTTATTAATTTTTGTACTAATGTTTATCAATTGAAGAAAAGCAATCTGTACCTGTAAGCTATCGATGTATGTTTATTTTATCTGTCTTTAATTTTAATAAACCGTTATAAGTTTTGAGAAGTGTAAAAATGACTGAACAGTGTGTAAGAACTTTGAGAAAATGTAGAAGAAATGCTAACGAAACATTAGAGGATAGATCTAATAGACTAAGAGACCGAAATGAGACTACAACTACAAAGACGGATAGAAAATATTGAAGAAAGAGAAGCAAGATTGAAAATGAGAAGACTGGCAAAACGCTGTAGGACTAATCAAATAGAAGTACCGGATGTGAATAATCAACAAGTTGTAATTAATGTGGAAGAGAATGACATAAGAAATGTGTTACAACTGTGAGTATTGCAATGCAAGATATTGGGGACATGAGTTAAACACATCGAATAAATACACTAAATACTGTCATGATGGAAAGGCTTCACTTGACCCACTGTCTGAGACACCTATTCTATTAAGAGAGCTGCTTGTAGGGGCTGCACATGAAGCAAATAACTAAAGAGAACATATACAAGAGTACAACTCAGCAGTGATATTCGTATCAGTGGGTGCAGAGATTAAATCACTGCCTGAAATGGTCCATACTATTTTAGAATACATGGCCAGATTTACCACTTGGTCTCACTGCTATGTCCAAACGAGGCAAATAAGCCAGGATATGGGCAACTTTATATTTTCGATTCTGCTGAAGCAACAACAAAACAGTTTAAAAAAGAATCAAATCAAGGGTGTATGGCCGAAGTAATACAATAATTGGATGAGATGCTGCAACAAGTTAACCCATTTGCTGAGTCATATAAACAAATGCATCAAATAACCCAGGCCAGTCCAACAATGAATGTGTGTATGGCATTTATAGAGGACCCGGACTTAGCTAAGAGATGATATAATGCACCTACATCCAAAATTGAGGTTGCTGCAATATTTGTTGGGGAAGATGGGGAGCCACCTGCAATACTTCAGCATCATGAATTTCCAATCCTCTGAGTTAATGCAAAGTTAGACCTGCTTTTAGCAAGTGGTGCCCTAGAATAACAGAATCAGTTACCCCCCCCTTCCCTGCCAAACCCAAGGACAAATATGGGGCTTTTTTTTTTTTTTTTTTTTTTTTTTTTTAACTTGGAAACACTTTTCCAACTGACTGATTCATTATGGTTGAATTATTGCTTATTAAAATTTCATGGTGGATCGGATCGCCCTGCCCCATCATAGATTCAAAAAAAAAAAAAAAAACATTTAGCAAAAATATTTATCTTTGCAATGAATTTCTTTATATTCTTAGCCAAAAACTGTAAGTTGCCTTAGTACCTAACTCCTCCCTCTCTAGTAAGTTTACTACAGTCTAGTTTATACTTACTGTAGTCATTTCTGTCCCCTGACAATTTATAATCATCCCATGCATTTTTCTTCTCCCACTGGTCTCGTCAGTCCATTTAAAATCCATTTAGGTCTCAACCTTGAACAGTATCTCTTAGTTTGTATGAAAAGTTTGGTAGCTTCTACAGTTACTTCCTTGAATTTTGACTTTGCAGTTGGCCTCTGAAAAGAATTTCAAAATTTCTCTCTGTGGATAACCTGGAGATGTCATAACTGAAGAAATCTGTTTTATTTTTAATAGTTTTATCCATTTTTGAGGAAAAAAATTTTTTTAAGCAGGTAACTTTTATTGTGCACTCCATATTTAGAAAATTTCACATGCACATGAAATCCTTTTCAGTGATTTCATATTTCAACCAAGTCACCTGTGTGGATATATATCTTTTAGTTCCATGATGTCTGTGTGAACTCGGATGGGAAAAATGGGTTACTTAGCTGATTTGGCTCAATCCAGTCATTACAGAAAAGTGACCCATGCAATAACATTATGATGTTGTTGTTGTGATTCCCCCCCCCTCCTCCATACTCTTTGTCCTGCCATCGACTGATGTAATGATTGCACATTTAATTTCAGTATTTTTTTTGGTGTTACCATTTGTGCATAAAACTTCTATATCATGTCTGTCTGTCTGTCTACTTGTCCACATGTAACAATTTGACTCCTGGTAAATGGATTTTCATGAAATCTTATATTTGGCTCTTTTAGATAGATTTGTGTAGTCTAAAGTTCCATTAAAATCGGACCAATAAAAATCCAACAGTTATTTTTCAATCATCATCTGCATGTAATAACTCGCAGCTTTCATGACATTTTCATTTGGCCCTTTAGAAAGATTTGTCAAGACATTCAGAATTTAATTGAATTGGAACAGTGGAAATAAATGCATTATTTCTTTGTCCCTCTGTATATTATAACTCGACTCTCAGTCAGCGGATTTTTGTGATATTTTATATTTGGCTCTTTTGGGATTTATTATTATTATTATTAGCCATATGATGCAAGGAAGTCAGAGGCTTATGCTGCACCAGCCAAAAAAAATAAACTTCTGAATTACCCTGAGAGAGAGAGAGAGAGAGAGAGAGAGAGAACAAGAGTCAGAAGTAGAAGAATGATGATATTCAGCTCAGGACCCTGGGTGTGTGCCAAGCCCATACTCACCAGATGTGAGTCCCTAGGGTTAAACTTTCACAAATTTCATTAAAATCGGACCTGGCAATTATTATTTCTTTTTTTGATACATATCATAAACTAGTGGTGGCCAACAAGTCGATCATGGCTTTAATTTCGGTCGATCACGACGAATGTTAAATATAGTCATCCCTCGATTTGCACGGTCAGGTATACTACCAAAATTTTATATTGCGTAGCGGGTTTCGCTACCCGCACGTTATTTTATTTATTTATTTTTTTTTTATGAAGCTTCAAAAATGGGAATGAAGAGCAGATTTTGAAAATTTACTTTTGTTTTTTTTTGCATGATTGAAGATTTCACTGAAGGAGAAACACATTTCACCATAATAACGTAAAATACTATGGAATTCCAGCTGCCGGTATTATTGCAAATGCAATAAGATTGAGTTTACTACCTGTTTATAATTAGATTGCGCTAACAGAAAAGTCCAATAAATCGGAAAGTACAAATTGTTTTTGTTTTATGGCTGTGACCTCCAGAAATAGCTTTAGAGAAATATCACAAAGGCATTCAAAACTGATTCTTATAATGATATAACCAAACAGAGCACTAAACGGTGGCATGTTTGTCCGATTATTTTGAAAACATCTTCCTCATTCGTAAATCCTCTTCATCAATTATCCTACATTAGCTGTTCAGACAGAATATTTTTCTGGTTCGCGCAACTTAAAAGTGTTTTAATCAGCAAGCATTGCTTTTGCTGATTTAATAACTGGGCAGTACTTATATGTTAATTTAATACCTTTTGATTTAAAATGAATACTACGAAAAAGAGTAAAACGTATCATTTTCATCAAGGGTGGGAACTAGAATGATAATAATGTAATGATAAAAGAAAAATGTTGTTTGATTTGCAATGCTTCAGTGGCTACACCCAAACAAGAAAATTTAGAAAGGCACTTCAACATACTCCATGGCAAATACCCTTCGGATTTTCTGCCGAATAATGACCTTAGAAAAAATAAATTAGAAGAACTTAAATCAAGATTATTCGCGCAACAAAATTTCTTCATGACACCTAATTTACAATCTAAAGCAGTAGCAGTAACTGATGACTCATTTAAAGTGAGTCATCTTCTTGCAAAAAAATGCAAACCATTTTCTGATGGTCAATTCATCACAGATGCATTTTTAGAAATAACAGATTCTCTTTTTCAAAATTTTAAGAACAAAAATGAAATTAAAAGTACCTTTCAAGATCTACAGTTATCTCGAAATACTGTGATGTGATACATTTAAAATATGAGTAAAAATGTGAGCGAACAATTGCATGCTGATATTGCTAATTGTGTGTCCTTTTCTTTACAACTGGGTGAATCTACAGATGTCAGTGATACAGCTCAGTTGCTCATTTTTATTCGTATAGTTTTTGATGATTCTGCCACTAGAGAAGAACTGCTGGGTATGGTTTCATTAAAAGAAATAATTAGAGGTCTTGATATCTTCAACTCATTCAAACATTTTATGGCCGCCTCTGTAGCCAGTGGGCAGGAGCAGCAGTGCGTAGCACACACTTCTTGATTAGACCGGGGTTCAAGCCCGTGACCACCAAATACGGAGGATGCGGAAAGGTCAAGGATTGACCACCGCATATCCCCAGAGCAATATGGCCTTAGTTGCTAATGCTCCTAAAAACCAAATAATAACAACAACAACAACAACAAACATTTTATTGAAAAAATTAAATTACTACTATTTAAGCTTGTATCAATAACAACAGATGGAGCTAAAACAATGACGGGCATCTTAACAGATTCATCGCATTGTGCCAAAAGGATGATGAATTCCCAGATTTTTTGAGTTACCACTATCATCCACCAACAAGTGTTAGCCAGAAAAAGATTAAATACTAAAAGTGTTATGGGTATAGCTTTCGAAATCATGAATTCCATTAGAGGAAAATCTCTTCAAGGGAGACTTTTCAAAATGCAACTTGAAAATGAACCAGATCTGATATTACACACAAATGTGAGGTGGCTGAGTCAGAGTAAGTTTCTACAGAGATTTTGAAATTTGCTGACTGAAATTAAAAAATTTGTTGATCAAAAGGGAGATGGTTATCAGCAGCTACAAGATACGGAGTGGTTGTGTGATCTGGCTTTTTTTGGCAGATTTTACCAGTAAATTAAGTGATCTAAATTTGGAATTACAAGGGGAAAATAAAAATGTGGGTGACGTGATTAGTAGTATTTCTGCATATAAATATAAATTTTTGGCGATGGCTAAGGATCTCAAAGAAAAAAAATTTGACCATTTTGCAAATATCCTGTTTTTGAATTTAATAGTGAGAAATATGTTCTGAAATTGAGAACGTTGTGGACGATTTTGAAACCAGATTCAGTGATTTTAAAACAATTGCAGACATTGTTCAATATATTTCTTATCCATTTAATGTCGACTTAGATACGAAACAAATTGCAGAAAAAATCGCTGCGATTTTTCACATGGAGAAAATATTACTTGAAAATGAAATTATTACATTGCGAAACAATATCTTCCTAAAAGCCAGATCATCAGAAGAAGACTTTTGGAAATATGTTTGCCGAGAAAAGTACCCAAATGTAAAAAAAATGCAGTGAACTTTTAAATTCCTGTTTTGGTTCCACATCTCTGTGTGAATCGGTCTTTTTGTATTTGAAACAAACAAAGACAAAGAATCGCTGTGCTGTTACGGACTTGCATAGAGAAGATTCTTTAAGGTTGGCTTTATCACAGTATATCCCCGATTTTGAAAGCTTGGCAGATGACATGAAGACAAACTTCGCATAAATTAAAATTTTAAATACATGTGAATTTAAAATAAGAATTCTGAATTGTATTGATTTTTAAAATTTATAAACATTTTTCAATATGTGTTGATTAACTTTTTTAACCATGTGCAATGAAATTTTTGAGATGGTAGATCATGGCACATTTTGAAGGAAAAAAATAGATCAAATCACAAATTAAGTTGGCCACCCCTGATATAAACTATCCATGTGCCATGTATTTGTAGCTGAAGAATGGGATATTATATTTGTTGCTATGCATTGGTTGCAGAAATGAAAATGTTCTCAGTTCCTACATGAAAATCATTGCTTTTTTTTTTTTTTTTTAAATCATGAATTATTAGTATTTGCTAAAGCATCTGATATGTAACATGCTATGTACATTGATTAACTTGTTTTAGATTAGAATCAAGAAACATGTTCACTTTGTAACCTCATGAATTTGATTGCACATTTATTTTTATTTATTATTTTTTTTTTTTTAGTATCAATACAGAAAACCCCAGTTTTCAATTTTATTTCTTCATGCACTGTAATTAATACATGGAGGAAATAAATACAAATTGTAATAAAAGTGTGCATTAAATTATGAAGATATAATAAAAATACAACATTTAAGCAGTGAACGGTAGCACACTAAAAGCACACTAAAATTTAAAACAAGGTTATACTTTGTTCATATATATATATATATATATATATATATATATATAATGTTTAAAATAGTTGAAACTGAATCTTTCATAATAAAAAATTGAAATTAAAAAATTAATTGATTACTATTTTATTATCTTTGCATTTAGATTTTCTAAATTATCTTGGAGAGTTTCTGCTACAATATTTTTACTCTTGTTACCCTTCTCTTCCCTCCCTGTTGGTTTGATTGTGTTTAATTTTGACTATTTTCACTCCTCTGTCTTGCCATTCTGCTGGCATTATTTTTATTTAATTATCATTCTAATTTATATATATATTCCAATTAAGAGAAGTGATGTGTTTATGCATTGGTGCATGCCTTGAGCTCCAAAAAGTTGAAATACATATGAATACACAATTTTTAGTAGTAAGAATCCCAGCCCAGCTGATCTAAATGCACTGCATTAAAAAAACATGATTTATAGACATGGCACATTTCAGCCTGCTATGCTTTTCAGTGGTCGTCTGTACCTCTTTTGAAAAAAAAAATTTAAGTGGAACCAAAACTGCAGAACTATGCAAAATCTGCTTTTATGCTAATTTGAAAGCCTGGGGCAAAATCATTTGTCCCAGGCTTTTCAAATTAGTATAATGGATAAGTGATTTTCCCTTTAGTAGATTTATGTCTTTATAAAAGAGACTGATAATTAATACAGTTCTACTTCAGTAATGCTGGTTTCTCTGATTTTCTATTTTAACCAGCTATGCTACAATAGAATCATATTCCAATGAAATAAAGTTGGGTTTGATCATTTTGTTGTAACTGGAGTATATCAACACCAAGAAGGGGGAGTCTGACTCAAGTAATTTTATAATTGATGACTTCAGTCAGTTATTCAACTAGATGATTCAAATCACTGAATCGAGTCACTCACTGACTATTCAGCACTAGCGTGAATCATTGCAACATTCATTTTATCTGTTCTTTTTTATAGATCAGTGTTAAAACAGTCATTCTTCTCTTTGACTGAAAATTGACAATGTAAACTTTAGTTAGGTGGCTTTGCTAAGTTGTGACCAGTTCATTCTGATGGTTGTCATATTAAATAAAATGTGTATTTTTATTTTCAGTGTGTGTGTGCGTGCGCGCACGTACGCTCTTTTCTCTAGTTGTAATATGTATTTGCTAATAATCCAAGCCATTACTCTTGGTTCCAATGATTTAACATTATCCAGGTTGAAAGTTTTTGACCAAACATAATTCATTTTTGATTCATAACAGATGGACCAAATTGCAACTAAAGAAATAGATTTTCGGGGAAGACTGGATTTTGCTATATTTCTAACCATGTTTTACTGGCAAGAAATGCACTATTTCTACTTTGTGCGTTCGACAATTCCCCCCGCATACACGCTACTCAAACTCCCTCCAGTCACTATCTGGCAGAGTAGAGGTAGCAAGATTATACACTAGCTGATACGGAAGCCTCCTAGAGAGTTACCAATAGGTTCGGTCCGGTGTATTAACTAGCAGCTGGCCCGCGAACACTGTTTTAGAGCTGTACCTTCAAAATGTAAGGAAGCTTGGATCTCGCCACGATGTTCATCATAACCTCAAAAGTCATCAATTGTACTGCATGATGGAAGAGATGGGGAAGGGTTGACCGGAACTTAGCTCTGGAGACTAAACATGGGTTCCACTACTTTAAGCCTCCAATAAGCAAAGTGGTGGTATTGCACCGGTTGATGAGAGTCATCTACCATCTAGTACTGCCTGGTAACACAGAGGGGCGGCATTCCTCCATGTGGTGTGGACGCCACACCTCGACCCCTGCTTACGTTGGATCACACCTGGGTCACCCACTGTGTGCTTGTGCATGGAGGTTATACCCAGGATTACTAACAGTCCCACCATCGTGAAGGTGCAAGCAGGGGATTTGGCTGTCAATGACTGTCCGGTCTTCGCCGAAATTGGGTCCACTTGACTTGAGTGTCACCGGAATATCAGTTCCATCAGCGTGTTAGACTCCCAGGTAGTAAGTACAGCTTGTCTGGCATATCTGAAAGAATGTCTGTGACAACCTCAAGGACTGAACATATTTACATCTGTAAACATAATGGCTTATCCTTTCATTTGTTTTTGTGGGCAGCAGGATTTTAAACTGTATGGATAATTCCAAACAAACTTCCCTTTGTAATGAGTTGCCCTATATTGCACTACTTTCAACGGATAGCTTAAGCCAGTGGTCTCAAACTGGCGGGCCGCATCCAGCCGCCAAAACAATTTTACACGGCCCGCGAATACATTTCAATTATGTATTTGTAAATACGGTGCTTATATTCACTCTCATTTTGTTAAAAAAAAAAAAAAAAAAATTCCGGCCCATCAGCTGCTTTCAGATCGTGCATTCGGCCCGTGTGCAATTTGAGTTTAAGCCCATTGGCTTAAGCTATATTACTGCGTGGTAGTTCACATTAAACAATTCTTTACAACTTTTTGTCGGCATGTCATCATTAGAAACCACCTGTTAACTGATGGAGAAAACAGGTATTCATAGTAGTCTTATCTTTTAACGAAATGATCAGTTAACCTTTTGGCGAGGCCATCTCTTTGAAAGTAGTACAATATCAGGACAGCCCATTACAAAGGCAGGTTTTTTTTGTTTTGTGAAAATTTAAGACAATTGCTTTATCTGTGCAGTTTAAATCTTTCAAGCAGCTTATAAAGAAAGAAATGTTACTCTTTTTTGGGTGGATTCTAAACAATACGAGTGCCAGATTGCTGTCTTAACATTTCTAGATTTTCAGATGTTGATTTTACAGTGTTTGCTGTAGCTCTAATAATTCCACTTATCTGACAGAAAAATATTGGGCTTTTACACTGGTTCCCATGTCTTATCACATTCCACTTAAGTGGGATTCTTTGGGTCAGATTTTATAAGTTGATCATGTAGCAATAGACATAACCAAGAGTTGTGAATGTCAGTTCAGCTTAACTGCTATATAATAGAACGTAAAGCCTTCCTTCTCAAACCATTTATATTTTCCATTGTGATAGTTAATAATTAATATATTTCCTATATCGCAGTAGTGATGTGGGAAATAATAAGACTAAATTTACTGTTTACCCAGTGAATAAGTTAAAAAAAAAAAAAAAAAAAAAAAAAAAGTAAAAGATGAATTTCTTGTTTTATAGAAAATTCATAATATACTGAAAGAAGCATGGAATAAAGAAGGATCACCTTTCAAAGGCCAAGAATTTGATCCTAGCATTGTTAATATTGCTAATCCAGGAGATTTTCCATCATCTCTAAAATGATTTCTGTTTTATAAGGCTGATATAACTGAAGTAGCCTGAATAAACTTAAATATGACTCACTGTAAATTTTATACATAAAATTATACATCGATTTTTACTGTAAATGCCCTCCTTAAATAAAAATAAATTTTTTAGCTGTTTCGTTTAAAAAATACATCTTGTTAGATAATTCTTTTGTAAAGATTTAATAAAATCTCTTAATTATGTATCCAGATATTAGGCCCCTCTTGCTTGAATTTTATATGCTTCATCCTCATGTGTATACAAACTAGAATGTTATTTGTAATACAGTTGATCCAATTGGCACAGTAAAATTTGAGACCTACCAGAATGCAGTTTAACCCTTTGCAATCCATTATCAATTATCCTGTCTCTTCTTCCCTATGCATTCCTGCTTCAAGAAACCAAAAATATTGCTGCTTGAAAGCTGACGTTCACAGCTAAGTGCTGATAATTTTGTGGGACCAGTAATTTGCAGATGTTTTGCCAGTGTTTTGCTTTCTTCAGAAATGAGGCATATGTAAGTGGTTGCATGCTGTAGTCGCCATACCATTTCTAACAAAAAAATGGACTCTATTTAGTATTTAAAATATCATTATTTGTCTAAAAATAATGGCTAATATTGTTTAGGGCCCACAAATTTTTAAACGTATCCCTGTGTGCATTTAAAACTACACAGCAAAACAATTGGTAAAAATATCTGAAAATATGCAAGTTTGGATTTTGGAATCTTTGATATACCAGACCAAATTCACAATTTGTAGCATCATTTACTTTCATCACTGCTACTAGAAACATTATTTGGATCTAAAATAATATCATTATCACTATCCAGAAAAAGTAATCAAATTCTAAATCAGGAAGCCCTCTTACAAAATGTACATGCCTTTCTAAATAATTCACTTCTTAAAAAAAAACAAAAAAAAAACTGACTTTCTGTTGACAGTATGATTTGTAAAAGAATAAGAGACGTTTATCTCAGTATGATACATAGAGCACTTCCATATGATCCTCTCCAGAAATTAAACTGAAAACAATTAAAAAATCGAAAATCTTACAGTAAGAAATAATTAAAAATTAAGTAAAAATTTAATTTAACGAAAAAATTGCAAAATGATTTTCCTTCCTAATTGAATGAAAAAATTGCAAAACGATTTTTCTTCTTTTAATGAAAAAATTGCAAAAAGATTTTCCTTCCTCCTTTTTTCATTAAATTAATTTACTTAATTTTTAATTGCATTAAATTGATTTTTAATTGTGTTCATTTGATTTTTAATTATTTCTTACTGTGATGTAGGATTTTCGATATTTTAATTGTTTTCATTTTACTATCAAAGTTGACAGTATAAATAGCAGTAAGTACTGATTTAGTTTTTCCGATAATTTTTATAAAGGTATCAATAGATGTTAATACAAAAAGTATGCTAGTAGAGCTGGTAAACAGATATGAATGTTGTTGGGCCTCTGCAAACAGACTGCAAGTGGAATTTTATATCACAGTTGGCACTTGATAAATAGAAACTTTACGTTCTTTCTGTTCCTTGCAATGTAAGGAACTTTTGTAATTCTTGGTAATCAAATTTCAAAAGCTTTTTGTTATTTATTTTAATATCATCTGTGCTTCTATTCCATATAGGAGGGTACATCAGATATAACACTTAATCTTGTTTGGTATTTTTCATGTGTATAGTAATAAGTTTTGATCCTTCTCTTGGTTTCTTGTCTTCTGTCAAGGTAATCTAAAATTTTTCATATTCCTAATTCCTAAAATTGTGAATAAACTAATAAAGGTACAAAAATAAAAATAAGCAAAGCAAAAAAGATTTTTGGCCTAATCAAGTTTGCTTATTCACTAGAGGAGCTTTATTCCATATCAAGGAGGTGAGTACCCAGTTTTTAAAGTGTCTCAGACTGAATTTTTGTGTTTGCATTTCACACACAATTTTTTCTCAGCCTTCAGTGAGAATTTTGTAAGAAACAAGTACAGGAACTCTCCAACTTACGAAAGAGTTGCATTCCACGGAATGCCATGTAAGTCAGATTTTACGTAAGTCGGAATTTCCCCCATGATTGTGCAGCACTCGCTGAATTGATTGAATCAAAAAAATGTTCGATGAACATGTAAATGGAATTATTTATTGTATTTAGTCAATTTTTTTATCTCATGTCCAGGAAAAATTACAAAAGCGTGCAATTAAAAAAAATTTAAAAATTATAAAATTACAAAAAAAGAGAGGAGACAGGCATAACCGTCAGTAAGTTTTACCTTTCGAGCATTGTTGCCAGAATCGACATCTTCAGCTGATAAGTATGCCACTATGGAGGTTGAGGGCTGTGGAGATTTAGGAGTTGACCACTCAAGAGTCCTTATGAAAGAACATATTAATGGACGACTGGAAGGTGGCTTTTTCTTTTCATCATAGATTTCTTTGTAGCAAGCAAGCATATCATTCACCCCCTCTGTTAACTTTTAAGAATCATTTGCTGTCCGGATCCATCTCAAACCTCTCCATTGCTGATGCAATTTCACAAAATGCCATTACCATCTCTCTGGTGATGAAGCGTCTCAGCTCCTCATTTAGTTCAGCTGGAGCTTCGTCAGCATTTCCTTCTTTCTCTTCATATGATTAGTCTTTTTCAAATCCTTCAAAGCCTTTTACGTGCTATGGGCATATATTTATTCCATGCATAATTTAAACAACTTTTAGTAATTTCCCAGGCCTTATTAAAAGATGGCATGGTAAGTATTGTAAGATTTCCAAAAGTCTCTTAACATAAAATTTTTCTCATCGTAAACTGCAGACAATATCTGAGCAAATGTGTGTAAATAGTATGCTTTTAAATTTGAAATAACACCCTGATCCATAGGTTGGATGAGTGAAGTAGTGTTTTGTGGTAGAAACGTGATTCTCATATTTGAATTGAAATCATCTATCTAGATGCTTAGGATGTCCAGGAGCATTATCTAATAGAAGCAAAATCTTGAAAGGAATGTCATTGTCTTTACAATATTTTTCAATCTCAGGAATGAAGCAGCATTTAAACCAATCCTCAAATAGAGATATTGTTATCCATGCTCTCTGGTTCGATCAATTTGGAAATACACTGGTTGGGTGGCTTTATTGATGCCCTTAAATGCACAAGGATTTCCTGCTTCATTAGCCCCAAGCAAGAGTGTGGCCCTATCTTTTGACACCTTGAAACCTGGCGTTGTATTTTCCTCTTTGGCAATGTATGTTCGAGCCAACATTTTTTTCCAATTTTTGACAAGCACTCTTGTCAACATTAAAATTTTGCTGCATTGAAAAACTGCCTTTGTCAATTTTTTCCAACACATCACAAAATTTCTCTGCAGCTACAGAATCGGCACTGGCAACTTCACCGCATACTTTAATGTTGTGGAAACCAGTGCGATGCTTGAACCTATTAAACCACCTGTTGCTTGCTACAAACTTGAGTTGGGGTTTACCGTACTTATCCTTAATATCTTTATAAATACTTGTTGCTTTTGTTTGAATGGTCATTAGACTCGGGGGCACTTGCTTCTGAATCTGGTTTTCCATTATTAACAGCTGTTCCACCTTCAATATAGCACCTGAACGCTGTTTTGTGATCACTGTTGATCATTAGTGCGTTGATGACATGTTCTTTTATATGCACACTGTCCTTTAAAATAGCATTCATTGTTGAAACAGCGAGACCTAATTCCCTTGCAATAGATGACAAACTTTGTCTTGCTTCGTACTTCTTAATCATTTTCATCTTCATTTCTAAATCAATTTTGTTTTATTTCCTAGCACTGTGAGCACTTGCACTTTCCTTTGGTCCCTTTCCCTTCATTGTAATACATAAATAAGAATGAAGAGAAGTTTCTGAAAAATTGTTTTTTATATGATTGAATATTTCAGTGAAGGGAACACATTTCATCATAATAGCGTAAATACCCACACAAAATGCAGTTATCGGTATTATCAAAAATACAATAAGATCGAGTTTACTACCTGTTTATAATTAGATGCACTAAGAGAAAAGCCCAATAAACCGGAAAGTGCAATTTTTATTTATTTTTTTTTTTGTGGTCTTGACCTCCAGAAACATGCTTTAGAAAAATACCACAAAGGTTTTCAAAATTAATTCTTATAACGGAAACATATGATAACGATGAAAGGGTAGTGCAATTTCAATTATAAATATGACCTCTTAGAGAGATAAACAGCTTGGTAATATAGTGAAATTTTCAGCTTCCAAGGACTTGGAACAAATTACAAAAAAAAAAAAAAAAACACACACACAAAATGTGTTATTAGGTTCACATTACGATATTTTAACGATACCTCCATTTATCCTATGGGATGCAAAATATGTTTCCATGATTTTTTTTTAAGTTTGCACTGGCCGGTAAAAACTTACGTAAAGTCGAATTTCTGTAAGTCGGGGAGTTCCTGTATTAAGAATTATTTATCACCCTTCAGTGAAAACTATAATGCTGCATTTATGTAAGGAAATAGTGTTTAATTTTTTGGCATGTTTGCACACGCTTAGTGCCTATTGTCTTTGCCACATCTGAATGTAAAAACCTAAATTCCAGTGGATGGTCCTCGCAAGTAACACATTCGTTATAATCACAATATTCCAATGCCAGATGGAAAATACCAGAGTTCAAATACCATCAATGACAAGAAATTTTACACACTTGTTTTTCTTCTTCTTGCTCCTAGCAACTTGAGACCATTATTTACTCCTGTATGTGATATGACAACAGCCTTACTGGGGTTTATCACATTAGGTGTGACTAGACAAGTACCTTGTCATAGTATCTCTCTGTCTGATCACTCCAAATTTCCATAGGAAGGAAGAAACATTGGTTCCCAGGTGTGTGTGTGTGTGTGTGTGTGTGTGTGTTTAACAACTCTCTGGTAAGTCTCTTAGCTTTATTTATATTGGCACAGTATTCACATTATCGTTCCAAAGTTGTAAATAAAACTTTCCTTGTTAATCCTTTATATTCGCTCCCTACCTGTATTACTTCCAAAATACCAAAAACTTGAATTCATACTATTTGTCTGAAATATATTTATTTTTATTATACATTATATTATAAGACTCATTTTACATGTCTACATGCATTGTGCAAATTGCCAGGGTGAGTCCAGTAACTCCTTTGCTTCTGTTTAAACGTTTTAACAATACAATGCAAAGTAAAACGAAGAAGAAACAAACAATATGCATATAAACTGTACACATGTGCACTATATCTGTCTTTCCACTGAGAGAGAGGTGGGGGAGGCAGACAAAACTGAACACATTAATCCTCCCAACATTACTGCCATATATGAGCACATGCAAACATTATTATTTGCAGGTAACACAACAGATCAGTGTGACTACTTATATGTTGTATTACCTCCAACATATCTACTTCCCTAAATTCTAATAAGATACCATTTTGTGTTTACACATAATGTGGGTAAACACAAAAACCCGTATATGTGAAAATTTTAAGAATTATTTTCAAAATCTACAAACAGCTGATATATTAGTGGAGGTACAAATCATGTTGGTCAGTGTCATTTTTAACTGAAAAAGTACAGCCATAAAAGATTTACTGTTTTTTGGGTGCAAAATGTGACTTGCCTTTCTATAGAGCTTTGGTTTCAGATTCGTTTTTGCTTGCTTTGCCAAGTTTTGGAAGGCAGTTAGGAAATAATTTTTATTAGATTACAAGATTGCTGTTACTAAAGATATTTGTTGAAATATATAGTGCCAGAATAAAATAAATCACACAACCACTCATGGGTTTTTATTTATTTTTTGTACCTCAAAATTTTGTAAACTAAATAAGCAGTGGTGATACTCTAAGATTAGATTTTCGAGATGTAAATAGTTATTAAATACAGTTTATTAACAGAACTAATGAAATTATTTACACATTCTAATGGTATTTACAAATGATCATGATCAACTAACACAGTCCAATATCATGATCGCTAATGCAGCACATTTTTTTTGAGTTGCTTGGCCTGCAAGTAACTCCCTTGAGATGTTATTTTAATAAAATTAGTTCAAATTCATGGTGGGAATAGGACTTTTTTTAATTCATGATGACAGTTTCATTAATCAGAGTATGGTACACATTTCTGATAAACTTTGTAACTTGCCCCTTATTTTTCCACCTTTACTTCTGATAATTGTTTCTTCAAGTAACCGTATCTTGGATTTTCCTGCTTTTATTACAGCTGTGTCCCATTCTGCAACAAAGATAAGTAATATGTGAAATTCTTTATTCATATAATACAATGCTGAATTGCCTCATTCAAATTAGAATCTTGGTAAATCATCACGCTGCTTATTTCATCTCTCTCTCTCTCTCTCTCTTTCTCTTTTCCCAAGTTCAGACTGCCCTTTCATTGTTTTACACAGTATAATTGTCTACACAATACTTGGAGGTCCTGCTAGTGATGAATTACCGAAATTATATTGTATTAATTAGCACAAGTGCAGACAGAATAATATAAACACTTGGATAAGAGGGCCCTATGATGTGTAGGAATATAAAAGACCTCCATCTCACTGCCATGAGCTATGCAATTACCCAGACTGATTATAATCACCATGTTGCAGTATTTCTGCCTATCTGGAAACGTTACAACTCACCAAGCCACTACTAAAACTCCTTCCCTTTATACTTACTCTGTTATTTAAGATGATTGATGAAGGTTAACAAATTAACCAAAAGCTTTTATATGTATCTAATTTAATATATGTATGTTTCACAATTAATATTAAACTTGTCATTATTTATTGTCTCTATTTTGCTCTGTGTCTGCAATAATCCACAATAGTAATCTGTTATTTAAATTAATGACCCCTGGTTCTGGAATCATAATTTCACCCTCTCTTCTCAGAGCCTCACCAAGTGCATTTGGGTCTCCTCTCTATATGTGGGATACAGAGCTTGGTAACTAACTCTGTAGTCTGGTATTATGGAGGGCCAGTCTCCATACCTGGACACATTATTCCAAGTGTGGTCTTGAAATTGCCTTAAATGCCCTCCATAATACCAGTCTTTATGGTTGGAGGATGGTTAAAGTGGATGTTCAGGACTGACAAGTGTCAGTTGGTTTTCTAAGAACTGAAGTACAAAGCCAGTTATTGGAAATGTTAATGTCAACATTCAAGAAGGGAAAGGTTCATTACTGTCTGTTTCAGTTACAATTTTCATGTGGCCATGAAACATTTTAGGATCATCCTATCGCTCTGGTTCCATACATAAAAAATGTAGACAAATCCAGCTATATTTAGATTAGAGGATAAGTTTTCACTGAATTCAAATTTTGCCATGTCTACTAGAATGGAGGGGGATTCCTTAAGCTTCAACTTGTATCCTATCATATTTAGATTTTATTTTTTTGCTGGAATTATTTATTTCATCATATTGAATGTGTAGTATGAGGAGCTAGTTTCTGATAAAATACCTTCATGAAAGTATAGTTCATACTAATAAGGTAATTTACTTTTGGGGATTAAGTGTTCTAAACCATTTAACTAAGGAACTTCTGTTCCTTATATAAGAAAAATTGCTTTGAAAACATTCCCAATCCTAGTACACTAAGCTGAAAACATGGTTGAAGCCAGGCCTTTGCTTTCATCACCCAAATCACTTTAATCATATGATATACATGAAACCCTGCAGATATACATGCAGTTCAGCTTCTGTAACCACTAGAAGATTTCAAAATGTGCTTCCTTTTTTTTTTTTTTTTTTGCACCAGTCACGTAAAGCTGAGGCTACCTAACTTATCGAGCTATTGTTTTTGCTTATTTATATCATGATTTATAATTTTAAAAAATCCTTTAGTAACATTGACAAAATTTGAGAACACAACAAAAAACAATTCACTGTTACATTTCTTTTGTGCCCATGATAAATCAGGATGTCCTGTTGTCTCTTATTTACCATTTGCTCTTAACTGTTGACATATTTGGGACATCACACTCATTGTTGAAATCTTGATAAGTTGTGACATGAGAAGATAAAATATTCTGGATTGAGGTGTTTTGTGACCAACAAAAAAAAGCCATTCAAAAATGTTACACTTGGATCAGCCCATCTTAAAGAGAGAAAATCCTACAAACTATCAAACAAACACCCACATCTTGAAACCATTTTTAGGAAAGCAAAGGTAATGGGGGAGGGTATCAGTGCTGAGCAGTATAAAAGTGCTATATTGCTCAGTACTGATCCTTTCTCCTATCCAAATGTGAAAAATAAATAAATAAAATAAAATGAAAGTATATAGAATATCACACTCATGCTGTTAAATGAGAGTCAAATGTATCAGGAGAGCAGTCTGTAACTCACCTAAGGAATAGCCTCACTCTGAAGAGGCTTCTACCAGCTGTGCTCTATTAGGGAAGAGCACTATACAGGCCTACAGTGGATTCTCATTTAACAGCATTTAATAGATTTTTAACAGAACATAACACTTGTGTTTTTGAGTGACTGCTATTTTCTTTTGGAAAGTGATTTAAAATGTGTGTAGCCTTGCACTTTTTGCTTATCCAGACTGTCAATTCTGGACATTCAGGTTGTCAAACTGTTTCTTTGTTACAAACTTCTACATACCCATTAAAGAAAAACACTTACCTTGCAAGTGATGATAATATTTAAAATTTAGCTCTCTGTCCTCTTCTTGTTCCCTAACAAAGTTCAAATAATAGCATTAATGATGTAAATATTAAAATTAAAAGATTCGTAAAGATTTTTCCTTGTCGTCCCTTATATTTGGCAGCCAGCAAATTGCTTTTTAAGTAAGGGCAATTACCTAACTCACAGCAGAAAAAAACATTTGTGTTTGCACAATTCTTAAGCAGTTAGCATTGCCAAAAGAGTAACATATTATTTATTTAGAAGTAGAGATTGCTCTCACAGCGTATTTCAAGATTTAGTATTAATAGTGGCCAATGCTACAAGAAAGCAAGTTGACCCTTTTGGCATCAGCAAAAAAAAAAAAGCACTACCCACCTCATCTGTTTCCTCTTTAATAATTTTCTTTGTGATTCCTGAAATTTATTCCAACAATCAATTATTCTCTGGCTGAAAGCAAATTTTCCTGCATAAATCCTGCAACCATCCTTATTCAGTTTATGTTCGCTTATGTGTGTCTGAGAAAGGGTACAGATGCCATCATCGATTTAAAGCCTTAAAAACTTCAATCAAATTTCATTGCAGGTGGCTGGTTTGCAAGAACTGCAATTTGCAGAAGTGAAATCTTTCATGATAGGAATACCTTTTTTGTATCCTCGACTAAACTTTTTCTTCTTTACACCCATTCCAATAGTTTCACATCCTTCTTAAAATCTGGCTGCCAGACCTGTATGTAGTACTCAAGATGTGGCCTAACCATTGCTTTATACAATGGGATAATCACCTCCTTGTCCCAGCTGGCAAAATTTCTGTATATCATTGAAGGAACCTCATGAACAGCAGCCTGTCTAGAACTTCATGTACCGCTCAGAGAAATTCATGTCATTCAGTGTTCTATTATCGGATGAGAAACAGATTATCATAGCAGTGTCTCTCCTCTTTTAAATAAATGGCAGATTACCCTTGTAAGGATATCCACCAAGGTCATTTTTGTGATCACATGAAGTTCATTCCTATGAGATATCAAAATTAAAAGAAGGGTACAAATACAAATGTGCTGTGCTGTATGCTTAATGACCAAACACAGGAGAAGATCAGGAAGATCTTTTACTTTCAATAACACTGGTTAAAAAGTTTTGGTAACATAAAAGGCAACTAATTTTTTTAATTAATTCTGTTAGTTAATTTCAAAATTTTACTAAAATTTTCGTAAAAATTTTTACTAAAATCTGAAATTTACATTTCGCATATTTGAAAATGGGGAGAATGCAATAACTGATTTTCATAACATAAAAAACTAAGCATAATTTATTGAATATAAGCAAAATAGAGGATAAGACATAATTATGATTGTCAGTTATGAGAATCCAGTATTTCTTGCCAGTTGTCAGTTTTGCACATTTGACACTAGTTGTATATTTGATGAGCTTTGCATTTGCAGAGAAACAACATTTCATGCAGTGTTTACATGAAAATCTCACCATCAGTCTATTACAAGAATGCCAAAATTGATTGCTATCTCTACTTTAGTTATTAGTAGTGGAAAATGATGCAAAGGACATGATCATTGATGCTGCACACTGGATAATAATCATGGGCATCCTTCAGCTCTCTACTCAGTGTGGGGGGAGGATTGAAATCTCTACAAAAAAACGATCCACTCTTAAGAATATTCTCCTTAACCATCTAGCATGCACAGGGCTTAAGAAAATCAACACTATCCAACAGAACTCAAAATCATTTGCACTTTCTGTTTGTCTCCATGGTATGCACCTTTCAAGACAAGCCTGAAGTAACTTTTAAGTCTGACCATGAACCCATCTGCTGTATCATACAGCCACTTGCACCACCCAGGAAAATATGCAAATCATGAGTCCCAAGTTTTTCAACATATCAAAATGTACATATGCTGCACCTGTTATTCCCTGATCAGTTCTAGAGAGTTGCCATCTCCTATTGTTTATTAACCTACTAACTAGATGGCTCAACACAGTTTTATCCATACATCATATAATTGGATAAAAGAGTGGTGGACACCATAAACTAGATAAGAGCAATAAACTAAAACAGAAGCCACACTGTATATGGAAACAGTTCCCATGACTTATGAATTACATCCTCTAGAGCAAGAGAAGAAATGCAACTGCCAGAAATACCACAGGAGGAAAGACTCCTTACAAGGAGACTTCACGTAAAGTCCCCAAAAACCTGTACCCCAACCTCTGCATGAATCATCACAAGATTTGATAAGGATGATAACCAACAATCACAACTCTTCCTGCTTCCAAGTCCAATTAAATCTGACCTCCTATCCACTGTACATATTACCAAGCAGCAACTGATCAAAACCATCAACTCCATCCCTCAGTTCATTACTAGATGCCTCAGTTCTTACCATCATTAATTGTCCTTTCCACCTCAGTGAAATAATTATGGAATTAAACCATTAGCAAAAGAATCCCAACCAACATTATTTAGTCATTTCAGGCCCATCTCAAATTCCTACAACCTTTGAAAAGCATAGAGAAAATGCTCCTTCCACACCGTACTAAACATTTTACCTGATGCACCTCCAAGAATTCTTTATGATGTCCCTGCACAATCCACCATTACAAACCTATTAGCAACAACTTTCAACAACCATGCAGAAGTCACAATAATGTATATCAACTTGGAAGTTGTATTTGGCTCTCAGTTTATCGGTCCCACTTCATCTGTTAGCTGAACGCTTTCAGATAAGGGGGAAAGTGCTACATTTTCTCCCTGCACTGCTTAAAGAATGAACAATAAAGTGGCATGATGGTCACCACCAATATTCAGAAAAGCTCACTGCACGTGTTCCCACCATACACCTTGTCAACAATCCTGACCTAATTAGTTATGCCAATGATCTGAAAACACTGACACAAGTTTCAGCCTCTGACAACTCAGCACAAATCAGAGTATATAATCAGCAGTCTCTAACTACAGTAAACTCTTTAAAATTTAGCACCCTCTCAATCTCGAGGGTGCCAGATTTTAAAATTTTGCTGTTTTCAGAAAGGTATACTTAGTGGTTGAGCAGTTTTAGAGGAGCACGTTTCAATATATATTAAGCACAAACAACAAATTATTTACATCTGGTGCCTCCGTAGCCAGGTGGGAAGGAGCAGTAGTGCGTAACACACGCTTTTTGATTAGACCGGGGTTCAAGCCCGTCACCACCGCATATCCAGGAGCAATATGGCCTTAGTTGCTAATGCTCCTAAAAAAAAAAAAAAAAAAAAAAACCAAATTATTTACATCTATAAAAATTTATCAAGACTATCCTGTATTCATCTGCTTTAAACTGCACAGATAATGCAGTGGTCTTAGTTCGTAACAGAACAAACTTTCCTTTGTAATGAATTGTTCAACAAATAGCTTTTTCTTTGAAAACTCAGAATTTGTATGTCACACGACAGCTCATTGAACAACTTCTTTACAACTGTTTTGTCTGCATTTTTGCTAGAGACCACCTGCTATCTGATGAGAGACCAGTTACAGATTATTATTGCGGTCTCAATTGCAATGATAACTTGTAACAATTGCGAGCCATCTGTTTGAAAGTAGTGCAATACCAGGGCAAATTGTTACAAATGCAAGTTTGTTCTGTGAAATTAAGACCATTCAGTTGGCTGCAAAAATAGATTAAAGGACAATATAATCCTGCAAGCATCTTATAAAGTGAGAAATGTCAACCTTTTTTTGCAGATTTTCTTAAATACAAATGTGATTGTTAATAGGTCAGATTTCTTTCTTAATACATCCACTCCCTGACTTGCATTCCTTGGAACTCTACGTAAGTCGGAATTTCCTTCAAGGCTTATGCAGCACTTGCAACTATGTGCATGCACCGAATTTGATTGAAGCAGAAAAGAAATGTTTGATGAACATGTAAATAGAATTATTTATTCACAATAATTTCAAAAGTGTACAATTACAAAAATTTTACTTTAACGTGGAAACCTACGCGATGCTTAAATCTATTAGGCCACCTGTTGCTTGCCCCGAACTTGGTTTGGAGTTCACCGTACTTATCTTTAATAACTTCATAAATACTTTTTGCTTGAATGGCCATTGGACTCGGGGGCACTTGCTTCTGAATCTGATTTTCCATCCATATTATTAATAGCTTTTCCATCTTCGATATAGCAACTGAACGCTGTTTTGTGATCACTTGATCTTAAAAATGTTGATCCTTTAACATGATCTTTTATACATGTACTGTCCTTTAAAATAGCATTCACTGTTGAAGCAGCACGACTTAATTCCTGTGCGATAGATCACAACCTTTGTCCTGCTTCTTCTAATGATTTTCATCTTCATTTCTAAATCAATTTTGTTTCGTTTCCTAGCACTGCCACCACTTGCACTTTCCATTGGTCGCTTTCCCTTCATTTTAATAAGTAAATAGGAATGAAGAGAAGATTCTGAAATTTTATGTTTTTTATATGATTGAAGATTTCAGTGAAGAGAAAATACATTTCACCATAATAACGTTAAAACCCACACAATTCCAATTATCGGTGTTATAGTGAATGCAGTAAGATAGAGTTTACTATCTGTTAATAATAGATTGCACTAACAGAAAATTTACATATAGGCAAATTTATTTAAGTCGGGGAGTGCCCATATTTCAGTATTGCGAAATTATGATGCTTATTATGCACTGTACCACCCAAAAGAGACTGTTCTGGATTGTATCATTAAATTCTTGCTTAGGAAAGATCTATTCTGCATAAATAAAATACATATATGAAAAAAAGACAGCAGTCTGAATTATACAGGGTGCAAGTAGTGGAGCACATATTACTGAGGTTTTCTTTTAAAATGGTGTCAAATTTTAAAGTATTCCTGATCCTAAAGTGCTGGATTTTAGAGTTTACTTTAGGTCAAGTCAATCATTTACCTACGACTCCTGTATACTGGTTCTTAAAATGGGCTAAGTACAAACACCAGCTCTCTTCTCAACTTCAAACCATATGATTGGCAATCAACCTCACCATACCCTGTCTATCTGTCTTCATCCAGAAACACCAAGTTCTAATTATAGTGAAGCTTCTCATAGGCCTCATTTCTGATCCATCAACCCTGGGACTCTTGTGACTGGAGAATCTCACTTGTCTTCTGCAGAGCTATCCTGACACTCCTTGCATTAAGTAACTGCCTTAATCTCACTGATAGGTTTGTAGCTTGCAAAATGCTTCACGATGTCCAAATTTTGCAATTACTTTGCCAAAAACAAAGCATGTAGAAATAAATTCTGGATCAGATCTACTCTCCTCCAATTCTTCACTGCGTGAGTATTAATCAACAGTCTCGCAAAGCCAAACAATTACCCATCATCCAGGAAACAAAGTTGGTGAGCCCCATGGTTCCACTGGTGCTCTTCAGGTAGTGCCTATAATCAGGAACATGACGCCATTCTATTGTTTAAATTGTTAGCAGTTCAACTGTGTGTTAGTTCTTCTTTCTATAATAATTGTGTAGTATACTAGTGTATAGCAAAATTAATGTAAATTATATTAATGTTAGAAATTTGCTTAAAATAAAATCTCTAGGTCACAATTGTAGTAATCTGATGTTATTTTTGTATATATTTCCTTGATGTTGCAATAAAGATTCTCTTTTTTGCAACATCTCAATAAAGATGTTGCAATAAAGATTCTAAATTTGTGTGTCATCACACACAAATTTAGATGACACACATCCACTGACTCCATTATTTTACCTGGAGCAGAATGGCAACTTTTGATTACCCTTTGTAAATAGGAAAGACAATTTCACATCTATTATCTGTAGGGACCTCCACTGAATCCAAGGATGCTCTCATGATTATTGCCAATACCTCTTTTTCTGCTTCTTTTAATCAAAACGAAAGTTAGGCAACATATCATGCTATGTAAACCTTGCTGAATGGATAAAAGGAGAGAAAAGCATTCCATTATCTGTTCTCGTGATATGGCATGGACCAACCAGGCATAATGAGATTATTTCTGTTGTAAAAAAAATTAGGTTTTTTTCAGGAGCAGCAAAATAAAATAGAATGTTCAAACACTAATTCTGAAATGAAGCCAGTCCAACATAGAAAAAGTGTTTCCATTCAACTGTGCAAACATAATTTTGATCTCGGGAAACGGATGTTTTTTGAAAAATTTTGCTGCTTTTTTTTTACTTAATGTATTAAATTGTGTTCAATAAATATTTTAATAGTCCTAGTCACATTCATTAGCTAATTTTGAAATTTAGCTAGAGACTTTGTAAGTTAAAACTTAATATCTAGAGCTTTTGTAATGGTGATTTGGCAAGAACACTACTAGTTTTATATCGCATACCTAGTAAAGTAGTGCATAGTAGTGGAACTGTAGGGTTTTAATCACGTAGGTTGGCATAATTTTTTTTGCTTCAGCTAAGAAATTTTATTTCTAGTGTATTAACTAGAAGTAAAATTGCACTGCTTCTATCGGAACATGTGGCAGCTTGGTTATAATGTAACACATATTATTGCATTTAGGTATCTATTGGTTTAGGGTAGTATTCTCAAATTAAACTGAATTGAAATAATTCCTCAGACTACGGCAGAAAAGCAAAGGATACAAAGTAGCGGAGTGCTGGGAGGGAAATCGAAGAGGGCAGTTTTGTTACGAATAATGGCCTTATGAAATGTGCTCCTTGTGTGATGTTTACGGACTGTCAGGAACCAGACATGATAGAGCTGGGGGGTTATCTTTGTGTGTGTGTGTGGGTGCACAAAGTGTGAAGAAATTAGGTGCAAACTCAACATCCTAGTGGGCATTTGTGAGAAACTGAAGAACAGTGGATGCTCTCAAAGGAATTACAATGGGGCTATCAAGCTCTCAGATGCTCAACTTAACACTAGACCTTATACACTTGTTTATCAGGCAACAGAGCAGCAATCTCTAAGGCAGAATGCTTTGGTCCCACAGGAGGTAGTTATTGTTAGTGACTACTGTCAGGGAAACAAAATTATATATATTTTTTAAAAAGGATGGGTGGAATAGGACTTGAGTGTCTGCCAGAAATAAAAGTATATGATTCTATACAGCAGATATCTTTCAAGGGCACAAAAGGTGATTGCTGTATACACTGGCATTAATATTAAGAGTAGATCTCAGGACTTAACAAGTACAGAGAAATGTTGGGAAAAAGTCACAAAGGATTAAATTTTGAAAGTGTCTGCAATTCTGCCCAAACACAATAGGAGGGAGTACATGTTGAGAGTCTTGTTAAGCAATACTGGCCTGGAGAGACTGTGCAAGAATCATGGGATATAATTTTCTCAGTAATGGTCTCTGCTTGTTAACAGGAGAGGCTATTTTTATAGGAATGGGATACACTTAAATAGAAGGGGGTGCAAGAATATTTGCCGATGCTCTCAAGGCAGTTTGGGAAACTGATAGCTTGGAGGGGATACACAGATTAATAGATTAACTATAGTCACAGGCAGAAGTGAAAGTGATTCTTGCACTGCTTTTATCAGAATATGCGGCAGCTTGGAAAGCAAGGTGTTGGGGATTTCGAGCCCTGCTCTGAGTCATCACAAATAAGTGAATATGTGAACTATGTTAGGGTAACTAAGAATAAGAACAGGTGCATGTTCTTTTGCTTGTACACTAATACTAGGAGCATAGTAAATAAATTTGGTGGATTTGAACTACTGATTAAGTAATTCCAATATCCATTGTAAGGATATTGGAGACATGGCTCAGATGTAGGGGATGCAGAATTTGAAGATGGGGAGTACAATGTGAACGTACGGTATAGTGTAGCTTGTCAAGCAGCACCAAGTGCCACCCCCAACTCCACAGAGTACAAACTCTGTAAAGGCCAGAGATAGTGGAAATTTTAGTGGGCTGCATTAGTGTTGTGTTGTGTTGTTGTTCCTCAAGCCATTTGCCAGTGGGAAGGAGCTGGGGGGATATGCTTTTAGTTAAGAAGCATATTAAATTAAATATGCACCGGTCAACATGGGTGGTCAGTTTGGTGAGACATAAGCATGGGCAAAACAAACATGAGAATAGGAGAATTATAGGATTAATGACTGTGATGAGTATGAAAAACAGCTATACAGAGTGGGTCAGCAAATCAAAATGTCTTTTATCATGCATAATTTTAACTTTCCAGATACTGACTGGAATTTGTGGGTTGGTCACACATTCTAGCAAGACTTTTGTGGATTTTTTGGATAACTGTTTGATACAGCAGCATGTTAGAGAGGCAACAAGAGGAAGCAATACTCTTGATCTGGTTATCAGCAGTAATTCTTCATGCATTAAGAATCTGTAGGTAAAAGACCCACTGTGTGGCTGTGATTACAGTGGGGGTTTACTTAAAGACATAACTACTAACAAGTGTAAAGGAAAGGGCTTGTGCTTTTACAATGGTTGCTGCCAGCAGGGCAAACACTAGTGTTTGTGGTGCCTGAGGCAAAATCTTGTAATACTGCCTATTTCATATCATATATCTTAACATGCATATATATATGCTGAGTGATGCAGCACCTGTTATTTTAGATGGTGCCTGTGGAAAATGATACTTTCCATGATTTAAAAGAAAGGGAAAGAAAAAAAGAATTCTGCAAAAGAGTATATACAAAATAACAGGGAATGGGCAATACCTCAATGTTTTGGCTGTTTTTCAAGGAAATTAAGAAGCCAAAAAGCAAATCATATCAGAATTATCAGATGCTATCCAGAAGGCTTTTTAGGAACAATACCGAAACAAACCAATATACAATCTTAGTATACCTTCTGAAGTACTTGATGAGCTCTTTTTCTAAGTACAGTACACTAATAACCAATCAAAAAGCTTACACCAACCAGCTCCTAGTTGTGGAAGAACACATCGAATTAGCTTTGAATAATGAATATGAAGATTACTGCCCGGGCCCACATTTTGTCACTGTATTCACTCTGGAAAAACAAAAAGTAATATAGCCTACTGCTTAACGAACTTCTTCAATCTCTCACTTTGGAAAGGAATGTACCCAAAATCACTTGAAGCAAATTAATATTACACCCTCCTTCAAAAAAGGATTAAAAGAATCAGTTTAATATTATAGATCCATCTCACTACAAAGCATCACCAAGATTTCTGATACCATAACAGATTGGCCTATTCATGGCTAAAGAGTGCATGGTTTCTTTGAGGGTAGGTCAGTAATAACCAGTCTAGTTCAATATTGGCAAATTGTGTCAGAAGTCTTTATAAATGACATTGCAAGTTGCACAGCCATGCTATGAGTCCACATGGCACTTTTTACTGACATCACCAAACTGTACACTTCCATCTTATATTCTACAGATCTACTTCAGCATTCTATATACAAGCTACACCAATGAGCAGTTCCAAATGGATATTTATTAATCCAGCCAATACATTTCTTACCCAAACTAAACCATCAATACTGGAGATTGTCTATCAATTTACTTCCAGTTCAAAAGTGTGATCGTGTTAAACAACCCTGGAATAAATCAATGGTCACTTTGACAGGCTTCATTAACAGAAACACATATTTAAGGGGTGCTTCCGTAGGCAGGAGCGGCAGTGTGTAGCACACGCTTCTTGATTAGACCAGGGTTCGAGCCTGTGACCACCGCATATCCCTGGAGCAATATGGCCTTAGTTGCTAATGCTCCTAAAAACCAAACAACAAATTTAAGGATTACAGACATTCAATACTACTATCAAAGTTTGCAGTCATTTCCACTAAAATGGAGATCAATGATATGGAATCCACACATAGAAAACCCATCACAACAGAATAGAACCAGTTTAAAGAAATTTTATAAGGTACAGTGCTTCCAAAAATCCACTATATAAATCTCAAACTGCCTGTTCTAGAAAAATTCATTCAGATCTTAAATTTCTAACAAAAAACCCTCTTATCTGATTGACTCCTTTAGTCTGGTTTCTTTTTTAAACCTCAGTAAATCTTATATATTGTTTAGCTTAACTTATTTATTGTTATTACCATTAGTATTTACTGTTATTGTACAAGCATGTTATGTATGACATTTACAATAATAAAAAAAAAAAGATTTTATTTACTTTTACATATTTTTTCTAATTGCATTCTGCAGTAGGTAATAACAGTGGATTCTGGTTATTTGGGCCACCGGTTAATTGGGGCAGCCATTTATTTGGGGCAAATCTTAAAAAACAGAAACCAATTGAGAAAATAGCCAGGGCTTACTTCGCTTAATTGGGACAAAATGCCGTTTAATCGGGGCAGGAGAGTGCAGCACTGGAGATTACCCTACGATTGTCTCCGACGGTACCACGTGGTTCAGTCAAAATTCTGGAGGTCACAACCATAAAACAATTAGCAGTCACCTCTTTATTGGGCTTTTCTGTTAGTGAAATCTATTATAAACAGTCAGTAAACTCGATCTTACTGAATTTGCAATAATACCGACAGCTGGAATTCTGTGGGTTATTATGGTGAAATGTGTTTACACTTCCATGAAATCTTCAATCATATAAAAAAATTAATTTTCAGATCTTCTCTTCATTCCTATTTTTAAAGCTTTGTAACTCGTTACTCCGTTTTCACTTGCGCATATTGTGTTACTTGCAATTTGTGTGTGCCATGTTCTTTGTTATTGATTGCTTATCTTTTTACTGTCGTAAATTTTAACCCCCACTCAAAAATGTCAGTGAACAGAAATGTCAACTAGTTCGTATGTACATATTAATTATTCCGATTATCATGTATATTCTTCCAATTTTCACGTATCATTTAATTTTTTAATTGGTAAGTTAATAAAGGGTAAATTTGTGCTTAATATATCTTTGCTTTTATAGCCTGTGGATAATATTCCTCCTATTTTCGCTAATTAGAATCGCCGTTTAATAGAATTAAAATTCAATTCGTAAAAGTGATCACAATGACCGGTGCTTACTATAAATCGTATAGTGAACGGTACTTTACAATGGCGAGTTCCTCGTAACGTGATTTGATTGTACAGTGAACTAACTGTAAAGGGGGGGGGGGTTTCATTGTATTTTTAACTATTTACATGAAACTTCAGATAATTGGGGCAGCCGCTTAATCGGGCCAAAATACACCAATTTTTCCCGATGTGTCCCAAATAACCGGAATGGACTGTATTTGCTTTGTTTTCTCCTCAGCTGTCTGTTTTGCTTTAAAAAAATGTTCTGGCTATTGGAAAAGTAATATCATTAAATCAAATAAAATATAAAAATGTCGAATATAAGAGATGCAGACATGCACTTTTTCTTAAATCTGATAATCACAGCCTACTAGTGCCAAAAGGTTGCTGGCTCTTGATTTGTACAATTGCAGATAGTGTATGACCTCAATAGTATTTGCTATGCTTGTTATGAAGGTTATTCAAAATAAAGAAAATAATGAAATTGCTATATTTTCCAGACCATAAGAAGCATAACCCCGCTCCCCCATAGAAAATGTTGCCCAAAGTTGTCCTGCCTTATCTGAAAGTACAGCCAGGCCTCGCATAATGAGAGTTCGATTAACGCATTTTTCAGTTACCGCTATTTGAAAAAATTATACCACTTTTCACTTTACACGATGCAAATTTCCAGTTAACGCGATTTTTTTTTTTTTTTTTTTTTAATGGAGATAATGGTAAAAGAACTAGATGAAATCTTTCGTATCACAGAGAACCTCAAACAAAAGGTTTGAGGTTCTCTGCGTTATTTATTTCGCCAGGGCCCAGAGAAGATTGTTGTCGGCTATTGGAAATTGATTGATGAAAAGAGAAAGTCAACACTGTTCAAATATTTTCATAACAGTCATTTCTTCATTGTGTATTTTATGTCAGAGGTTCCCAAATTTTCTCAGTTCACGGCACCCTTAGTGTCTCAGTAATTTTTTCACGGCGCACCTAGACCAAAAGAAATATCTAATGGTTCCATTTATTAAGTAGTTAGGTCCAAACAACTTAATAAGAAATGTTGAAACTTGAACTACCTCGAGCTAATAGTTTGCGCGGCATCCGACAGATGTCGAGTATCGCTGTTTTTCCCTCGAAAATTTTAAATATTCTGCGGTGCACAGTTTTGAAACCGCTGTTTTATGCAATAAACATTTAATTACATAATTATTTTCATTATCTTTTACATTGTATACAGTTAAAAAGTTATTTAAAAAGGTATTTTTAAAATTATGGACATTCCAGAAGGTCAAGGACCAATTATAATTTTTCCTATTGATTATTATATTTGATTAACGCGTTTCCGTTTTGCACGATGTGTTTGCGGGACGAATTAATCGCATTAATCGAGGCCAGCCTGTATAGTGCATAGATATCTTTATGACTATAGTCATTATGGTCAAAATGTCCAGGTGATCATAAAAAAAACCAAAAAATAACCCAACATTTATTGTGTATCAATAAATGCTGATACACAATAATTCAAAAGCTCATTAAAAAATCATACATAAGAGGCAACAAAAAGGATGGTAGCTGATGGAATTAAACATGGAGTTAGCTTTAATTCCAGGCCTTAGCACACTTCAGATGTGGATACCTCAATTACCAAACCTTTTAAAGTATTTATATGTGAGAACTGGACTAAAGGGATGGGGGCACCAAATCGAGATTTGATACCATCAGGGTGAATGAAATTACTACTGTATTTGTCGGCTTATAAGATGCTGCAGTGTGGAAGATGCACCCTAATTTTGGAAGGTAAATTTAAGAAAAAAAAAAAACTTTTGAAAAAAATTTGTTAATACAATGGAAATTTTAAATTCAATAAAAGCCAATAAAGAAAGGTATAGGATTATTACTCTACTCCAGATTCATTACTAACTTGATCATCATTATCCTCAACATCATCATCCTCTTCAGTGCCATCCATTGCATTACTTATACATTTTTTAAAGGACTTGACCACAATTTTGGTCTTAACATCATACTATGACTTCAGCACCCATTCACACATTTGTGCTATTGATGGGCCTTTCATCCTTCCTGTAAGTGTTGCATCATGGCTCCCCCCTGTCGTCCATTTATTCCATTTCCCCCACATGTTATTGTTGAATGACTTATTGATGCTGACATCTAACGGCTGTAACTAGGAAGTTAAGCCACCTGGAATTACCGCCAATTCTGTGTTCATTTTTGGCCAGTTTGATGTTTTCAGTCTTATGTGCTCTAAACTGATCCTATATTAGTAGTGTATTTTTATGCAGTAGTCCACCAGGACCAAACTTTTACAAACCAATCCTTGATTGGTTTGTAAAAGTTTTTCTTTTAAAAATGAACATAGATGGAAGTTTGGTCCCATCAGCACAACAAGTTAAAACTGCAGTGTAGTGAGTCTTTTCATGTCCAGTGGTTTTAATAGTTTTAGATTTATGCCCTCTCAGATTTACGGTTTTATTGGATGGCACATCAAAAGTTAGCAGAATTTCATCCATATTCCCAATTTGGCTAGTTCGTAGTTGCTTCATTTTCTAGCATTAAGGACAAATTTATGGAAATCTAAGATTTATGCACAAGAACTATTCTAGTTCTTGTGCATAAACTTAATCCATTTCGTTTCATGAAGCAATAACACCAAGATTCAGTTCCTTTAAAGTTGTGTATCCCAATATCAGCTGCTTATTTCCATGCTTCTACTATTATCATTTTAGTACTCATTGCAATACCCACGTTTCTAAGTTCCATTATCCAACTACACAAGTTGTCCAAATTTGGCCATTTAGGTGGAATTTTACAAAGGTTTTGCTTTGTTTTATCAGTTTCTTGTAATAAAACTTCCTGCTTCCTCCATTGACGAATCATCTTCTCAGTAGGTGATGGTCCAAAATTTCTTTCTGCTGCTCTGTTCCCATGTTCTTTGGCATATTGTACTACTTAAATCCAGTAGTATAATTTTGCCTTCTTGATGCGCCTGCCATTGATTAGGGCTTAAATGTATAACTGGAATTCATTTGTTACTCCAACAACAGCCTCGTAATTACTAAAAAGAGTACTAAAGTACTAAATTACTAAATAGTGGTTGACTATCTGTTAACTGCTATACGTTAACTCTCGGTTTTGCACTCTGTTTTGTGCTGTATTGCCACTTTTGGATTCTAAGTCGCAGGGCAATTTTTTAAGGTATTTATAAAGGAAAAAAGTGCATCTTATAAGCTGACAAATACAGTAACTATTTCTCAGTATGCAAATGCCAAAATAGTAATGGAAATTAGTGAAACACAAAACAGTTGTCACGTCTTTTAAGAAATGCGGAATCACTTTTGTTCTCAGTGGTCCCGAAGATGATGCCCTCTTTGAAGAAAGAGGAAGTACAAACCATAACATCTGTAATGACGAGTGTGACAATGTGTTACACAGTAAGAAAACTTTATTTTATATTGCATTTTGTTTAGTAAGCACTTGTGAATTTCTGTTCCAAATATATGCAAAAAAATATTTTTTCCCAAAATTTGCCTTCTAAAACATGGGTGTGCTTTATGAACTGGTGCATTTTATCATATGGAAAATATTGTATATCCTAAAAACTAATAACAAAATGAAATCTGATTCCACTAGTTAAAATATACACTCAGTGATCACTGAATTATGACCACCCCCTCCATAATGGCCTATGCTGCATAGTTTACAGTTTTTTAAAAAAACTCACAATCCTAGGTCAGTGGTAATTTGCATCTGGTTGTGCAAGTCAAAGTGATAAAAGTAGCAGTTATGGGATGTAGTAAAGATATCACAGCGTTTTTAAAGGGCATGACTGTGGGAGCTTGTGTGTTGGGTGCCTCCATATCGGAAACTGCACATCTCTTGTTGGTTGTTCACAGCCCACTGTGGCTCAAGCATACAAAGAATAGTGTTGAGGGTCAAAAAAACCTCCCGCCGACAGAACTGTAGACGTTCGTGGTAGACGAAGGGTGCAGCACTTTGTAAGGCTCAACAACAGGTCACTGTGCCACAGTGGACATCGCAATACAATATGGGGAACAAGAACAATATCCCAAATGATGATGTACTGCACACTCAGATATATGGGGTTCCACAGTGGGTGACGAAAGAGACCTCATCACTTTCAACAACAAATGCTGTGGCATCAACATGCTGTTTGGACGCTGGAGGATTGGAAATGAGTGTGCTGGTCAAATGAGTCCGAATACCTGGTGCAGAACACGGACAGATGCCTTTGTGTGTGTGTGTGTGTGTGTGTGTGTGTGTGTGTGTGTGTGTGTGTGTGTGTGTGTGTGTGTGTGTGTGTGTGTGTGTGTGTGTGTGTGTGGCACAAGCAACACAAATCCATGGATGCAGGGTGCCTATTATTCAGGCAGGTGGTGGTGGGTGCTTAATATGGGACATGTTTTGCTGGCAAGAACTAGAATCCCTAATGCATATGAACCAGTTTTTCACTGGTGAGGTCTACCAGTAGCTCTTAGGCAACCATGTGCACTCTGCCAGGTTGTATTTTTTCTCAGACAGAAATGGTCTTCTAAGATAATAATGAGCCATGTCATTGTGCATCAGCGGTTCAAGGACCAGTGAAGATTTTGATTGGCCTCCAAATTTGCCTGAACTCAATTCAACTTGAACACCTGTGGGATGTTTTGAAATGAGAAATATGGATACAAAACCATCATCTATTCTGACACTGGAAAGCCTTGCAAGCAGCGTGGCTGCAGATCCCTACAAATGTCTTCAGACACCTAGTGGAGTTAGTGCCTAGGCAAACAGTGGCTGTTATCTGTGCAAATGGTAGCCCAACACATTGTGTTGGGCTACCATTTGTAAGTGGTTATAATTCAGTGATCACTGAGTATATGAATAAACTTCAGCCTCAAAAATTAAGGAATTATAAAGCCCAAAAATAATATGTTTTACTTATGATCAGGACCCGTGTATATTGTGCCAATTACCTGAGCTTCTCGTAATGTAGATCTTCAAGCATACAACTTCTTTTGAGCACAATATTCATTATCTGTTCAACAAGATACCGTTCCTTTTCTGCATGATCGGGCATTTGGTCTTCCTCTGCAAATTAGTGATGAATCTTTCAGATTATCAAGTCAAGTCTTATATATAAAAAGAAAGGAAACACTAAGGAAGTTCTTCAGTTAATATGAAAAATAAGTGCATGTAATTCCTTAAAAACAGATATACAATAAAATATCATGCCTTATAAAAGTGATATTTGCTATTGTCTGAAAACATGGAAAACACCACGGAAGGCCCATGGTGTCCTATCGATGATCTATCGAACTTTTGCAAGTAGAGATAGGGACGTGATAATCCCATTATATAAGGCTTATGTTAGACCACACTTGGAATACTGTGTTCAAGTATGGAGACCGCACCTGAAGAAAGACATCGAGCTTCTTGAAAGGGTGCAAAGACGGGTAACTCGCCTGGTGAGATCGGCAAAAGGGCATCCTTATGAAGAAAGACTTCGAATATGTGGGTTGCAGAGTTTGGAAACTAGACACCTTAGAGGAGATTTGATTGAGGTGTTTAAGGCTCTGAGAGGCATCAGTAAAATGAATGAGGACGAAATTTTCAAGATTATAAATGATGCTAGCACTAGGGGACATAAATTCAAGTGCAGGAAGTTTTATTTTAGCCAGCGAGTTATAAATTACTGGAATAAGTTGCCTTCATGGGCGGTAGAGGCCGACAGTTTGGGGAAATTCAAAGGTCATCTGGATAGTACTTTCGGGTAAGGGAAGCGCATAGGATGATAGGTTTAATTTCCTTTTTTTTTTTTTTTTTTTATTAATTATTATTTATTTATTTATTTTTATCATTAATGTTCGGATTTTTTTTTTTTTTTTTTTGGCTGGTGCAGCATAAGCCGTAGGCTTTCTTGCACCATGTGGCCATTACTAATACTAACATATTTCTAGATCTGATTTTACTAGTGCATGTGTGATCACAGGATAATAAATAAATAAAACAAACTTGAATTTTAGTACCATAGCTGTGCTAACAAATGAGAAAGAAGGGGAAAAATGTTAGTAATATTGAATTCATCAGGTTTTAATTTTCCATGTGAAGGAAAATCATATAAAAGAATTAATGAAAAGGGCTGTTCATAATACTGATAAAGGTACATCAGGCTTAATGCCTAAGTTTGCAAATGATATACAGGTCAGCAAGTGGTTAATAACAATAATTAGGGTATGCTACTGGAACTAGATCTGGGAAAATTAGGCAGATGGTGTAAGTAGTGGCAATTGAAGTTGAAAAATAGCAGTAATCCCAGATTAACACACGAACTGCATAGTATCACACTGAAGGTAGAAGGGAAATGCCGTGGGGTAATTGTACAGTCAGACATTAAGTTCTCTGGGCAATGCAAACAAGCTGCTAGAACAGTTTGCAGGGGTTTGTCAATAATATTAAGAAATTTTGCCAGCTGGGATAAGAGGTAATTATGCTGCTGTCAGGCCACATCATGAATAATGCAAGCAGGTATGGAAGCTTCATTTTAAGAAGGATAGCTGCAGGACAGATGTACAGAAGCAAACTTTTGCACATTTGTCCTACAGCCATCCTTGCTAAAAATAACCATCCCTCATCACTAGAGTTCACAATACCGGTCAAAATCTTAATACAGGAACTCCCCGACTTAAGCAAATTCGTCTTTACATAAGTTTTTGCCAGCCGGTGCAAACTTTAAAACATCGTGGAAACATATTTTGCATCCCGTAGGAATAAATAGAGGTATCGTAAAAATATAATGTAAACCCAGTAATACATTGTTTTTTTTTAGTAATTCGTTCCACAACCTTGGAAGTTGAAATTTTTGCTATATAACTAAGCTATTTATTTCTCCAAAAGGTCATTTTTATAATGAAATTGCGTTACACTTTCATCATTATCATATGTTCCATTATAAGAATCAATTTTGAACACCTTTGTGATATTTTTCTAAAACACATTTCTGGAGGTCACTACCATAAAACAATTTGCACTATCTGGTTTATTGGGCTTTTCTGTTAGTGCAATCTATTATAAACGGGTAGTAAACTCGATCTTATTGTATTTGCAATAATTACTAGAATTGTCTGGGTTTTTACATTATTGTGTTCCTCCTTCACTGAAATCTTCAATCATATAAAAAACAAATTTTCAGAATCTTCTCTTCATTCCTATTTACTTATTACAATGATGAAGGGAAAGTGACCAACAGAAAGTGCAAGTGCTGGCAGTGCTAGGAAACGATTCGAAACAAAATTGATTTAGAAATGAAGATGATTAATTAAGAAGTACAAAGCAGGACAGAGTTTGTCATCTATTGCATGGAATTAGGTCTCGCTGCTTCAACAGTGAATACTATTTTAAAGGACAGTGCACATATAAAAGAACATGTTCAAGGATCAACGTATTTCACACCGGGGCCAGTCCACCCCAACAGTGATCACAAAACAGCGTTCAGGTGCTGTATCGAAGATGGAAAAGCTATTAATAATATGGATGGAAAATCATATTCAGAAGTGAGTGCCCGAGTGCAATGGCCATTCAAGCAAAAGCAAGAAGTATTTATGAAGATATTAAGGATAAGTACAGCAAACCCCAAGCCAAGTTTGTGGCAAGCAACAGGTGGTTTAATAGGTTCAAGCATCGTGCTGGTTTCCAAAACATTAAAGTATGTGGTGAAGATGCCAGTGCCTATTCTGCAGCACAGAAATTTAGTGATATGTTGGAAAAAATCCCTTTTAAATTTCCACAGCCCTCAACTTCCACAGCAGTGTGTTTATCTGCTGGAGAGTTAATTCTGGCAATGATGCTTGAAAGGTAAAACTTGCTGATGTTATGCCTGTCTCCTCTCTTTTTGTAATTTTTCCTGTGCATGAGATAAAAAAAATTAAATAATTCTATTTACATGAATTTGCCAAATGTTTCTTTTTTGCTTCTGTCAAATGCTCATAGCAGTGCTCATAGTTGTGAGTGCAGAATTCCAACATATGTAGCATTCCACAGAATTCAAACCTTATGTAATTTGGGGAGTTCCTGTACTGGTATTTCAGCATTTTTAATTTATGATACCAGTATTCCAAAAGAAAAAAAAAAAAAAAAAAAAAAAAACCCATATTTCTCAATAAATTTTGATGACAATTAGGTGCAATAAAGTAAGAAACAAAAACCAAGTAATTACTTGAATTAATGTTTTAAATCAAACTTTTATTACAATAATAAATATTCTAACAAAAAATTATTAAACATACAATTAATCTAAACCCAAAAAAATATACATAGTGAAACTGCAAATTTGGTTATCTAAGCATCCATCCACGCTAGCTGTCTGAATAAAGTGAGCTCTTAAGAAACATAAGCAATCAATGTTATTGTTTAAACTGGATCTAATTTTGATACAATTAGCAGCAAAAAATGTCCTTTCGGATTCTGTGCTGGTTGGTGCTATTGTACTGAGATAATCATAGACAAGTTGCAGTTTATCCCCCCCCATTCCCTCATCTTCAAAAAATGTTATTTTCTTTTTGACTTTTTATGGCACTATATCCGTATTAATGAAAGAAAGGGATTGGTGTTTAAGATTGGTGAGGAAACCAAATCTAAGATGTGGGGTTATTTATTCATATTTATTTCCCTGTACCTTAGTATTGCAATCAGTGACCATTGTTATGATTTTCATACAGCAGCTCCCTCAAGCGCTAAGGCCCACAAGCTACCTGACTGCGTTAAAAAAAAAAATCAGAATTTGCAGGAGCTGAGGGATTTTGTCTCATGAGCAATGACACAAATATAAAACTACTTATAAGTATATACATAATTGGTATTCACTTACATCTAATCTATTCATTTTTCTCATTTAATCTGTTAATACATTATATCATTTCCATAAAATTTCTCTCAATTAACAAAATAACTCTCTCTCTCTCTCTCTCTTTCTCTCTCTCTCTCTCTCTCTCTCTCTCTCTCTCTCTCTCTCTCTACCTACAGCTGCAAACACTAAACTAATTTAATCTTAATCACTTCTTCATAATTCTCTTAATTAGCAATATCAGTTCTCTTCACAACAGCAATCCATAAGCTGACTTAATACTAATAGTTCCATATCTCTCTCTTAATTTAGCAATATCAATTTTTGTTACAACTTCAACCAATAAACCAACTCAATACTAAACATTTTTGTAAATTTCTTGTAATGTCAACTTCATCCTTACTTTAAAATAATTACAGTTTTATCTAAGCACCCTTTTCAACATAACACAGTTCAGAGGACTTACTTTCCTTCTCTTTCATGGTGGGATTCCTTCCACAGAGTGTAGTGAAGTATTTCTTCTTAGTTGAATTCTGCCGTATAGCTCTTCCAGTACTGTCTTATTTTGGGATTTCGGGAACAGTTCTCTGTTAATACTGAAAGAAATTACCACAGCAGTAGTAATTACCAGGGCACTATCTGGCTGGCTTGTTACTCAGCTTCCGGATTAAATTCTAGCACAGGAACATGCCCGGCAGAACTCTTCACTATATAACGGGACACTCCCAGAACTACCACTGCAAGTCTACAACCCCAACCCACTCTTTTGGCGTGAGAACCTTATTTATTTCCTTTACGTATCTCTGCCTATCTAATTTAAACCTGACCCAATCACGGTGTTATTCTTTAAACTCACACTCTTCTTCCTTTGGTGGGAAAAGCAGAATGTTTTTTGTTGAGAGAATCGTTGTGTGGGAAAAACATTCTGTTTTTTCCCACAAGACGAAACTCTTTCATCTTTTACCTCTATATCACCTGCTGACAATACATGATTTGAACTGCTCCATACCTGATGCCCTTTCCCAAAATGCACTAAGTGTCACATCCTCAAGTAGCAGTGTAATAGAGGGATTAAACTATTGTTCAGAAGATTTTAATATTAGCTCTTCCTCACCATCGTTCACCATATTCCTTAATTGCACTACCAGGCCTACTGCCACTGATGGAAATATTTCCGTAATGATGTTTTCATTATTCCTTAAGTGCTTTACTTCCACACATACTATACTTACTAAGAGAAATATATTTGTAAATTTTGTCTTAGTTTCATGACATTTTCAGGTTTCTGTTATATTTGTATTGTGTATAACAATCCCTCTGTTACACATTCTGTAATATTAATGATTTATTGTTGTCAATTTTATAACCTTTATGGGAATAAATCATAAACAATTATTTTTTAAATTAGTACCGAAAAACCAGTATTTTTTGTATCAATGCCGGTATTTCAAATCCTGAAAAAAAAGTGACCAGTATTCGGGATCGCAGAAATCTTGGTATTGTAAGCCCTACTCATCACCTGTCTATCTTCTTTTAATAAATTTGTCTAATTCTTCCTTAAATTTTTTCAAGCACATACTTCGAAATGCCAGATGAAAGGTAGTCGATTGTTGGAACAACTTTTCATCTGGCATTTGGAAGTGGGTATTTTGAATAAATTTAAAGAATTAGACAAATTTATTGAGAGGAGATAGACAGGTGATGAGGAATGTTTTTTTTTTTTTGTTTTTTTTTTTGCAGATGTTACATAAGCTTTCTTCTTTGCATCATTTGCCAATACTAGCTGGATTCAGATCTTGGCTCTAGCTACAAATATAATCCCTACCTAAAGAATTGCCAGAAAGGGTAATACTGGTCCTTGGGAGGATTTTAAGAATAAACTTCAATTTCATAACCCTAAAGTCCTGCTAACCCCACAGACACAATACCATAAATTTGGAGCAGTGTTTGGTATTAGGCATAGTATTTGGCATACAATGCAGAAAAGTCAGACTTTTTTTGTTGCAATAGCAACATGGGTGGGGTTAGAAGTAGAACGTAGATGTTCCTTCTAACATAAGGTACCAGTAAAGATACCTTTGCATTTCTAGCTATTAGTCAACTATCCACAGAAGCAACTAACAACTAAAATGATTAAGACTACCAGCCAAAAGAAAACTTCTTGCAGTCTTATACCTCATCGACCTTAATTTGTATTTATGGCACCTATTTCTAAGCTTCAACATTCATTTGTAAATGGCTTCCTCATTCATTTTACTATTTCCTTACAGACTTCAGTCAGGTTAGTTCCCTTTCAAGGTAGCTAGTTACTAATCTCACTGCACATCCATGACCCATTTTCAAGAAGCTGTTCTTGTAGATGTGTCCTCCATATCTAGACAGTTTCACAGCTCTTATAGAGTAGAATTCTGCAAATATTTAAAAAATTAACAGGACACCCTACACCCTCCCTGCACATTGCAGTTACTTCATGTCTGCCAAAATTGTAATTATATTCCTCCTCCTCCTGTACTGTTTTAATTCAGCTCCTCCTAGTGTACAAGTTACTTTGAGGACTGTCATACCCAAAGAGCAAATTCTTAAATTTCAATGCAAAAAAACAAGCTGCCACTCTCCCAATATTCACATTATATATCTGAAAAATTTTAGCATTAGTATTAAGCCAGACAGTGCAAAGAGGTCACAAGCTTTTACTGCATCAGCCAAAAAATAAAAATAATTATAATAATAAAGCACATAAATATAGTAAAAAAGAAAATAAACAACCTGTGTTTCCCTATTCATATAGGTAACTGGCTGACTCTTTTCCTGAGTAAAAGAAAACTTACTACAATCCAGTCTAAACCCTTTTCTTGTAATTTATTTCTGTCTCTGTCCCTCATTTCTGAAATTGTTAATAACAGAGCAAATTTTACCATCCCTTCTCAGTGCCTTATAAACCTCAACAGGGCCCCTCTGAAGTGCCTAGTTGGCAAACTTTGTAGTCCACATATTTAGTCTTTCTTCATAGGTGCCCTTTTTCAGATCTCTCCAAGTAGACTACTTTTAATGTTACCCCAATCTGAAGAGTAATCGTTAATCATAACTCTGCCTTGCCATGCAGACCCTCCAGTTCACCATAGAATCTTACCCATAATCCCAACATGTTTTGGCTTATACAATAAATTCTCATGAGGGACTAAGTCAAATGCTTTAGCCTCCGTAGCCATGGTCAGGAGCGGGAGTGCAGTAGCATACATTCTTTGAGTAGACAGGGGTTCAAGCCCCTAACTAAATACGGTTGATCTGCCAACCTGCACCGGACCAGTGTGGCAGATTATGGTCCATTTCCTGCAACATGAATCGCTGAGGAAGCTTCCATACTGCAGTGGATTGATAATGACTGCAGTTTACCTTTATTTGCTAAAATTCAGATAAACACAATTTCCTACATGCAGCTGATGAATGTGCCAAAATAGCTAACTAAGTTAGCTAAACACGACTTTCCCTTCCCATGTCTGTGCATCCTTTAGACTTCTACATTTATCTAAATGACCCTACTGCACTCTTGATCATTGACTTCTGATTTTCCCTGAAGTCAGCCTAATAGTCTTCACTCTTAATAGAACTTCACTCTTAATGACCCCAATCCAACTCCAATGAGGCTCTCATAATTAAATTTTATGATTCAGGCTCAAAAGTTTTATTCGATATCACTAATTTCATACAACTCATTATTACAAGCACAGCTGCTTTTCACTTTTTTTTTTTTGTCTATAAGGATTGATGTGCGAAATACCTGTTCAATTCATCAGCAACATTGGTTAGGTTATCTAAGGCTTCTCCATCCATTAGCTGGGGGGGGGGGGGAAGTGAAGGGGCTATTTTCCTACAAATCACAGCCTAACTAAATAGTAATAGTAATAATAGTATAGCAATAATATTCACCATATAGTGCAAGGAAGCCACAGGATTTTTAAACACTGGCAAAAAAAAAATAATAATAAAAAAATAACCAAGTAGATAAAACAAATTATATGATTCCCTCCTCACACAGGTAAGTATCCAGTAGACCTTTGAATTTATTCAAACTGTCACCCTTAACAACCTGCAAGGGTGACTTGTGCCAGGTATCAATGACTCACTGGCCAAAAGAAAACTTCCTACAATCTAATTTAAACCTCAAGCCTTGTAATTTGAATTTATGATCCCCTAGTTCTAGAATTGTTTTTAGTAATTTCCGCCCAGACCTTATTAATGTTTAAGATTCCATGGTAAATATTGTAAAATTTCCAAAAGTCTCAATGTAAAATTTTTCTCATTGTGTACTGCAGACAATGTCTGAGCAAATGTTGTGTATAAATAGTATGCTTTTAAATTCGAACTTACACTCTGATCCATAGGTTGGATGAGTGAAGTCGTGTTTGGCGGTAGAAATATGACTCACGTTCAAATTGAAATCATCTAATTGCGTAGGATGTCCAGGGGCATTATCTAATTGAAGCAAAATCTTGAAAAGAACCTTGTTGTCTTTACAATATTTTTCAACCTTGGGAATGAAGCAGCATTTAAACCGATCCTCAAAGAGAGATATTGTTATCCATGCTCTCTGGTTCAATCAATTTGGAAATGCACGGGTTGGGTAGCTTTATTGATGCCCTTAAATGCACGAGGATTTCCAGAATGGTACACAAGCAGTGGTATTAATCTGTAATCTCCCACTGCATTAGCCCCAAGCAAGAGCTTGGCCCTATCTTTTAAAGCCTTGAAACCTGGCATTATCTTTTCATCTTTGGCAATGTATGGTCTATCTGGCATTTTTTTTCAAATACAGAGCAGTCTCATTAACGTTAAAAATTTGCTGCATTGAATAGCCGCCTTCATGAATAATTTTTTCCAACACATCACAAAATTTCTCTGCAGTTGCAGAATCGGCACTAGTGACTTCACTGGATACTTTAACATTGTGGAAACCAGTGCGATGCTTGAACCTATTAAACCACCTGTTGCTTGCCATGAACTTGGGTTGGGGTTTGCTGTACTTATCCTTAATATCTTTATAAACACTTGTTTCTTTTGCTTGAATAGTCATTAGACTCAGGGGCACTTGCTTCTGAATTTGATTTTCCATCCATATTATTAGCAGCTGTTCGATCTTTGATATAGCACCTGAATGCTGTTTTGTGATCACTGTTGATCTTTAGGGCACTCATTCTTTGACATATTCTTTTATATGCGTAATGTCCTTTAAAATAGTATTCACTGTCGAAGCAGCGAGACCCAATTCCCTTGCAATAGATGACAAACTTCGTCCTGCTTCGTACTTCTTAATCATTTTCATCTTCATTTCTAAATCAAATTTGATTCGTTTCCTAGCACTGTGAGCACTTACACTTTCCTTTGGTCCCTTTCCTTTCATCATTGTAATAAGTAAACAGGAATGAAGAGAAGTTTCTGAAAATTTGTTTTTTATATGATTGAAGATTTCAGTGAAGTGAACACATTTCACCATAATACTGTAACGTAAAAACCCACAGAATTCAAGTTATCGGGATTATTGCAAATGCAATAAGATAGTGTACTACCCATTTATAATAGATTGCGCTAACAGAAAAGTCCAATAAACCAGAAACGTGCTTTAGAAAAATATCACAAAGGTGTTCAAAATTGATTCTTATAATGGGAACATATGATAATGATGAAAGGGTAGTGCAATTTCCATTATAAATATGACCTTTTAGAGAGATAAATAATTAGTAATATAGAAAATTTTCAACTTCCAAGACTTGGAACGATTTACAAACAAACAAAAAAAAAAAAAAAAAAACGTTTCCATATTTTTTTTTCAGTTTGCACCGGCCAACAAAAACTAAAGTAAAGCCGAATTTCCATAAGTCAGGGAGTTCCTGTACTGGGAAAAAGATGCAAGTTAGGAATGAATTTGAAAGCATCTGCAATTGTTAACATGAGGATCTGTTTTCACAGGGATTGGATACACTTAAATAGAAGGTGTGCAAGAATATTTGCTAATGCTATCAAGGCATTGATAAGTGGGTTCAAAAACTGTTGGCTGGGGGTGGGGATTTACAGACTAACAGATTAATGGAGGCAGAGGCAAAAGTAATTCTTGCATTACTTCTATTGGAATGAGCAATGCAGCAGGCTGCCACGGCAGGTCATGGGGTTTTGTCAATGATATATAGGAATTTTGCTAGCAGGGAAAAGGAGGTGATTATCCCTCTGTATACGGCAATGGTCAGGCCATGCCTTCAGTACTGCGTCTAGGTCTGGAGGCCTCATTTTAGGAAGGATGTAGATTTGCTTGAGCGTGTACAGAGAAGGGCAACAAGATTGGTGAGGGGAATGAAGGGATCCTCTTACCAAGAGAGGCTTAAGTTCTGCGAATTGCAGTGGCTGGAGACTAGGAACCTGCGCAGTGATCTGATTGAGGTGTATAAGGCCTTTGAATGGGTTGAGCACGCTGAATTCTGATGGGATTCTTCCACTTGTTCAGATTACGAACCTAAGGGGACATAAATTCAAATTGAGGAAAGACAGATGTAGAATAGATGTGCGGATATTTGCCTTTAGCCGGCGGGTGGTTAATTGCTGCAACGAACTTCCATCTGTCACGGAAGTTGATAGGTTAAATAAATCTTAGAAGGAACTGGACAAACATTTAGAGGGAATTGTGTAAATTTTATTTTATTATTATTATTTTTTATTTTTATTTTTTTGGCTGATGCTGCATAAGTTCATACACTTGCTTTCTTGCATCACATGCCACTACTACTACTACTACATGCAGCAGCCTGGAAAGCAAGAAGTCAGGGATTTAACAGCCCTACTCTGTGTCATCATGGAACAAGTAAATACATGGACTGTGTTAGGGTAACTAAGAGTAGTGGTAGCAAATGATGCAAGAAAGCAAGCTTGTATACCATCAGCCAAAAAAAAAAAAAAAAAAAAACCCTACATACTTCACACATCCACACTTTCCAAGAATTTGTGTAGTTCTTCCTTCAAATTATTCAATCCATCAACTTCCACAACAGAGAGAAGTCTGTTCCAACAATCCTGCAACCAACCTTCCTGAACTTAAATTTATGCTCCCTCATGTGTGTGTAATCTCAGCAGTAAGGAGAATGCCATTCATGTTCAGCTTACCCAACCATTCAAGGCCTTAAACACCTCAAACAGATCACCCCACAGGTGCCTAGTCTCCAGATGCTGCAATTTGCAGAACTGAAGCCTTTCTAAGTAACAGCATCCTTTTGTTCCCTTCAGCATTCTAGTTGCCCTTTTCTGCACCTATTACAGCAGGTCTACATCCTTCCTAAAGTAAGGCCTCCAGACCTGTATACAATACTCAAGATGCAGCCTAACCATGGCTTTGTACAAAGGGATAATGCCCTCCTTATCTCTGCTAGCAAAGTTTTTGTATATCATTGACAAAACCCCATGAGCTGTCCTGGCAGGATGTCTACATTGTTCAGAGAACTTCATGTCTGACTGCACAATTATCCCCAGGTCTTTCATTCTATACTATTCTGAATGTAGTATCACACAGTTGATAAGTTACTCTGGGGTTGCTGCTACCTATGCGCAGTACTTTGCATTTTCAATGCTAAACTTCAACAGCCATTTCCAACCCATTGAGGCAGTTTTCCTAGATTTTGTTGCAGTAGTTCCCCCGATTACTTTTGTTAACTACCTTGCCAACCAATGTATCCTCTGCAAAGTTAGATATTAAGCCTGATATACCTTTGTCAGTATCATTAATAAATATTAAAAACAACAATGGGCCCAGCACTGAACCCTGGGACCCTCCACTAATAACAGTCCACAAAAGAACAGTGCCCATTGATAACCAGTCTGTCTTCTTCCACTTAACTATCCCTTTATCTATAGCAGTAACTTGCCCTTAATGCCACATTGCTCCAGTTTACATAGCTGTCTTTTATGTGCAACAGTATCAAAAGTCTTCCTAAAATCCAAGTACATGATATCAAAATTATTTTTTGCATCCAGTTCCTTAGTCTCTGCATCATACTAACCTATCAGATTGGTAGATAACACTGCCCCTTAAGAAATCCATGCTGTGACTGCAGTATAATTGCATTCCTGTTCAGATGGTCCTGCATGACCTTTTTAACCTGTTACCCCATATTACTTATATTAATGGTAGAAGGAAGGGATTGAATCACATTGGACCACTTGATGTCAGTGGGTTCACTGTTGATGACCCTTTATTTTAGATATTTTGCATCTACAATCACACACATGAGGAATTCTTTAAGTGAGGGGATGCCAGAAGTTTATCAAACTCTAATGGAGAGCTAAACGATTTTGTGATAACTGAAAGGAAAGGGGAAGAGAAATTGTTGCTAAACATAAGAAAAGGCACCTGGGGTGGATGGACTCTTTCTACTTATATTAAGGAAGGTAGCAAAGGAGGTAAGCAAACCCTTGGCCATAATTATGAGAACATTCTTTGATTCAGGGGAGGCCCTATGGACTGGAGATGTGAAAATGTATATCCAGTTCATAAAGGGGATCAAAAGGTGATATGAGTAATTAGAGACCTGTCGGCTTAACATCTGTTCCAGTGAAAATAATGAAGTCACTGGTTAAAGAAGTAATGCAGAACCATCTGTACAGGAATGCAGTTATACCAAGGGGCAGTCTTGTCTGGTCAATCTGATAGGTTACTATGATGCAGTGACAATGGAACTGGATGCAAAAAATAATTTTGATATCATCTACTTGGATTTCAGGAAAGCTTTTGATACTATTACACATAAGACTGCTGTATAAACTGGAGCAATATCACATTAAGGGCAAGTTACTGCTATGGATAAACGGATCGTTAAGTGGTGGTTATCAGTGGAGCTCCCCAGGATTCAGTGCTGGGCACATTGTTGTTTTCAATATTTATTAATGATACTGATGAAAAATATATCAGGCTTAATTTCAAAGTCTGCAGATAATACAAAGGTTGGCAGTGTGGTTAACAACAGTAATGTTGCAACTGCAACAACAGCAAAAATTAGGTTCATGGGCTGAGAAATTGGCTGATGCTATGTAAGCTTGCTTTCTTGCATCATATGCCTCTACTAATGCTAAATCGTAGTTGATGTTTAACATTGTCAAATGCAAGGTACTGCATATGGGTAGCAGTAATCTCAGAGTAACTTATGAACAGTGTTGAATCCAGGAGGTGGGGTGAGTTTCACCCTGAGTGGAATAAAATTCTTTCCCCCCTGGAAAAAAATAGTAATAATTTTTATTTTAATATTCATTCAAAGACAGACTGAAATTGTCTTCTTACTGCACTCTTCAGCGGCCATATTAGTTTTCCCAATGTTATAATAATAAAACAAAAATTCAATAAATTTATGTCAAATAAACACAACACCAAAAATCACATCAACTAAGTGTAGTACTTGTTAAGTGGTTGGTACATGGCAAAAATAAAATTCAAAAGACAAATTTTTCATAATAATTAAATGGGTAATACTTCTGGCTGTGCAAATTGTAACTAAAAAGCCACTATTTCAAGTGTCAGCATTTTTGTTTTGTGGTTTTCAGGTTTCCTTTATTTTCACACAAACCATCTCTTGATAGTATTTGACACAAACAGTCTACTTGTGACTAATTCTTTGTTTGTATATCACAAACAAGACAGATTGGATCTTGCTATTGTAATTAGAAAGTGTCCCACAGCTTTTGGGAAAAGGGCTAAACAATGTCTGGGCAGAAAGGGGAGTCTACTGCAGCCACTATTTCAATCGTCAGCAGTTTTGAAAGATCTACTTGTGGCTAATTCTTCCTTTGTATACCGCAAACATGACAGTTTGGTCGCAGCCTATAAACAATGTATTTTATAATCTTTTTATTATATATGCATCTGCACTGTAATATTGCAAGGTTGCATGAAGATAAGGTTAGAGGTCCTGAATAAGTTATTGGAAAAATTAACAAATTAAGTGATTGATATATATATATATATATATACAAAGAAGAATAAGATTATTATACTACTAGCATATTTGATTATAATTTGTATGATTTTTTTGTGAATTTTAATCAGTGATTTTCATATTATTAAACTGTGAGTATTGTCAGTAATGTGGTTTTTGTGAAAATTGACTATTAGTATTAAATAATAAATATTTTTCCTTTTGTTTCCCATTTTGTTTTCTCATATTCCCTTACTATAACATTCATAAATATACAGATTTATTTGTAACATATACATATGTTGTAAATAATAAAAAATATACATATACAGTCCATTCCGGTTATTTGGGACATATCAGGACTAGTGCATTTTGACCCAATTAAGCGGCTGCCCCAATTATCCGAAGTTTCACTTAAATAGCTAAAAATACAATGTACCCCCCCCTTTTTTTACAATTGGTTCACTGTACAATCAAATCACGTTACGACGAACTCAACATTGTACAGTACCAATCACTATACGATGTGCAGTAAGTGCTGGTCATTGTGATCACGTTTGTGAATTGAATTTTAATTCTATTAAACAGCGATTCTAATTAGCAAAAATAGGAGGAATATTATCCACAGGCTATAAAAGAAAAGATATATTAAGCACAAATTTACCCTTTATTACCTTACCGATTAAAAAATTAAATGATACGTGAAAATCAGAAGAATATACGTGATAATCGGAATAATTAATACGTACTATAATATGTACATACGAACTAGTTGACATTTCTGTTCACTGACGTGGCAATTTGTAAAATTTAAAACAGTAAAAAGATAAGCAATCAATAAAGAACATGGCACACACAAATTGCAAATGAGAATGGAGTAACGAGTTACAAAGCTTTAAAAATAGGAATGAAGCGAAGATCTGAAAATTAAATTTTTTTATATGATTGAAGGTTTCATGGAAGTGTAAACACATTTCACCATAATAACCCAGAGAATTCAAGCTGTCGGTATTATCACAAATTCAGTAAGATAGAGTTTACTGTCCGTTTCACTAACAGAAAAGCCCAATAAACAAGTGACTGCTAATTGTTTTTATTGTTTTATGGTTGTGACCTCCAGAATTTCAACTGAACCACGTGGTACCGTCGGAGACGATCGTAGGGTAATCTCCAGTGCTGCGGTCTCCTGCCTCTATTAAACGGCATGCTGTCCCAATTAAGCGAAGTAAACCCTGGCTATTTTCTTGATTGGTTTCTGTTTTTTAAGATTTGCCCCAAATAAACGGCTACCCCGATTAACCGGTGGCCCAAATAACCGGAATCCACTGTATATTACATGTACACCTGAAATTTACATTCTCCCCCCCCCCCCAGTGCAACCACTCTGGATTCAACACTGCTTATGAACTGTGTGGAACTACACTCAGTAGTCGAAAATGACTTTGGGGGTAATTGTGCAGATGTGCTACTAGGACAGCTTGTGTGGTTTTGTCAGTGATATACAGAAACTTTTCTAGCAGGGATAAGGAAGTGATTATCTCTTTGTACAAGGCCATGGTGTTAGGCCACATCTAGAGTATTATGTACAGGTCTGCAGGCCACACTTTAAGGAAGCATGTAGATCTGCTGGAATGAGTGCAGAGAAGGGCAACCAAATTGGTGAAGGGAACAAAAGGGTGCTGTTACGTAGAAAGGATTCAGTTCTGAAAATTGCGGCATCGGGAGACTGGGCACTTTTGGGTTTATCTGATTGGGGTGTTTAAGGCCTTGAATGGATTGAGTAAACTGAATGTGAATGGCATTTCTTGCTGAGACTACACACGAGGGACATAAATTTAAGTTGAGGAAGGATGGTTGCAGGACTGATGGGCTTCCATTTGCTGTTGTGGAAGTGGATGGTTTGAATAATTTCAGGGAAGAACTAGACAAATTCTTGGGGGGGTTAGGGTGTGTGTGTGTGTGTGAGTGATGCTATGTAAGTTTGCCTTCTTGCATCACTTGCCACTACTATGGCATCAGAACTGAATTATTTAAAAAATAAATAAAATGAAGTAAAAACACACTTACCTGGAATTTGTGAAAGATGATCAACCTCGTTTCTTAATCTCACACATTCTTCTTGAAGTAAAGCCTCTTCGAGCCTGTTTAGAGGGGGGAAAAGCCAAGGTTTTTCTTATGCCTGTCTAAACTTACTTTTATTCAAATGTTCATTTATTACCAGTATATTTTAGAATATCTAAAAAGTACAGTTTTAGAACATCCAAAGACTGACATATTTAAGAATCCACCCACCCCTCACAAAACAAAATTTGTTTCTACAAGCAGCACATCTGAATGATGAACTGGTTTTCCTAATATGATTACATTTAAGTTAAATATAATATAACTTAAACATTTTCATCTGACAACTTGCTTTTCCACTTCCAGCAGAAAATGGAAAAGTAAGCGGCAGGCAATGATGCCATATGTAACTAGCATAGCGGCAGTCACTGATGCCAATTCGTAACTACTTAAGTAGTTGGCTATGTACAGAAATTATGCTATTGCACTAACTTGTACGTAAGTTAACTTCTTTTGTAACCTGAGGCTCTAGCCCTAAATTACCTTATACCACAGGCATCTCTCATATTGTGGAGTTATACTTCGCAACTGGGTTGTCATCATTGCAACGCCGGGGTACCTGCCCACCAACCGATGAGGTGCCAATAAGCTCCGAAACGGTGCCGTATGGGTGGTGGTATCCATCGAGAATAAGTAACAATAATCTTCTCCTATGGTGAAGCGTTACTTATCCGAGGTAGTGCAATATCATGGTAACTCATGATGGTATTCACAATATGAGATACTTAAATCAGTAGTTTTCAACATTTTTTTTTTAATAACGGCACCCTAAGTAATTTGTAACCCCTACTCAATTTGCTGCCTGTTAGAACCGATTCTCTCTCTCTCTCTCTCTCTCTCTTTCTCTCTCTCTCTCTCTCTCTCTGTATATATATATATATATAGACAAATGTTTATATTCAGTGTATATGGAAGGGATGTTGACCTGTCAATTGTAATTACCATGGAAAAATTGAGGCCTGTAAGGTGAAGGAGATAACCTGAAATAAATTGATTAACATAAAAATAGAAATAATAATGAAGATAACAATGTTACCTAAAGTAGTGGGTCCTAGAGCTTTAACTACTTCTTCATAGAGTCGGCAGCCAAAACCATAGGAGCCACCACAATAAGCAGGGTCTCTGTTTCTGTTATGATGTATACGTGCGAAATGTATAAATCACAGCTGACCCAACAGAGACCAAAAAGAAAAGGGTAAAATTTAAAAAAAAAAAAAAAAAATTACTTCAACTTACTGTGTGTTTGGAATGGAATCTGTGAAATAGTTGCCTGTGGTGTTTACAAAGTAACATTGGAGAACCAAGGATAAAGCCGATAGATCACTGTCCAGAATGTTTATATAAGTTGAAGCAACCACGTGTGAGGGGGAGGAAGTGGAGTCATCAAAGTGAAATGTGCCATGTTATGGGGAAGTAGGTAAATAAAAAAATGAGGCAAAGTGCCAGCAGAGGGAGATTATTAATAACTGATAAAGTAGTGTAGAAAGACACTAAACTTTGTATTAGAATTAAAAAAGGGAGCGATAGCAGAGGAATAGCATCTCGATATTGCTTTCGGCCAGCCTAATTGCACACAAGAAATAAAATGTACTAATTGAGGAAAGCAGAAAGCAATTTGAAGAAGAGTAAAATAGTTGTGCTCAGGTTATCCGGGGTTGCTGAACCCGTACCATAGTTGGGCCCTGGACAGATGTCTGAACAAATGCCTCATATGTTTAAGTCGGTATTGTCATTGGTATTGTAAAAAAAAAAAATGGGACATAACAGAACAATACCCCCATGTATTGCCAATCCGTGAGCACAAGCTTTCTACACCGTGAGACACGACAGAGGCTAGGGGGTATATGACTATACATTATGTACAAGCCTGAAAGTAATATGTAATCAAACAGTGAATATGTTGTTTATATCAAAGTTGCAGTTTATAAGTTTTTTGAATTTTATAATAATTACAGCTTTTTTGAAATAATGATAGAGGAATGCTGTAGGGAAATTATTGCACTGCAATTTATCATGGAGTGTTTAATGTTGTAAGCAAAGAGACTATCGCTACTGCATATTGTCGCAATTCTGATGCATTGAGAGAGTAATTAAGGAACTTTTTTACTCTTTTCTTTTTGGTCTCTGTCGGGTCGGCTGTGATTTATACATTTCGCATATATACATCTTAACAGAAACAGAGACCCCCGCTTATTGTGGTGGCTCCTACGGTTTTGGCTACCGACCCTATGAAGAAGAAGTTAAAGCTCTAGGACCCACTACTTTAGGTAACATTGTTATCTTCATTATTATTTCTATTTTTATGTTAATCAATTTATTTCAGGTTATCTCCTTCACCTTACAGTCCTCCTCAATTTTTCCATGATAATTACAACTGACAGGTCAACATCCCTCCCATATACACTGAATATAAACATTTGCCTATATTTCATTATGGCTGCCAGGTTTCTCTACTGTAACTAGTAGTACCCGGATCCATAACACAGTTTAATAATTTTGATTTAATACTTCGTTTGCTTACTTTGTCATTCAGTAACTTAATTATTTTTATCAATATTTTTTAGATATATATATATATATATATATTGAAAGTTCATTCAATGCCTTCATTAATGCATTCACTTTCAAAGTAGTGGAAATACTCACATATATATATATATTATTAAAAAAAATGTGTTATATGGTAGTTATTATAATAATATAACTATAAACAAAATCACAATTCATAATACAAATTAAAAATAATAATAATAAGTGTAAGTAACTTAAACCCAAATTACGTGGCACCCCTGGAATGCTGCGACACCCTGGTTGAAAACCACTGACTTAAAATGATGCCAATTCGTAGCTAATTAAGTAGTTGGCTAACATACAGAAATACTAACTTGTACATAACTATGTTTTAATTCCGCAAAATGCAGGGTTTTATATTTGGAAATAAAAAGTACAAAATAACTTACACACTTTGAGGGGTTGAATTAAAAATGGTAGAGGAAGGAAGAATGGAGATTATGATGAAGGCAGACATGAAGTTCTCTGTGCAGTGCAGACAAGTGAGGTGGCAACGAGAAGGAGAAGCCCAAAGTGTCCTCAACGATTTATGGAACAGCTGGAAATATATACAGTGGATTCCAATTATTTGGGCCACCGGTTAATCGGGGCAGCCGTTTATTTGGGACAAATCTTAAAAAACAGAAACCAATAGAGAAAATAGCCAGGGTTTACTTCGCTTAATTGGGACAAAATGCCGTTTAATCGGGGCAGGAGACCGCAGTACTGGAGTACAGTACAGGACCGCATTACCCTACAATTGACTCTGACGGTACCACGTGGTTCGGTCGAAATTATGGAGGTCACAACCATAAAACAATTAGCAGTCACCTGTTTATTGGGCTTTTCTGTTAGTGAAATCTATCATAAACGGACAGTAAACTCGATCTTACTGAATTTGCGATAATACCGACAGCTGGAATTCTCTGGGTTATTATGGTAAAATGTGTTTATACTTCCATGAAATCTTCAATCATATAAAAAAATCAATTTTCAGATCTTCTCTTCATTCCTATTTTTAAAGCTTTATAACTCGTTACTCGGTTCTTACTTGTGCGTATTGTGTTACTTGCAATTTGTGTGTGCCGTGTTCTTTGTTATTGATTGCTTATCTTTTTACTGTTTTAAATTTTAACCCCCCACCCACAAATGTCAGTGAACAGAAATGTCAACTAGTTCGTATGTACACATTGCAGTACGTATTAATTATTCCGATTATAACGTATATTCTTCCGATTTTCACGTATCATTTAATTTTTTAATTGGTAAGGTAATAAAGGGTAAATCTGTGTTTAATATATCTTTGCTTTTATAGCCTGTGGATAATATTCCTTCTATTTTCACTAATTAGAATCGCTGTTTAATAGAATTAAAATTCAATTCACAAACGTGATCACAATGACCGGCACTTACTGCACATTGTATAATGAACGGTACTTTACTATGGTGAGTTCGTCGTGATTTTATTGTACAGTGAACTAATTGTAAGGGGGGGGGTACATTGTATTTTTTAACTATTTACGTGAAACTTCGGATAATTGGGGCAGCCGCTTAATAGGGCCAAAATGCACTAGTCCCGATGTGTCCCAAATAATCGGAATGGACTGTATTATATATTTACAGCTGCACGATTTATGAAAAATATGGTAAAAGATTTTTGAACAAACTGTATGATTACTACTTATCCCAGCATATATGAGAGTACACAAGGGGCTTTAATATCCTAGATCTGGTTCTCACTAAGGAACCAAGTGTATTAAAAACTTTATAGTGACTATAATATCAGAAAAAGGACTGTAATTAAAGAAACGTGCTGTGGTGAAAGGCTGTATGGTGTTAGGTAAAAATATGCTATGGGACATGTTCAAGGGATTTATCCTTAAAGCAACAAATGTATTCATACCAGTGGTCACATTTCATAAATGTAAGATGCCAAAATGGATGACAGGTAAGGATAAGAGTTCTATTCAGAAAAAGAAGCAAGCATGGGCAATTGGACAATCACATGATTCTTATTTGTATGAGCATTATAAAAGGATATTTAACCAAAAAACAAGTGAAATTGATTGGTAGAAAGCACTAGTAAAGAGAGCTAAGAATGGGGATAAGTTCTCGTATGTGAATACAAAAAAAAAGAGTTTACTCCAATAGGTCTTTTAATTAGATTGCAGTTGAAGGTCCATAGAAAGTCCAACAGAAATGGCAGGTGAGTTTAAGAGACACTTCTCAATGATAATTACAGTCGAAAGGAAGTTAAAGTATTAAAATAAGTGATATAAAGATTTCTTACAAGCATTTGTTAGAAAATGCTACTAAGATTAAAGTAGGGCAGATCTCCAGATGAAGATGGTATATACGCAGTGGCCCAATTGGAAAACAAGAACGATGTTGTGAGAAGAGTACTGGTGCTATCATCTACTAGAAGCAAACATGAAATGAAAGAAAGATTGTTCCTTGAGAGAGCTGAACTGCGCATTTCTCCTGTGTCGTGGAGGAACAATAGAACAAACACGCTGATGTTTGTGTTTGACTGGGCAAAAGTGCCACAGAAACATTTCAAATGATGAAGCAAGTGTATGGAGAGAGAGAACTGTCTTTCTCATACATGAGTGTTCAAGAGACAAACATTTTGCCCGTGGAAGAGATTCACCGGAAAATGACAAACATCCGAGCCCAGAAAAAAATGATTCGAATGCCAGAGTTGATTGCAAAGGTGCAGGAAATCATTACCAATGACTGATGAGCAACATTATGAATGATTTCAGAAGATATGTGCTTTAATAAGGAAATCATTCGACAAATAATAACCCAGGATTTGAAGACAACTAAGGTCTGTGCGTGGTTTGTTCCACATTCATTAACAGACAGTTGACAACAGGCACAAGCGGAACACTGCAGAGAACTCATTGAGGCTCTGAAACCAAACTCAACTTCCTAAATTCAATCTTTATGGGTGACGAGTTGTGGTGTTCTCAATAGAACCCTGCAACAAAATGCAGAGTGGAAATCGGCAAACTCTCCCAAAGCCAAAAAGTACATCAAGAAAGGTCAAAAAATCAAAACAATGCTCATCACTTTCTATGATAGCAAGGGAAATGCATACAAACAGTTTGTGCACAGTTGCCAAACTCTTACTGCTGCCTACTATCAGGATTGTTTGACACATTTGTTGAAGTGAATCTGTCATGTGTGGAGCAGATGGCAGTTTGTTCCTCTTGCACAACAAGGCACCAAGCCACAAGGCTCTCATTGTTTTGGAGTTTTTGGCTAGCAAAAAAGTCTGCATACTGTCATTTTCACCATATTCACCAGACTTAGCACCGTGCGACTTCTTTTTGTTCTCAAAGCTCAAGGTACCACTGAAAGGCTGTTATTTTCATGACATCGACACCATTCAAAGAGCTGTGACAAGAACATTGAACAATATACCAGCCTTCCACCAGTCATTCTAGTTGTTTTGTGTTTGTTGCATGCAGTGTGTGTGAATGTGGGAAGAAGTTACTATGAATAAACCAAGGTTAGCTTACTTGTACATGGAATCACTATTTTTTCTAGCATTAATCTCATTTTTCCCATTATCACACTGTGTATTCAGCTGTAATTAAAAGGATGCATGTGAGTGGATCAAACAGTTGGAAATGTTAATGAGGGAACCCCTAAACTCTCGGAAGATTCCTTGGACCTAGAAATTCTAATGTTTTCCCAATCCACAAAGGTGGCAGCAAATTAGGGGGTAGATAACTATAGGACAGTGAGTTTGACTTCTATGGCAGGAAGACTGGAATCTATGGTGAAGGATATTATTCAGGACCATCTCAACAAGAATGATAGTCTAAATAAATCCCAGTATGGGTTTGTTATTGGGAAGTCATGGTTGACCATTCTGGTAAATTACTATAATATAGTCCTTAAGCATTTGGATGTAAGTAACAATTTTGACATTATATGTCTAGGCTTTAGTAAAGTTTTTGATGCTGCCCTTGTGCAAGGCTGCTATATAAACTGGAAGAAGTTGGAGTTACTGCTAAGATCCTACTGTGGATTTCAAGCTGGCTAAAAGATAGGAAGCAGAAGGTTGTCATAAATGGTCTGGTCTTTGGGGAGGACCAGCATAATAAATTAGGAGGGGAACAACACTATCAGTGTTGGGTCCCCTCCTATTTCTACTTTTGGATAAATGATATTGACAAGGGTATCCAAGGTAAGCTGTCAAAAAAGTTACTAATAATTTGAAGGTGGTTAACAATTGAGCCAGACCATGTTGCTTCAAAAAGACTTGGATCAATTGCATATATGGTCTGAAAAATGTCAACTGAAATTTAATTCTTCTAAATTTTGTAAGGCTATGCATTTGGGCAACATCCTGGAATTGTGTATTACTAGGTGGCAGATGACTCTCATCAGCCATTGAGATACCACCACTTTACTTATTGGAGGCTTGAAGTGGTGGAAAACATTTTAGTCTCCAGAGCTAAGTTCCGGGCAACCCTTCCCCATCTCTTCCATCATGCAGCATGACTGATGACTTTTGAGGTTATGATGGACATCATGACGAGATCCAATTTTCCTTACATTTTGAGGGGTACAGCTCTAAAATGGTGTTCGCAGGCCGGCCGCTAGTTAGTACACCGGACCGAACCTATTGTTAACTCTCTAGGAAGCTTCCGGATCAGCTAGTGTATAATCTTGCTACCTCTACTCTGCCAGATAGTGACTGCAGGGAGTCTGAGTAGTTTGTATGCGGGGGGCATTATCGAGGCCACTTTATGTCAAGCAACTGGGTATATTCTTACCATGCGTAAGCCATATCCAAAAATTTCATTACTTCATACAGCATGTCCACCCCCACTTGAGGACGAGAGTTGCCGGTGCGGACGTGCCTTTCTGCCGCTCTTGGAACAGAGAAGTTTTTTCTGATTTATTTTCTGCTTTATTAGTTTAAATTGACATATTAACTTATTTTCTAGAGTAGTTTTATATTCCTAGTTACGGTACTTAAGTTTAAAGTAACTTAGATAGAGATTTTGTAGGTATTACTTAGTATCGGAAAGGGTATCAAATCCACGTGTTTACCGTTCGTAAATAGCCGCCATTGTTACGGGAAAATTAATCAGTAAAATCTATTAATCTTGTCGAACTTCATTGGCAATTAAATTGTACTTTTAACTATACATATAACCACTTGGGTTACGTAACATAAATAATTAGTAAAAATAAATAATTAATACATAACTTGATACGGAAGTTATATAAAGGGATTCCGTAGATAACACTCGTTACTGAAACATAAATATTTCGTAGATAACTCGTTACTGAAACATAAATATTTGTAGATTTCGTAGATAACACTCGTTACTGAAACAAATATTTCGTAGATAACACTCGTTACTGAAACATAAATATAGCGTTATAACTGTGTTGACATACAAGTTTAGGATTTAATTTTATACTGAAATTGAAATTTTATTGAAAGTAAATCGAAATCATGACTCAAACCAGAGCAGCAAAGCAAAAGGCTCATGCTAATGGGAGTGCTGTGGCTCAGGGGAGAACTGAGAGGGGCAGTTGCCCTCTGAATCACAGCCTTTTAAGATGCACTATTTGCTTGATGTTTGCGGAGCAGTCAGGTATGGGACATGATACTGCCATGGGGGATGTCTTTGTATGTGTGCGATGCAAGGAGTGTAAGGAAATCAGGCGACAACTCAGCGTTGTTATGGGCCTATACGAGAGCTTGAAGGACAGGGTGGATGCCCTCGAAGGATTACAAGTGAGGGGCCCATCAAGCTCTCACCTGCCCACACCAATGCCAGAGCTTGCACTTGGTCATCGCGCAACACAGCGGCAACCCCCAAGGCAGAATGCGCTGGTCCCAAAGGAACTAGTAGTTGTTGGTGACTCTATTGTCAGGGAAACGGGAAACATGCTTTGTAAAAAGGATAGGTGGAACAGGACCAGGTATGTCTGCCAGGGGCAAAGATTGATGACGTTGTAGAGCGGATATCATCTTTTAAGGGCCAAAAGGTGATATAGTTGTACACGTTGGAACTAATGATATTAAGAGTAGGAGACCGGCGGAATTACTTAACAAGTACAGGTCACTGATGAAAAAAAGCCATGAATTAGGGTTGAATTTGAAAGTGTCTGCAATTCTGCCCAGACACGATAGGAGGGAGTATATGATGAGAGCCCTGTCAAGATTGTGCAGGGCTCAAGGGGTAGAATTTTTTTCAGCCTGGTCTGTACTTGTTAACAGGAGAGACTGCTTCTACAGGGATGGGATACACTTAAATAGAAAGGGTGCAAGAATGTTTGCTGATGCTATCGAGGCAGTGTTAGGTGGGCCGGAAAACTGCTAGATTGGGGGGATACAAGGACTAATAGATTAACAGTAGCCACTGGCAGAGATGAAAGTGATTCTTGCACTGCTTCTATTGGAATGAGCAGCAGCCTGGAAAATAAGATGCAGGATATTACAGAGACTGCTGGGAATCATGGGGGTACAAGTAAACACGTGGGTTGTGTTAGGGTGGCTAAGAGGAAGAGCAGGTGCATGTATACTTGCGTGTACACCAATGCTAGGAGTTTAGTAAATAAATTTGATGAATTTGAGTTATTGCTCAAAACATCAAAGGCAGATATTGTTGGGATTTCAGAGACATGGTGTCACATAGATATAAGGAATGCAGAACTGGAATTTGGGGAGTACAATGTCTACAGAAAGTATAAACAGGATAGGAAGGGAGGAGGGGTTATGCTATTAGTTAAGAAACACATAAAATCCAAGGAAGTGAAGCCAGTCGACATCGCTGGACAGTGCAGTGTCGAGTCAGTTTGATGTGAAATAAGCATTGGGAGATCAAAATTGAGAGTAGGAGTGTGCTATAGGCCTAATGAATCTGATGAGTATGATATGAAACTGTACAGAGAAATAGAGTGGGGCAGTAAATCAGAGAGTCTTATAATGGGGGATTTTAATTTCCCAGATATTGACTGGAATTTGGGGGCTGGTCACTCACACACTAGCAAGGCTTTTGTGGATTTATTGGATGATTGTTTTCTACATCAGCATGTTTGGGAGGCAACTACAGGGAGTAATACTCTTGATTTGATTATCAGTAGTGATTCTTCATGCATTTAAGAATCTGCAGATAAATGAACCACTAGGTGGCAGTGATCACAGTGTTCTGAAGTGGGAGTTACTCAAAGAGGTAACTACCATTGGGGGTAAAGGGAAGGGGTATTGCTTTCGTAAAGGTGACTACGATGGACTGAGACAGTATTTAAATTCTATACAGTGGGATCAACTGATGATGTTACCAACAGCAAATTCAAAATGGGAAGCATTCAAAGAACTTATCTTGCAAGCTACTACGCTTTACATACCAACTAAGAAATATTGTTCAAGGTTTAGGCCTAAATAGATGTCAGATGAACTAATGAGGCATATGGCAGAGAAGAAAAATGCATGGGATACATACAAATTAACACGTGACACAGACGCCTATGATAGATACAAGTTGATCTGTAACCAAGTTACAAAGGAGGTTAGGCAGGCGATGGCAGATTACGAGAGATCCTTGGCAAGGGATGCAAAGAAAAACAGCAAAGAGTTCTTTACTTATGTAAACTCTAGAAGGAAGGGGATGAATCAGATTGGTCCACTTGATATCGATGGGTCAACTGTTGATGACCCTGCTCACGTAGCTAACAAACTAAATGAATATTTTGCATCGACATTCACACATGAGGAGTTATTCAGCGAGGGGAATGCCAGAGGTGTATTCAACTCTAGCAGTAAGCTAGAGAATCTTGTAATAATTGAGAGTAAAGTGGAGGAGAAATTGTTGAAGATAAACACAAGAAAGGCACCTGGGGTGGATGGGATCTATCCAGTTATATTAAAGGAGGCAGCAAAGGAAGTAAGCAAACCCTTAGCCATAATTATGAGAGCTTCCTTGGACTCAGGGGAGGTACACATGGACTGGAGATGTGCAAATGTGACCCCAATTCACAAGAGAGGATCAAAGGCTGACACAAGTAATTATAGACCTGTGAGTTTAACTTCTGTTTCCAGAAAATTAATGGAGGCACTGGTTAAAGAAGCACTGCACGATCATCTAGACAAGACTTCAGTTATAGCTCAGATACAGCATGGTTTTGTTAAGGGGAAGTCTTGCCTGACCAATTTGATTGGATACTATGATGCAGTCACAAAAGAACTGGATGCAGGGAATAACTTTGATATTATATACTTGGATCTTAGAAAGGCTTTTGATACTGTTGCAAATGGAAGACTGCTGCACAAATTGGAGCAGTGTGGCATTGGAGGCAAATTGCTGCTATGGATAAAGGGGTGGTTGAGGGGGAGAAGACAGAGAGTGGTAATCAATGGACACTGCTCATCGTGGACTAACGTTATTAGTGGAGTCCCTCAGGGTTCAGTATTGGGTCCTTTATTGTTCTCTGTATTTATAAATGATATTGATGATGGTATATCAAGCTTAATGTCCAAGTTTGCAGACGATACGAAGGTTGGCAGGGTTGTCAAGGACACTACTGACACTATGCTGCTGCAACAGGATCTGGAAAGGTTGAGCAGATGGGCTGAGAGGTGAGAGGTGGCAAACGAAGTTTAACATTGACAAATGTAAAGTACTACATATGGGGAACAGCAACCCCAGAGCAACGTATCAACTCTGTGGTACTACACTGACAGTGGTAGAGAATGAAAGGGACCTGTGGGGTGGTTGTGCAGGCAGATATGAAGTTCTCTGTACAGTGCAGACGGGCTGCAAGAGTAGCTCATGGTGTATTGTCAATGATATATAGGAATTTTTCTAGCAGGGATAAGGAGGTGAGTATTCCCTTGGAAAAGGCAATGGTCAGGCCACACCTAGAGTACTGTATACAGGCCTGGAGGCCTCATTTCAAGAAGGATGTAGAGCTGCTGGAACGAGTACAGAGAAGAGCAACAAGATTAGTGAATGGAACAAAGGGGTGCTCTTACGAAGAAAGGCTTAAGTTTTGCGAATTACAGTGTCTGGAGACTAGGCACCAGCGAGGTGATCTGATAGAGGTGTACAAAGCCTTGAATGGTTTGAGCATGCTCAATGCTGATGGGATTCTTCCTCTTGCCCAGAATAATCACCTGAGAGGGCATAAGTTCAAATTGAGGAAAGACAGATGTAGGATAGTTGTGCGGAAATTTGCCTTTAGCCAGCGGGTGGTTGGTAGGTGGAACAGACTTCCATCACTTGTCGTGGAAGTTGATAGCCTAAATAAGTTTAAGGCTCAGCTGGACAGGTATTTCGAACGAACAGAGGAGTGAAGTGGAAGTGGTTATTTTTTATTTATTTTTTTACTTTATTTTTTTTTGGCTGATGCTGCATAAGCTTGCTTTCTTGCATCAAATGCCTCTACTAATGCTAATACACCATGAATTGTCAAACTAATAGAGAGTAAGCTTATCAGCGAAAATATCTAAACCTACCAAACACTTCCTAGTTCACTTCACAAATATACGTGGTCTCAGTTCTAATCTCGACGATGTCCATTTACACCTGCAGTCTGCCAAACAAACCCCATGTACTTCTTCTCACAGAATCTCAGTTATCGGTTGATTATTCACTGTATGATTCCTTTTGCCTCAAAGGTGGTACTTATGCATATGTCTGTTAAGATATTCCCGGTCAGAGACTTAGTAATTTGGAATCTCCTCTTTTCGATCTTCTCTGCTTTAAAATCTCTCTACCTCATTCTGTCAAATTCATCCATTGTCTCTACAGTTATCCCAACTCCACTAATTACTTTGAGCTCTTTGACTTCCTCTTTTTGCAACTTGACTTTCTCCAGTCCAATTTTCCTTCATGATTCTAATGTTCACAACTCCAGCTGGTTTCCATTTTCTAGTCACACCGACCCAGATGGACGAGATGCTGAGGCTTTTGCAATTACTAATCAAATTGCACAGATTGTTCATTTACCTACAAGAATACTGGACAATCCTAACCATACAGCCAACACACTTTCTCACGAACAACCCCTCTGAGTACACAGTCGAAAGAGTGGTCCTTTAGTCACCTCAGATAACAACTTGGTGATTGTCTCTTCTCCAATGGAGCCTTTATCTCATGGCTATTCCCAACCTTGTGTTGTTTGGCATTACAAGAATGCAAAATGGGATCACCTGCGAGATTTCTTTTCCTTAGTCTGATTACTGTTTCAAAACTCCTGATGTCAATTTGCTCAGATTGTGTCAGTGAAATTATTCTTGTAGGAATGGAATCCCTTATTCCATACTCCACTTTAAAATCTCATCCTTTATTTAACCTTGGTTTTCCAATAAATGTGCTAGCTAAGGCTGTTCAAGAGAAGAATGTTGCATATCGTAATTGGCTTGTTTCCAATTCTTCAGTTTCATTTTCTGCCTACACCAAAGCTCGCAACAACTGTAAAGCATTTATTAATCAGTCCTAACTTGATTTTGAATGGGCTAAGAGTAGAAAACTTGCTTCTTGCCCTATTGGTAGCCGAGCATTCTGGTCTCTTGCCAGATTGTTAGGGTCCCATCCGAGGTTATTTAGTCCAGTCAGTTTGGATGTGCATTTGTGATTTTATTTTGGTCCTTCTGATATGAAGTCGGATCCCTGCGGGTTTGATTTGTTCTGGTGGTCCTTAGTGGTGTCAAACTGTTTTTCAGATTACAGGCAGCTTTGATGGGTACTTGCATTCTCTTCATTGAAGGCCTCTTCACTGAAAAGGCCCTGAGCAAATTTTGTTAGCGCTTTGTAGCTGTCTTCTTCCAGGATGACGTGTTCCTGGTTTTGCAGTGTGAATCGAATTTCAGTGATGAGCCAGCAGCGTAGATCTTTCCTGAAGCTTTCGGAGACTGCTGTCTTCGAAACAGTGTTTAAGAAGGAGACAGCAGTCTCCAAAAGCTTCAGGTTTTATCACTTTTAATCCAGTTTATTTTAGATAATTTTATTGCTTCGGTATATTTTTAACGTTTTATCGTAGTTTATTTTATCGTAATTTATTGTAATATTTTAGTCTTCCGATAGTGTATCACATTATTTTATTATATTTATAGTAAAAATTTTTTATTCCTTGGCTGGTGTTTTTCTTTAATTATTGCAGTATACACTACGTATTTCTGGCCCTTTTACAGTGGTAGTGTTCTTCACAGAGATACGAGGCAGAGATGAACTGACATTCTAGGTGCCGCACATTACAAAAACATGTCACAAAAATAACATAAGTCAACTCGCCAACCCAATAGAAATCCAGTGGACTTGATATTTTAACAGAAATATTCAAAATACGCCACTAAATTTTAACATTTTGAAAAGCACTGAAAAAACGTGCGTCTGGCCAGTACTTGGTCAGCGAAACTGCTCACTACTAGGGGGTGCGGGACGAAAAGTTGAGTGTAACGATATCATTCGATAGTTGAGGGAATAAAGATTCGTCAGTGACCTTCAGATAGCATGCCGCACCACACGCGTGGCAGTGGGGGATCCGCCGTGCTTCGGAAACTTTCCCCCAGTATAACTTGACACTCGGTCGTGGTACAATGCTCGTTTTAGTGTCAATCAACAGCTCTCGTCAATATCTATCGGTTTAATGTGAAATAATTAAATTTAAATACAATGTTGGTGAAGACAGTGTGGATTGAAGTTGAAAAATTTTAGAAATTTCACAATGTCCGCCTATACTCGCCGGAAAGCAAGCCAGAAATATGTCGAATACATATAACGGAAAAGAGCAACTTGTTAGCTTTCCAATAATACCCCAATATCTGGGTCGGAACGAATAAGGAAATATCAGGAGCAAAAAAAAACATGGAAGCGGCGCAGCACGTGGCTGACAGCAGCGCACAAACCCATGGATGTAAATGACGTAAGTGACTATGCCACAGCTTCGGAAGTTGGATTGGACGAGATGGATGTGGATTTCGGAAGATCGGTGACAATGGAAGACCATCGGAGGTCAGCGAGTGAGCGTTTCGAGAGCACGTTTGTGAACAATCCATTTGGTCATAAATGCGATGTGTGTGACAGACTATGGTTTCTGCAAAGTCAAGACCTGAAGCCAGTGAAGTCAAAACGCATGCTACTGCTCCATAACACGTTCCCAGGCGAAGTAGTTCCAGATTTCAAGTTGTGCAGTGCTTGAAGAAAATCACTAAACAGCAATAAGATTCCAAACTTGTTGTGATCGAACAGTTTCAAGAATTTCACCAAAGCCCAGCGGACTGCCACCGTTAGACCCGATCAGTGCACTGCTGATTTCACCACGTCGATAACACTTGTATTGATCTGACTTTCGCCAGAAACTTGGATGTATCTTGTCTACCATTTGTATCTTATTTCTCTTATCACAGACCTATGATAAATAAAACTGTAATCGATTATTAAACTTGTTTTCATTTATTTACACTTCCCAACACATATATAATCCGCTGTCGTAGTGTGTTCCAGTAAAATTCCTCCGGCCATACTCCAACACAGTCATGCCCGATTTTTCTTATGAAAACCCAAACACGAGAGATATTATAACCTATAGTACTTAGTACTGTGCTTGAGTTGGAGATTGAGAAGACGAAAGAAGATATTTGTTGACATTATACTTGAACTTTTGTAGACTGTAATTTCCAGGAAATACATATGAAGGAAGGTTGTTCCAGAAAATGGCAGTTGAATGAATAAACGAGGAAGATGAAAGTTGGTTCTGTGAGTTTGAAGTTGGACAGAAAATGGATGTTGGCTTGTTTTGAAAGAGAGAGGGAATTATAAAAGCCAATTCAGAAGAACAGTGCCTGTGGAAGTATCTGTAGAAAAGGCATGCAGCAGAAACAGAATGTCTACGAGACAGTGAGTGGAGACACTCTGTTAGAGAGAAGTCATTAATTAACCTAACTGCCCTCTTCTGAATGGAATCTAGAAGCCTGATAGGTTTTAGAGGCACCGCCCAAGATGTGGGAACAATATTCCATGGTAGGGCAGATTTGCGATTGGTACAGAGTGAACTGCTGTTCGGAAGAAAAGTAACGCTGAGAGCGAAAGAGAAAACCAAGTTTTTTAGATGCAGAGGAAGCAATATTTGTAATGTGCTTGTGCCGAGAGAGATTAGAAGTCAGGGTAATCCCCAAAAAAGATATCATTTTGCTTAGAAATTGGAGTGTCACCAAACATAAGCATAGAAGCAGAAGAATCCTTTTTGTGGGATATAAGACAAGACTAAGTTTTAGAAGAATTGAAATCAACTAAGTTGCATTTGCCCCAATGGAAAATTACCTGGAGATCGGCATTTACGGAATTGGTAGCGGATATTCGAGAAGTTGAAGTTGATTGAGCAGGGCAAGGTTTCTCATAATGGAAAGTGGAATGCAACTTGCAATCATCGGCAAAACTATGGATGGGATTTCCAGTCAATAGAAGAAGGTCATTATTATACAAGAGGAAAAGAGTGGGGACACCAGCATTAGTGGAAAAGTTAGAAGACAGAGAGCCATCTACCATCACCCTCAGTGAGCGATCAGAGATAAAACTGGATAACCAATAGCAAAAAACAGTTGGCAAACCATACGATGGAAGCTTGTTTAGGAGACCTTTATACCAAACACGATCGGCATAAAGTACCTAGTTTCTTAAACTACCTAGAAACACAGTTTCTAGGTAGTTTAAGAGTTGGCGGTTAATTGATTTCACCATTACTTCAGAAAAAGTAGAAGTAATTGCAATGGGATGATAATTTGGTGGGAGGGATTTGTCACCCTTTTTAGGAACTGGCTGGATTTGAGCAAATTTCCAAGCGAAAGGAAAAACACCTTTGGAATAAGAAAGTGAAAAAAGGCGGCAACAAACAGGAGTAAGTTCAAGAGCACAGGTTTTCAGAACAAGTGGAGAAATACCATCATGGAGCTTTCCTAGCATCAAGATTCATCAAAATCCTTGTTACATCCTTTTAACGGAAGACCACAGGAGGTATTCATTGGAGCGTGTTGGGAATGGTGAGAAGTGTTTTACCAAGATCATTGATACAGGAGTTGGAAGGAAAAGGGGATGCTAGCAGGTCAGATTTATCCATGGCTGAAGTGACAACAGAAACACCTGGTTTTGACAGAGGTGGGAACAGAGAAGGGCAAAAGTTGCGGCCAACAGCTTTGGCAAGAGACCAGAATGCTTGGCTACAATTAGAGCAAGAAGCAAGTTTTCTACTGTTAGCATCGTGAATCTAGTTTGGACTGATTAATAACTGCTTTACAATTGTTGCGAGCTTTGGTGTAGGCAGAAAATGAATCTGAAGATTTGGAAACAAGCCAATTACGATATGCAACGTTCTTCTCTTGAACAACCTTAGCACATTTATTGGAAAACCAAGGTTTAGATAAAGGACGAGATTTTATAGTGGAGTGTGGAATAAAGGATTCCATTCCTACGAGAATAATTTCACTACACAATCTGAGCAAACGTTGACATCAGAAGTTTTGAAACAGTAATCCGACCAAGGAAAAGAAAAGAAATCTTGCAGTTCATCCCATTTTGCATTCTTGTAATGCCAAACAATACGAGGTTGGGAATAGTCATGAGATAAAGGCTCCATTGGAGAAGAGACAATCACCAAGTTGTGAACCAAGGTGCCTAAAGGACCTCTCACTTCGACTGTGTACTTAGAAGGGTTGTTTGTGAGAAAAGGATCAAGCGTGTTGGCTGCAGGGTTAGGACTGTCCGGTATTCTTGTAGGTAAATGTAGTGGTAGATGACTTTCATCGACCGGTGAAATACCACCACTTTGCTTATTGGAGGCTTGAAGTGGTGAAACCCATGTTTAGTCTCTAGAGCAAAGTTTCCGGTATCCCCCTCCCCCCATATTTCTCCTTCAACCCATGCACGGTACTAAGTACTATAGGTTTTGATACCTTTCGTGTTTGGGGTTTTCATAAAAAAAAAAAAAAAAAAAATGAACAATCTGTGCAAGGTCATTAGTAATTGCAAAAGCCTCAGCATCTCGACCAGCTAGGTAGGTGTGACTAGAAAACGGAAAATTACCTCACTGTTAGGAAAGTTGGACTGGAGAAGGTCAAGTTGCAAAGAGAGGAAGTCAAAGAGCTCCAAGTGATTAGTGGAGTTGGGAGAATGGTAGAGACAACAGATGAATTTGACACAATGAGGTAGAGAGATTTTAAACCAGTGAAGATCGCAACAAGAAGATTCCAAATTACCAAGTCTCTGACAGGGAATATCTTAATGGACATATGCACAAGTACCACCTTTCAGGCGAAGGGAATCATACAGCGAATAATTTGGGCAACTGAGATGAGCAGTGTTCGAAGCAACCGATAACTGAGATTCTGTCTGAAAAAGTACATGGGGGTTTGGCAGACTGCAAGTGGAAATGGTTGAGATTAGAATTGAGACCACATATATTTGTGAAATGAATAGGAAGTGTTTGGGAGGTTTAGATCTTTTCGTAAATAAGCTTACTCTATTAGTTTGACAATTCATGGTGTATTCAATAGTAAGAAAAAGTGGATGGGACATGCTGTATGAAGTAATGAAATTTTTGGATATGGTGTACACATGGTAAGAATATACCCAGATCCTTGACATAATGTGGCCTCGACAATGCCCCCCCCCCTGCATACACATTACTCGGACTCCCTCCAGTCACTATCTGGCAGTGTAGAGGTAGCTGATCAGGAAGCCTCCTAAAGAGTTACCAATAGGTTCGGTCTGGTGTAGTAACTAGCGGCCGCCCTGGAATACCGTTTTAGAGCTGTACCCTCGAAATGTAAGGAAGATTGGATCTTGCCATGATGTTCATCATAACCTCAAAAGTCATCAGTCATACTGCATGATGGAAGAGATGGGGAAGGGTCGATCAGTACTTAGCTCTGTAGACTAAACATGGGTTCTACCACTTGAAGCCTCCAATAAGCAAAGTGGTGGTATTTCACCGGTTGAGGAGAGTCATTTACCACCTAGTATTGCCTGGTAACACAGAGGGGTGGCATTCCTCCATGTGGTGTGGGTGTCACACCTCGATCCATGCACAGTGGGTGACCACCTGGGTGGTCACCCACAGTGTGCATGTGCATGGAGGTTATACCCAGGGTTACTAACAATCCCACCATCGTGAAGGTGCAAGCAAAGGATTTGACTGTCACAGACTGTCCGGACTTCGCCAAAATTGGGTCCACTTGACTTGAATGTCACCCAAATATCAGTTCCATCAGTGTTTTGGACTTCCAGGTTGCAAGTACAGCTTGTCTGGAATATTTGAGAGAATGTCTGTGACAACCTCAAGGACCCATTTGGTGCTGGGCCCATTGCTGTTTTTCAATGTTTGTTAATGATATTGATAAAGGCATATCAAGCTTAATGTCAAGGTTTGCAGATGTTGTCAGGTCGGTTAATGTACTCAGAGAATTCCATTGTATCAACTAAAAAAATTAGGCAGATAGACTAAGAAATGGCAACCGAAGTTAAATATTGACAAATGCATGATGCTGCATAATAGATAGTCCCAGGAATCCCATATCAACTGTGTGGTACCACTCAGGTTAGTGGAAAATGAAAAAGACCTGGGGCAAGTCTTTATGCAGTCAGATATGATGTTCTCTGAGCAATGCAAATGGGCTTCTAGGCCAGCTCATGGGGTTTTGTCAGTGATATTCAGAAATTTTGCCAGCTGAGATAAGGAGGTGATTATTCTGTTGTATAAGGTGATGGTTAGACTACATTTGATTACTGTATACAGGTCTGGAAAACTCATTTTAGAAAGTATGTGAATCTGTTGGAGTGAGTGCAGAGGAAAGCAGCAAGTTTAGTGAACGGAGAAGAAAAAGGTACTCTTAGCAAGAAAGGCTTCAGTTCTGCAAACTGCAGCATCTGAAAACTAGGCACCTGCAAGGAAATTGATTGAGGTGTTTAAGGCTTTGAATAGATTAAGTTCAATATTAATGGCAACCATACTCTTCCTGAGATAAAAGACATTAAGGGGACATACACACAATAAGGGAACTTGAGGAAGGATGGTTGCAGGATAGGTGTGAAATTTGCTTTCATCCAAAGGGTAGTTTATTGTTGGAAAAAACATTCATCTGGTATTGTGGAAGTGGCTGGTTTGAATAAACTTAAGGATGAATTAGACAAACTATTGGTGGGGATAGAAGGGTTTTCTTTTTTTTTTTTTTTTTATTATTGGCTGATGCTTCCTTGTATCATTTCCCCATTACTAATACTAACTTATAGTAATTTAGACATTAAACTTGATATGCCTTCTTCAAGGGCCCAGTATTGAACCCTGATGTTCTCCACTAATAACATTAGTCCATGAAAAGCAGTGGCCATTAATTACATAGGGATGGTTGAGTTGTCTCCTACAACTCAACCATCCCTTTATCCATAGCAGTAATTGTCTCTAATTCCACACTGCTATAATTTGTACAGCAATCATTCATGTACAACTGTATCAAAGCTTTACGGAATCAAAGTAAGAAATGTCAAAATTAATTTTTGTATCTGATTGCTTGGAAACTACCTCATAGTGGATTTATAAAAGGGAAATTATATTTGGCCAGATTGTCCAAATAAGATCTCCCTTTAATAAATTTAAGCTGTGATTACCATATAACTGCATTACTGTCAGGATGATACTGCATTACTTCTTTAACCACTGACTCCATTATTTTCCCTGGCACAGAAGTCAAGCTTACAAATCTTCATTACTCACTCTTTCTTTTGATCCCCCTTAGGTAATAGGAGACATAAGCACATCTCCAATTTGTAGGAACATCCCCAAATTCATGGATGCTCTAATAGTTGTGGCTAAGGGTTTGCTTATCCAAGCCTACACTGAGGTATTTTTGCACTTGTGTGCAAAATAAATTTTGGTGCTGCTTTCTTTTTTGTGAAATTTGAAACTAACCAATTTAAAATGTTCCAAACTCCTGAGTAATTAAATAAATGCTTAACTAAGTGAACACACATTACATTACAATTTAAATTATTCATTTTTAAAACAAACAGTTATTACATAAAAATGTACTTGAATATACAGGGTGTGTGAAAGTGTGCCAGGACCCATCTTGCTCAATATTAGGCTATTTGTTGTCTAGACCATTTTTGTAATGGAATCACAACATTGGTTCTGTGATGTTTGCTCTTCAGTATGTGCATTTAGCTATGAATGACGGGCTATGAGTGTGGGTGGGCCACATCTCATACTACAGCCATTATAATTGTTTATATTTTTGTTTCAAATAAAATCAGTGGAAATTTGATTTTAAGATGATTTTTTTTTTTTTTTTTTTGTAGTTCTGTCAAGACAGAGGGCCATGCACATCCTCTCTGTATGCACCATACTTGCAGTATTCAAATTCTTCATTCCCTATATCAGAGTGGCACCATGTTTCAATTTTTTTCTGTAATGTCTGCATTTAATGTCTTAACCAATACTTAATCAAATTTATTTATTTTTTATTTATACAGTACTCTACATGTATTTTTGATTTCTGTATTGGATACCAATATTTCACTGAAAAAAAAAAAATCTCCTTTCTGACTGCCCCTGCCCACTACTGTTTGCCCCTCCTCTGACTAGAGCTTTAGGAACTTATCTTACCCTTAATCTGGACCTGTTTGCTCTGTAAGGCCTGTCATTTTCATTGATGTAATTTGTGTTATTCTGAAATATTGTTTGTCTTCACATAAACAGTATTACAGAGACAGAGAATGTAAGCCCCTCTTGATAAGGGTTTGCAGGGCGTACCAGAGTCGGGCATAGGAATCAAGAACAGCTACTTTGTATACATTGAATCAAAACTAATAAACTGAAACTTATTACTTACATATATAGTAGTTCGCTTTGACGTCGCAAAATTCTATTCTTCTGGAACTGCAATTCTAGTAATTCCTTTTGCACATATCTGACACACAGACGGAGTCTGGGAGGGAGAGTCTGAGGAGCAGCAGCTCCAGGAAATAAAGCTTGTTTCACATGTTCAATATGTTCCACATAGCGAAGATTTTCATCACTCTCATGAACTACATAAAAAATGGACAAGTTAGCAGGCTGCAAGAAGCAATAAAGTAATCTTAATTTTAGGAGATAAATCCTTGTAAGGAGAAACTACTGGAAAATCAAGAGATCTGCTAGTAAAATTTTCATGAAGTATCATTTCTAACTTTAAAAATTTATAAGGAGAACATATGAAATATGCAAATCAGATTGTGACAAGCAAACAAAAAAAAAAAAAAAAAAAAAAAAAATGTTTATGTACCATATTTGCTAGACAGTAAAATGCACTCAGCCTTAAGATGAGCTCAGATTTTAACGGAAGAATTTTGGAAAAATTATTTTATTGCGTATCTCTGAAATACAAATTTACGACTAAAGGTTTTTTTTTTTTTAAAAGAGGGCCAAAATGTCTTTCAGCTAACCTATTTTCATTTTCTTTGGCATAATTTTCAACCAACAGTTTGAAGTCAACAGTGTATGAAAACCTCTTCTGCCTTTTACCTATTTAAACCAGACTACAAATTCTTAATAAATTAAAACAACCATGCACAAAACACAGAAACATAAACTACTCTCATTCCCCCCACTGGTGACTCATTGATTTAAAGAATCTGTGACCATATCACAGATAAGGTCAATAAAATTAGCGTATTAGTATTAGCAAATAATGCAATAAAGCAAGCTTATACAGCATCAGCCAAAAAAAAAAAAAAAATAGGTTCAACTATCTATGAGTTATCGACCAAGTTAAAAAAACAGGTCGTTGAGTATAACAACTAGCAAGTCCAGCAAGGTGACCAAAGCAGTGTCTAACTTCCGTGTATAGATAAGTAGGTAAACATGGAGGTGATCACCACTGCATTGTTGACAGACAAAGAGAAACCGAAGGCTAAAACAGAGGAGCTTGATTTGAGGGCCGCATTATTTGATGATCTGGTAAGGGAAAAGGAAACCTTTTCCTCTTTTACAGTCAGAGAATAAAAATTCTTATGCTGACAAAGTGAGAATGTATAGTGATTCAGTTGTTAATGATGTGGATCAGACAAAATGAGACTTGAGACCTTCAAGCTGTGGTGCTGGCGCAGGATAGAAAAAATTAAATGGACTAAAAAAGTGTCAAATGTGGAAGTATTAAGACATGTCTAAGAACAAAGGAAAATTCTAGGTAGAATAAGATCAACTGGACTCAAATGGGTGGGCTACATGATTAGCATTAGCATTAGTAGAGGCATTTGATGCAAGAAAGCAAGCTTATGCAGCATCAGCCAAAAAAAAAAATAAATACATAAAAAATTTTAAAAAAATTAAAAAAAAAAGAATCCACTTCCACTTTACCCCTCTGTTTGTTCAAAATACCTGTCCAGCTGAGCCTCAAACTTATTTAGGCTATCAACTTCCAAGACAAGGGATAGAAGTCTGTTCCACCAACCAACCACCCGCTGGCTAAAGGCAAATTTCCGCACGTCTATCCTACATCTGTCTTTCCTCAATTTGAATTTATGCCCTCTCAGGTGATTATTCTGAGCGAGAGGAAGAATCCCATCAGCATTGAGCATGCTCAAACCATTCAAAGCTTTATACACCTCTATCAGATCACCTCGCTGGTGCCTAGTCTCCAGACACTGTAATTTGCAAAACTTAAGCCTTTCTTCGTACGAGCACCCCTTTGTTCCATTCACTAATCTTGTTGCCCTTCTCTGTACTCGTTCCAGCAGCTCTACATCCTTCTTGAAATGAGGCCTCCAGACCTGTATACAGTACTCTAGGTGTGGCCTGACCATTGCCTTTTCCAAGGGAATAATCACCTCCTTATCCCTGCTAGAAAAATTCCTATATATCATTGACAATACACCATGAGCTACTCTTGCAGCCCGTCTGCACTGCTCAGAGAACTTCATATCTGCCTGCACAACCACCCCCAGGTCCCTTTCATTCTCTACCACTGTCAGTGTAGTACCACAGAGTTGATACGTTGCTCTGGGGTTGCTGTTTCCATGTGTAGTACTTTACATTTGTCAATGTTAAACTTCATTTGCCACTTCTCAGCCCATCTGCTCAACCTTTCCAGATCCTGTTGCAGCAGCATAATGTCAGTAGTGTCCTTGACAACCCTGCCTACCTTTGTATCGTCTGCAAACTTTGACATTAAGCTTGATATACAGAGAGAGAGAGAGAGATAATCTTTAATGCCCTTCACGGCCAAAAAGCCAGGGGTTTACATTTTTACAGAATCCCGAAACGTCCGGGAAAATAGAACAATTAATTTACAAAAACAGGTAATTTTACAAAAGAAAACATATTTTTATACAAAGGAGAGAACTCCTTACGAGAGTTAGGTCTGATTGAGCTGGCTTAACATCGAGATAAGAGCACCAGCTCAATCAGACGGGAACAGATGCAAGGTACACATATCATTGCTGATTAGTCCTAGTAGACGTAATTTTTTTCCTGTAAGTCCGGTCAACAGCGAATTTGTTCAGGTCGGCGTCAAGTGCCTGGGTTTGCTTGAACATCTGCTGAGGGAGGAACCTGTCCGAGAGATGGAGTCTCGCTGAATGTGAGTAGAGCTCGGGATTGGCCCTAAGGGCAGCAGGGGGAATCCTCCAGCCACAGGTATCCCAGAATGAAGGTGTTGCGATTATGCCTGTTATCATCTTGACTGTTGCTAGGAGGCGTTGGTCGTCGATTAAGGTGGGAAGCCGTGGAATCCCGAGAGAGTTGGCAAGCTGCGTGGTATGAATCAGAGCTGGAAGGTTGTGCTTCCTGTTGGCCCACTTTAGGAGCCAGAATTCTGTGGCAAAGAGTGGTTTCTTTATTGATGGTGCCGCTGACGCCCAAATTTCAGCAGCATAGAGTAAAGGTGGATACCATCATCAATATCATTTATGAATACAGAAAACAATAATGGACCCAACACTGAGCCCTGAGGGACTCCACTAATAACATTAGTCCACGACGAGCAGTGTCCATTGATTACCACTCTCTGTCTTCTCCCCCTCAGCCACCCCTTTATCCACAGCAGCAATTTGCCTCCAATGTCACACTGCTCCAATTTGTGCACAGTCTTCCATGTGCAACAGTGTCAAAAGCCTTTTCTAAGATCCAAGTATATAATATCAAAGTTACTCCCTGCATCCAGTTCCTTTGTGACTGCAGCATAGTATCCAATCAAATTGGTCAGGCAAGACTTCCCCTTAACAAAACCATGCTGTGTCCGAGCTATAACTGAAGTCTTGTCTAAATGATCCTGCAGTGCTTCTTTAACTAGTGCCTCCATTAATTTTCCTGGAACAGAAGTTAAACTCACAGGTCTATAATTACTTGTGTCAGCCTTTGATCCTCCTTTGTGAATTGGGGTCACATTTGCACATCTACAGTCTGTGGGTACCTCCCCTGAGTCCAAGGAAGCTCTCATAATTATGGCTAAGGGTTTGCTTACTTCCTCTGCTGTCTCCTTTAATATAACTGGATAGATCCCATCCACCCCAGGTGCCTTTCTTGTGTTTATCTTCAACAATTTCTCCTCCACTTTACTCTCAGTTATTACAAGATTCTCTAGCTTACTGCTAGAGTTGAATACACCTCTGGCTTTCCCCTCGCTAAATAACTCCTCATGTGTGAATGTTGATGCAAAATATTCATTTAGTTTGTTAGCTACCTGAGCAGGATCATCAACACTTGACCCATCGATATCAAGTGGTCCAATCTGATTCATTCCCTTCCTTCTAGAGTTTACATAAGTAAAGAACTCTTTGCTGTTTTTCTTTGCATCCCTTGCCAAAGATTTCTCGTAATCTGCCTTCTCCTGCCTAACCTCCTTTGTAACTTGGTTACAGATCAACTTGTATCTATCATAGGCTTCTGTGTCATGTGTTAATTTGTATGTATCCCATGCATGTTTCTTCTCTGCCATATGCCTCATCAGTTCATCTGACATCCATTTAGGCCTAAACCTTGAACAATATTTCTTGGTTGGTATGTAAAGCCTAGTAGCTTCCAAGATAAGTTCTTTGAATGCTTCCCATTTTGCATTTGCTGTTGGTAACATCATCAGTTGGTCCCACTGTATAGAATTTAAATACTGTCTCAGTCCATCGTAGTCGCCTTTACGAAAGCAATAACCCTTCCCTTTACCCCTAATGGTAGTTACCTCTTTGAGTAAATCCCACTTCAGCACACTGTGATCACTGTCACCTAGTGGTTCATTTATCTGCAGATTCTTAATGCATGAAGAATCACTGCTGATAATCAAATCAAGAGTATTCCTCCCTCTAGTTGCCTCCTGAACATGCTGATGTAGAAAACAATCATCCAATAAATCCACAAAAGCCTTGCTAGAGTGTGAGTGACCAACCCCCAAATTCCAGTCAATATCTGGGAAATTAAAATCTCCCATTATAAGACTCTCTGATTTACTGGCCCACTCTATTTCCCTGTACAGTTTCTTATTATTCTCATCAGATTCATTAGGCCTATAGCACACTCCTACTCTCAATTTTGATCTCCCAATGCTTATGTCACACCAAACTGACTCGACACTGCTTCCAATAGAAGCAGTGCAAGAATCTCTTTCACCTCTGCCAGTGGCTACTGTTAATCTATTCGTCTTTGTCTCCCCCCAAGCTAGCAGTTTTCCGAACCACCTAACACTGCCTCGATAGCATGACAGTGGACATCACTGTCCAGCGATGTCCACTGGCTTCACTTCCTTGGATTTTATGTATTTCTTAACTAATAGCATAACCCCTCCTCCCTTCCTATCCAGTCTATCCTTTCTGTAGACGTTGTACTCCCCAAATTCCAGTTCTGCATTCCTTATATCTGTGTGACACCACATCTCTGATATCCCAACAATATCTGCCTTTGATGTTTTGAGCAATACCTCAAATTCATTTACTAAACTCCTAGCATTGGTGTACCCGCAAGTATACATGCACCTATTTCTATTCTTAGCTACCCTAACACAACCCATGTGTTTACTTGTACCGCAATGACTCCCAGCAGTCTCTGAAATATCCTGCATCTTGTTTTTCAGGCGTCTGCTCATTCCAATAGAAGCAGTGCAAGAATCTCTTTCACCTCTGCCAGTGGCTACTGTTAATCTATTCGTCTTTGTCTCCCCCTCAAGCTAGCAGTTTTCCGAACCACCTAACACTGCCTCGATAGCATGAGCAAATATTCTTGCACCCTTTCTATTTAAGTGTATCCCATCCCTGTAGAAGTAATCTCTCCTGTTAACAAGTACAGTCCAGGCTGAAAAAAATTCTACCCCTTGAGCCTTGCACAATCTTTCCAGGGCCAAATTGATCGACAAGGCTCTCATCATATACTCCCTCCTATCGTGTCTGGGCAGAATTGCAGACACTTTCAAATTCAGCCCAGTGATTCGACATGGTGGTTTGCTTCTGGATGCCATGGAGGGAAGACCAAAAAATACCTTCATCAGGACATTGCTGGATGAAGCTGGACTTCAAAATTTTGAGGAACTAAAACAAATGGCACAGGAGAGACAAAGGTGAAGACAGCTCATCAGAGGAACAGACCAATCACAAGACTGAATTACCGATGATGATTAATCACAGAGAAAGAAAGGGTAATCTTTATGTGGTACCCCGTCCTATAGATCTTTGCTACAAGCAGTGATAGACAAGTGTAACTCCCACTTATTGCCCTGACAGTCTGCTAATTACCAGTGGCAAAGATGCAAAGAATGTTGCCAAGATGGAATACTGGTTACTCTGACATGCTGCTAATTACCAGTGGTTTGCATTAGAGTGAATGCTGTCTTTCCACCGACTAAAACTGGCAGATTTGCATAAGAGTACAGAAACACGAGGTACCATATTCTAGATGCCAAGAATGTCGCAAAGATCCATTGAACACTGGCTGCTTATTATTGGTGGTTTGTGTTATAGTGATTGATGTCTTGGTGCTGGTTTAAAATCAGGAACAGAGTCCCCCCCCCCGCATAGTTTTAAAATCGGTTAATAAATTAAAATTAGCACCAAAGGGGGTCTAAAAAAAAAAACTGTTTTCCTGATTTTAAACCAGTACCAAGAAAGGGAACCATTTCCAAATTTTAAACCAGCACTTTGGGGGACCAAAGGGGGAAAAAAAATGGTAAATTATGCATCCCGCAGTGCTGGTTAAAATCTGAAAAGTTTTCCACCCCCTTGGGGTTGGTTTAAAAACAGAAAACAAGTTTCAACCCCCCCATCCCCCCCGTCACTGGTTTTAAATCGTTTTCCAGTTTAAAAACAGCGCTTAGGGCTCTTCCCAATTTAACACTGGTAGCAAGATGGCACTGAATCTAATGCAAACCACCATTAATTAGCATGCTGTCAGTGCAACCAGTATGCCATGGATCTTGACAATATTCTTTGCATCTTTAAAAAAATGGGACCTGTGTTTCCATATACTCTAATGCAAACCTGCCGGCTTTAGTGGGTGGAAAGACTGCATTTACTCAAACGAAAACCACGTAATTAGTAGAATGTCTGAGCAACCAGAATCTTATGGATCTTAGCAACATCCTTGGCATCTGTAGAATATGGTAACCTGTGATTCAGTATACGCTGTAATGCAAACCTGTTGGTGGGAGGAGCTACACTCACAATCAAAGTATTAGGCCACATCTCCGCACAAATCTACGGAGGGGATAACATCTTGTAAACCTTAAGTGAAAGAAAAAATATTTTTTTTAATCATTTAAATTATGAAAAATCGAAAGTGCCTGAAATGTAACACACTGCTTACATTACCTAGCTTGTTCCACTTATCCACACCATTTCATTTAAAATACAAAAGCAAATGTAAATATATAACCTTTTACACTACAGTTGCCCTTAGCACATGAAGCGAAATACAATATGGGTTAATCTTTACAAAATGGTAACCACTACGTGGATCTTGGCGGAGGCATGGCCTAATATTACAGGTGTTATAACTTCTCCCACAGATTTGCATCAGATTGATGCCTGCTGGACCATAGGCATAATTAAGAGTGAATATGCAAATTAGTCCTAATTAACAGTGCAAAATTAATTCTTGAAAATTACCGGTGCTAATGGCATCTTTCTTAGTACTTTTGTTTTCAGTCTATAAAATTATGAAAATTGGTGTGTGGTGTTAATTTATGCAAATTAGTTAGTTAGTGCCAATCATTGGCCATCAATCTACATTGTGGTTACCACATTCTAAACATGCAAAGAATGTTGCAAAGATCCATGGGATACTGGCTTCAACAGGTTGCATAGAGAATACAAAAACAGTGGTTACCACAATCTAAAGATGCCACTAAGATATGCTGGATACTGCTTGCTCTGACTGGCTACAAAGTAGCAGTGGTTTGCATTAGAGCAAATTCCATCTGTCAATTTACTAAAGCTGGCAGGTTGCTGTAACTGTATACAGAAACATGGGTTACCACATTCTAAATACGAGAAGAAAGACTGCCTATAGCCGGCAGATAATGCTAAAAAACAAAACAGAATGAATAGACTTACCCATTGCCACCAGCCTGCAGACTTAATCACTTTCTGTTGGTTGGTAAAGAGTAATGACCCCTCACAAAAATTCAGTGGTTATGTCTTGCTTTTGATTGCACTCCATGAACCATATTACTGAAACACTGGTAACCACATTCTAAAGATATAAAGAATGGCTGACTAAAGCTAGCAAGCTATGCTAAAAAATGGAATCGATACATGTTGGGTAATAGTGGCATAGTGTTTGGTTTGTGGGCACCTCCGGTGGTTTCCCACAGCTGCACCATATACTCTGTGCAGTAAAACAGTACACTATGAAAGCCAGAAGTGTCAGTAGTGTGTTGGGTTGTGTTGTCATCTGACAACACAACATGGAGCCCCTGATGGGACTCCACGTTGCCCACCACTAATCTCTGGGAGGTAGCCAGGTAGTCCCAAAATCTCTGGCTGGTCTCTGCCAGGGTCACCTGAGCCTCCTGACAGAGGCCACAAACAAAAAAAAAAAAAAAAGAGAAAGAGAGTAGGAAAGTGAGGATACAGTTGAGGGGAGATAGGATGATGAGTAAGTGGTATTACCACTTTCAAAAATTCTTTGTTGATGTCCTTACATTCTTTGTGACTCAGTCTACTCATTGGCTGGCTTAGTCCTCTTACATTAAAATAGGAAGAGGCTATTTACAACCTCTTCCCATTTTAATGTGTTTGTTTGGCTCCTGATTAATGCTCACTTGCTTTTGAATGGGTTTGACTGGCTACCAATTCCTGCTCTTTTCAATGCTGATCTATTGTTTGACTCAGGAAATGCAAAGTGGTCAGTTGCATTTTTGTTACAGTGAAAGAAGCATGCCATGAACCTTCAGGAGAGATTGACTGCAAGATTTTTGTCTTTGTGATGGAATGGTGTATGAGTTTGGGTTTAATATCTTCCTAGCACAAGTGCCCTGAGTGTGGAAATATGATGTGATTGACTGAGCAAAAGAATATTAGATGGCTATGAATGAAGCTTAAAATGAGAGATCTGAATCCTCATGTGAAAAGGTCTACTGCGAAAGGAGTCTTGACTCTCAGAAAGCAAGTTAGGAATGACTACAGTGCTTCTTCTGGCCTATTAATGGATTCAGAAGATGCAGTGCAAATTTGTGTTGCATGAATTGGGTGTCAGTCCCAAGAGCGTGACTGACTAGAACCTTTGTCGAGAGGTGTGTGAGAGAAAGTTGTATGCTTGGTGGTGTGGTAGAGATTGATGAGAGCAAGTTTGGTAAAAGGAAGTATAATAGGGATAAGCGAGAGAATGGGAAATGGGTGTTTGGTGGTTTTGAGTGTGGTCTGCATGGCGTTTTTTTCAAGATCATTGAAAACAGAAGTAAAGAAGTCCTAGAATTAAGACTTTGTCCAGCACTACTACATCATCAGACTGCTGAAAGTCTTATGACTTTGTAGGGGATGAAGTTTTTTGGTATATCACTTGAACCATTCGCTTCATTTCAGCGATTGTGAAACAGGCGAGAACACCAACAGCATAGATGGTTCATGGAGTGCTATGAAAATACAAGTGCTGCGCTAGCCTGCACAACGGCACTTTGACTCTTATCTTGATGAATCTGTCTGGCGGAGAAGTCATAAACAGTGCCAAATTCCATAACCATGGAATTTCTGAAAGGGATCATTACTGTTTACCAAGAAAAAAGGAAATGATTAAGCCTGCAGGCCTGTGGCATCAGGCAAGTGTATTCATTCTATTTTTTAACATTACCTGCTGGCTATAAGCAGTCTTTCTTCTCATCTTTAGAATGATGTTACTTTAGAATGTTATTTTGCAGCCAGTCAAAACATGCAGTATCCCACTGACCTTAGTGGCATCTTTAGATTGTGGTAACCATTGTTTCTGTATATGCTATGCAGCCCATAAGTATACTGTAACGGTAACCTGCCGACTTTAGTTAGTCAACAGACTGCATTTGCTCTAACGCAAACCAGTTAATTTAAAGTTGGTGAGAGCAAGCAGTATCCCATGGATCTTAGCAGCATCTTTAGATTGTGGTAACCAGTGTTTCTGTATGCTTTATGCAGCCCTTTGGAGCAACTAGTATCCCATGGATCTTTGCAACATTCTTTGAATGTAGACTGATAGCTAACACAAACTACCGGTAGTTTGCATTAATTCATTTGCATAATTTTACAGGCTGAAAGTGGAAACCACTAAGAAAGACATTAGAACAAGTAATTGGCAAGAATTAATTTTGCACCATTAATTAGGAATACCTTATATATTGTCTTAATTAAGCCTGTTGTCCAGCAGGCTCACTAAGGTGCAAACCTGTGGGAGGAACTACAACTATGGTATCAGGCCATGCCTGCCCAAAATCCATGGAGTGGTTACCATATTGTAAAGAGTAACCATAATACATTATACAAGCTTGCTTCTTTGCACCATTTTTTAATGTATTAAAACTTGAAAGAATCTGTCCCATTCTCTAAAAATATTGGTGAAATGTATAAACAGCGTATGTGTCACTCCTGCGGCTTTCACCTATAAGGTAAAATCACATACAAAATGTAGTTGAAAAAGCCAACGTGGGAAGCATCTTATACAATGGATGATGTATCTAGATGTAGAGAAGTATTAACGCATTAAGATTAATGAATTAGTGATTAAAGTAACCGAGTAACTGAAAGGTTAAGAAATGTTTCTTTCAGACATGACCTAAATTAACTGTAGGCCAATTAATTTAAGGAAATTAATTGTGTACAGTTCGTTAGGTTAATCTTACTATTGATTATATGTACTGTACATATATACTGGTGAATGATAAAGAAGTAATCACATAAATTGCAATCGCTATAAATTTTTTACAAAATAAGAACTAGAATAATTGCAGTTATATACTGGATTTTTCTTATACACACCAATATTATATTGATACGAGAAATTGCGGAGCCAACTATTTAGATATATGTATTTATTTAGAAAACGAGAGACAAATATACTGCAGCTCACCTGGCCACCTTTCTATCTTGACCGATGTTTCGAGAAAGGTGAAGGGAATGAAACAAACGGGCAAAAAAAATGTCACTAAACATAAGATTGTAGCATAAATCTCTAAGCCTTTTATAAAATATTAATAATTTGGCATTCCATCCGGAGCTTTAATTAATGCTTTGTACTTGTCTGGCACTGGGTGTAACAGATTGATGTAACTGTTGTTTGGTTTGTGTACCACACACGAGTTGATGGTATTTCGTAGTGTTATCTTGTTTGATGTCTTCTAACCAATAGCCTACCTGCAGTTTTCTGGATTTGAGTCCAGGCTATTTCCTGATCGTGATAAGTATCAAATATGGGGATCTTTATGAAATACTTCACATAAAGAATAAAACATTACAGTATTTGGTACAGATTAATTTCCAGGATGAATCTTCCCCCTTGCCATATCTCCTGTGATGTGGCAAGTCGTGCTGGAATATATAGTTGTCTGTTTCCCCTGAAATTGGCCTCTGATAATAACCACAAGTCATTTACGAGGTACTTTCTTCATGCCTGTTATGCACCCCTAAACTATCTGGCTCAATGGAAACTTCACCATTGATCCAATGCAGTCAGGGTAACATGTTTCACTGGCTTTGCGTCGGACATAGTCAGGGGAAGACTAGCCATAAGACTTACTGGGAAACCCCAGCGGGATGGAGACTGGTGTAATTTTCAATACAGGCAACCCCTGTATAACACGGTTTTGCTCTAACATGATTGATAAATTGCGGAAATCCTCACACAGCACAGTACTTATATAACACGGTTAGAAAATCTCAGCAAACCTCGCATAACAGAGTATTTTTGAACTTATGTTAGAGGTAATTTTTCAACATTTCTACTCTTTTTGAATCCCTGCTAGTCAAAAAAAATTATTGAGAAATCCCTGTATTTTATTTTGTTGGGAAATCCCTGTGTTATGTTCTGTGCTATTGAACTTGTGGAAAAATCTAGATTTCAAAGTTTTATTACTATTGGATAGCAAGCCAGGCCATCCAAAAGATATAAGTCATCCAAACGTTAAAGTTGTTTCTAACACCACAGTTGTACTAGGTTAATACAGCTTCTTTTGTTCAGCCATTATATCCACCTTTAAAACTCATTACATCACAAAATCGTTACAATGGATTTTGGAAAATATTGATTTTGAATCTATTGAAGTAATGGAGGCATGGAAACATTTCTCAATTGTGGACTGTTTCAGAATCATAGCTTCATTGCTCAAAGAAGTAAAACCATCAACGTCAAATGCATGTGGAAAAATGTATGGCCAGAGTCAGCTCAATCAGGAAATATGGTTGAACTGGCAGAAAACGGAATTGGTGCGATAGTAGAACTTACTACATCGGTAGGAGGGGAAAGTTTTGATGATATGACTACTGAAGCCCTCGTGGGTAGTACATTTGGTAGAGTTGCCCTCCTTTCCGCACTGGGTGGAAAAGATCTGAGTTCGAATCCAGTCGATGCTGGTGGGGGGGGGGAGATTTTGTGTCTTTTTCATAACGTGGCTGGGTTAGTCAGGCTCAGGTGAGGGTAGCATGGTTCTTTCATGCGGAAACTCGGGTTTTTCATCCAGCAAAACAGAAAATCGACCTCAGGACAACATGCAATTTATAGACGTAAGCAGAGCAATATGGCCTTAGTCACTGATGCTCCTAAAAGAAATTTAAAAAAAGATATTACTGAAGACATTCAAGAATTACTGGTAGAAAAAAAGGCTGGCAAAGTGGATTTGGTGGAAATAGCATTGGAGGCAAATCAAATCAATTCAGAGGATGATAGCACAGATGAAAGTTCTAAACTTCCAAATTTTACACTAAAAAGCATACGGGAAGGCATAAAGTTACCCGAGCAATTAGAATCTTGAGTGAAAGAAGCCAAAAGTTCAAAAAGGGGGCTTCAAAAATGATTAGTTCCATACGATGAAGTTCACAAAGATTTATCAAGCAAAAGCTAACAAAAATTAGTAAACCAGTTTACTGATTTTTTAAAGAGAGCAGAAGATACACAAAATCTAGAATGGCGTCTTTTTGTTAACGAAATGGCGTATTTTTGTTAGCTCTTGGAACGTAACCCCCCCCCCCTTTTGTACTTTTTCTTAGTCCCGTATAACACGGTTTCACAGAATACGACATTTTAGAGGAACCTAACTACCGTGTTATACGAGGGTTACCTGTATTACACTCTGACCGTCGATACATTCTATTTGTTTTCCCCGGTAAGAATTTTTGGCCCAGTCCGCCTCTGAACGTAGTAGTTCCCATCCGATCCATGAATGACGAATTTAGACTCCTTAGAAGTCACACATTTTCCCTGCTGAATTGGGCAATCAGCATTTTACCTCTTGGATTTGGTCACTTGGGCTCCTGATGAACTTTTCCGTTCTTCGGGCGCACACGTTAGTAATGACACGTGCATACTGTTGATTACTAAAAATAAAGTATTTTATTAACAGTTGTTCATTTTGTAAAATTTTCCATTTCGGTCCTTGAATATATCGGAGTAAGGTGATATTTTCCTAAGTTACAGAGTAATTAGTAGTGTTGTGTTATACACGTGGCCATCACCCAATGAAAAGAGAAAACTTATTAATATTTAACAGCCCTCTCGTTATTTCTAATTTCCGAACGAAAACCCTGAAAATATTTGTAGTAAATCTGAAATACTGTTTGTCTCGCGTTCTTATTAGATGTTGTTTATTTATTGATTTAATTCATTTTTTTTTTTCGTATATGACTTTCATATTGATAAATCTGATATCAACAAGAACCCAAACAAATGATGACCGAATTCTTTATCAGATAACATGCCAGAGTTAGTTCATGTTTACTCAAAGTGTCATCTTATAACGTATGATTTAATGTGGCTTAAACCTATTTTAACATAATCCTTGAATGTTTCCAAAATTTCGATTCTATATAAGCATGTGTCACCAACTAAAATATAGTTGCAAGTGAACCAGCCTTCAAAAGTTTAAAAAAATTCTAACTCTGATAGAATGTTATTTTAAAATAATAACACTAAACAAGTAACAAATAAGATCATTGGATAAGGTGATCTTATTTACTGATACTGAATAATGAGAGAAATCATATGAAAATCAAAATGATACATTCTTATTAACTGTACATCAGTTTTACTTGTTCATAATCTCTGTCTTACGTGTAATATTGATTCCGAGGTTGTCATGAAATTTTCGCCCTCTGTTTGGCATTTAAATTTGCACAAGTTTACATTAGTGACAATGAACTTATATTGTGATTTAAATGCTGCTTTTAAGAGTGATCCAAGTCGTGGAATTTGAACTGGACCTTTCAGCTCTGAGTACAATAACCAAATAAGAGATGATGCGTGATAGATGTAAGCAACCAAGTAGCGTATTTGTCATATGAACGAGTTTTATTTTTGAGCATCATGTAGTAGTCATTGATAAAAGCAGTGGAATGGAATGATGTCATGACGCAGTTATCTGTAAATGTAAGCTGAAGCTGCGTTATTACTTGTAGTATCATGATATCACTTAATTAATAATCGAAGAGTTCTGAAAAATGATGGCAGAAATATAGCAGATATTCAAGTTCAACTAAATGCAGTCTCTGGATCAAATTGATAGTGGTGTGGCTGCACTTGGGCCTGCCCAAATGCAGTCGCGCTTGCCCAAATTAGACGATGAACTGTAATTCAAGGATAAGTGTGCACAAGGAAAAATACCGTTTCATTACGAATAGCTGTAAAAGAAATGTTTCATTCTTTTTACATTTTGAAAATATTTGATAATGCTTTAATTATTAAAACAAACATGTACGAAGTATAACACATAGAACATTACATTGTATGGATTGTAAAGTAAAAATAACTTATTAAATGACAGTGCCACCTTTAGAAATACAGACCTAATAATTGAACACTATATACAGTATAGTATATAGTATAGTAAATATAAATTTTCATGAAAATCCGCCCACTGGAGTCGAATTGTTACATGTGGAATGATACGTAAAAATAACGGATGCATACCCAGTATATATACATATATATATATATATATATATATATATATATATACACACACACTGTACACACAAACGCACTTAAAAACCTAATTAATAGAACGAATTAGAGAAAGCCTTGTTTGGAACATTGAAAGTAAAGAATACAAGGTAATAAGCACCAAAATATTTTCCAAGAAATTGGCAATAACTTCACATTCACATTAAAGTAAAGTGAAGACAAATGGAACAATACGAGGTGAAGTCAATAAATACTGTATTTTCCCTGATCTAGAAGTGCTTCAGTTAGGTATTTGAAACTTGGCTGATCTCGTCTGAAGAACACTAGAAGAAAATCAAGGGCAAAAGAAAGCAAAACGAAAAATGGTTACTCACAAGAGCCTAACGTTTGCTTTGAAGCTTGAGGACGGCGCAACAACAAATACTAAAACAAATGGAAGAATTTTATTCAAATCTTTAAAAAGGACAACAACTGGATCCAACACCAAATGATGCGGAAGCTGCACCAGAAATCTTTATAGGAGTAAAAGATGCTATAAAATGGAAAAATGGCATCGCAACAGGACCGATAAAGCCACTATTCAAATGTTGCAAGCTGGAGCCCAACCGGAGCTCTGGTAGAGCTCTAGCCAGACTATTTTCAAAATGCCTTTTACTTAACAAAGTACCTGCACAGCATGGAAAAATGCAGAAGCCATTCTACTGCACAAAAAGGTGACAAGGCAGACCAATAAGTCTATTACTAGTTGTTTACAAGGTTTTCACAAAGATACTTTCAAGAAGAATAAGCACAATCCTTGATGCGACACAACCCAAAGAACAAGGTTTCAGAAGCGGCTTCAGTGCAATGGATCATCTAAACAGTGTGGCAAGTTACAGAGCAGCACAATGAATACAGCTTTCCATTATGTACAGGCTTCGTCGACTATAAAAAAAAAACATTCGACTCAATCACAAAACAAGCAATAATCAACTAAGGTGCAGACAGAGCTTACGTTAATATTTGATTGATATTCATATCAATATGTTAATACGGGTTGACAAATGATAAAGCTGAGAACAACATAGAAAAACTCGTCCGACGAGGAGACAATCTCCCCCAAAACTATTTTCTACCTGTTTAGAAGACATTTTTCGCAAACTAAAATTGGTATAATAAAGGACTCAAGATAAATGGAGATTACCTGAATCACTTAGGATTTGCAGATGATATCGTTCTCTTTGCCAATAATGCGAAAAATTTGCAACACAGCACTGAAGAACAGCAGCATTAACGCAAGAAGTTCGGTTTAAGATGAATAAGACGTACTTCTAAAACTGGTTGACCTCGTTTTAGAAGTACGCCGATTACATCTGGATTAAACCGAGGACGGAGGACGACTTTCTAACCAAGAAACCACAAGTTATGTTCAGCAAATTTACCAGACCAAAGAAAATCATGGCCGATGGACAAGAACTAGAAGAAGTGGAAAAGTATGTTTACCTTAGTCAAGAAATTAACAGATGAAAACATCATGATGGAAATCGTAAACGTGCCTCCCCCCCCAGCTTTTTTTATGTATTAGTATCCGATCTGACTTCATAAAGTGATAACATTATCCGTGATCACAGTAAGCAGCGTGTACTGAATTTTATTTCATATAGCACTTTTTTTTCATATAATAATGGCAAATTCGGAGACGTGTTTCTTTCAATTTTAACTCGTTTTACAGCCATACAATCCATTAAATCGAATCGAGGTTTCGCTGTAATTTATTCTTCAACAATACAGCAGCCAAATAAAGGCTCTCCATGAAAGCTAATTTCTTACACAAAATATAACTATGAACGCGCGATCCTAAGTTCCTATTGCATTTTTCCTGTCAAAATCATTAACTCCATCTCCTCTGCTCGTTACAACAGACTGCTGAATTAAAAACCAGACAGCCAGAGAAGTAGGCATCTGACAATGGACAAAGTCTTGGATCTGTCTTGAAGTTAAGGTTCTTTTCACTAAAATGCAGCTGCCATATAAACGGGTAAGGGGAGCATTTGTAGGAACTAGGATTCAAGCCCACTCACAGATTATCTGCAACAGGCTCACTACTAATGAAACCAATAAAGACACAAAACTTAGCCCTTGTGGGATAGGTCTTGCAAAAGATATCGCTGAAATAAATACCTCGCCTGATCTAAGATGAAGTAGAATACAACGCCCCCTCCTCCACTACCCTTACCTAATTCTATCTCAAACAGGCCATAAGATCTCACCAAATAAGGCTTCTGCGGAGCGAAACGGGAGTAATATAACTCAAGAATCTGAGTATATAAATTCATAATATTTGTAACAATTAAAGAATAGTTTCTCTGAAAACATTTAAATATCAACATTTCGCGTGCCACCCTGTAATAATAAAAATGTACATATAGCAATGCCTAAAAGATACCGGGGTCTATCTCGCTTGTTTTTAGGTTTGGACATTTAGATTTTACGATTTCTAATCTGCTTGGGGAAAGTTGTTCCTTGTCCTGGTTTAGTCTAAAAACGTCATCGGTGCACATCTCAAACGAACGTAAACCGATTTTTATTTGAATCAAAACCACTAGTATGTTATGCTCACTCTAGCTTTGTAAAACAACCTGCTGTCAAGGGCAGTTTGTGTCGAGTGTATCCTCCCGCTACAAGAGTAATGTTTTTATTTTATTTTATATACGGTTTAAGTTGCTGATGCGATTTAAACCACATCGCTCCATATTAAGTTATTTTATTTATTTTTAGCCAAGTGAAAAACTGGTTGACCTCGTTTTAGAAGTACGCCGATTACATCTGGATTAAACCGAGAACGGAGGACGACTTTCTAACTGATGGGGAAAAAAACAAACAAACAAACAAAAAAAACAGTTCAATAGAAAAAATTTAATTTAAAGGATATATTTAGTCCAGACTTAACATAAAATGCAAAAATTAACCCAAACGTCCAGATCGAATGAAAAATAGTGTCATGTTAGGGCCACCGGTGGGATAGCCACACCTCCAGTACTTGGGATGGCAAGTTATCGTCGTTTAAACTATTAATATTAGGGTCACCCAGAGAGTCACTTCAACTACCCATGTGTATTGTGTCCGTAAATTATGCGTGTTCTCATGTCGATTTGCCTGCTTTCCTAAACGAAAACCCCCAGTTTTTCCGGGGGAACCTTGATATCTACGCCTGAAACCGACTAACTTAGCTACGGAGTGAAAAAAGCTCATAAAAGTTCCTCGCGTCATCGACAGGATTCGAACCCGGGCCTTTTCCACCCAGTGGGGGAGGGAAGACGGTGACGTTACCACTGTGCCACCCGCCATCGTCGTTTAGATGATTCTTTGAGATGGCACGTTGACTTAATGCGTCAAGCAGTGTCGTCTCGGCACTATGGAAGCAGTTCAAAACCATTAAAAAAAATAAGTTGGAATCCTGGCAAAATTTCGTAAAAACTGCTGGTAATGAGGGTTTGATTTTACAAAATCTGCAGAAACAAAATAAATCCAGGAGATATCTTTAATACAATTATATCAAATACTGCAGACTAAATTGGAACAATACTGTCAATAAAATACTAGACAGACTCTTCCCGCAGGATGATCCAACTCTCCCTGTGCAGGCTGAAATCAGAAATTTAAATGATCATATTTCATCCCCACTTCAATGGTTTTTTTTTTTTTTTTTTTGGTAGTTGTTGGCGCATCGGCTTCTGTGGCCATAATGCACCTCCCAAGGTTTTTGCAGTACTTTGATCCAAGCCCGAGGCGGGATTCGAACCCGCGACCTTTGGGTTGCTAGGCAGGCACTTTACCCGCCCGGCTAGCCCGGTCGGCACTTCAATGTTGCCTTTCTCATTGGAAGAATTAAAATTGCAGTTAATTCAATGAAAAAAGGTCAAATGTCCTGGACTAGATCTTCTGGAATTAACATTTCTATGGACTATGACAAAATCACACGTTTTTCCTCTTTAATAAATGCTTAGAATTTAGTACCTTTCCTGTTATCTGGAAGTCAGCTTTGCTGAAAATTTTACCAAAACCAGGAAAACCTCAGCATGATCCAAAATCGTACAGGCCAATTGCCTTGTTTTCAAGCTTAGGGAAACTACTTGAACACTTAATCAGCCTCAGAATTAATTCTCTGCTTGCGGAGGCCAATTTACATTCATCCCTTCAATATGGCTTTACACTAGGCCGTGGCTGTGAAGGATGCACTGTTTCAAATGAAAAAGCTCATAGATGAATCCACATTTAAATATATTCTAATTTTATTTATAGACTTCGAAGGTGCTTTCGATACACTATGGTGGGAGAGTTCTTACAATTGCAAATTGCCCTCAGTTATAACTTCTCATAAAGGACTATTTTAGTAATCGCTCTGTCTTGATACAAACTAAACATCAATCTGTATCCAGGCATATTACTCGATGCTCTCCCGAGGGGTCTATTCTAGGCATATTACTCGATGCTCTCCCCAGGGGTCTATTCTTGGGCCTCTAGTACGGAACTTAGTCCTAAATGATTGGCTCCTCAATGATGACTGACAAAAAAAAAAAAAAAAAAAAGTACAATAGCTTACGCCGATGACTTATCCATTCTTGTCCACGGAAATTCCAGATGGGAACCTAGAAACTTCTGCAAACAATATTCTCTCCAGACTATCTGACTGGGTCACTCAAAACAAGCTAACAATTTCAGTGACAAAAACAAAAATGATGATCTTTAAGGGAAGACTAAATTATGCTCCAGTGATAAAATATCAAGGAAATTCGCTTCCTTTAGTGTCTACATACAAACATCTTGGTGTTCTCTTAGATGACCATTTAGCCTTCCCTTCACACTTAACAGCATCTCTCTAAAAAGATTAACTTTACATCAATGCTCTTCAGAAACGAATGGAGACTAAAATACAATACTCTCTGTATCTTGTATCATAATGTCTTTATCCCAATTTCTATCATATCCCTCCAGTATATGGTTTCAAAGGGCCAGCCTTCTTACTCTTAAATCCCAACTGGAAACTATACAAAGGTGTTTTCTCTTGGCATTGCTATGAACATGCCGTGCAGTCTCCACATCGGCGCTACACGCTATCGCAGGCACTTTACCTGCTGACCATGTTATTTATAAAGGTCTCTGCTATTATTAGGAAAGGGATACTTATTACCTTCCTAAATATTACTGTCGATCCAACTGCTGACCCAAAGAAAGAAAAAGAGAAATGCTGGAATCTTCTCACAAACTGTTAGCAATCCGGCTGGTTCTTGTCTACTAAAGGTATTGTTACTAAGTCGTTTATAGCTGACATTTCATTTATCTGTTCCAACATTGTATAGAAATGGTTGTTCCCCAGTCTCTGCACATCATACTTAATAACAGGTCATGGATCATTGAATGCGAAGCTCCTACAGTTTAATCTTACCTCTACAGATTCTTGCTTATGCGGTGGCACCGAGACTGGCAACACGTGATTTTTTCTGCCCAATCTACTAAGACCTTCGGCAACAAATCTCAACTACATCTCGTCATTTTACTTCTGGAAATGAACACGATTTAACTACAAATAAGAAACTTTTGAAATCTTCAAAGAATTTGCAAAAGAAATCCTTAACAGATGGTGGCAGCTAACCGGCTTATTGTCAGGATATCAGCCCTGTAACTCAATTTCGATTTCTTTATCTGGTTACTTGGCTCGAACAGAACTTATTGCAATTTTTTTTTTTTTTTTTTTTTTTTTGTCTTGTGCTCTCTCTCCTTTTTCTTCTTCTGCTGACTTGTCTCCTGGATAAAACGGAATGTGTGTGTGTGCGCGCGCGCGCTGATGGCGGCATGGAGTTCTTTGAATGATTCCAAACTCACTTTGGACATTCAGTGCGTGACTGTCGATGTTAGCCACGGTACATGAGCAGTTGTGGCCTACTTCCCCGTGGTGTAGACGAACACTGGGCAGGCTTTCCAGGTGATAGCCTTCCCGGTGACAAAATGGCCAGAAACAACTAAACAACACACTGCACAAACGTACCACTACACACAGTTATGGTCTTTTACAGAATTCTATATCCATCACAGGGTACCAAGGCAGAGTTGAACTGACATTCAGGTGCCGTCCTACATAAGATACTATACAGGGTGTTTCAGTTAAACGTTTCAGAACTTCTAAGAGGGGTAGGATACATCCTGACAACTCGAAATCATATAGCAATGTGGGGTCGGAAATGCTTTCCTGAAGCGGTGTTGTACACAGAAGCACCATAAAGAAAAGAGACCGTAAGTGAGAAATCGTTTTAATAATACATGAAAAGAAGCAAAAGGTACATGGATTAAAGTAAGTGTTCGAAGTTTCTTCCACGGGCTACAATGCACGCCTCACATCTCCGACGCATGGACATCCGAACATTCTGGAATACTCCAGGCGAATTTCGAATTTTTTCGGCAGCTACTGCGATTCTTGCAACCAGCTCCTCAGCATTGTCAACAGGGGTGTCATAAACTAGCGATTTCATATGACCCCAGAAATAAAAATCAAGACATGATAGGTCGGGTGACCGAGCAGGCCAACGCACGGGACCACCACGTCCGATCCACTGTTGACCAAATGTGACATCCAGGTAGTTATGAACATCTCCGCTATAATGGGCAGGGGCTCCATCGTGTTGGAACCACATTGTCTGTTGCGTCGATGCAGAAATCTGTTCATCTCTCAAAAGTTGTGGCAATACTTGCTGCAGAAAGATCAAGTAGATAGGTCCGGTTAGACGACACGGTAACAGGTAAGGTCCGATGAGGTGATCTCCCATAATACCGGCCCATACATTGACCGAAAATCGAATGTGCTGCACGACGTCGTATTGCATGCGGGTTCTCGAACGCCCAGATATGGTCGTTATGCGTGTTGAAAATTCCTTCCCTTGTGAAGGATGCCTCATCGGAAAACAACACTTCAGCAGGAAAAAGGGGATTTGTAGCACAAATCCCCTTTTGCTTCTTTTCATGTATTATTAAAACGATTTCTCACTTACGGTCTCTTTTCTTTATGGTGCTTCTGTGCACAACACCGCTTCAGGAAAGCATTTCCGACCCCACATTGCTATAAGATTTCGAGTTGTCAGGATGTACCCTACCCCTCTTAGAAGTTCTGAAACGTTTAACTGAAACACCCTGTATATGTCTATGGAAGCAGCTTCAGGAGACAGGAACCATTGCAAGAAGAGCTGGCCAAAGTCGCCCGAGGGCTACTCCAATCAGAACAGACAGCTATCTGGCTCTAAGCAAGACAGAACTCTACGAGATTTCCTGTCATCAACTGTCTCTTGAAGTTGCTGTAGCCACAGATTAAAGAAAAATATTTCCATCCGGACTGTGTTAAAATGGCTCAATTCAAGTGAGGAAGGGCTCAATTCAAGTGAGACTATGCACGGAAGCCAGTGGTTTGTATACCATGAACCCCACTACTAGAGTTTGGGCTGCTTTGGTGGTGGCAGATCCCAGGATTACGGTCACTAGGATTGATAGCCTCTGCACTACTCATTCTGTTTGAGTATTTGAACGGTCCATTTGGACAGATTTACTTGGTTTCCATGTACGCAGTGTAACCACTTTTTCTTACCTTTTAGAATAGAACCTTTTCTTAACTATATTGAAAACCTCTTAATCAAACTGTCTGGCAAAAGTGCTTATTATGATGGATGCTAACGCTTCGTGCACTTTTTGGAATAGTCCGGTGACGGATCCAAATGGAGAACTATTGGAAGAATTACTTAGAACTAACAATCTAACGTTGTGGAACTCTCATGGTCATCCACCCACTTTTGTTTCATCACAGGGCCAGTCGTTTATCGATATTACAATTTCAAACTCAACGTTTGGGCAATGTGTTAATAACTCGATGGTCCACACTTCGTGGGCTTCCAGTGACCATGATGCCATAACTTTTGACATTGCTACCAATTATGACTCGCGTTCCTTGAGATGTTCTTTTGATTTCCGTCTTTATAAAAGACTGGAATACTTTTGACAAAAGGAGGCAGACTGTAATACTTGTGACACTAAATTACGTGAATACACTTCTCCAGACGACATTGTAAATATAGGGCGATTAACTGCCAGTGCGCAGGAGGTGGAAGTACAAAAACTTATAAGCAAAGTTTGTGATGCTTCATTACAAAAGAAAAATCGTAAGGAAAATTGTTCCCTGGTGGACCCACATCTCTCAGAAAAAATGTAAAGACAGCTCGCAGAAATTATCAACGTGCTAAAAGAGGTAACTGATCTCGGGTAGAGATTGAACGTCTCGAGGAACTGTATAAAACGGCAAGGAGAGCATACTTTAATAGTACCTACAGGGAAAAGCGTTCAGCTTGGGACAAAGTTTAAAGATGACCCCTGGGGTTTACCCTATAAATTGGTCTGTGAGAAAATACATCCAGGCGAAACTTTTTCGTCTATTGTAACTCCGGATAATGTCGGATAGTGATCCGATTCTATCAATGCTCTGCTTGATGGAATTGTTCATCAAGATGTTACAGTCCCTGAAAGTAATGAAAGACTATAATGAGACATGAACATTTAACCTATGTTGGCAACAGTTCTGAGGATCCTTTCTCACAAACTGAAATTGAGAATGCAATAAACACAATGATAGATGGAAAATGTCCCGGAGTTGACCTACCTGAAGTTGCGGTGTTGAAAAGGGTTTGGAAGGTCTGTCCTAACCTCATAATAAATTTACTACTTGTTTTAATGAGGGGGTGTTTCCAAAACCTTGGAAACTAGCAAATCTGAAACTGCTATTAAAGAATTCTGGCAAGCCGCTAAATGTACCTACTTCATATAGGCCTATCGCCTTTCTGCCGATTCTCGGTAAGGTTATGGAGAAATAAATTGTAATAAGGTTTCAAAATTATTTTTTAGCTAAGGAATTAAATGCAAAAACGCAATTTGGTTTTACAAAAGGAATGTCCACAATAGATGCAATTAAAAAGATCATGGATTCAGTTTCTCCTTCACAGTCTAAATATTTCCTCGGCCTCTTCGTGGACTTCAAAGGGGCCTTTGACACTGTTTGGTGGCAAAGTGTCCTGGCGAGGTTCCGGGAGGCCGGGGTCTCCGTTCCTATTTACCGGCTTGTTTCAAGTTACTTGTGACAGATTTGTTTCTGTTACTTCAGGTTATTGTTCTGTGACCAGACCTATCACCGGGGGCTGCCCTCAGGGATCCGTTCTCGGCCCTGTTTGCTGGAACGTGGTCCTTGATGGGCTCTGTGTGGACCGGGATAAAGTTCTAAAAATTGCTTACGCCGATGAGCTTATGTTAATTTTTGGAGAATCAAGGCCGGAATTAGAAAACAGAGCTAATGATATTGGATTACTTAAATTATTGGTGTTTAACACGTAAATTAAAATTTTCAATCCCTAAAACTAATTAAATGTGTTAAAAAGCTACTTAAATTTATATCGACCCCCCCCAAATATTAAGCTTAATGGTGAAGCAATTAAAATTACTCGTACTTATAAATATTTAGGAATTATGTTGGATGACCGCTTTAATTATGTTAATCATGCTAAATATGTATTATATAAGATCAAGGTGTTGACAGGTAAAATTTTGAGAATCACCAAAAATGTCTGGGGCCTTAAGCCTGCTACTCTCAAGTTGTATTATACGTACTTGTTTATTTTTACCAATAACTTGCTATGCTGCTGGTGCCTGGGGCTCCAGAGTTAATCATTGTTCAGTTAGAAAGTACCTTTTGCAGGCGCAGCGCTTTTTTATTTTGGCTGTATCTAGGGCCTGCAGAACGGTTTCGACCCTGGCTCTACAGGTTCTCTGTAGTAGGATACCAGTACAATATGAGGTAATTTTTCAATACCTGCAGTATCATCGTAAGAAACATCTACCGGCTGGTGTGGGGAATTACTTTCTGAATCTCGATTTTCCGGGAAAATGTGATATTGCTAGGCTTCGGGGTGAATTTTTAAGGGATTGACAACAAGACTGGAGTGAATCAGAGTTAGGTAGAATTACAAAACAAATTCATTCCTCATGTCTCGGAATATAATAAACAGATGAACTGGTTCAATGCTGGTCTTAATGTTACATTTCTGTTAACAGGACACGGGAACCTTAACAGCAAGTTATTCTTTTTTGGTTTGGTCAACTCTCCTCTCTGTCATTGCGGTGCTCCTGAGACCGTGGAGCATCTGTTATTTGACCGTAAGATATATTTGGATATTAGAAGTGGGCTACAAATCCTAACTGGGATTTTTGATTCGTTCAATTGGACTCTGTTCTTGGAGAACAAGGATAATTTTATGGCTTTATCTGAATATGCAGATAAACTGTTTAACAGAAGAAAATCTATAATGAATAGAGATATGCCTTGAAGTGACTAACACGATTGTTGTGCATTACTTTATTAGTATGTATCTGGAGTCTAAGATTAATAGTAAACAATGATTAGATATGAGCTGGTTGTTTCATGAATGGAACATTGTACATAGTTGTAAATAATCTTTGGGCCAAAATTAAGGGTCCATGTTTCTGTCCAGATTAATGATTCTGGAATTTAAAAAAAAAAAAAACTTGGAAAGATTATGAAATGTATTTATTAAAGAGTATGAAATGTATTTTTGTTGTATTGCAAAACGTTAAACTTTAGTCGTAGTAATATTAGGACTGAATCAGACAGATGATTGGTTTTATTGTTTTTGAAAGTGATATGTTATTGAACTTGGATTGCACTGCTGATACTTAGTTATTCTATATGAGACTTCGTTTGTACATGGTTAGATTTCTCTTCCAAGTGTGCGACTTTGGCTCAGTTCTCTGGAACAAACCAATCAAGTTCTTGGACAAACCAATCATGAGTTCTTTGGGAACTCATGATTGGTTTGTCCAAGCTGTAGATATGGCAATTGTAGATGAGACAAGATCCTTAGGTCTCTGTATCTAGCTTAGTGCGAGTAATAGATGTTTTTTTTTTTTTTTTGTTGTTTTCTCGAGTTGATTGTAAGGACCAAACTTAGGATAAGGTTTGATTTATTTGTGTTTATTGTTGTTTTGTTGGGCAGTATGTGAGACTTGACGATTTAAGCATAGTGTATGACTTCCTTTCTTAATAGGCTTCTCTTCCTTTCTTAAATAATTAGTTACTTATTTATACACAATTTTTTCACCTACATTAATTTTATCTGGTAACTACAAGTTATCTGAGCCTCTGACTGCGTTAACAAAATTCCAGACAATTTATTTATTCAGCTAGAAAATTTAGTGAGACAATTGACAATACACATGAAAAATTTAGCATGTTTAATTATAGAAACTGACTTAAATACATACAAAATTTATCACAAGAAAACTTTTCCATATTACAAATGTTGCCCCACTGGGATAGACAATTTCAACAAGTCCGTTCTATATCTCATTCTAAATTGAATTATATATAGTTCTTTACGACATTCCAATTTGATTATCCAGCTACCTCCTAGGCTAGTCAAAATTATCACAGTTTGGATTTCAGAATGCCTTTCTCCCTTTTTTTGGATTATTTCCTTGACTAGGAATAATAATACGAAACAGTACTTACAATAACTTTCATTTCTCCGAGTTTTTGAACCAGCTCCTTGATCTTCCGGCACTTTCTTTAATAGCTTCCACATCTGATTCCTTGTTATTATTATCCAAGATTCTCCATGACTAAACTCACTTTAATGTGGCCTATTCATACTAAACGGCCCACTTACTATAAATTTATCTACTCTCTTTGAACTACTAGTTACATAATCCCAACCACGACTGCTCACTGCTTCCCAACTTGCTAACTCCGCTTACTTGCCACCGAACCAGTCCTTATATATTCGAACTTTACCTAAATTTCCCTGAATTTTGACCTGACCTCCCCTCAGTAAGTCGAATGTTCACCGTACTTCTGAGAAATATGGTCTCGCCCTTAGATATTTTCCTAATGACTATTCCTTATCCCATTACAACTATTCATTGCGTGTATAACTGTTGTTCACTGAAATTTTCTAATTATACAGAATGTTCCCATGTTAATTTCGCCCATATACTTTATTATTATTATCTTAATTTTAATTTATTTATTTATATAAAAAAAAAAAAATATATATATATATATATATATATATATATATTTTTTTTTTTTTTTTTTTTTTTTTAAATAAGCTTAAGCTTACAATAGAAAGGATACATGCTGTATGTTTAAGTTCCCTTTTAGGTGTACGTGTATTGGTTAACCTACTTGATAAGGTTAACAACAGTGTATCCTCTAAAATGGATGCAGTTTACATGCTAAAGCTGATTTCTTCATTATTGCTTCGTTGTAGAATATTAGAGTTTTCTTTTCTGTATTATTATGAGTGTTCTAATTTCTTCTCATAAGTGCAGGAGTGAATGCACCCTTCCTACAAGGGTTAAATTAAATTAATCTCCAAAAGTGATTGTAGTTTTGATAACCAAATTTGGTATTTATTTATTGCTGTAAATAGTGATTTGTCTATTCTTCTCTAGTTGAAAGAAATGTTAAATTGTTGGCTTTGTAAATAATGTGTATATTAGTTCTACTTTCGATCTGGTTGTGTGGACTTACCGATTTGCGTGTTTTGTCCACTAGTGTCTTATATTCTTTAATCTCTTGCTTTCTTCCTCTTCTTGCTTTCCCTCTCTTTCCCATCCATTCCCTTACCTCCCACTTCTCACGCTATGTTCCTTCCTTTTCATTTTCCTTATTGTTGGTCTTTGCTTGTTGGTGGTCCCTGGCACGCCTCCACGTAGCGTGGGATGGGAGTCAGAGGGCAGCGGACCAGGTTTTTGCTGTCCCTTGGTTCCAAGCGCCAGCACTCAACATAACACACAAACTTTACACACCGATACTTATTCACACTTGCTCGCTTTGGCATATTTGATTTTCAGATGCTACTGCGGCACATATGGAAAAGCTGGAAGACCGCCTCAAAAAATAAGAATACCTTAAATACCATTATCCCCAAATCACCGCAGAGCTCGTAGAAATTGGTACCATGAACATGTGACTTGGAGCCCTGACAAATAGGGCACAGTTTTGTTCTTTTATGAATTCCGTTTTAACCTACAAACAGATTCTATACATTATTTCGTCTGAAGATAACGAGGAATGCGGTGCTATCCCTTCAACTGAAGATATCCAACGACTACCGTGGCCAGCACAATCACCAGACTTAAATCCGATCGAACATGCGTGGGACGCCCTTGCACGCCGAGAGCCAACTCCTTGGTCACTTGGTGAGCTAAGGTCTACGCTGTTGGAAGAATGGGATTTTTTGCCACAGCATGGTTCACCGCTGTCAGGTGTTTAGCCGTTGGAGGTGATCATACGCCGTACTGATGTCATATGATCATATTTTCGAGCATCTTTTATCGACTTCTGTAATGTGACCTTTTTCATAATTCTTATACAACCCCTATAAACGTATCTTATATCTGTCAGAAATTTCTCGCTGTCTACTCATTTAATCGGTATTTAATGTACACCACCATACTAAATTTTGTCCCGCTTTATCGCAAGCTGGACAAGTTACACCACGTTTTATACGTGTTCTGTTAATTTTGTCGAGCAGTTTTTTTTTTTTTTTTTTTTTGTAGTTGTTGGCGCATCGGCTTCTGTGGCCATATTGCACCTCCCAAGGTTTTTGCAGTAATTTGATCCAAGCCCGAGGCGGGAATCGAACCCGCGACCTTTGGGATGCCGGGCCGGTACTTTACCCACTCGGCTAGCCCGGTCGGCTATGTCGAGCAGTGTATTAGAACTTATAGTGCTTAGTACCGTGCAAAAGGTTGAAGTTTGAAAAGAAAGAAGATACTTGCGACATTAGACTTTAATTTCTGTAGATTGTAATTTCCGGAAAATACATGTGAAAGAAGGATATTCCAGAGAATAGGAGAAATAAATGAGAATTAGAAAAAGTTGGTCCTATGAATTTGGAGTTGGACGATGACTAATTGCAGCACATGTTTCGACTGGTTTGGAAGAGAGTAGGGAAATTACATATGATAATTTAGAAGTACAGTGCCCACGGAAATATCTATAGAAATAGTCATGAACAGAAATTGACATCTATGAGATAAGGACTGCAGGGACTTTAAGATCTCTCTCTCTCTCTATTGCACCCAAAAACTTGTGATGTTCTTGGGCTTTATTCAAAATAGAATCCAAGTTTTGAGTGCACCACACCTTAACGTGAGAACAATATTCCATTGTATGGGGGATATACAAATCCTAAATCCCCCATACAATGGAATAGCTGTTTAGAAAAGTACGACAAAAGCGAAAAATAAACCCCAGTTTTTTGATGCAGAGGAAGCAATACAATAAAACTTCAATTTTGGGGACCTCGGGTTAACGGACGGGGGGGGGGGAACTCACTGGAAACAGCATTCCACCATATGATCACGGTAAATTACCTTCTAATAATTATATTATTGTTATGTAATATGTATGGATCAATAAAGTCAAAGTAAATAATGTGTTTTTATTGTTTCAGCGTTTTTAATACATAGAGTACCTATACAGAGTAACTGTTTTAATTTTCAATTATGTGAGGTACAAATGGTTTCGAAAAATAGCTTCCGATTTAACGGGCATTCACAATGACGAACCCCCTCCCTTTTCCTTATTAGACATTAAAGAAGGTTTCCTATTTATTTTACAAGGTAGTCCTAGTAATCTCCAATAGCGAGCGATATGTGATTCTGTCTACAAATCTGTGTGTCATCGAATATGACATGACGATGTAGGCAGTGGATATATGTTGTATGAAGACCCTACCTCCTAAACGTTAGTTCAACTCCGCCCCAACTGCACTGGGTGATGGCAGTCATCTACCAACTACTACTACCAGTTGAGAAAGAGGGTCGTTATTCCTCAGTGTGATGTGAATGTCACATCTCGACCTCTGCTTACATTAGTTTAAACCTGACTGATCACCTCCAGTATATTAGGTGCAATGTTTCTGACCTTGCACATGGGAGTATACCCAAGGTTACTAATAATCCCACCAAGGTGAAGGTGCAAGCAGCAGATATGCTACCGAACAACCAGACTTTGCCGAAATTCGGTCCATTTGACTCACAAACGGGACCTGAATATAAGCTCCCTCACCGTTTTAAACTCTGAGGTAGCAGCCGTGGTTATCAAAATACAAACATAAATGCTGCATTAGTGTTCATTAGAAACGCATTTTGTATGGCACTCAGCCATTGGGCGTGGAAAATATTAACGACACAGAGCGCGGAAATTTGAAAACAAAAATAAAATCAAATACATTTGTGAAAAGCTTGTTCAACACTTGAAAATATTAAGCACCGGTTTTCACATTCGGGCAATACGATTAATTATGAATGTGCTCGAAATCGGCGGTGATACTGATATTTTGGTAAATAATTGAAACGCGTTCAGCTTAATGCTATAAAAAAAAAAAAAAAAAAAAAATTATCAAACAAAACAGCATTCTGGTACAAGTCGATCACAAACTATCCTAGTCCTGTAAGAATTTCCAATAAGATCCACTGAAGGAGTGACATATCTGACACTATAAATTCTGCCCCAGCTACAAGACTCTGGAACGCCTTTCTATGCTATTTAATAGCAATCATACAAAACCGACCATGCCCCCCCCCCCCCGCTCTCATTGACTCTTAAGGGTTGGCCTGGTGACGGATCAGACCTGGCGGTACTATAGTTTTGCTACTGCGTTTGTACCAAATTAAAACTGCAAAATTATCAGACATTCGTAAAACTTTCGGTGTATTTATATCAACAGTTTATTTAGAGCAGGGACGATGAGATGACCTAAATATTAATCCAAGTAATAAACAAGACGTAATGACCGAATTTTCCTTCCACCTCTTTCTCAATAACATCAAACATGAAAATCATCACGCGAATCGTATTTTGTTTAATTCAGAGATTTCAAAAGGAACTCTTCATCTATTCAAAGAGAAATAAGGGAGCACTGTTTCGCAACGAGTAGGGAGGAGTTGAGATAATAATGAACTCCCATCCCCAAACCAGACTTGGGCGATCCAAAGTCTAATTAAGGATAAAGTTACGGTAATTAATTTTCTCACAATTTAAAACACATTCTGTGAAAGTAGCAAAAGAGCTTTTAATCAAACCTATGTACGTTTTGTATACCCCAGGGGCTCACATCTGGTGAGTATGGGCTTGGCACACCCAGGATCCTAAGCTGGATATCATCATTCTTCTCTTTCTCGCTTTCTTGGTGATTCCCCTCTCTCACTCTCTCTCTCTGGGAAGCCATGATCGCAATTATAAATTGGCGTGTGTGTGTGTGTGTGTGTGTGTGTGTCATGTGCGCGCGCGAGCCAAAATTTAAACAAGCAGTTCTTAAAAAATACATTTTAATTAACCGTATATAAACATATACTCGTAACCCCAGGGGCTCACATCTGGTGAGTATGGGCTTGGCACACCCAGGGTCCTGAGGTGGATATCATCATTCTTCTCTTTCTTGGTGATTCCCTTCTACTCTCTCTCTCTCTCTCTCTCTCTCTCTCTCTCTCTCAGGGTAACTCGGGATTTTTTTTTTTTTTTTTGGCTGGTGCAGCATAAGCCTCGGCTTCCTTGCACCATATAGCTAATAATAATAATAATAATAATAATAATAATAATAATAATAATAATAAGTTAGTGCAAATGCATCATATCTATATACACAGTAAATTAACCAAGGTTATTAGAGGCATCGTTTCATTTCATCTCATACTTTTTTTAAATTTAATTTACTACGTATAGACATGATGCATTTGCACTAACTTATGTGTCTGTATATTTTCCTGCAGTCTGAGGCCTTTGCCCTTTATTAAGTATAAACACTTTTTATTAAGTATAGCCCATGGTCCTAATTGCAACTATCGCAATACTAACGCAAAGTTCTGTTCACATGATTTTTACATTTTATTTTTAATTTGCACAACTCCGTTGTAATAAAATTGTAAAGATTTTTTTGTAATTCTGTTCTGAAACTAAAAAAAAAAAATAGTAATAAAATGAATAAATAAATAAATAATATAAATATATAATAATATAAATAAATAAAATAAAATAATTAAAAAAAAGACAAGAAGCCAATTAGTATACCGCTAAATTCCGCATTTAACGCAGCAAACTTTCATTTATGCCAATATTGTCGGTTGAAGTCTTGACACCTTAAGTGCGTTAGCATACGAATATATGCGTAAGTGCCTCTTGTCTTTACTGTGTCCGTTCGTCCGACCGCATGTAAAGACTTGACTCCTAGTGGATGGATTTTTATAAAATTTTATATTTGGCTATCTTAGAAAGATTTGTTGGGCCATCCCAAATTTCATTAAAATCGGACCGATAGAAATCCGGCAATTATTTCCTTCTTTTTCTTTTTTTACATTTGATATTCGTATATCGTATATTATAGGTGAGGCACTGGATATTATGTTTGTGTTGCTGTGTGCTGACTAGATTGAATGAACTGACAATATGACGAATGCGCAAAAACGAAATGATCGGTTCGTACATACAAGTCGTTGCTTTTTGCTATTTTGTTTTTTTTTCTTTTATCATGAGTTATTCCTATTTGCTAACGCGCCTGAAATGTAACGCACTGCGTACCTGAACCAACTTGCGTTTAAAATTATTAGTGCACTGTCAATTCCCCGTGAAATTAAGAGGAAATAGAAAACAAAAGCGGATTGTGAGGACTCATCCGTTAATATTGACTCCATATAAAAGTATTAATGTGAGAAACAACAAGATTTTGATTTTTGCAACCATAGTAGCAATTAAACATCGCAGCCAAACAAAAGCTCTCCAAGGTAAACGAGTCTGACCCTATATCGAGTATAGAAACTGTCCATTCCGTTTTTGAAGGATACAGTGTATTATTCTGTGATATTAATTTCAGTAAAGTTCAGTTGGTTGTCTGGAATTTGCACCGCAGAACAAAAATCATTAGGTGTTGGTATATTTATAAAATAAATACAATTACTTGTACACGAAGGGAAGAGAATCTTATATACAATCCCCACCATGGTTAAAATGGCATGATAGGGGATTGCATTATTCACATGCAATGCTCCTGTTACTAACCTCCTGTTACTAATCCACGGGTGAGTAAAAGAAGCACAACAGAGAGCAAGTCATTGAAAGCATTTATAGGTGTAAAAATATAGACGGTATAAGTAAATTAATTAAAGAAAGGCACAAAGTATCAATTACACAATCACATTATTTTGAGCAGGTATGATCACAGCGTCCAATTACAATTCTGGATGGGGTCGGTCACATGTAAATAGTCCACGGTGATCAACAAAAGCATCAGCGACCTTCCAGGCAGGCTAGATGTATTTGTCTTCATCATCTGTGAGGATCAAAGATACCCACTGTCCATTTTCTCTTCAGATGCGAGTCCCAAAGAACTTGATATGGTTAATAGCTGTCAAGCTATTAACCATATCAAGGTTAATAGCTGTCATGGCGAATAGCTGTCAAGAGTGTTCTTTATCTGTTATGGAATCAAGCTGCTTCCAACTGTATGCCGAATTTGTCGCAAAGAAGAGAGGGCCACAGTGATTTGCTTGGCGCAATCTAAGTGCACAGGTCCCAGATATTTGGTTCGGACACGATATCTACGAGCATTTTGGTTGTGAAGACAAGCTATGCCTGTTTATTATGTCTGCAAGTTTCAATTATCCGACTGTTGCCCGATAAAAGACACTCTGGTCTTTTATCGGGCAACATATATATATTGTTCTCACCCCTAAATAGACTAATTTGGCCTATAAAATTCTTCCGTGTCGATTGGAATCGAATCCAGACTTTTCCCCACAGACACGGAAAAGCAGCGATCATACCAAATGTAGGCATTGGCTTACAGAAAAATTGAATTTTGTGCTAATATAAAGGCAACATAATATAAATTTACTTGTGACTGAATGAACTGAAGTTGAATTTAAATTCAAGAAAAAGAATGCTTTTCAGGTTATTTAAAAATGCCGACTCCTGGAATAAAAATGTAGGTCAATAAGAATGTACATTTACTAAGTGGCCAATAATTATGGACAGTGCTACTTGGGATTTACAGGTTAACAATGCTGCTACTCTTATGAATACTTAGCCCTCAACAAGCTTTAAAAAAATTCATCAGGAGAAGCCTAAGAAAAACCTTACCTCGTATCCGCTTTCATCGCATAGAAGACATGTTTCATGGATCCACATCAGGCGAAATCTCTTGGACCCAGGAGTCACTTATGCCACACTGAACTACAGTACAGTCGTGCAGTAAATAGTTATGGATAACTTAAACGCTTAGAGTAAGCGCATAAATGTTAAAAGTTAGACAATCTTGTGTATTATGATCTTGTTTTTTTTAAAAGGTGTATAAACAACTGCACAATATGAAATACTGTATTTTAACTGTACTACAGAAAGTAACCTGCGCCCCACTAGCTGGATGACTGTAAAGAGAATTTCGAAATAAACTGATGGAGGATAATAATAATTAATAACATAATTGAGTAAATCCATTTTGATTATTTCTCAACTTTTCACTCAGAAATATTCGATTAGTTAAAGTTGTTAAATTTCCTTTTGCATTTCACTATCACAGGTTTTACAAGGATTCAGGGCTGTAAACAACCTCATGAAAGGTCCTGAACTTTAATCAGACCGTAAAAGCCAGCATATTTTTGTATCTGAAAGGAACAAATTGTGATTTTTTGGTGACTTATTTTCAGCAACACACACACACACACACACACACACACACACACACACACACACACACACACACACACACACACACACACACACACACACACACACACACACACAATGTTGTCTGCTTTTGGTATAATGCAATGATGATGTTCAACCCACTCAATGAAGGGGTTTAAAATAAAGCTGATACATTCCAGAATTGTAAGATATCCACGCTTGAATCAGTTTTTTTTAATGTACTGTATACTGTATTATGGCTTTGGATCTGAGGTTGATGAATTGAGAAAAACAAATTTTTATATTTTGTTCTTTGCTAATAAAAAAAAGCTTTTTATCAAAATGCAATGTTAATTGTTACATTAGATATAACTATTATATTACAAAATGTTTTTCCTTTTTTTTTCTAATATTTATCATATTATTTCTGTAGCACCCCTAATTTTAAGGTCATCTACAGGCTGGTTAATATATCCCACACGATTTAATCTTGTTTATTAATTTTAGCTAAAATGCCTTTCTCTATTTCTGCAACAAAGGTGGAAATAATAAAGAAATATAAGACTTATTTATTTAAAGATAAATTATACCAGTCTCTTACATAACGTACATACTAAACCTATTAACAACTTACCTTCAGTGTTAGGCCAAGAAGACATTTCCATCACTTCTTGGTAACCATCAACGCTGGACTGGAATCCAAAAGAAAGAGTGCTAGACGCTACGGACGGACTGTTTTCATCCACACAACTTTCAGTAGGCATAATGTGGCAGCTAATCTGATCTAGGTTCTCACTAGACTGGAAATCGGAATTGGATATCATTGTAAGAATTCTAAGATCGGGAGTAAGGACCATATGGAGATCAGCTGACGTTCAAGTTATATACTCATATATTTATCCAGTGACCTCAATTACTTAGTAGCATCAATACTGAAATTTGACCAGCAATTTTGAGGGGAAGAGATTTTTTTTTTTTTTTTTACTGTTGCGAAATACTGACACCATTTAATAAAAGAATGACTTTATGGAATATGCCGGTCCAGCCAGCTTGTTAGTGACGTTACTGTTTAAAGCGTTGAAGGTACACACGCTTAATGTGTACAGTAACACCGGTACGTATTAATATTATTTCTCTGCCTCCATGGTTCAAAAAACATTTGTTTGTGGCCAAGAAAGACGGAGGTTGCCGCACCCACAATTCACAATGAAGAGTATACCGTCATATCCAGCAAGGTGAGAGGAGCTGTGCTAAAATCACGCACTGAGTCAGCCCGATGACGTAACGCAGACACACATGTACGCCTGATAGCTATAAACTGAAAGACAGGAGGATAATGGGATATTTGGGGCTGTCTGGTGACGTCAGGTGTCACTGTTGCCAGGGGCAACATGTACTGTCATTTACTCGGATGGCTTTGAGATAAGTTAGCAGACAAACAGAAACGGATGTTTGAAGCGCTGGTGTTATCACTCTGCTTTGCTTTTTGAAAGAAGCAAAATTAGCATCCGTACAGATATGTAAACGATTAAACATTTGCCTTACATAGAAACTTTGTGAGGAAATATTCTGTTTAACTGTTCAAGAAGATAAGCAACAGAACAAGTATCTTCGACAGCAAAATGCATTAACTGCACACAACCGTATCACTACACCTAGGGGAAAGTACTATAAATATATATATAAATAAACTGGAACACTGGCTCTTTTAATTAAAATGATTTTTCTACTTAAATATTTTACTTTAAGGGATACTTCATTATTTTAGCAATGGCACCCAAAACTTACATGTTCCAAAATTTTAAATCATGTCTCGCGACTGAAATGATACCAGCATCCATTTCTCGTGTAGCATATCGCCGTAGGTTTACAACCTAATATCAAAAGCATATAATCGGACAGGGTGGGAAACTTAAAATATATGCAATGGCACTCTAGTGACTCTGAAGGGAAGGGGGGATATAAAAGCTCTTAAAACTAAAAATAGAAAAAATATAATAAAGTATATTACTTTAAAGTGCATTGTTTTTTCCGGCCATTATAATCTAATAGTAATCGAATAGTTTGGAAAGTGGAAAAATACAATTAGAAGGTTGAAATACGATGTGTGAAAAAGTAAGTACTTTTTATTTGAGAAACCTAGGTTCTAACACAGTGCCTTTAGCAGGGCTCTGTGAAAAGAAAGAGTTAAGTGAAGGTATAGATATTTTTTAAATAAAACAAAACCAAAAAAAAATCTAAACAAACTACACTAATAATGGTTTATTTTTTCTCGTCCATTTAGATTTACATATGCTTATTATATTGATATTATTTTTATTTTAAAAAAATTCAGGTTTCATACTTTTTAACCCACACCATATGTACATGTTATTTTACCATGCTTTCTCTTGACTTCGCCCTCTTTCTTATTCCAGGGCTCTACTAAAAAACAGGTGTTACTAACCTGGTTTTTCACTTTCTAAGCTATGAGATTAGTCGAGAGCGAGGGAAGTACTATTTTTCATACTTCATTTCGCATATTTTTAGCTTTAATAGCCTTTACATCCTCCTTCCATTGCAAATCCTGGCTTTCCAACAGATTGTAACAGATGTAGCTCTTTCCAATGAAGTTTGGACTTTGTCTGAAATTTAATTATATGTATATACAGTGTATTTGTTTTTAATGTAATTTGGTTATTTTCAGTTTGTTCATATCAATCTTTTTTGGTCCTGGCAGGATTTTTTCCCTCCCTGTACTTGGGCAAACAGAAGAGGGAGTATGTAAGAGTACTGCTAAATTATGTGTAACTGACATTGGTTGGCTGGGACAGCTTTAACTAATAAATATCAAATCCCCTTTGAGTCACTTACTGGAGTACCACTTACAAATCATGGCTTTTAAGAGGAATTTGGAAAGCGAAAATGATTTCCATGATGAATGGGAATCGTTGATTCCCACCGATGACTGTTTGTTTTTGTGGCGCAAAAGCTGCTTCGGCTATATTACGCCTGTTCCAGTTTTGTTATTTCAGTAATGTTAATACTGATGTTTGAATATTAGATGCGATTGGTAACGTTTATTAGACTGAGGTATGTAAAGAGTTCCTTTACATGAGTTTTCTCCCATAATGAGTTCAAGGCTTAATTGTTCATTTGCATGCGATCTGAAAGCCGACTGGCGGACAATTTGGTAACGTGGACATTCTATGATGACGTGCTTTACTGTTAGTATGGTTAGACGCTGAGGGCATTGTGGAAGATCATCTTTCATTAAGAAACATTTAAACCAGACATAGGATATTCTCAAGGCGATATATATATATATATAATTTACAAATTATGTCATAGAAGGGATCGGAGAGGCAGGTACGCTGTGACAATAATGTACAGTAAACCCTCGCTAATCCGGATTTATTGGGTGGAAGGAGAGGTCATCCGGATTAAGCGAAAATCCCGATTAGTGAAGCTAAAGATAACCAAGAACAAATACGTGGAACACAAATAAATGGAAAATTTAATAAATAAAATATAGGTAGTGCTGGTGAAATAAATAAAAACATATCACTGTAGAGCTTTTATTTAAAAACTATAAAAAGACTACATTTATCCATCGATAGAGGGATAAATGTATTGTCTTTTTATACAATTATCAGGTGCGCCAGCGTCGCACGCCAACGCCATTTGATCATTGCTGTGAAAACCACTTAAATACAGCTTCTTTCAGCAACCCTTTTTTTGGCTTTTTTTTAATGTCTGTTTATTTGAAACACTGCTTTTATCACCTCCCACATCAAATTTTAAAGCAAATGTCTTTATAGATTCCTTTTGTTTTTATAATATCTGACACAGTCTGTTGGCCAATACCAAATTCTTCAGCATTTTTTTTTTTTTTTTTCCAGGAACACCATTTTCAAGTTGTTCTATCACTGAGCTTGTTAATGAGAGTTAAAGTAACGTGTTTTCTTTTTGTTAAACTTTTAAATGCTTTAGAACCAATAATTATATGAAATATGTTAACTTATGTACATATATACGTATAAAGAAGTACGCAAATTAAGCGATATAAGCAATAACATCCGTCCGACTCAGGAGTAAACAACGATATTGAACAACACGCAAGACAATGCAATGTATGCTCTCTCTCTCTCTCTCTCTCTCTCTCTGCATAGTCAGAGTGACTTATCTGCCTTCCTAAATCCCATGTGTCTTTCAAAGTACTCAACTTTAAACAGAATTTTTCATATTTCGATCCGGATTATCAAACATCTGGATTAACTGTAACCGGATTAGCAAGTGTTTACTGAGTTTCGCTACTTTTCACTCGTTTGTAGAAGTATGGGTTCGATTCCCGTCTATGATTGGAGGAACTTCGGAAGTCTTCTTCAATCGAAGTAGCTCATTTTAAAAAGGATGTGGATCTCTTGGAACGAATGCAGAGAAAAGCAAGCAAATTAGTCAAGGATAAAAAAGGGTTACACTCTACGAAAGACCAGGTTCTGCAAACTGCAGTGTTTGGAAACTAGGTATTTTCGAGGAGAGCTGACTGAAGTGTTTCAGGCTTTAAACAGATCGAGTAAACCAAATGCTGGTTTCATTTTTACTCTTTCGCGAGCAACACACACACAAACTAAAAAGGATAGTTGGGAATATATTGCGAAAATTTGCTTTCAGCCAGAGTAACTAATTGTTGGAACAAATTTCCATTTTGTTTTGCGGAAGTCTGCATACGTTTAAAGGGTCAGACAAATTATTAAGGGGCCATCTACAAATAATGCAGCGCCTCCGTAGCCAGGTGGGAAGGAGCAGCAGTGCGTAGCACACGCTTCTTGATTAGACCGGGGTTCGAGCCCGTCACCACCAAATACGGAGGATGCGGAAAGGTCAGGGAATGACCACCGCATATTCCCGGAGCAATATGGCCTTAGTTGCTAATGCTCCTAAAAAACCAAATAATGCACAGATGCAATGGGGTGATTTTTTTTTTTTTTTTTTTTTTTTTTTTGCTAACGCGGTAAAAGCTTGTTTCTGTGCATCATTTGCCACTAATAATACTAATGGAGGGTGTGGTTAGCCAATCTCAAGCGGAAGGAAGGTACCCCCTAAGTTATTGGACGTTTTTTAACCCGCACAACATGCAAATCAGCTCGTGAGCACAAAATGGCGCAATGTGGCCTAAGAGCTGATGCTGGAACTCAAACAGAGGGAGAGCCAAAATTTCATGGTTCTTTACGAGGTAGGTAAGGGCGGATTTTCTCGAATGTTACAGACTTTCTTTTTTCATTAAAAAAAAAAAAAAAATATGGAACTTAATCTGAAGTAGTCTGTACTCAAGAAAATTGAAAGCTAGTCAATCTCATCAGTTCTGCCAGGTTCTATTGTCGGTGAAACAGATGAGAGTTAAGCCTTCATGCAGTTTTGTGAATCTAGGCATTATATACAAAATTAATACTTATTTATTTTAATTAGATAAGGTATTCCACATGACTACTGGTTGACGCGTCCCAACTTTTGTATCATATTGTTTGTTAATCTGACATTCAAATAAGTTGGGACGAGTCGACCAATGCATTCAGAAATTACACCGTCCGCTAGTAGATGAAGTTCGCAGAATGTTGATGACACAGAATCTGGTGGACTAAGTTTTCGATTGCAAGTGGTGAATGGATCCACAATTCTGTATCGAAAACGAAGATTTATTTTCTCAGTGCATGAAACTGTCAATCGATTGTTGAGGAAAATCTCACAATGCTGATTTAACGAAATTGACTGGATTACATGAAAACGAGACTGGTATTATCTAAATTGAAGTTCTAATATTGTTTTATTATTAAAAAAAAAGTGGCATCACATAAGCCAAATCAATGTGGAACAGGAATACTGACACTAATCTTACAAAATGTCAACTCACTTCCATGCGTTTATTCAGTTTTTCGCAGACTATTCTGGCAGTTTTCCAGAGCAATCAACGAAGAAAGTCAGAGTTTCCTAGTGTTTTGTTATTTTTCATAGGAATATGCAGCTCTTTATAACTTCAAGTTAGTGGCTTACCGAGTATCCCCTAAAATCGGCATTGCAGAGGACTCCGTATTGCGGACTCTGTGGGAGTGGGTAAATGGTTTCCTAACTATCACAGAAAATAAAACAAAAAAATCAGACAACATGGGTTTGTTAGGGAGAAATGTTGTTTGACAAATTTGATTAGATAATACAATGTGGTCACAGGGGAACTGGATGCAAAAAATAATTCTGATATCATACACTTGGATTTCACGAAAGCTTTTGATACTGTTGTACATAAAAGACTGTACCAATTGGATTCAGTGTGACGTTAAGGGCAAGTTGCTGCTATGAATAAAGGGCTGGTTGAGTGGGAGAAGACAGACAGTGATAATCAATGGACTAATGTTATTAGTGGAGTTCCCAAGGGTTCTATGTTGGGCCCATTGTTGTTTTCTATATTTATAATGATATTGATGAAGGCATATCAGACTTAATATACAAGTTTACAGATGATACAAAGGTTGGCAAAGTGGTTAACGACAGTAATGACGGAATGCTACTGCAACAGGATCTAGAAAAGTTATGCAGATGGGTTAAGAAATGGCAATTGAAATTTAACACTGGAAAATGCAAAGTACTGCATATGGGTAGCAGTAACTCCAGAGTAACGTACCTACTGTGTGGTACTCCAGTCAGGGTAGTAGAAAATGAAAAAAAAAAAAAAAAAAACCTTGGGAAAATTGTGCAAACAGGCTACCAGGAGAGCTCATGGGGTTTTTTCAACGATATACAGGAATTTTAGCAATGATAAGGAGATGATTATCCTATTGTATAAGACAGGCCACAGAGTACTGCATAGGAAGGATGTAGAGCTGTTGAAAAGAGTACAGAGAAGGGCAGCGAGACTGGTGAGGGGAACAAAGGGGTGCTCTTACCAAGGAAGGCTTCAGGTCTGCAAACTGCAACATCTGGAGTCTAGGCATCTGCGAGGTGATTTGATTGAGGCGCTTGAGGCTTTGAATGGATATTCAGCAAGCTCAATGCTGTCAGGATTGTTCCTCTTGCTCAGACTATGCACATGAGTGGGTAAAAATTCAAAATGAAGAATGATGGTTGCAGAATAGATGTGTGGAAGTTTGCCTTTATTAGCGGGTGTTGATTGCTGGAACAAACTTCCATCTTTGTGGTGGAAGTTGACAGCTTAAATAAGTTCAAGGAAGAACTAGGAAAACTATTGGAGGTGGATAGGTGAAATGGGAAGGGGGTTTTCTTGCTGATGCTATATGTGCTTGCTTTCTTGCATCGTTTTCCACTATTAATATTAATCTTACAAAATGTCATCTAATTCTGATGAAATATAAATTATTAACGAGTTCCGCTTAAGGATATATATATATATATATATATATATATTTTTTTTTTTTTTTTTTTTTTTTAAGGATAAGTGGATGGGAGAAACTCGTACACTTTTACAGCCCTCGACTTGCCACTGCTTCTGCTACAGCTGTTTTCTTTTCTGACTACTTTTCCCATATGAGTGCTTAAGTCTTGACACAGTACTATGAATAAAAGGCATAGATGGATTAATGGGGGTGACCCCACATCCTCACTACTATGTCCGAGTATAATTGGTCAGTCAGATGAATAAAAGCCACTGTAGAAGAGATAAATGTTTAGAGCAACTAATCTTGATTAAAGAAGGTATCACTGTTCAATATCCAAAAATTCAATCTGGAAATAAGACACTATCTATTGATAAAGATATAAACTAGCAAAAGCTGTGACCTTGTCTTATATCAGGTAACAGTACATCATCCCTTCCGCGTCTGTCTATCTCTGGTATGTAAGTAGCACTGAAGTGAAAACTGAAATACTATCATATGTTGCTGAAATCTTTCCGCCTCAGCTTCATGCTCCAGCAATCTTGGAACTTGAACAAAATTACCAACATATGGCAGTTACTGCCAAACAGCTTAGCTATTTTTATATTTCATAAATAAAAATAAAACAAATATCAGTTCATTAGTCAGTAAATTGGATACAATATTACAAACCAAACTTGTACGACACACAGGCCAGAAGGGTTTACACTGAGGACTAAACGTTATATAAATAAAGAATAAGTGCAAATTAAATACAGAAGACAGATAAAGAATACATAACAGTCATGACATCATACAGTTTCCAAAATCAATGTATGAAATATAACAAGCCTCATACAATAAATAAATAAATAATAATAATACAATATAGATAATAATTCTAAGGTACACTTCTAAATACCGCAAAGTGAAACATAGCAATCAACAACATTGTAAGAATTAAAAAGAATTAAGTAATGTTAATATTAACATGATGTTATATTTTTAACACATTTTAAAGTAAAAAACAACTGTAATCAGTTGACGAACGTTTGGCGACAGTATCAAGATGTCATATTTTTTAAATCCACTCAAAATGCATGCAAACACACTTTTTTTTTAAATTTCTTTCGTCCATCAAACGACAAAATAAAAAAAAAAGAAAAGAAGAGGAATATTTATGATGAAACGTGATGCAAGAGGCTATCAAAATTGAAGTAATGCGTCCCATTAAGATCGGCATACACGCATAAAAATATGGACTTTCACTGAAGAGTGTTACGCTGCGGTAAGTTGTAAGTAATCTAGAGTATGGCATACCTAAAAATATTTCTAACAGACAAGTATAACAAGTCAACCATATTAATTTTGTTAAACGACGATACGCAAGCCGGTCTCAGTGAAATTGATTAATAGTTCTCTTAAATCAAAGCATCAATCCTTACAAATAGCAAAATTATTTGCTGAATGTTCTCAGTCAGCCTTTGCAGTTCCTTTAGACATAACTAATTACACTCACTTAATTAAAGCATAATGACATTATGTTATGTTATTTAAGTATTGATTATTTCGATTTACAATCTGCAATAAAATACCTTTAAAACAATTACGCCGGACAACCAGAGAAAACTCCACAGATTTTCTGCAATCCAGTTTATCCAGTCCCTCCTTGAATTTATTTAAGCTATCAACTTCCACAACGACAGATGGAAGTTTGTTCCAGCAATTAACCACCCACTGGCTAAAGGCAAATTTCCGCACATCTATTCTACAACTGTCTTTCCTCAACTTTAATTTATGTCCCCTCTGGTTCGTAATCTGAGAAAGTGGAAGAATCCCATCAGAATTCAGTCCACTCAAGGCCTTATACACCTCAATCAGTTCACCTCGCAGGTGCCTAATCTCCAGCTGCTGCAATTTGCAGAACTTAAGCCTTTCTTGGTAAGAGGACCCCTTCGTTCCCCACACTAATCTTGTTGCCCATCTCTGTACACGCTCAAACAATTCTACATCGTTCCTAAAACGAGGCCTCCAGACCTGTAAGCAGTACTCAAGATGTGGCTTGACCATTGCCTTATACAAACGGGTAATCACCTCCTTTTCCTATAGCAAAATTCATGTATAAGTGTATATTATTGTCAATACCCCATGACCTGCTCTGGCAGCCTATCTGCATTGCTCAAAAAACTTCATATCTGATTGCACAATTACTCCCAGGTCGTTTTCATTTTCTCCTACCCTAAGTGTAGTACGTTTCTCTGGGGGTTACTTCTACCCATATACAGTACTTTGCATTTGTCAATATTAAACTTCAGTTGCCACTTCTCAGCCCATCTGCCCAAATTTTCTAGATCCTATTGCAGTAGTACACTGTCATTAACAACCCTGCCAACCTTTATATCATTTGCAAACTTCGACATTAAGCCTGATATACCTTCATCAATATCATTGATAAATATACTAACAGTGAGCCCAGCACCGAATTTTATATTTCGGTCTAAAAAGATTTGTCGTCTAGCTGTTTCAGATTTCCTTAAAGTCAGATAAATAACCCCCCCCCCCCGAGTTCGAGTTCTCTCATAAATTGAAGTATGTTTTAGATGTTTTGGCATTGTTAAATAAGATAAAGCCGGATCGACATTAAGTTTTCAGCATATTTTCTGTCAATCTCTGGGAAGGTTTCAGAAACAAGTCCAATTTAATTGTTCCCCTGGCAACCACTAACACCACAGAAATGTACATTAGTATTATTATTAAAAATGCCATGATGCAATGAAGCGAACTTATTCGGTAACAGCTGCCGAAAGAAGAAGAAGAAGAAAAAGTATTATTCCCACAGTCAAAAAGTGCCTATCCAACTGTTCCTTTAATTTTGGCAAACTCTCCGCCCCAGTCATCTTTGCAGATAATTTATTCCACCCTTCCACAACGCGCCGCCCAAAGGTAAACTTCATAACCCCTGACCAAGACTGTCAGTAATGAGCAAAACAGGAACAAGAATAAAAAAAAAAAAAAATAATAATAATAAATGGAGCCTCTCGAAAACTACAACCCCGTTGGAGTTTCACATACGATATCGATACGGCCAAGATTGTGAATTGTACTGGAAATATTTCCAGATAATTGGAAACAAATTCCATATAATTATGTGGAAATTGTTTCCGGATCTGGAAATTGTTTCCAACAAAGCTCACCTCTTCATGGTTGCAGGTTGTTTAGGATCTATTTGCGAAATGGGTTGTTCCAACAGAATTAGATACAGATCTGGTTCCAGGAACATGAGTGAATTTAGTCTACTGTGGTGGCCTCCCCAATTCAGTCCAACTGAACAACTCTGAAATGAGGTGGAACAAGTTCTTCGGAGGAGAAATCCGCAACCATCCAATTTGCAACATTTGTGGGAAGCAATTTGGTCTACATCGACCAGAATCCTCGTGGCGCTCTTTCGACACTCGTTAAGTCCGTGCCATGACGAATTTATGGGGCTAATTCTGAAGGCGAAAGGGGAACCTACTCGTTATTAGGTGAACTAATAAAGTTGGTCACATATCGTATTTGCTTATAACTATCATATGACGCTGTATCACGCGATAACTGTCCATGCTATTTTCTTTTGCTCAATGAAGGTTTTCAGCTCTCTTAAACTGTATATTTTGGCATCTTTGTTTTGCGGTATTTCTCAGGTGGAATGAATGTGTTTTGTGTTCTCCACGATAAATCCTTTAAACACTTTCCATAATTCATTAGTAACAAACTAGTATACAGTAATAAATCCAGTTAATGTGAACTCAAGAAATTAGCATTAGTAGAGGCAAATGATGCAAGAAAGCAACCTTATACAGCATCAGCCAAAAAAAAAAAAAAAACTTCCCATTTTACCAATCCATTCGCTCCAAATGCTTGTCCGGCTCAGCCTTAAATTTATTTAAGCTATCAACTCCAGGGGCTCACATCTGGAGAGTATGATCTTGGCACACCCAGGGTCCTGAGCTGGATATCATCATTCTTCTCTTTCTTGGTGATCCCCCTTCTACTTTTGATTCTCTCTCTCTCTCTCTCAGGTAACTCGGGAATTTTTTTTTTTTTGCTGGTGTAGCATAAGCCTCTGGCTTCCTTGCACCATGTTTAGTAAAATAATAACTTCCTCAACAAGAGATGGAAGTCCGTTCTAACAATCAACTACCCGTTGGCTAAAGGCAAATTTACGCACAATCTATTCTACAACTGTCTTTCCTCAGTTTGAATCTATGCCCTCAGGCTCTTAATCTGAGCAAGAGGAAGAATCCCATCAACATTGAGCCTGCTCAACCCATTCAAGGCCTTATACACCTCAATCAGATCACCTCGCAGGTGCCTAGTCTCTAAACGCTGCAATTTGCAGAACTTAGGCCTTTGTTCCCCTCACCAGTCTTGTTGTCCTTCTCTGTACTCGTTCTAGCAACTCTACATCCTTCCTAAAATGAGGCTTCCACAGTTTATCATGGTCTCTCTCTATCTATCTCTCCCCCCCTCCTCGGTTATTGCTCTGGCTTTATCCTCTGATCTTAGGTTCCGATTTTCGACCATTACTCGAGAACAAAAAAGTTGGATGAGCCAAATTTTGTGCGTATGCTTCATTAGTCCATAGGATGCTTTGAAAAACAATTGCGATTCAACAGCCTCCCTGTATACAGTATACGGAGGGTTGATTCAGCCTTTTGATAACGATTTTGACAGTCCTTTAAAACTAGGAATTTCCATGCCGCCGCCACCGGTTGTGTTCAATTTGTTTTCCCTGCTCATGGACTATTGCACGTTATCGCAATTTCCATTGAAGTAAAGCGCGCTGCAAAACTGCCAAGTCGATCTTGTCCCATTCCTGCTGGCAGACTTTCCACAAACCTTCAACAGTTCTGGAGCGGCGGTTTCTGAGAGCTCTTTTCAAAAGTCCGAATACGCAAAAATCCATGGGTGTGGTGTCAGGTGATTTAACAGGTATATCTTCAAACGGGATCGAACGAATACCTGTCGCTGTTTCCATTCTCCGCAAAAAAAGCGTGGAACGTGACGTGTGGCTGGGAACGCTGAAAAGGTCTGGGTGCACCACCTGGTGCCCAGACCTTTTCAGCGTACAATTTCACGTTCAAACAACGGCTGTAGAACTTCATTCTGGTAATACACTGAGTTGACTTCCACGTTTTTAGCGATTCTACGCAACTCAAATTTGCCGTTATAACAAAAACCGGCTACAACCATAAAATCTTAGCCAAAACTTTCCTTGCTCTGACGCGACCATGCTGGAAAAGCCTTGTCAGCCTGCGGACGGTAATAAATTTCCCGAATTTTGTTGCAATCGAAGAAGTATACCCACGCTTCGTCCAATGTTGCTACGAATTTCCACCTTTCAGCTGCCAGATAGTTTTCGTAGAGTTTTCGAGCCTTCCTCCTAGGTGGTGTACGCGGGCCTTGTGCTTCTTCTCCAGTTGCAAATTTTCGTTGATTATGCGAGAAACGGTTGACTGGGAGGTTCCCACACGTGACGCTATAGCTCTTTGAGTTTTTGGATTTTCACCGACAACGAGCGACTGCACTTTTCGTACTACCTCCCTCATTCGACTTGAAGCAGGTTGCAGTTTTTCTTCGGTGTTTTCTGCTCACTTGCAATTTTCCTTTGCCATTCAAAACCTTATGAATACCAAACTTCAATACACTAAAATTTTACGACTTGCACCTATCAATAATTTTCGCATAACTGTACTCTTTTTCGGAAAGCGCGGTTATGTAACCTTTCCAACCATGGGTCCAATTTCTGAGGCATGTCGACATTAAACCAACTTCTACAACTGATGCACCTGTTCATAAGGTTTGGGACTGCGCCTGCGCGAAAAAAATTTACATTGCTGCCGTACGTCACAAGCAGGAAGACAGACAGTGATAATCAATGGACTAATGCTATTAGTGGAGTTCCCAAGGATTCTATGTTGGGCCCATTGCTGTTTTCTATATTTATAATGATACTGATGAAGGCATATCAGACTTAATATACAAGTTTACAGATGATACAAAGGTTGGCAAAGCGGTTAACGACAGTAATGACGGTATGCTACTGCAACAGGATCTAGAAAAGTTTGCAGATGGATTAAGAAATAATAAGATGGATTAATCATAATAACGATTTTGACATTAATGTCAAAATCGTTATCAAAAGGCTGAATCAACCCTAGGTATATAGGGAGACCTATATACAGTATATATCGCTGGATATATTTCCGTACAATATATTTCGTTGGATTTTAAATGAAAATTTTACGAAATGGAACACTCGTCAGGATAAGAACAAAAAGCAGTCTTTATGTATCATGACATTATTAACGGGTACAAAGAACTGGAACGGAGTTCTGGCATCCATTTCTTTAATCCCGAGTTCAATCAAATTTCTCAATTTTCAGCGGTTGCCTTTTTACAAACAGGAAGTGAACGAAGGATATTTGTTCACCTGCTGCAATATGTCTATCATTTCATATTCAAGTGCTCTATTCTAAACGAAAGGGAAGATTCACTCAAACTAAATCTTCCTTTTATCAAAAAATTGTGGTGGTTGAACAAAATGATTTCTTTTTAACGACTCTGCAGTGACGCATTTTAATGCTCCTAAACAATCTGTAAAATGAAGCCAAACTAAATGCATTGAATTTTATATCTTCTAATGAATTCTTAGATCCAGAAATATAAATAACTTTCTAAAAAGCGGTCTAAAAATACTACAATTGTCTCCATTATACAACCATAAGGGGGCTTGTATCTACACTTCAAATTCCCCCTTGCTCCGAGGTCTCTGAAAAATTAGTGGTAGTCCAAGACTTTATGATGACAGAAGATGCGGAAGAGAATTAAAGGAAAATTTATAGTTTCAGAAGTCTCCATTAGACAGGACCGACGTTAACAGTGGGTAACTGGACGAACACCAGTGGTGTCTCGGTATATCAGTTATTATACCAATATAACTTATATAAATGTAATTTCTTTCATTCACTGCACATACCTCATGATGAAACATTCAATCAACATTTTGTAATATTTCACTTATTTCCTCCTGAACCTTTTAATAAAAATTGAAATGCAACACATATTTCAAATTGATAAAAGAAACAAATAGCAATATGTACCGCAGATCGTCCTCAGAGTATGCGATCAACATTAATGTACTTTACTTCATTTCCCCTTCGATTTTAAAACGATTGAAATAACAAGTATTTGTCCTTTCTGCTCCAATTAATATAATAAGTAAATAGTAATAATTCATATATTTAATAAACTGATAACAAAAAAAGCAACTCAAAAAAACAAGTTTCATATGCGCAGACCGAGAACTTTTCTGCCCATTTGCCATATTGCTCTATTGAGCACACTACAAACGAAATACTGTATATCCAGTCCTTAAGCTCCAATACAGAGTATGCGCATAGCCTGTGTGATATGTATGGGGGGGGGGGGAATAATAAATAAATAATTGCCGGAGAGTTCTATTGGTTCTATTAGTGAAATTTGGGATAGTTTTGGACAAATATTTCTGAAAGAGCTAAATATCAAATTTAATGAAATTCCATCCACTAGAAATCTAGTTGTTAAATGCAGGCTGGCGGGTGGATTGACAGACATGATAATAAATAATAATAAGTTAACAGCTCCCAAGTGTAACTTAAAGCCATATAAGTGTACTATATCTGTATAAGTGAGTGACCGGCCGAATCGCATGTTGTGCGATCTGAAAAACCCGAAATAACTCGCTAGGAAAACTCTACTCCCTCCTCTTGAGATCGCCTAACTACAGGCTCGAAATACTTCTCCAAACAAATAACAAGTGGCGAAATCACTGTAGTCAAGGAAGATATGATGCTTCACACATATGCGAATGTGCCTAAAAAAACTGTTAAATATCTATTAAGCAAATTTTAATGTAATTCTTTATGACTCGCCAAATCTTTCTAAAAGACCAAAATGGAGCATAAAATTCAAATTGTTAAATGCGGATAAACACGATGCAGATAACGAGTGCTTAAAAAGTACTTGAACTAGAATGAAACTGCAAATAAGCCAAGATGAAAAATTATTACGGAATGCCACATCAGTAATAAAAATTGATGAAGGACCTTGTTAAACGGATTTCAAAAATTCTGCAAATTGAAAAATCGACCTACGCGAGCTTCGGATGTTTAAATTACGGCATTTCTTCTATGCAGTCTGTCCGAAACAAGGGACGTTATCGGTTTGTTCTTCATATCTCGATATTACCCAAAAATGTACTTCTGTTGTTATCATTAAATGTTCGGTTTTTTTCCATATTTCATACGAAAGTTCATTTAGCGACATTTGATTTTGGACTTTAGACAAAGATAGAGGGGGAAGAGGCACGCGCAAGCAAAAGCCCCAACCCTTATCCTTTACAGTAGCTGACTAGTTTTTGGCACTATCTTCCTTTAGAAAACGATTACTTAAACGGGGCCCCATGTCAATAAAACTGTGGACACTGATAAAATAACTGTGACGGCATCTCTCATAATACAATTCAATCCCTTACAATATATATGGATCCAGTATACAATATAAAATGGACCCAGAATCTTTGCATTAAAGAAAAATTCATTAAAGATATATTTGTTAATGAATTAAAGGAAAAAAAGATTACAACATGGCCATGAAATTCATAAAGGATGGATTTTGTGGCTATCTTTTTTTGAGAATAGAATGACGGAATACCATTCCACAAACTTACTTTTTCTTTTCTTTTTTTTTTAAACTACTGGAAAATGTTTTCAAAAATGTTAGTATGGTCGCTGCAGGTAACAAGTTCGAAAACATTCGCAATTAATCACAGAGTCTAAATATTAGTGCCAATGAAAACTGGTGAATAATGATGCTCGCACGCGTTGGATACAAAAAAAAGGAGACTGGTAAACAAAATTCGTAAACGAAACATGACTGGTAATATCGCTAAAAAAAAAAAAAAAAATTAGTGTTGCCTGACATTTCGAGACAAGCAAAGAAATATTCGTAGTAAACCCTCTATTTTACGGTCACAAAAGGGGGGGGGGGATTGACACCCGAGTGTATCTGAGTGTGCTCGTAGGATACAGAAACTGTAAACTCGAATCACGGTAAATCGCAAGCAAGCGTCTCAATCCTTATGGATACGCTCACTATTATATCGTTAAAAGCTCGTGTGTGTCCTGTTTCACTATTATAAACTTACTTGGTGTCTTATCATGGCCCTTGGGACGCCTCTGTAGCCAGGTGGGAAAGAGCAGCAGTGCGTACATACGCTTCTTGATTTAGACCGGGGTTCGAGCCCGTCACCACAAAATACGGAGGATACGGAAAGGTCAAGGGAATGACCACCGCATATTCCCGGAGCAATGTGGCCTTAGTTGCTAATGCTCCTTAAAAAAACAAAAAAACAAATAACAAATCATGGCCCTTAAGCAAACTGTTAAAACAAAAAAAAAATAAAAATAATTAAAATGAAGGCATATGCATCTAAGGGTTGCGCAAAAATCAGATCTGTTAGAGAAGTTGGAGTCTGGTGTTTCTGTTTCCTGGTCTGTGAGGATATGGCGTGAAAAAAAAAACAAAAAACTTTTTTGACTGTGAAGTGAAAATATTTCGACTTCCGCTTCTTATCTCCGTCTCTGAATAAAGTTTACTCAGGTCGCGGTAAATTGTCACGTAACTATGTAGAAACTAGTAAAGTCAAGATAAATAAAAGTTTGATTTTTGTTGTTAACTTTATTTCAGTGTTTCTGACATATACATACACAGAATAACCTGTTTAAATTTTCAATCATGTGGGGTACAAATGGTCGCGAAAAACACTTTCCATTTAACAGATTTAGATAATAAGACAGATACTGTATAAGACGCACACCGCCCTCCTTCCCATATCAAGAAGAACTCTTTATTACATACAGAACGCACATTGCTGTATACAACTCCCTTCACGGCTACATGCCAGGGGTTTACATAAAAGAAATCACACAACATAATAAATGCACAATCTGCAAGGTGCAGGGGATTCCAGAGACTGCTGGGAGTCATTGCGGAAAAAGTAAATACATGGGCTGTGTTAGGGTAGCTAAGAACAGATGCATGTATAGTTGCGTGTACACCAATGCTAGGAATTTGGTAAATAAATTTAATGAATTTCAGGTGTTGGTCAAAACATCAAAGGCAGATATTGTTGGAATAACAGAGACGTGGAGTCACAAAGATATAAGGAAATGCAGAAATGGAATTTGGGAAGTACGATGTGTACAGGAATGATAGACAGGACAGCAAGGGAGGAGGGGTTATGCTATTAGTTAAGAAACACATAAAATCCAAGGAAGTGAAGCCATTCGACATAGCTGGACAGTGCAGTGTCGAGTCAGTTTGGTGTGACATAAGCACTGGAAAAGCAAAATTGAGAGTAAGAGTGTGTGTTATAGGCCTAATGACTCTGAGGAGTATAATAAACAACTGTACAGAGAAATAGAGTGAGCCAGTAAATCAGAGTGTCTTATAATAGGAGATTTTAATTTCCCAGATATTGACTGAAATTTGTGAATTGGTCACTCACACACTAGAAAGGCTTTTGTGGATTTATTGGATAATTGTTTTCTACAGTCGCATGTTGGGGAGGCAACTAGAGGAAGTAATACTCTTGATCTGATTATCAGTAGTGATTCTTCATGCATTAAGAATCTGCAGATAAAGGAACCACTAGGTTGCAGTGATCACATGTGCTGAAGTGGGATTTACTCAAAGAGGTAACTACCATCAGGGGTAAAGGGAAGGGTTTCTGCTTTCGTAAAGGCAACTACGGTGGTCTGAGACAGTATTTAAATTCTATAGATGATGTTACCAACAGCAAATTCAAAATGGGAAGCATTCAAATAATTAATTTTGGAAGCTACTGGGCTTTTCATACCAACTAAGAAATATTGTTCAAGGTTTAGGCCTAAATGGATGTCAGACGAACTAATGAGACGGAAGCCTATGACAGATATAAGCTAGTCTGAAAACCAAGTCACAAAGGAGGTTAGACAGGCAAAGGCAGATTACGAGAAATCTTTGGCAAAGGATGCAAAGAAAAATAGCAAAGAATTCTTTACTTATGTAAACTGTAGAAGGAAGGGGATGAAACAGATTGATCCACTTGATATCGATGATTCAACTGTTGATAATCCTGCTCAGGTAGCTACCAAACTAACTGTGTATTTTGCATTTACATTCCCACATGAGGAGTTATTCAGAGAGGAGAATGCCAGAGGTGAATTAAACTCTAGCAGTGAGCTAGATGATTTTGTAATAACTGAGAGCAAACTGGAGGAGAAACTGTTAATGATAAACATAAGAAAGGCACCTGGGGTGAATGGGATCTATCCAGTTATATTAAAGGAGGCAGCAAAGGAAGTAAGCAAACCCTTAGCCATAATTATGAGAGCTTCCTTGGACTCAGGAGAAGTACCCATGGACTGGAGATGTGCAAATGAGGCCCCAATTCACAAAGGGGAATCAAAGGGCGACACAAGTAATTACAGACCTGTGAGTTTAACTTCTGTTCCAGAAGTTAACTAGTGTCTCAATGGAGGCACTAGTTAAAGAAGCACTGCAGGATCATCTAGACAAGACTTGAGTTATAACTCGGACACAGCATGGGTTTGTTAAGAGGAATTCTTGTCTGACCAATTTGATTGGATACTATGATGTGGTAACAAAGGAACTGGATGCAAAGAATAATCCTGATATCATAAATTTGGATCTTAGAAAGGCTTTTGATACTGTTGCATATGGAAGACTGCTGCACAAATTGGAGCAGTGTGGCATTGGACGAAAATTGCTGCTATATATAAAGGGATGGTTGAGTGGGAGAAGACAGAGACTGGTAATCAATGGACAATGCTCTTGGTGGTCTAATGTTATTAGTGGAGTCTCCCGGGGTTCAGTGTTCGGTCCATTGTTGTTTTCTGTATGTATTAATGATATTGATGATGGTATATCAGGCTTAATGTCGAATTTTGCAGACGATACGAAGGTCGGCAGGGTTGTTAATGACACTAATGACAGTACGCTGCTGCAACAGGATCTAGAAAAGTTGAGTAGATGGGTTGAGAGGTGAAAACGTAAGTTTAACATTGACAAATGTAAAGTACTGCATATGGGAAGCAGTAACCCCAGAGTAATGTATCTACTGTGTGGTACTACACCGACAATGGTCGAGAATTAAAAGGACCTGTCGATAAATGTGCAGGCAGATATGAAGTTTTCTGAGCAGTGCAGACGGTCTGCAAGAGTAGCTTATGGTGTCTTGTCAATAATATACAGGAATTTTTCTAGTAGGGATAAGGAGGTGATTATTCCCTTGTATAAGACAATGGTCAGGCCACATTTTGAGTACTGCGTACAGGTCTCAAGGCCTCATTTTAAGAAGGATCTAGAACTGCTGGACGAGTACAAAGGGTAACAAGATTAGTGAATGGAACAAAGGGTTGCTCTTATGAAGAAAGAGCTTAAGTTTTGCAAATTACAGTGTCTGGAGACTAGGCACCTGCGAGGTGATCTGATTGAGGTGTATAAAACCTTGAATGGTTTGATCATGCTCAATGCAAATGGGATTCTTCCTTTTGTTCAGAATAAGCACCTGAGATGACATAAATTCAAATTGAGGAAAAACAATTGTAGGACAGATGTACGGAAGTTTGCCTTTAGCCAGCGGGTGGTTGGTTGCTGGAACAAACTTCCATCTGTTTGTAGAAGTTGATAGCTTAAGTAGATTCAAGGCAGAAGTAGACAAACATTTGGAGTGAATGGATGGGTGAAAAGAGAACGTTTTCATTTTTGGCTGATGCTATATAAGCTAGCTTTCTTGCATCATATGCCTTTACTAATGCTAATAAGCTTGATATGTGGCTTCATCAATATCGTTAAAAAATAATGTAAACAGTAGGGTGGGTCAGCGTTAAACCTTGGAACACCACTAATAACATTAGTCCAAGAAGAGCAGTGCCATTGATAGCCATTCTGTCTTCTTCCCTGTAACTCATTTATCCCTTTATCCATGGCAGTAACATGTCCCTAAAGCCAAGCTACTCCAATCTGTACAGAAGTCTTTTATGTGCAATAGTATCAATAATTGGTTTGTTGACCAATAAACTCAAATTCATTTATTTATATAAGAAGAAGCTATCGAATAATTTGTAACAGTAACATTCATTTCGAATTTCCTTTAAAAATTGTTGTTTTATTTCTAATTCATTTATTATTAGTTTTTTGTCTTTTCTGCAGAATGCAACATAAATCTGGAGGATGTGAAACGGATCCAGAGACGGAACAAATGCCCCACGAGACCCCAGTGCAAATATATTTTTTTTAACACGGCCCTCACTTCATTTGATTTTAACTGTTTATCAGCTGATTAATGAAGTATTTTCAGTAATATAATTTTAAAAAAACCTAATAAATAAATTCATAAAAATTATAAATTTAATTCCGTGTTTGTGCATTCCTATTAGCAAGGTCAATAAGTAAGCGCAAACACGGAATTAAACTCGGCTTTCGACAGACTAGTCACTAGTCGAAAGCCGAGTTTACCAGAGACTTCAAATTATGAGCCAAGAATTGTAATTTCAAGGTTATGGAAACATCAGAAACGTTTCGAAGGCAGAATAAAGATATGCCAAGAATTAATCATTGTAAGATCTGGAATATCAGGACTATCTGGAATAAATAATGTGACAATTATATGACAATTAATCGCTTTAGAGTTCCATGAATAAGAGGCCCTAAATACTTTTCTTGACATCTCAAATTTTTAAAGCTGTAACTCAATTTCTGGCCATTTGTGTATTTATATCTATAATTACATGCCATACGATACATTTTTTAATTATGAACTGGGATAAATAAAATATCTGAAAGTCAGGACGATTTAAAAAAAAAGAAAGAAAACTTTCATGGGAAATTAAAATCTACCCAAGTTAAAAAAAAAAAAAACTCACCTAAGTATGTTTGGTTGACATTTTTACTTTGGTAATACCTTACACCTTTCCTACTTCAGTAAATGCGAGAATTTTACTAAGCTCTAATATTTACTTAAGCTTTGGCACAGATCTTGGTACAAAAGTTCGGTCAGATGGGAATTAGCATTAGCCATATACTGCGAGGAAACAAACAGGCTTTTGCTGCACCAGCCAAAAAAAAAAAAAAAAAACCACCTACAAAAAGTAGATAAGAAAATAGACAAATTATTCCCTTCCTCCCTCACTCCGGTAACTATCCAGTTGACCTTTGAATTTCTTCAAACTGTCAGCCCTCAACTACAAGCAGCGGAAACTTGTTCCAACAATCAGCAACTAGCTGCTAAAAGAAAAACTTCCTACAACCGAGTCTAAATATCTTCCACTGTAATTTGAATTTATGGTCTCCCTGAAGTATTCCGTGAAGAACTCGGGAATTCTTTATAACAGTGAAAATTTCGCCTTCACTCATTTTACTAATCCCTCTCAGAGATTTATAAACCTTAATCAGGTCTCCTCTAAAGTGCCTGGTTGCCAAGCTCAATAGCTCACGTAATCGAAGTCTTTCCTTGTACAGTCGCCCTTTTGCCGATCTTACCATGCAAGTTGCCCGTCTTTGAGCCCTTTCAAGAAGCTCAATGTCTTTTTTCAGATGAAGTCTCCATACTTGTACACAGTATTCTAAATGCGATCTTACGATTTCCTTATACAGTGATCTCCATATCTCTACAGGTTATTGATCGATAGGACACCTTGCGCTTTCCTGGTCGCCTCTTTTACACTGCTCAGAGAACTTCATATCCGCCTATATTATAACTTCCAGATATTTTTCTTCCTCTACTGTCTTTAATTCAACACACCATGTGTATAAGTTATTTTGAAGCTGCTATTCCGAAGTGAACAGTATACAAGTGTAAGACCTTACATTATGCAGCACTAAAACGCAGCTGTCACTTTTCTGACCATTCTTGAAGCCTGTCCATGTCATCGATGTCGTTTATAAAAATCAAAAATAGTGGCCCATGAACCGATCTTTGGGGGACCCAAAGATCGGTTCATGGGCCACTATTCGGTTCATCGGTTCACCTCTGACGTTACACTAACTGAAGCATATCCATTAATCACGACCCTATGTCCTCTTCCCTGCAGCCACTCTGTGATTCACCTTAGAATCTTACCAGTAATCCCAACATGTTTCAGCTGATGTAGTAAACTATCATGAGGGACTGAGTCAAATGCCTTGCTAAAATCCAAATAAACTATGTCGAACTTTCTCCCTACATCCAAGCTCATTAAGTAGCTGTGTCAAAATAGTTTACCAGGTTAGTTAAACATGATTTTCCCTTAACAAAACCATGTTGTGTGTCCTTCAGAATAATATTTCTATCTTAATATCTCTAGATTGCACTCTTAATCATTGCCTGTAAGATTTTCCCTACCACTAAAGACAAACTAACGGGTCGGTAGTTACTGACTTCACTCTTAGAACCGACTTGATGTATTGGAGATACGTTGGCACTTCTCCAATCTAAAGGAATCAATCCTTTTGTTTTGGAAGGAGTTCAAAGATACCTTCATAATTAACCTCAATGGTTCAATATACCCTCTGGCCGCCTTCCTTAAAATTATTGGGTATTTTCAACCAACCTGGGCGCTTTACTTGCGTTTAAACTCAGAAGTTTTTCTAATAAACAGTCATATGTAATTTTTAAATCGCTAAATATCTCAGCCGCACTCGCACAGCCTCTCCTCACCACGAAGGGTCCTTCACCACTAAGGATTCCGTGAAGTTTCATCAGTAAAAATTCCTATTACTTAAGTGAAATATAGACTATAAAATATTTAAGGGCAAAGGCTTCATGCTACGAGGCAGAATGACTAACATATAAGTTAGTGCAAAAGCATCATTTTAACGTAGCCATCTACCAAAGTAGTTAAATTAATTAATTAAATTGGCATCGGTTGGTTATATTTCATAATTTGAATGCCATCACAACGAGTTACCATGTATTGTACTACCTCGAATAAGTAACACTTCACCAGTGGAGAAGACTACTGTTACTTATTCTCAGCGGATACCACCACCCAGACGGCATCGTTTCAAAGCTTGTTGGCTTCTCCTACAGGTACCCTGGAGTTGCAATAGTGACAACCCAGTTATGAAGTATAATTTCACAATATTTAAGTATTCATATATATATATATATATCATACTTATCTTAAATATTTATCACACTTCACAATATGATAAATATTTAAGGGCCTTTGCCCTTAAATATGTTTTAACTGTAAAACAATTAATAGATATTTATTGAAAGTATTAATAATTTATTTATATCTATAACTGTAGGCAGAGAACTTCCAGTTGAACTCTCAGTGCAAGTTAGTTTTATATGGGTGCAATTTAAAGAGTTGTGTTTTCCGATTTATTTTTTGTGGGCACTTAAATCTAACAGACTGCAATAGTAAATTATTGTCTAGTTCATCGTTATAATTGTTTTAATTCATTCATTCTTCCAATCAGCGCACGGAAACATACATAATATCCAGTGCTTCAGATACAATGTGATATGTGACAAGTGCTTGGGATAGACTATGTGATATGAATGCAAAAAAAAAAAATAAATAAATAATAAAATAAACAAATAATAATAATAAATAAATAATAATCACTGCCAGATTTCTATTGGTCCGGGTTTGATAAAATTTAGGAGGGCGCAACAAATCTATCTAAAAGAGCCAAATACAAAAATTTTATGACAATGCACCTCTAAGAGCAGAGTTATTATATGCGTACGGGTAGACATGGTTAAGACAGTAAGCGCTTTAACATAAACTAAAGCACCTAAAAAAAAAAAAAAAAAAAAACTCAGTAAAATATAATTTTATATCTTTACTAAAATTATTCGTAAAATATGTACTGAACACTTAATTTTCAGTTATATGAAAATTAAGTTTTCATATAACCGTTATCCCAATACAGATAAAAATTAAAAAATTTTTATCTGTATTGGGACATTTGTTTAACTATGCAAGGAAACGATAAATAATTTTGTAATTCTGTAGTTCAAAAGTACAAAAATAAAAACACGCATTCCGATGATATCATATCTAAAGAAAAGTCAACTGACAAGATGAGGTCACTGCAATTGAAGAAATTTATCCGCCATAAAGAATGTGAATAAATGTACTTAATTATTTTTTATGGGAGAAATAACTTATTTGCTCTCAGCTGATTCATACGCTGAAAATTTGGGATTGGTAAAGTTTGCAATTATTTCAAATTACTTATTTACAATTCAATAAAGAAAACCTATCACACCTTGCACTGTGATAAGTGTTTCAGTACATGCAGAGTATATACAGTTCGAACATTTTTAAAAAATTATAATCCAGTAGATTACAGAGTGGGGAAAAACATTTGTCGATAGTCATTGAGCTTCAAACATTATACATATCCGCAAACTATAAAGATATCTCTGATGAAAAATAAAGAAACCTCCATTTTACGCTGAAATTTTTGGGACACTATGGTTCAAACTTTGAACGTGGCGCAATGACTAAATGCTGTATTACCTTCTTAGTTATTCGTAAATTAATTTATGCTTAATTTCCGTATTAATAGTTTTAATTAGTAAATCAGCCTCCTGTAAATTTAATTATACTTTTACAAGCGCCCGCTTACAGGCGTTGTTGTACCTTTCCTTTTTTTTTTTTTTTTTTTCTTTTCCTAATGAGAATTATAAACATCATGCTATTAGTATTATATTATAAAACGTGTAGCATATATATTTCGATAAAAAATTTAAAAATAAATAAATAAATTTTTGCTTTAAAATCCAATAACCGGAGGTGAATCACTGTACTTTTTTTTGGCCACCAAATATACGATCGCCACAATCATACATAGGCTGCGCAAAATTTCATGAGAGGTAATAGCTCGATCTCGTAAGGTACGTATTTGTGTCTGCGTATGTTACAAAATTCTCTAATACAATTCTCATAACAAGAATATCTAATACAATTCTTATAACACGATTCTCTAATACAATTCTCATAACAAGAATATCTAATACAATTCTTATAACAAGATTTTCTAATACAATTCTTATAACAAGATTTTCTAATACAATTCTTATAACAAGATTCTCTAATACAATTCTTATAACACGATTCTCTTAATACAATTCTTATAACACGATTCTCTAATACAATTCTTATAACAAGATTCTCTAATACAATTCTTATAACACGATTCTCTAATACAATTCTTATAACAAGATTCTCTAATACAATTCTTAATCGGCTTTACAAATGAAGCAAATTAACTACGAAACGGAAACTTAATTTCAAATCCAAAAAAAAAAAAAAAAAAAAATCATCTAACTCAATAATTGAATTAAAAGTCGCCAGATGGCAGCACCAAACGTAACCACAAATGATATGATTAAAAAATAATTAGATAGACACTTGAATGCGAATTTCGTAAAGTTCGGATTTTCTTGTTTAGAAAACAAGAAAATCTGAACTAATTAGATACTGAAAATCTGAACTATATAGATACAATTTAGAAAACTATATCCAGATAGTTCAAGAAAAAGGAAAGTTTTAAATATAATATTCAACGTAAACATATTCAGTGAATTCAGTTGAAATGAGCACAACTGTACAGCTCATATAAAAATATTTTCAGTATGAGACCCTCAGTTTCTACTGCTCCCTGTAAACGAAAGCCAAAGTTTTCAGCTATTGTTAGTTTCTTTGATGGCGAGTTCGTTTTTTTTTTGTTCTTCTTTGCATTGTGTATGAACTGCTAGAGTAGACATGGTCTTAGGAAACTAATAAATATGACTGGGGATTGGTGTGGGGAGGAGGTAATAATTCTCCACCAAGATTATTCCGAAAGTAAGTTCTTGCATTAATATGCAAGAACTTGCTTCTCCAAAACACACATTGTTCTGCTAACAGAAAACATACTGTAATCATCTCCCCGCCAAAAATCAGATCAGCTTGGTATTTCTATGCTATTATCCCCCCCCCCCCGCCCAAAAAAAAAAATAAAAAAAAATAATAAAAAAAAAAAAATAAAATATATATATATATATATATATATATATAAAAGATGAATCAGCCGTTGGAAAGTATTGCAAGGATTAAAGTAAAATGAATACAGTCGGTACTTGGACTTACAATATCGGTCAAAATCTTATCTTAATACCGGTATTTCAGTATTTTTTATTTATGAAACTGGGATACCGGTATTCCAAAAACAAATATTTTTCTCAATAAATTTTGATGACAATTAGGTGCAATAAAGTAAGGAAAAAACAAGTACAGTGTACTGTAATTACTTGAATTCATGTTTTAAATAAACTTTTATTGCAATAATAAATATTCTGAAAAAAATTATTAAAAATATAATTATTCTAATAACAAAAATATATATATATTGATACTGCAAAGTTTAGTTATGTTTACGCATCCATACCAACTGTCCGAATAAAGTGAGCTCTTAAGAAACATAAGCATATGGGCTTGGCACACCCAGGGTCCTGAGCTGGATATCATCATTCTTCTGTTTCTTAGTGATTCCCTTCTACTTTTGACTCTCACTCTCTCTCTCTCTCTCTCTCTCTCTCTCTCTCTCTCTCTCTCTCTCAGGGTAACTCGGGATTTTTTTTTTTTTTTTTCAAGCTTCCTTGCACCATGTAACTAATAATAATAATAAATAATATAGTATAATCGTTTAAACTGGATCTAATTTTGGTACAATATTTGATTAGCGGCAGAAAACGTCCTTTCGGATTCTATGCTGGATGATGCTATTATATAGAGATAGTCATAGACGATCCCATTCTGTATATTCTAGGCTTTGAACTTGTTTAGAAGTAATATTTAAAAAGCATTTCATTAATTTCCCACTAAAGTTTATCTTTTAAAATCTCATTAGAGTCGGACAATTTCTTATTTTGGAAAGAATTTGCGGAACACTGATGTTCTGTCCCGTGTCGGTCTTCCAAGGTTGAATTCTGTTCATCATTTTCTGAAGGAGAAGGACTTTTTTATTAAGATAAGTATACTTTTCACTATAGTATCTTTACTGAGTCTGGCAGAGAGCAAAGAGTCGAGATAAGGAATAAAGAAGGGAGCAAATAGTGCAGTTAAGGAATTTTTCACATGTATAAATGCAAAGAAGAGAAGGACAAATCAGATCGGACCCATATGTAATTTCATGGGATAGTATTAGATACCCCCAACTGATGTTGCAGATGAACTCAGCAGTTACTTTGCATCGATATTTACAAAAGAAAAACCCTCTATGTCGATGGGAACATGTGGGAGTGAAGTGGAAAAATATGTAATTAATGATATTGAAAATTCACATGATTATTTAATAAAAAACTTTCGCGCCTACAGGCGAGTATGGCTCCTGGGTTGATGGCATATACCGTTTAATAATTTTAAGGGAGGCGGCAAGTGAGTGCATTATACCACTAAGGCTAATTATGAGAGCATCACTGCACTCAAGAGATATTCCATTGGATTGGAAAAGTGCCAATGTATCGGCAATACATAAGGGCGGTTCTAAGAGTATAGTGAGAAATTACAGACGTCAGTCTAACTTCAGTAGTAGGGAAAATCATGGAAGCAATGATCAAGGGTGGAATTCAGGGTCATTTAGATAGAAATGGAATTCTGAAGGATACGCAGCATGGTTTTGTAAAGGGACGATTGCGTTTAACTAATCTGCTTAGCTATTTTGACAGGATCACTCGTGAGCAAGATTTAGGGAATAATTTCGACATTGTTTATTTAGATTTCAGCAAAGCATTTGACTCAGTCCCAGATGAGCGGTTATTTTATAAGTTGGAACAGGTTCGAATCACAGGGAAAATCCTTAGATGGATAGCAGGGTGGCTTGAGAGCACCAGGCAGAGGGTTGTGATAAATGGTTATTCCTCAGATTGAGTTAATGTAAGAAGTGGGGTTCCCCAAGGATCATTATTGGGACCACTGTTGTTTTTGATTATCTTAAATGACATCCATGAAGGGATGGAGGGCGTGATGTCTAAACTTGCAGGTGATGTAAAGATCAGTAGAGTAGTTAATGATCACCGCCAAGCAGGGCTTCTTCAGAGTGAGCTAGATAGACTTCAGGATAGTCAGAAAAGTGGCAGCTATGCTTCAATTCAACAAAATGCAAGGTCTTACACCTCGGGAACAGCAACCCCAAAATAACTTTTACACTTGGTGGAGTTGAACTAAAGTCAGCACTGGAGGAAAGGGACTTGGGAGTTACGATACGGTCAGACATGAAGTTCTCCGAGAATTGTGAACAGGTTGAATGAGGCTGACAAAATTTTCACGGTTATAAATGATTCTAGAACTACGGGCCATAAATTGAAGTTACGGAGGGAATAAATTTAGACTGGATTGCAGGAAGTTTTATTTTAGCCAGCGAGTTAGAAATTACTGGAATAAGTTACCTACATGAGTGGTTGGGAAAATTCAAAGGTCAGCTGGATGGAAGGAGGGAAATGCATAGGTTGTCTACTTCCTTTTATTTTATTATTTATTTTATTTCATTTTGTTTTTAAATTTTACTCTTTATTTTTTCCTGGTGCAACATAAGCCTTAGGCTTCCTTGCACCATATGGCCATTACTAATAGTAAATAATCTGCTACTGTATTGTGTCCCGCTTTGCAAATACCGAAGAACCTGTAATAAATTTGTACGCTTCTGTGAAGTACGGGGTTTCAATGCCATATACAATTCTCTAGCTGTTTCAGAATTTTGATTGCCAAGAGTTTTCATCAAAATTTTATGGCAGCATCTGCAGTTAAAAGATTTGCTCCTTTGCGGCATAGTGCATCTACCGCTAACTTTCTAGGTGTTAATGTAGATATAGCCGCAGATAATAAATTAAATTCATCCTCACAGAAATAAATACTTGAATCTAAATAAATTAAAGCTTTCTGCATACAATAACTTAACTCAAAAAGACGTTCAAGCATGGACAATAAACTGTTCCAATGAGTCCTGGAATCTAATTGCATGATAAATTATTTGCCAAATTCTGCTGCAGTATACTTTTCTATATATTTATCATTTTTGGTTGGTGGTTATAAAATCATAAAATCACATAAAGGTGATTTTATAACCTTTATGTGATTAAAACATAAACAATTATTTTTTATAATAGTACAGAAAAACCGATATTTTTGTATCAATAATTGAATATTTTTGTATCAAATATTTGAATGCCGGAAAAAAAAAAATGACCAGGATCCCGGGATCTCGGTATTGTAAGCCCTAATCGGTACGGTAAACTGAGGTCTTTTTACTGCATCATACAGGCACGTAACGTTTCTGGAAGGTGATTTAACAATAGACGGTTATCGAAATTTTCGTGAAGAATGATCTACCAGAATTTCTTAACCTTTCACAAAAAGGATGGTGCCGTAGTAAAGAAGCTGTCTCTTGCAACAGTGGAGAACTTGGCTCTTTGTTTATAGAGACAGCGTCAGAATTTATATGCATCCCATGTATGTGGGATGCATATAAATTATCACGTGATACAGAAGCCTTTGGGAGATATAAACTAGTCTCCAATAAAGTCAGAAAGGATGATAGGCAGGCCAAGTCAGATTACGAGAAGTCTCTGGCAAATAATGCTAAGAAAAGCAGCAAAGACTTCTTTACTTATATTAACAGTAGAAGAGGAAGTTGAATCAAGAGTTGAATCTAATTGGTCCACTTGATATAGATGGTTTAACTGTTGATTATCCTGCTCAGGTAGCTGAAAGGCTGAATAGGTATTTCGCATCTATATTCACATATGAGGAATTCTTTAGTTTGATAAACTTGCCAGAAGTTTATCAAACTAACAGGGAGTTAAACGATTTTGTGATAACTGAAAGGAAAGTGGAAGAGAAATTGCTGAAGTTAAACATAAAAAAATGCATTTGGAATGGATGGGATCAATCCAATTATATTAAGGGAGGCAGCAAAGGAGGTAAGCAAACCTTAGCCATAATTATGCGAACACCTTTGGATTCAGGGGAACTCCCGGCGGACTGGAGATATACGAATGTATCCTCAATTTACAAAAGGGGAATTGAAGGGTTACATGAGTAATTACAGACCTGTTAGCATAACTTCTGTTCAAGGGAAAATAATGGAGTCAGTGTTTAAGGAAATGAAACAGGACCGATACAGGAGTGCAGTTATGCTTCAGTAACAGCATGGATTGGTTAAGGGGAGATCTTGTCTGACCACTTTTGATTGTATACTACGATGCAGTGACAAAGGGAAAAAAAAAATTATGATATCAAAAACAGTACTCGGATTTCAGATTAGCTTTTGATACTGTTGCATATAAAAGACTGCTGTATAAATTGGAGCAGTGTGGCATTAACGGAAAGTTACTGTGATGGATAAAGGAGCCAGAGAAGACAGACAGTGGCTATCAATGGACACTGCTGTTCGTGGACTAATGTTATCAGTGAAGTCCCACAAGGTTCTGTGCTGGGCCCTATTGCTGTTTTCTGTATTCATCAATGATGTTGATGAAGATATATCAGGCTTAATGGTCAAGTCTGCAGATGATACAAGGGTTGATAGGATTGTTAATGACAGTAATGACAGTATGCTGCTTCAACGAGATCCAGAAAAATTAGACAAATAGGCTGAGAAATGGCAATTGAAGTTTAACATTGAGAAATGCAAGGTACTGCATATGGATAGCAGTAATTCCAGAGTAACGTATCAATTGTGTGGTACTACGCCCAGAGCAGTGGAGGATGAAAACGAGTGCGGTCTGATATGAAATTCTCTGAGCAGTGCAGACAGGTTGCCATGTCGACTCATGGGATTTTGTCAATGACATACAGGAATTTTTCTAGCAAGATTACGGCAGTGATTATTCGTTGTATAAGGAAATGATCAGTCCACATCTTGAGTACTGCATACAAGTCTGGAAGCCTCATTTTAAGAAGGAAGCAGAGCTGCTGGAACTGAATGGAGAAGGGCAACGAGATTGGAGAGGGGGAAAAAGAAGCGGTGCTCTTACCAAGAAATCTTCAGTTCTGCAAATTGCAGTTTCTGGAGACTAGGCACCTGTGAGGTGATCTGACTGATGTTATTAAGGTTTTGAATGGAATGAGCAAGCTCAACGCTGGTGGGATGCTTCCTCTTACTCAAGCGACGGACATGAAGGGCACAAATTGAAACTGAGGAAGGACGGTTGCAGAATTGATGTACAGAAGTTTATCTTTAGTCATTTGTAATGCAATTGGTTGATTGCTGGAACAAACTTCCATATGTTGTTGTGAAAGTTGATAGTTTAAATAAATTCAAGGAAGAACTAGACAAACTATTGGAGGGAATGAATAGACAATATGCTAATTTTTTTTTTTTTTTTTTTTTGGTTACTGTTGTCGTTTTGGTTTTTTTAGGAGTATTAGCAACTAAGGTCATATTGCTCCGAGATATGCGGTGGTCATTCCCTGACCTTTCCGCATCCTCCGTATTTTTGGTTACTGCTGTATACGCTAGCTTTCTTGCGTCACTTGCCACTACTAATACTAATATTGAAAATGAACGTTCATAACAACAACAAAAAAAAACACCTTTACAAAATCCTTTCTTATTTTGGTTATGTATCTATGCAGTACCGCCTGCTTGTTATATCAATAAATATATTTAAAACAGTTGCGTTTTTCCTGTGAGCCTTATATTAAATTCAGCAGCGCAATCTATGAAATTAAATTTGTAGGAAGGCATGCACCCAGAAACTGAAAGTCTATATCACGTAGGGTAGAGTGTAGCGAGTTTGCGAGAGTGGGACCGTTGTTTAACTTAACTTTTGCTTTGGAGGTGGGGGGGGGGGGCAGAGAGCGATCTTTAAAATTTGGGAACAGTATTTCATGACAAGGTGGTTTGAAATTTTTAAACAACGAAAGTTCGTCAAAGAAACCAGTTTTTTGGATAACTGAAGAGAAATATACTGTTAAGTACATATCCCAAACAGGCTAATTCAAATGAATAACTCTATTATTTATTGGAAATCTGACTACTATTAAAGTTGAGCGAAGGCGAAGCAGATTTATTTATCTTATTATTATTTACAGTACGTATTTATTTTTACTTATTGCTAGCGATGATCAGCATCGAGTTTAAGGATTGTTAAACTAAGTTCTTTCATCGCATCCACACTAGAAATTCACTTGTTGAATTAATATTTTGATTAATCTCATTTAGTTAATCTTATATACGGATAGAGTGGTAATTTTATGAAAGAGTAGCCAGCTCTCATACCAACTTAATTATCATTTGTAAATGATTTTTAAATATTTCTACAGATTATTTCTGTCTTCATTTAACTTTCTGTTCTGGCTTTATTACTAAAATCCAGTTAAATAACATTACCATCAGTATTTCGAAATCAGAAGCACGGTTAAATGCTATCAGATTACAGATTTATTCACAGATTCCATGTCCTCTGTACTAAATTCTCTTTTTAGCTTAGTAATCCTGGGTATAACCTCCATGCACAAGCACACGGTGGGTGACCACGCAGGTGTGAACCAACGTAAGCAGGGGTCGAGGTGTGGCGACCACACCACATGGAGGAATGCCACCGCTCTGTGTTACCAGGCAGTACTAGGTGGTAGACGACTCTCATCAACCGGTGCAATACCACCACTTTGCTTATTGGAGGTTTGAAGTGGTGGAACCCATGTTTAGTGTCCAGAGCTAAGTTCAGATCAATCCTTCCCCATCTCTTCCATCATGCAGTATGATTGATGACTCTTGAGGTTACGATGAACATCGTGGCAAGATCCAATCTTCCTTACATTTCGTGGGTACAGCTCTAAAACGGTGTCGCAGGCCGGCCGCCAGTTAGGACACCGGACCGAACCTATTGGTAACTCTCTAGGGGGGGGCTTCCGGATCAGCTAGTGTATAATTTTGCTACCTCTACTCTGCCAGATAGTGACTGGAGGGAGTCCGAGTAGTGTGTATGCGGGTGCAATGTCGAGGTCACGTTATGTCAAGAATCTGGGTATATTCTTACCACGTGTACGCCATATCCAAAAATTTCATTACTTCAGACAGCATGTCCCCCCCCCCCCACTTTTTCTTACTATTGAATACACCATGAATTGTCAAACTAATAGAGTAAGCTTATCTGCGAAAAGATCTAAACCTCCCAAACACTTCCTAATTCATTTCACAAATATACGTGGTCTGAATTCTAATCTCAACGATGTCCATTTCCACTTGCAGTCTGCCAAACCCCATATACATTTTCTCACAGAATCTCAGTTATCGGTTGATTCAACTACTGCTCATCTCAGTTGCCCAAATTATTCGCTGTATAATTCCTTTCGCCTCAAAGGTGGTATTTGTGCATATGTCCGTTCCGATATTCCCTGTCAGAGACTTGGTAAATTGGAATCTCCTCTTTTCGATCTTCTCTGGCTTAAAATCTCTCTACCTCATTCTGTCAAATTCATCTGTTGTCTCTACCGTTCTACCAACTCCACTAATCACTTGGAGCTCTTTGACTTCCTCTCTTTGCAACTTGACTTTCTCCAATCCAACTTTCCTAACAGTGAAGTAATTTTCCTTGGTGATTTTAATGTTCACAACTCCAGCTGGAGTTGTGAACATTTCCGTTTTCTAGTCACACCGACCCACTGGTCGAGATTCTGAGGCTTTTGCAATTACTAATGACCTTGCACACATTGTTCATTTACCTACAAGAATACCGGACAATCCTAACCATGCAGCCAACACGCTTGATATTTTTCTCACACAAACCCTTCTAAGTATACGGTCGAAGTGAGAGGTTCTTTAGGCACCTCAGATCACAACTTGGTGATTGTCTCTTTTCCAATGGAGCCTTTATCTCACGGCTATTCCCAACCTCGTATTGTTTGGCATTACAAGAATGCAAAATGGGATGACCTGCGAGATTTCTTTTCTTCTTTTCCTTCGTCGGATTACTGTTTCAAAACGTCTGATGTCAAAGTTTGCTCAGATCGTGTCAGTGAAATTATTCTTGCATGAATGGAATCCTTTATCCCACACTCCGCTTTAAAATCTCGTCCTTTAACTAAACCTTGGTTTTCCAATAAATGTGCTAAGGCTGTTCAACAGAAGAACGTTGCATATCGTACTTGGCTTATTTCCAATTCTTCAGTTTCATTTTCTGCCTACACCAAAGCTCTCAACTATTGTAAAGCAGTTATTAATCAGTCCAAACTAGAGTTTGAATAGGCTAAGAGTAGAAAACTTGCTTCTCGCCCTAATGGTAGCCGAGCATTCTGGTCTCTTGCCAAAGCTATTGGCCGCAACTTTTGCCCATCTCTGCTCCCACCTCTGTCAAAACCAGATGGTTCTGTTGTCACTTCAGCCAAGGAAAAAGCTGACCTATTAGCATCCCATTTTTCTTCCAACTCCTGTATTAATGATCTTGGTAAAACACCTCCCACCATTCCCAATACGCTCCATTCAATGCCTAATGTGGTCTTCCGTCAAAAGGATTTTGACGAATCTTGATGTTAAGAAAGCTCCACGTCCCGATGGTATTTCTCCACTTGTTCTCAAAACCTGTGCTCCTGAACTTACTCCTGTTCTTTGCCGCCTTTTTTTCACTTTCTTATTCCAAAGGTGATTTTTCTTCTGCTTGGAAATTTGCTCATATCCAACCAGTTCCTAAACAAGATGACAAATCCCTCCCATCCAATTATCGTCCCATTGCAATTACTTCTACACTTTCTAAAGTAATGGAGAAATCAATTAATCGCCAACTCTTAAACTACCTAGAAACCTTTCGTCTGATCAACAATCGCCAGTATGCATTCCGTCAGTGTCGATTCACTAGTGATATTCTGGCTTATGTTACCCATTTATGGACTAATTCAATGGAAAAGTTCGGTGAAACGCAAGCAGTTGCTCTTAACATCTCAAAGGATTTCGATCGTGTTTGGCATAATGGTCTTCTAAACAAGCTTCCATCTTATGGTTTGCCAACTGTTTTTTTTGTAATTGGTTATCTAGTTTTGTCTCTGATCGCTCACTGAGAGTGATGGTAGATGGCTCTCTGTCTTCTCCACTAATGCCGGTTCCCCCCAAGGTTCAATTCTTTCCCCCACTCTTTTCCTCTTGTATATTAAAGACCTTCTGCCATTGACTGGGAATCCTAGACATAGTTTTGCCGATGACAGCACATTGCATACCACTTTCCATTTTGAGAATGCCTTACTCAATCAGCTTCAACTTCTCAAATATCCGCTACCAATTCCTTAAAAGTCGATCTCCAGGTAATTCTCCAGTGGGACAAAAACAACTTAGTTGATTTCAATCCTTCTAAAACTCAGTCTTTTTTTGTCTTATATCTCGCAAAAAGGATTCTTCTGCTCCTATGCTTATCTTTTGGTGACACTCCGATTTCTAGGCAAAATGATATATCTCTTTTGGGGATTACCCTGACTTCTAATCTCTCTTGGCACAAGCACATTACAAAAATCGCTTCCTCTGCATCTAAAAACTTGGTTTTCTCTTTTGCTCTCGGCGTTACTTTTCTTCCAAACAGCTGCTCACTCTGTACATATCGCAAATCCGCCCTACCATGGAATATTGTTCCCACATCTGGGGTGGTGTCACCCAAAACCTCTCTCAGGCTTCTAGATTCCATTCAGAAGAGGGCAGTTAGGTTAATTAATGATTCATCTCTAACAGAGTCTCTCCACTCGCTGTCTCATAGACGTACTGTTTCTGCTGCAAGCCTCTTCTACAGATATTTCCATGGGCACTGTTCTTCTGAATTGGCTTCTATAATTCCCGCTCTCTCTTTCAAAACAGTCCGAACACGTGGCGCCACCAGCCAACATCCATTTACTGTCCAACTTCAAACTCACAGAACCAACTTTTCATCTTCCCGTTTTCTGGAACAACCTTCCTTCATACGTATTTCCTGAAAATTACTTGAACTTTTGTAGACTGTGCCTCAAGAAGGCATAGTCTACAGAAGTTCAAGTCCAGTGTCAACAAATATCTTCTTCTCAACCTCCAACCCAATCACGCTACTAAGTACTATAGCTTCTAATACCTCTCGTGTTTGGGGTTTACATAAAAAAAAAAAAAAAAAAATCAGCTGATCCAGCAACCTCGTGTCTTCACTTGCCTTGATTCCTTATATGGACTGCAAACTCATTATACACTGGTGTGTCAAATTTCAGGACCAGTCAGGTTTTCACCTGTAGCTTCTCATAGGAGTGGCCTGGATAGGGAAAATCATACCAAAGGAACCTCGTGAGGTACAGACGTGATGAAGGAAACAACACCAACACAACAACGGAAACAAAACGGTACTTTATTAAAAAATCGCAACATAGCACTGGATGCCATGATACAGATGCATCACTGCCAAAATGAAACAAAGGGAAGAGGTGGTCCTCAGTAGTTGATATGGCCATCCCTAATGTCGATGCAGGCTTGCACCGCCTATCCATACTTAGAACAATGTTGTTGATAAGTTTTTGCGGTAACATCGTCCATTCCTCTGTCAGCGCCATTTTCAGCTGGTGAACATTTTCTTGTGGGTGTGGACGTGCCGCTAGGCGTCTCCCCAGAGCGTCTCATATGTGTTCGATGGGATTTAGATCGAGGGAAGGAGAAAGGGGCAGGCCAATCCATACGTACAATGTCCTCATTTTCTAAAAGCATATCAACAGCTGCAGTACGATGGGGTGTGGCGTTAACATCCATAAACACGAACTCGGGGCCAATGGCACCTCGGAACAGACGCACGTGAGGATGGCTAACCTCAGTATAGTAGCTTGCACCGGTTACGGTACCGCCTTCCAGTATCTGGAGTTGTGTACGTCCATCCAAGATAACGCCTCCCCAGACGAGAACACCTCGACCGCCATATCGATCCCTTTCAGTGATGTTTGCGGAGTGATACCGTGTTCCAACCTCTCTCCAGATTAGCTGACGTCAAGAATCGCTGCTGAGACTGAATCTACTCTCATCAGTAAAGAGTACCTTAAGTAAAGATTTTTACTTAAGGCATGTATTGACCAACGGGCATCAGTATAGCAGCAACAAACTCATAATAAGCTCTTCCAATAAAGAAAATGCCACAATGCTGGAAATCTAGTTCGAGATTAAACAGACGAGAAGAGATTATCCTTGCAAGGACACGCATCGGGCATACCAATCTCACCCACCTTCACTTATTGACAGGTGAGGAACCTCCTCACTGCCGTTATTATCGCGCCCTACTAACAGTGAAAGTTATCCTCCTTGACTGTCCTCACAATCATGCTGCTCGATTGACAAATTTTAAACCCGCTTTAACCCAAAATAATTCATTAAAGATGAACCATATTCTCAGGGATGATGCAAATCTGTCCGACCTATTTAATTTTCTAAAACAAATTCATTTATACGAACTTATCTGACACATGACCGAGGGGAAAAAAAAAAAAAGATTTCATTTGCAGAATTACCGTGACAGGCACAATCTTGGTTTAGTTGCCCTTGTGCCAATAAACCTCCATTCAAACCAACCATAACACCGGCGCACATTGACAAAAGATTTCGATGCACCACGTACTCCCCAAGCGACCATCCAAAGAATAAAAATAAGTTAAGATTGTATTTCCAGTTTATCTTCAATAACTGGCGATAATGTCCACAATTCTTCACCACCTTTCGGAATTAAGGAATATTTCCGAGTATGCTCTCTTTGGTTCTTAACTATCTAATACTGACAATACTCGTTTACCGCAAGAAGTGCCCTCTATCCTTAGGCTTCGCAATGAGGAAATTTAAAAACTGTCAGGTGCCATCATAATCTTTATTTACAACCTTTCTTCCAGATGCCATGGGTGACAGGAAGACATCCACCAATGGATTCTTTGTCCTTACTTCTTAAGGCAACAAGTTATTAATCACCGCTTATCAATATAAACAGTGTAATGACTCCTGTGAATGAATTTATGCATAGTTGTGAAGCGTGCAATTTCGATCTGACCTGGCACTAAATATACAAAAAAAAAAAAAAAAAAAAATCATACATGATATGCATTTTAAGATTGAGTGGCGCCAAGTACTTGATATTTAAACTGGAAGTCCTTCCTTAGATGATATTGTAGAAGTTCTGTTCAGAAACAATTAAGTAGAAAGCGATAAGGGGTAGGATAAGTTACGTTTTCAACTTTCTAAAGCTTGTCTAAATGAATTTTTTTTTTTTTTTACCTGTTTCCTGATATAATGCTTTTTTCCATATCAGATTGAATTTGTTCCGTTTACGAAGACTAAAATTAGATGAACAAAATCTCTTAAAATTCTCAAGAAAAAAAATCAGAAATTGCTTAAAGATACCAAAAATGAGAGAATTTCTATGGGTAAAAAAAGAAAACAAAAATCATTCAAATCGAAAGCTATCTGAAAGTTAGCAAACGGTTGATCAGAGTATTTAAAAAACAGCCCACTAGGGATTTGATTGCGTAATAAGCATAAAACATCTTCTGAGTCGCCACCGCAGCAGCAGCAGTTCTCAAACTTTTTTCAGTTAAATTTAATTTTTTTTATCAAGTGTAGAACAGAAGTGGACATTACTGGGGATGGGGAAATAACTAGCCCAGTTGGTTCCTAATAACAAGCATAGAGGGCTCATAACACTATTCCTCCCTCGCCTATGTCAGAAAACTAATTTTATTTTGTGACAAATCATTGCAACCTACAATTTAAAAATCATTATAAATGCGTGTATTCTATGACCGGGTTCCCTATTTTGAGGGATTAAAAACTCGACTGCCAGAGGGAAGAAAAATACATCTCAGTCACAAACAAATAAATTCCGCCATCGTTTATTATTATTAAGAAAAATAGAAATTATTGCAGTCACCGACGGGATTAAATCACTCCAGCCTCGGTGGCACTTAAAGGAAAAGAAAGTACAACAATGAATGAATACTGAGACAGAGAATGATTTATATCTAGTTTAAAGTATACTGTGACAGTAAAGTGGCTTCGGTACTTCTCACTCATTTGGAAAGGTTTGCGTTCTATTCTCACATATGACTGAAAAAAATTGAAGTCCTTTTTAACTGATGTTGTGGCAGAGGGAGTAAGGTTTCCCACCGTGAGTTATTTTGCAGCCCACACAATATGCAAATCAGCCGGTGAAGACACACACTTATACAGACATAACATAGAACGGCGCAATATAGTCGTTGATGCGCCTAAAACCCTACAACAAATTGAGTTCAAGACAACAGCGCCTTCAAACGGTTAGGTGTGTTGAGCGCCAAAGCAACTACGGCTCTGAGGCGTCAGATACTGTGCCTGTAACTGCGTTTATTCTTCGGTTGGCTCGATATTTTGCTGGATGAAATATCTGAGTTTCCACGAGGGGAGGTGGGGTAAAACATACAATCCTTGCCTGAGACCGATTAATTCTGTCACATTGGTAGGAAGAAAAAAAAAAAAAAAAATCTTTCAAAATCTGCACAACAAAATATCGATTATACATGACAACTTAGTTGCATCCTTAGTCATACTGCTTCTTTTGATACTTTAATTCATTAACTTCTCACTCATTAATGTCCTGTCTTTTATACGATTTTTGAAAATATATTTTATACAGACATTTTATAAAATATTTTATATTTTATTGAGCAAAAATTATTGAAATTATTATTTCAATAATTTTTGCTCAATAACGAACATTCATCAGCTTCAGAAAACAGATCAATCATTTTAATCATCAAGAGTAGATCTAGCTGCTTTTCACGATTAAGCGATGCAAACTCTCAAAACAAGTTTGGCAATCTTGCTTCACAGGGTCGACGTGCATCGAATGATAATCCCCCTAGAAATCCCCACCCTCAGAGCGTAACGTTCTTACGAATTTAATAACGTAATTTTCCTCGGCCCTTGCCCTCGTTTAAGGCCATACAACAGTTAGAATTCTTTCTCCTATGAACTCCCACCAAGAATGCACCGCTGGAACACGTAAGACATACACGATGCAATATGCACCATTTGCCCTTTCTATTACGTCATCAGGTCGCAGGACGTCAGTATACGTGCGACGCTTGGTGCGCAAAATGCAATGCGTGACATCGAAAATCCTGACAACAGTTCTGCCATCAGAAAACGTAATCCTAGCTAACATCAAATAGCATGATTAACCTCCCAACCCTTAGTAAAAATTTATTTTGCGTAGGTGGAAGGAACAAACTCAGCTAGTTATTTCCCCATCCCCAGTAATGTCCACGCCTGTTCGACACGATAAAAAAATTAAATTTAACTGGAAAAAAAAGAAGAAAATCGAAAATTCGCATTCATCTATCGGGGGAAACCCTCACAACTTGACTGTAGCGCTATGTAACCAAAAAAATCTCATCTGCAACAATGCACCAAAATAACCTTCCAAACCCCGATGATGACTTCTTAGCCACTCCATGTCTCATTGCAATTTATCTACTTTGTTTTTACAAGATGCATAATTTGCAAAAAAAAAAAAGTTCACTTTCCTGCATCATTCTGCCATTCTAATACTAATTATTAAATGAATTTTATTCACATGACAATCCATTAATTTGCAAATGGCATATATGATCCAGCTGCAGGAGGAAGAAACCGATACAGCACTATATATTTTAAGTTCCAGTAATAATTAAAGTACACCATCCATTCCGATGGGGCGTATTCAACAGACGAAAAACACTCATCTAAAATAGAAATTTAGCAATAAAAACCGAACACTGCGAATAGCAGCCCATCTGTAATACTGTACTTTATTACGTCATCAGGTCGCAGGTTGGATTACAGTCTAAATAATAACATATGCAGTAATGTGAAATAGTTATACCTCAATATTTAGGCAAGCTTACGAATACATAATACTTATAATAAGTCCAAGACGTTGCAAGATACAGTAGACTGTCGAAATAACGGCACACTGAGGTCGGATGTGTACATACAGCGCAGATGTCTTGCAGTGTTAAAAAAACAAGAAAACGGTAAGTCACGTGATTACTGTAGTTGTTGACGCTCGCCATTTTCAAAGTGAGTTCTGTACTGATATCGCGGATTATACCGCTGTTTTACATTTATTTTAAATTAAAAACCCCTCGTTATGGCTCCTAAAGTTAATAAACCTCATACAGAGAAGAAAAGAACAACAACATTAAAGCTTAGTGACAAACAATACAAAGGGTACTAGGAAAGTTTTGCAATACAGCTTTGTTTATTTAATTTTTTCAAAGTAATTTCCTCTACATTCAATACACCTCTCCATCCTCCGAAACCAATCTTTAAACCAGTTCTGCCAAGTTTCACTAGGGAGTAAAGCACACTCGTTGTCCCAAGCCCGTAGAAGGTCCTCATCACTGGAAAACCGCCTCCCTTTTAGCTTCATTTTCACATGCGGGAACAGTGCAAAGTCGCAGGGAGCAAGGTCTGGACTGTAGGGAGGGTGCTCGAGAAGTTTCAGTCCTGTCTTGGTCAAATATTCGGTGCAGGCTTTGGCGCGGTGAGCTGGAGCATTTTCGTGATGGAGGTACCAGGTGTCCATTCTTGATTTTGGCCGCAGGTTCTTCATAGATCCAATGACTTTAGGCAGGCATTGTTCAGTATACCACTTACCTGTGACTGTCTTCTGCGTGTCCAAAACGACACGTTCCACAATTCCACTCGATTTGAAAAATACAGCTATCATTTTCTTCTTTACAGATCGGGATTTTCTGACAATTACGGGTGTGTCGTCATCATCAAAGACCCAAACTTTGTTTTGAGCCTTGGTCGGCAGATCGTAATAGTACAGCCAAGTCTCGTCACCTGTCACGATGTTGTTCACATACCGAGATTGTCCCTTATCAAACTTTTTTAACATCTCCCGGCACCAAGTCACACGTCGTGTCATCTGCTCTTCAGTCAGTTGATGCGGCACCCAGAGAGAACAAAGTTTCTTCACGTGCAAATGATCTTGCAGAATCGAACGAATTGCTGGTGCATTTAGGCCCAAAGTATCCTCTATCTGTTGGTAGGTCACTCGCCTGTTTTCGTCAAGCATTTTCCTCACAGCAGTAACGTTTTCCTCCGTAACTGACGTTCGTGGCCTTCCCGGCCTCTCAGAATCCTCCAGAGTGAAATTTCCCCTTTGGAATTCTCTATACCACCTGAATATCGTTGTACGATGTGGACAATCATCTAGTGCAAGAGTCATTTCTTCTAAGCACTGGTCTATGGTTAAACCACGCACGAAATTATACCGCAAAACTGTCCTTATCTCATTTCGTGACCACGATGCCATCGCAAGCACTTTACACTCTCACTACTAATGAATAACTGAGCCCATCGACTTGGCGCGGCGGCTACTATGCACGTATGAACATGTCTCAACATGCAGCAACAAGCAGCTTCCTGTGATTCATTGTTGCGTCATATTGCAAAACTTTCCTAGTACCCTTTGTATAAACCATTACATTAGGATCACCCGGAATGTTAATTCATATACCCATGTGTATTGTATCTGTAAATTGCGTGTGTTCTCTGTTCGATCTGCCTGTTTTGCGGGACGAAAAACCCCAGTTTCTGGGGAAAAAGTCTTGCTACCTACGCCTGAGACCCACTAATTCAGCCAGGAAGTTAAAAAAAGTTCCTCGCGTCAACGACCCCGTGCATTTTCCAGCCGGTATGGGGAAGATGGTGACGATACCACTGTGCTACCGCGCAGACTAAACTTGATATAATAAAGAAAACAGAACGGGGCGTATTTCTGTATCGAAAAAGTCTGTACGGCACCACTATACTCTACAAACACTGAATCGATTTTTCTCTCTTTCTTGATCACCGTGTATCCGTCTGAAGATGGGCTGTCATCGTTTCTTGTTCTCTTTCTTCCTTTTTATGTCCCTCCTCTCTTATGCTTACCCAAGCCACTGCATGAAGGCTGAATAAGTTCTATTCCATAACTGATACATTAACAGTACTTATGTTAGGTATATAAAATATCTGATTTCAAATTCAAGAAATAACACGCCAGTTTGACACATACATCAAACGTCTACGCAAGCATCTGTACGAATGGTTGATATTCTACATTATGCATTAATGAACTATTAATATTTTTACAAAGTTTTGTTCTTGAAGCGAGTGTAAATTGTGTCTTAAAAAAATACTTTTTTAATACACAATGCTGTGGCCAATGGTAAAAGTAAAATCGTTTTCTTAATTTTTAATAACTTTTATTCTTTAAAATTTCCACCCAAAACTGCAAGATGCCGCAAAATGTTTAAAAGAAATGAGGGGGGAGGGATAGTCAATAGCATGTAAAAACTTCAAAAAAAGCACAAAATAAAATATAAACTGCATAAAATAAACATGAGGATATTTGAAATAAGCTGCTAGTCTTCACAATATCCTATAACAATAATATAAAAACAGTAGAGAATCTTTATTTTTTAAGAGGTGAGTCACTTTAAAAGAGGCCTTGTTGTTTTAGAATAATAAACATGGAGGATAAAATAAGCAGGAGCTTTTGACAAGACGTTCCAAGTTCAACACAAGTCAACCTTAAGAAATCAATGCTATAACAAAAAAAAACAAGCTAAGTATGCAGAGCGTTGTTACATTTCGGGCGTATTAGCATATGAAAATAATGTACATTATTTGTAACAAAAAACGAGTAAAAAGCAACAACTTTTATGCATGAACTGAAAACATTTTGTTTCTGCACATTCGCCATATTGCTCATGCATTTCTCAAATCAGTGCGCAGAAACAAAAAATACCCAATGCTTCAGAAACAGTATACTGTATAAGGATAGCTTATGTAATATGTATGGGAGAAAAAAATAATAATAATAATTCCTGAATTTCTCTGAATTTTAATGAAATTTGGGAAAGCTCGACATATCGTTCAAAAAGAGCTAATCATAAAATTTCATGAAACTCCATCCGGATTTCTGTTTGTTCTGATTTAATCAAATTCGACAAATCTTTCTAAAAGAACCAAAAGCAAGATTTTATGAAAATCCACCACCCATCCATTAGGAGTTTAGTTATAATACGCGGGCGGGCGGACGGACAGACATGTTAAAGATAATAGGGACGTTACGCCTAAAAAAACAGTGGTAAAATGGAGCAGTACAGGCGCATGACAAGAAGATCGCAAGGGAATGTGCTTCCTTATCAAGATACTAGAATGCATCTCAGAAAATTCGATTATTAGATACGTATTTAAATATTGATACTGATTCAAAGTCCATCAGTCAGCAACGACAACCAACCATAGTCGTACATCCAAATTATCTACTCTTATCAGGATTATTTACGGAGAATTATGTTTGGTATTTTCATTTCGGTCAGTTCGAAATTAAAACACCTGTAGATGGGATAAATTACTGGCTAAGTGTAATTTATCATTTCTACTGAGACCATATCAACTCCTTCCAAATAAAAAAAAAATAAGTTACTGGTCTGAATTCATAAGAGATGCTGGGATTATACAATGATATTTTCCACTATCTACCCTTGTGTCATCATAAAGCATGTGCACTGTGTGCAAAAGCAGGTTTGTCGACAAATGCATGAAGTATTTTCCGGTCACCTGCTGTTTGAGATATGTCGTGACGAAGCAGTCAGCTCTTCAAACACATGCAGATGGAGAGAAGTCGAAGGATGTAATTTACAAGGTCATCGTCTGTTGAGGATACAAAGATAAAACAAATAGGAAGCGGAAGACACTTACTTCATGGGGACTTATAAACTGTTGTCCTCTTTATTAGGGAATCTTGTTTGAAAACAGCAAAGGAGAGTGGCAGAGCAGATGCTTTTCGCGGCACACGATCGGAAAATATATGCAAGATAGTGGCGGAAGAGGAGGAGACTGAAAGATAAAGAAAAATAACAGAAAAATTGACAAAATAATTAAATAGCTAAAAGTTTATATAAAGGACTGGATTAAATAGACAAGGCGCATTGCTTTAAATAAATAGCATGAGAAAATGAAATAGATAAATGGTAGTAAAAATGAGAAAATTCAGCCTTACAAGACAAAATGAGAGATGTAAACTACTAGATTTTTCTGTATTTCCAAAAATTATACACAAAAACTAACATAACCTTCCCAACTACAATTTATTTGTGTGAATAAAAAATTCAAGGACGAACTAGACGAGATTTGCGTATTGTTATAACTTATTTTTTTGTAAACTGCTTAATTATTCCTCAACTACATGTGTTAAAAATTCTTTATTATTAACATGGAATTTCAAATTAATAAAATCATATTAGGGTTTTGTTTTTGTTTTTTTGCTTAAAAGTTTCATTTTAGAATAATTGAAAGAGCGGAAAGACGTTGTCTTTAGGGAGCGTTACGGTCAAAAGTCTGTTTATTTCCGTAGTAAGTATTTCAAGAGCAGACCTCTGAAAAAAAGTTTTTTTGTTTACCATTCCTGCGAACACACGTTTCTTGTTGTTATAAATTGAATTAAAGCATTGTAAGCACGTTTAGTAAGAATGGGGTATGCTTCTCCACCGGTATACCAAAAATTTTGTAACTTCATTGATAAATTCGGAGTTTAGTCATTGCGGAGATCAATTAGCTCGTCTTTCACTAGGCAGCTGTCGCTGATTTTTTCTAACTCAATATGAAGAGAGTTTCATATCAAAATTTCATTCATTTGCCTAGTAGAAATTATCTATTCAACTGTTTCTTTCAAATTTTTCAGATTCATATAATGCTTTCACGAACTTTCAGTTCTAGTTGATATACTGGATCTGAAGTGATTTTATCAAGAAATTATTTGCAAAGTTACCGGACTCGACCCTGCTTCCCCAAAGAGACAATTTTTCTTGAAATGGTTTGATCTTTTTTTCAGCATTCGACAAAATGATGTCTGTATCTGGCAGTGAAATATTAACTGAATTAAGAATTCCAAGAATATCAGAAAAGTATGTTAGAGAAATCACAAAGTACGGATCTTTGGAATATGAAAGTGGATTCTTTTCCACATAAAAATATTTCAGTTAAATTTCTAATTTCAAAAACCCATGCTAAAACATTTCCTCTGAATAGTCATCGTACTTCTGTATGAAGCAGCAGTACGGTGTGAACTTGTGTCTTCGATGTTAAAGATGCAATTGCTGGTAATTAAATTTGGGTCCATTTTTTTTTTTTTTTCATTTTTTTCTTTTTAATAGAACTGTGAAACCTGATTTTTTTCCCAACATAGCAGGAGCACCATCAGTGCAAACTGCTTCTACTAGTTCCCATTTGAACCAAAAATATCACTCATTATATCTACGGTGTCCATTGCCTTTGCTGTTTCTTTCAAGTGTTTACAAGAAAGAAATCCCTCTTTAATTTCATTCTGCCGATATCGATCAAAAACAAGATCAATTGCAGAGTAGGAAACATCAATTGAGTCATCCAATTTTTGCGGGTCTTTTCTTTTTTTTTTTTTTCTCCACTGTATTGAATCGGATTATCAGTTATATTATTTGATAATGGAATTTGTGCAATTTTCTGTTTTGTTTCTTTACCACACATCAATTCAGCCATGTCCATAGCACACAGCTTCACTAACGTCTCAGCAGTTGTATGTGGTTTCTTTTCTTTGGTGACCCTCAATGCGACCCAATAACTGGCCTCCAGTGCTTCTTCAAAAGAAGAAATCCATGGTCATGAAGTGTGATGCACTTTACAAATTGTGCTCGTTTTATTTTAAATGAGGATTTTGAATCTTTAGAATGTTGGGATGAACATTCTGAAATTGCTCGCTTCATACATCCATTCGTTAATATCTTGGAACAAATTAAACACGGTCAAAAGTAAACTCGTATTGCACATATAAATCAAGGTAAAAACATTTTTTGATACGGTCAATCCTTGGGCTCTAAAAAATATTTTAGAGTATATAAACCCTGGTCTATCCTTGAATTTTGAGAATTAAACGAAACAATAAATAAAAGCTTAAGCTGATGAGTTGAAAGATGTTTCTGCCTGAAAGAAATATACACAATATTTATATACAGTAGAACACGGTTAAGAAGTTTTCCAAGGGACTGGAGGTTTAGAACTTCTTAGAAGGGAAAATCACCTAAGGGTATGAAATATTAACTACACAAATATTTTACTCTGCCTATGGGAAACATTTTTAAACTGAGGATTTCTAATTGCTTAACATTCTGTTCATTCAACTCATTACTACCAAGTTGGAAGACTGAGCCCCTTTGGAGTTTCATACCTTAAAACAGTGATTTCCACACATCCCTTTAAAAAATCTAATCTTGGCGCCTTCCCCCCCCCCCCGTTTATTTCATAAAATAATACAGACACATTTTTAAATGGTAAAAAATGTATTAATACAAAAATGACAAAAAAAGGGTAATTGACAGAATAATAACAAGGTTTTATTATATATATATATATATAGTAAAACTTTAAAATTTTTGTTTCAATGAAGTATCACATGATAATTCTATCAATTTTTCCTTTTCAATAGTTGTCAATCCAAATTCATCATCTTGTTCATCGACAAATGGATTCTGTATCCACGCGAACTTTGTAAAATCAAAATCTTCGAAATAATGTGAAAAGTGCATTAGCAAACCATCCAAGTGTTCAGTAAATAGATTTTTGTTTGCTTCAATATTAACTCTGGCGCAGAAATTATTTAAAAGTGGAAACATGTCGAACTTATTTTTTTGTAAATTTGATTTCCACAGCTCCAATTTTTTTATGAATGCTTTCACTTTGTCTTTTTGAATCAATGAATGCATTTGTGGTCCTTGCATTGATTTATTCAAAACACTCAATTTTCCAAAAATTTCAACCAAATAGGCAAGTTTAACAATAAAGTTATCATTCCTAAATAAATTTGCCTCTTCATTACGATTTTCATCAAGAAAAATTGCAATCTCTTCTTTGAGTTCAAACACCCTTTGAATCACTTTTGCACGAGATAGCTAGCGCACTTCACAATAGTATAGAAGTGAGGTATAATTAGCTTCCATATCTTCACACAGCTTTGCAAACAACCTAACTTTTAAAGGACTGTTTTTTATGTAGTTTATAACTTTCGTAACTTTTGTAAAAATGTTGTTAAGTTCCTCGCTCATGTTTTTTGACACAAGAGCTGCTCTGTGAAGCATGCAGTGCGTCCAGATAACTTCGGGTATTTTCTTTTTAACTAATGCTCGAAGACCTGCCTTGTGTCCTGACATTGACTGTGCTCCGTCAGTACAGAGTCCAATGCACTTATTCCACTTTATGTCGTTCTCATCAAAAAAAGTGTCGATTATATTAAAAATTTCATTGGATGTGGCCGTTCCAGGAATGGGGTTGCAAAATAATATATCTTCCATTATATTAGTTTCTGCAACATATCGAACATATGCAATTAAATGAGCATCTTTAGCAACATCAGTTGCCTCATCTACTTGTATGGCGAATTTCGAAGTACGCAGTCGAGAAACTAACTGATCGCAAAGATCTTCAGATATATCATCGATTCTTATGCCAACTGTATTATCAGCAAGCGGTATTTGTCGCAACTGTTTTGCATATGATTCGCCGAACATTATTTTAACCATATCAATAGCTGCTGGCAAAACTAGAGTTTCTCCTATTGTGTGTGGTTTTTTACATTTCGCGATTCTGTAAGAAACTTGGTACGACGCTATAATTGCATTTGATGGAACAGAAACTATTTTTTTGAAAGTTTGCTTTTGTTCATTAAACTCATCTACTTTTCTTTGAAAAAATTCTATGGGCTTACCAGCGTATTCAGAATGCATAATTTTAAGGTGCCGTTATAATTTGCCTGGTCTCATACTATCTGCAGCCAAAACTTTCGTACAAAACAAACACATTGGTTTTTCCAAGCTATTAATAATAACACTTGTGAATCCTAATGATAAATAGGATGAATCATATTTTCTTGTCTTGGGAGTTCTACCTCCTTGTTCCCTGTTGCTTGTATTCCCACTACCTTTACTTGTATCAGCATCAGTATCTTCATTATTAGTGGATTTTCTCTTGTAACCTGTCAAAAATTTATCCATTCGTCTAAAAATATTAGAATCAACTTTATATTCTTAAAAAATACAACTTCTAAATTACTAACGATTATTATCAGTAAGTAATCACGCCAAAAACAATAAAAAACACAATCGCACACCGCTGAAACCGTATTTTCAACCATGCAACTAATGCTATACTCTGCAATCTACCTATATATGTCATAGTGCGCACTAAATTATATATATATTACATTACATCATATCAATCATAATTCATCAATCCGTTTCAGCAAAATATATATTTTTTCCAAATAAATGTTTATCTCATGTTTATATCAAAGTTAGAGTGAGATAGGTGGCGGTAAATGCTTTAAAAAATAGGTTATAAAATTTAATGTTATGTTATAAAAGTTTATTTATATGTATATATTTTTTTTATTTATATATGTTATGTTATGAAAATTACATTCTGTTAAACTTTTCACGCCTCCTTTTGCACTAGTCCGCGCCTCCCAGTTTGGAAATCGCTGCCTTAAAAGGTCACAATTACAACAGGACAGAACAACAAGCCACTAATTAATTCAGAACTGTTCACAACCATCAGAACTTGGCGGCAAATGCTTCACTGTGGTCGACGCTATGAAAACAATTGCAATATGTCACCTCCATTATATTAAAATGTTTATACTAAAAAGGTTTTAGCGCTGATAGGCTCAGACTATCTTGTCAGACAAACTAATCAGACAAACCTCAGACTACGGAATATTCACTAATCGAACAAGTTAGTGCCAAGCATCATTTTAGTTCGTGGTGGCATATATGCAGGAAGTGTGATGCACTTCCCGCATATATGCCACCGACTTGTTCGATTACCACTGTTTATATTTTTTTAATATAAAAATAAAGAATTTCTATATTTAAAAACGTATAAAGTGGAAAACATCATTATAACAACACACTGTGTATTCTTTATCACGAACTTTTTATGCGGAAAAAATATTTTAACCCGAGAAACTTCTTAGGCGAGAACATTACAGTTTAGTGTTATACCTAGCTGCAAATTTAAACAATATCTAAATTTCGAGTGTTTACGAATTCTCAAAAGATAGAATCATTTAATAATTCTTTAAAGAATCTATTTACCTTTTTTTTCTTTTTCTTTTTTTTTTTTCGTCGAATGTTACATATTTGATTTAAGTTGGCAGAGCATCTCGTACATGTGCAGTACACGCTTATTTGACGTTCTTTTCGAAAGGAGAGGCAGAAATGTTTGTTGGTTTTCTGAGAGGCAGCGCCATCATGCAATAGCTCAGAAATGTTACGTCAGATGTATGAAAGTACGAATTCGGTGTGCGAAAGCTCTCCTTTTCCCAACCCGCTGTTCTCTCTCACCTCTCTAATCCACAACTTTTTTCATTAAAAATCCTACTTTTAGAATATTTCAGTAGGAGTTAGTTAATTACTCGTAGTTAGTTAACAAATATTCGCCGCATCCCCTTGGCAAGCTTCACATACCCCAGGTTGGGAACCCTGCTTTAACTAGTTGCAAATTATGTGCTTGTAATCAAGTCACAAAGGAGGTAAGGCAATCCAGGGCAGATTACGAGAAGTCTCTGGCAAAGAATGCAAAGAACCGCAGAAAAGACTTCTATATTTATATTAATAGTAGAACGATGGGATTGGATCACATTAGGCCACTTTATATCAATATTAATGACCCTGCCCAAATTGCTGATAAACTGAATAGGTATTTTTCATCTATATCCCGACATGAATTTTTTATGGAAGAGAATGCTAGAAGTTTATCAAACTCTAAAGGAAAGCTAAACGATTTCGTGATAACTGAATGGAAAGTAGAAGAGAAACTGTTGAAGCTAAATATTACAAAAAGAAGCACCTCAGGAGGATGAGATCCATTCAATTATATTAAGGGAGGCAGCAAAGGAGGTAGGTAAACAAAAAAATTAGCCATAATTACGAGAGCATCCTTGGATTCGAGGAAGGTTCCTATGGATTGGAGATGTGCAAATGTATCCCCAATTCACAAAAGGGGGATCGAAAGGTGATGTGAGTAATTACAGACCTGTTAGCTTAATGTCTGTTCCAGGGAACATAATGGAGGCACTGGTTAAAAAAGTAATGCAGGACCATCTTAGACAGGAATGCATTTATGCTGCAGTCACAATATGGATTTGGAGGCAATATCGTCTGACCAATCTGATTGAATACTATGATGCAGTAACAAAGGAACTGGATGTAAAAATTCATTTTGATATCATATACTTGGATTTCTGGAAATTTTTGATACTGTTCAACATAAAAGACTGTTTTACAATTTTTATTTATTATTATTTTTTTTAATGAAACCCCCAAATACGAGAGGTATTAGAACCTATTGTACTTAGTACCGTGCTTGGGTTGGAGGTTGAGAATACGAAAGAATATATTTGTTGATATTAGACTTGAACTTCTGTAGGCTGTAATTTTCAGGAAATACGTAGGAAGGAAGGTTATTCCAGAAAACAGCAGTTGACTGAATAAACGAGGAAGATGAAAAGTTGGTTCTGTGAGTTTGAAGTTGGACAGTAAATGGATGTTGGCTGGTGGCGCCACGTGTTCAGACTGTTTTGAAAGAGGGAGCGGGATTTATAGAAGCCAATTCAGAAGAACAGTGCCCATGGAAGTATCTGTAGAAAAGACATGCAGCAGAAACAGTACGTCTGTGAGACAGCGAGTGGAGAGACTCTGTTAGAGAGGAGTCATTAATTAATCTAACTGCCCTCTTCTGAATGGAATCTAGAAGCCTGAGAGAGTTTTGGGGGCATCACCCCAGATGTGGGAACAATATTCCATGGTAGGGCGGATTTGCGATTTTACAGAGTGAACAGCTGTTTGGAAGAAAAGTAACGCCGAGAGCGAAAGAGAAAACCAAGTTTTTTAGATGCAGAGGAAGCAATATTTGTAACGTGCTTGTGCCAAGAGAGATTAGAAGTCAGAGTAATCCCCAAAAGAGATATATCATTTTGCCTAGAAATTGGAGTGTCACCAAAGATAAGCATAGGAGCAGAAGAATACTTTTTGCGAGATATAAGACAAGACTGAGTTTTAGAAGGATTGAAATCAACTGAGTTGTCTTTGCCTCACTGGAGAATTACCTGGAGATCGGAATTTAAGGAATTGGTAGCGGATATTCGAGAAGTTGAAGTTGATTGAGCAGGGCAAGATTTCTCAAAATGTAAAGTGGAATGCAACGTGCTATCATCGGCAAAACTATGGATAGGATTTCCAGTCAATGCAAGAAGGTCATTAATATACAAGAGAAAAAGAGTGGGGGAAAGAACTGAACTTTGGGGTACACCAGCATTAGTGGAAAAGTTGGAAGACAGAGAGCCATCTACCCATTCAGTGAGCGATCAGAGAGAAAACTGGATAACCAATTACAAAAAACAACAGTTGGCAAACCATAAGATGGAAGCTTGTTTACAAGACCTTTATGCCAAACACGATCGAAAGCCTTTGAGATGTCAAGAGCAACTGCTTGTGTTTCACTGAACTTTTCCATTGAATTAGTCCATAAATGGGTAACATAAGCCAGAATATCACCAGTGGATCGACACTGACGGAATCCACACTGGCGATCATTGATCAGACGGAAGGTTTCTAGGTAATTTAAGAGTTGGCGGTTAATTGATTTCTCCATTACTTTAGAGAGTAGAAGTAATTGTAATGGGGAGATAATTTGATGGGAGGGATTTGTCACCCTTTTTAGGAACTGGCTGGATATGAGCAAATTTCCGAGCAGAAGGAAAAACACTTTTGGAATAAGAAAGTGAAAAAAGGCGGCAAAGAACAGGAGTAAGTTCAGGAGCACAGGTTTTGAGAACAAGTGGAGAAATACCATCAGGACCTGGAGCTTTCTTAGCATCAAGATTCGTCAAAATCTTGACCACAGGAGGCATTGAATGGAGCGTGTTGGGAATGGTGAGAGGTGTTTTACCAAGATCATTGATACAGGAGTTGGAAGAAAAATGGGATGCTAGTAGGTCAGCTTTATCCTTGGCTGAAGTGACAACAGAACCATCTGGTTTTCACAGAGGTGGGAGCAGTAATAGGCAAAAGTTGCGGACAATAGCTTTGGCAAGAGACCAGAATGCTCAGCTACCATTAGGGCAAGAAGCAAGTTTTCTACTCTTAGCCTGTTCAAACTCTAGTTTGGACTGATTAATAACTGCTTTACAATAGTTGCGAGCTTTGGTGTAGGCAGAAAATGAAACTGAAGAATTGGAAATAAGCCAAGTACGATATGCAACGTTCTTCTGTTGAACAGCCTTAGCACATTTATTGGAAAACCAAGGTTTAGTTAAAGGACGAGATTTTAAAGCGGAGTGTGGGATAAAGGATTCCATTCATGCAAGAATAATTTCACTGAAACGATCTGAGCAAACTTTGACATCAGACGTTTTGAAACAGTAATCCGACCAAGGAAAAGAAAAAAAGAAATCTCGCAGGTCATCCCATTTTGCATTCTTGTAATGCCAAACAATACGAGGTTGGGAAGAACAGCCATGAGATAAAGGCTCCATTGGAGAAGAGACAATCACCAAGTTGTGACCTGAATTGCCTAAAGGACCACTCACTTCGACCGTGTACTTAGAAGGGTATGTTTGTAAGAAAAAGATCAAGCCTTTTGGCTGCATGGTTAAGATTGTCCGGTATTCTTGTAGGTAAATGAACAATCTGTGCAAGGTCATTAGTAACTGCAAAAGCCTCAGCATCTCGACCAACTCGGTCGGTATGACTAGGAAACAGAAGCCAGCTGGAGCTGTGAACATTAAAATCACCAAGGAAAATTACCACACAGTTTGGAAAGTTGGACTGGAGAAAGTTAAATTGCAAAGAGAGGAAGCCAAAGAGCTCCAAATGATTAGTGGAGTTGGAAGACGGTAGAGACAACAGATGAATTTGACAGAATGAGGTAGAGAGATTTTAAGCCAGAGAAGATCGAAACGAGGAGATTCCAAATTACCAAGTCTCTGACATGGAATATCGGAACGGACATATGCACAAGTACCACCTTTGAGGCGAAAGGAATCATACAGCGAATAATTTGGGCAACTGAGATGAGCAGTGGTCGAATCAACCGATAACTGAGATTCTGTCAAAAAAAAGTATACGGTGTTTGGCAGACTGCAAGTGGAAAAAGACATAATTGAGATTAGATAGAACTGAGACCATGTATATTTGTGAAATGAACTAGGAAGTGTTTGGGAGGTTTAGATCTTTTCGCAGAAAAGTTTGCTCTATTAGTTTGACAATTCATGGTGTATTGGATAGTAAGAAAAAGTGGGGGGGGGGGACATGCCGTATGAAGTAATGAAATTTTTGAATATGGCGTACACATGGTAAGAATATACCCAGATCCTTGACATAACGTGGTCTCGACAATGCCCCCCCCCCAACATGCACACTACTCGGTCTCCCTCCAGTCACTATCTGGCAGAGTAGAGGTAGCAAGATTATACATTAGCTGATCCGGAAGCCTCCTAAAGAGTTACCAATAGGTTCTGTCCGATGGAGCAGTATGGCATTAAGAACAAGTAGTGCTATAGTTAAAGGAATAGTTGAATGGGAAAAGACAGAGTGGTTATCAATGGGCACTGCTCTTCGTGGACTAATTCCCCATGGCTCTGTGCTGGGCCCATTGTTGTTTTTAACATTTATTAATGATATTGAAGAAGGAATATCGGACTTAATGTCAAAGTTTGCACATGATACAAAGGCTGACGATTAATGACAGTAAACAATGTCAGCTGCCGCAACAAGATCTAGAAAAATTAAGCCGATTGGCTGAGAAATGGCAGTTGAAGTTTAACATTGACAAATGCAAGGTACTGTACATGGGTTGCAGTAATCTCAGATTAACATACCAACTATGTGGTACTACACTCAGAGTATTGAAAAATGAAAAAGACCTGGGTGTATTTGTGCAGAAGATACGAAGTTCTCTGAGCAGTGCAGACAGTTGCACGGACAGCTCATGGGTTTAGTCAATGATATACAGGAACTTTCCTAGCAGAAATAAGGAGGTGATTATCCCTTTGTTCAAAGCCATGGTTAGGCCGCACCTTGACTATTGTATACAGGTCTGGGGACCTCATTTTAAGAAGGATGTAGTTCTTGTGGAACGGCTGCAGAGAAAGGCAACGAAATTGGGGACGGGAACGAAAGGGTCTTACCAAGAAAGGTTTCAGTTCGCAAACTGGTGAGTGTGGAGACTAGGAATCAGCAGAGAGATCTTATTGAACTGTTTAAAGTCTTGAATGGACAGAGTAAGTTCAATGTTAAGGTATTCTTCCTCTGGCTGAGACTACACACATGAGTAGACATAAATTCAATCTGAGGAAGGATGGTTACAGGACAAATGTGCAGCCGTTTGCCTTCGTTCAGCGAGTGATTGATTGTTGGAACAAATCTCTATCTGTTGGTGTGGAAGTGGGTTGTTTGAATTAATTCAAGAAAGAACAAGACAAATTCTTGGAAGGGATGAAGGCTGAGGTGGGCAAGTTTGTTTTTTTTTGGCTGATGCTCTATAAGCTTACTTTGTTGCGTCATTTACTAATGCAACTACTACTAATGCTAAAGTCTACCCCTGGTTACTGTTAAAGACATCCGATTGCGGTCTTACACGTATCACTAGAACTCGTAATTTATTTCCAAGAAATAAAAAAATAATCTACCTCCATCTAGAAACTTTTATCTATAAAGATACAGGGGGTTACCATGTAACTCTGCCTTACCTTCAATACATACGAAACACCGACCTGGCCCTTCTCCTTCGCGCAGAGATCTATGTGCTACAACAAAAACAATAAAGAGCAAGATCAGTCCATACTTCCCGGTATGTATGTTGTCCTTATCCATCATCTCCGGGAATCGGCAATTCCTTCTATAAATCCAATGAGTCACCAATGGGGGCAGATCTTTTTACGACCTCATGTTTCTGTATTTCGGCATTAAGGAAGTACTGTATTTAATTTGTTATAAATTTGTATTCCTTACGAAATGGACACATGGCAGAAGAGGTTTTCGTACAGTGCTAGCTTCAAATTGAAGAAGGTACTTAATTACGTCAGAGAACATAACAGGGCAACTGACAAATATTTCAGTCCTCCTCCGATCAAGAAATGGTACCTTTACTTGTGAATTTATTATTTCAAATACAGTATATGCATTGGTATACAGGGTGATTCACTACCAGTGCGACAAACTTGCAGGAGGTGTAGGTGGCACAAAGACGAATCGGAATCACATAGCATTGCAGGGTCCGAAATGCCTTCGTCATGCGGTAGAGGACGTTGAACGGGAGGTCGCGTGAACAGCGATCCCGCTGGAAGTCAGCATTTGCGAACCGTTTCTGTTGAAGAAACCAAGTAACAAAAGTCCTCCGGAGTGGATAATCCGCAGGCTCCAATGATTGGACGCGTTGCAAATAGTATGAACTCATTTGGTTTGTTGACAGTATCTTCCATACAGTGGATTGGGAAATACCCAATCGTTGGTCTATCGCTGGAGTACTCGTACTCGGATTGCCTTCTCCAAGATGTAGGACATTCTCCTCATTGTCTGGCGTCCTCGTCCTTTGCTCTCGATTCATAGTACCTCTCGTGAAACAACCAGTCTCACGTAACCTTCGGTGCACACGTGCGAAAATCATATGATGAGGAGCACGCCTGTGCGGGAAACGTTCCTGGTACAAGCGCAGAGCGGCGCGCCCGTTACAGTCCGCAGCTCCATACGCGAGGTGCATGTCGGCCAGTTCAACGTTTGAATTCTCGTCCATCCTACTGCCTCGGGAACCGGTTCGCAAATGCTGACTTCCAGCGGGATCGCTGTTCACGCGACCTCCCGTTCAACGTCCTCTACCGCATGACGAAGGAATTTCGGACCCTGCAATGCTATGTGATTCCGATTCGTCTTTGTGCCCCCTACACCTCCTGCAAGTTTGTCACACTGGTAGTGAATCACCCTGTATATAGGCGCCTCCGTAGCCAGGTGAGAAGGAGCAGCAGTGCGTAGCATACGCTTCTTGATTAGACCGGGGTTCGAGTCGGTCACCACCGGATGCGGAAAGGTCAGGGAATGACCACCGCATATCCTGGAGCAATATGGCCTTAGTTGCTAATGTTCCCAAAATAACAACAACAACCCTGTATATACAGTATATTTATTTATTTATCCCCCCCACCAAAATTCTCTTTCTATAGTCTGGATGCACTTTTGGTCAGGTGGATTTTATCGTACGGTAATTACATATATTTTTTTTATAATTATTCGAATTTATTAAGTTATTACACGGATATTCCTTCCTTTTTTGCTAAGGCTACCTTAGAGTAAATATAACTCGGATAATAAAGACTACTGTATAGGGAAGATCTCCTTTCAAGGTTCAGCTTCAGTCCATCGCCAGCCTTAATCCACTTCTACAGAAAATTGCTAGGGGAAGAACTATTAAGACTACTAAGAGAATAATATTTAAAATAAATCATCCATTACAGTGTTTTGAGGTCTAACTATAGAGATATTTTAATTTCTCATTAATTTCAAAAACCAGTTCTAAATTTGGTAATGTTATTGATATCCTAGCTAAAATAAGCTTAAGAAATAAGAAATAACCTTTCAAGGCCGACTCTTGTAAATACTGCACTCATATTAAGATTTCATATGCTGTGAAAGTCGAACATGACTGGTAGCTTGTTACAACAGGGTAAGCTGTCTACGTCAGCTGACTTTCCAACAAGAAAGGTAACCTAAGACAAGTTTTCTCGATCATCAGGGTTATACTTCCGCTTTCAAGTCTAATGGATATCAGATGATTATCCCGCTGACAAATGATTAATACACAGTTCTGCACAAATGATTAATACACCCTATGCGTGTGTCTACTGCAAATTGCATATCTTGTGCTATTCTCCATAGCAAGAAGTAATGATAACCCTGGATTGGTATACTATAATGGTCAACTACGTCGAATACTGTATGCTTCAATAATCTACTAAATGCAAAAATAAAACAAAGCGTATAAGACACATTACTGATAAGTGAAAACGAGAGTTAAGTCAGCTATTTAATCTTGTTAATATGCTTGTAAATAGCTCTTCGGACAAATTTAAATTTTCAATATTATTTATTTATTTATTCAAATGAAGGAAAAAGAAAGGTTACATCTACCCCTAGACAGCAAACATTTGCTAGGAGGGTAAACATAACTATAACAGATTAACAATATATACATTAATATAACGGATACAGATCAAATTTATTACAGCAAGCTAAGACAATGTTCAGGATAAATGTTCTAAATAAATGTTAAATCAGTTAACAGCTGACATCCAATCCTTAATTTAATTTACGTTACCACTTTGTTTTCCGAATGAGGAATACAAAACTGTAGCACAATTTTAAATAGTATAGTAAGCGCGAATCTCAGGGTGATTGATTAAATTAATATTAATTAAAATCATACAATGTTATCTTTTCGGTTACTTCTAATCAGCTGAGTGCGATAGTAATGAATAATTCAAGACAGTGTAATGATTTTGCCAGTTAATCACTCGTTTGGAGTGACTAACTGGCAAAACCATTATATGGGATCGAGTCCCGTCGATAACTGGAGTAATTTCTAAAGGCTCTTCAATCGAGGCTATAGTTAGTCGATCTCAGGCAGAGTGAGTGGGGTTCCCAGTGAAGAATTATTCCGAGTTTTCCGCCCGCACAATATTCAAATAGATTGTGAACACACACAATACACAACAGCGCAATATTGGCTAAGTTGCCGTGAGTCTGAAATCCAACAACAACGAACGAAACAGTGATGAAAATATAAATGATAATCCCACATGTTCAGAAATTCTGCATTTTTCTGAATATAAAACGAAGCTTTTAAGTCATATAGGAAACATTTCGTATAGTACCTTTTAGAGAGCAAGGCTGTGTGAAAGGTACGATAGGAAATGTGTCATTCGAAAAGTATCATACGAAAAGTACGATACGAATTCCAAAGAATAACAGAGAATTCTGATCGGAAAAATCCGCACTTCTCAAAAAAAGTATTCATACCCTTTGAACAGTCTAGCGATGCACAATTTCCATTTTTCATATATGTACTTGCAACAAAGGGCAGCACGTTTTTCAGCTGTCAGTAGGATCCCTGGATCTGCGAAGCAAAAGGAAGGGAAGTAACGACAAGACGGTCACATTTTAAAGATATTTTTTGACTAATGTTAAAAAGTATCTCCAAAATGTGCATTGTAATTTTCAGAAAACATAAAAATAAAGGTTATTCAAAATAACAGAGGTAGAATGATTAAATGGAGAAAAGTTAGGTCGCGCAAAAAGGAGTTGAACTAAGAATGCTAGCCGATGAATATGTGGGACGGGTTTGGAAGAAACAACTGGAATTACAGATCTAATTATGAACGTATTTCGTAATTCCAGTTATACCTGTCATTCAATACTTAATGTACAGTATTTTTTATTAAAATGGCCAGTAATGTCAGTTCACTTGGTTATTATTTTGTTCAACTCTTACTGTGAAACATAGTGGTCAGGCGCGCGGGTGCATAAGTACACGTGCCTTGAGTAACCGGGGTTCAAGCCCGTGACTGCTGAATACGGTGCTGTTTCTTGTATTCTGTCTATCTTGTGAACTCCTCTGACCGTTTGGTCGTCCCGGAGTATAAACAGAAAATTTATTTATTTATTTCAACCGTTGTGACCTTTCTAGTGGGTTAGTGCCTCACTAGAAAGACTCGGACATTAAATGATTACCTCTGACTTTTAATGAAAAGTTGGAGGTAATATTGGAGGTTCGACTTTTAATGAAAAGTTGGTGATAGTATTGGGAGGTTCGACTTTTAATGAAAAGTTGGAGGTAATATTTAATATCACGGCTTTCAAAAATTTTCTTTTGCAATACAGTAATTAAGTCTGGTCGAATCACTGATCCAGTTAAGTAGTATGAAAATGGCCTTTAATAGTATGCACGCCTGGTAATGTATTTGGAATTTTTCTGAATTACGAATCCTCAAAGCTTATCTGGGACGTGTCACTAAAAACAAGAGACCCAGGAGGCATTTGACTGACGGTGTCAAATTGTTAAGCGACAATGCGGGACCATACTCTGCTTAACACTATATGCCACAGTGTGTTACGGATAGGTGGCATAGTGACTATGGCACCCATCCGTAAACTGCACTGGGAAGTAATTGGCTAACTGAGTTTTTTTTTTACGGCCAGGGCCTCTTTACGGCCCTGACTTTTAGCTTTGTGATTTGTTTCTTGACGACTGAAAAATTACCTGGCAGAACGTCGATTCCACATAGCCGATGGAAATGAAGGAAGCCACCAATGATGCAAACAAAAACCGACGATTTTATGAGTGGGTTTTAAAAAAAAAAACAGGTACACGGATGAGATAAGCGTCTAAACTACAGAGAATTTTGAAAAAGAGTACCAATTACTGATTAAAAAAAAAGTCTATTTCATTTCACTCAACCCTCATAACGTCTCTGGAACTGTCTCATATTGATACAATTAATAACTTGCTATGATCTTCCAGGTTAGAGCAAGGTATAATAGGATGGAAGCATGCTTTTATGAATACGTGACCATAAAACAACCACTTTATTCTATCCCATGCGCTTTTACGAAATTTAAAAAAAAAAAAAAAAAAAAAAAACTGTACTCTAATGCTTTCTCAATCTCCTACAGGATAAGGAATTTTTATAAATGGTTAATTGATTTCTCATTTAAATATTTCTCAGATAACCTTTGTGGTGATCTACAGCCCATGTTTATTTAGTACTTCTATATAAAGAATAAAATTATTATATAAGTATATAATCTGTATTATGAATTGTAATTTTGTTTATAATTATATTATTATAATAACTATCATATAACATATTTTTTAAATATTATACTAGGGGGGATTCGTCCCCTGCTCGCTGCGCTCTCTTCTTTTGATAAAATAAAATACTTACAAAAGCTTTCGAAACTATGTGTCGCTTCCTCAGCTATGAATACATAAACACGTTACTATATATATATACAAATTTTTATAATATCGGTGTAGGTACACCATAGACAACTCATAAAGAAAAACTACGATCGTAGTGTGAAAGGCATAATTTCATCTGTATCTCATATTGTGCTCATCCTTCACAACGAGTTACCAATTATTGCACTACCTCGAATAAGTTCACTAATAGAGAAAACTATTGTTACTTATTATCGGTGGGCGCTACCACCAAGAAGGCACCGTTTCAAAGCAAGTTGGCTTTTCATCGGTGGGTGCCTTTCATACTACGATCGTAGTTTTTCTTTAAGAGTTGTCTATGGTGTATGATGAAGAAAACACCACCGAAACAACAACGGAAACAAAACGGTACAGAGGGACTTTATTCAAAAATGGCAACATAGCACTGGCTGCCATGACACAGATGCATCCCTGCCAAAGATGGAACAAAGGGAAGAGTTGGTCCTCAGTAGGAGATATGGCCACCCCTAATGTCGATGCAACCTTTACACAGCCTGTCCATAGTTAGAACAATGTTGTTAAGTTCTTGCGGTAACCGTCCATTCCTCAGTCAGCGCCATCTTCAGCTGGTGAACATTTTCTGGTGGGCGTGGACGTGCCGCTAGGCGTCTCTCCAGAGGGTCCCATATATGTTCGATGGGATTTAGATCGAGGAGGGGGGGGGACGGGAAAACCAATCCATACGAACAATGTCCTCATTTTCCAAAAGCATATCAACAGCTGGAATGCGATGGGGTGTAGCTTTATCGTCCATAAACACGAACTCGGGGCCCAATGGCACCTCGGAACAGACGCACATGGGGAAGGATTACCTCAGTACAGTACCGCCTTCTGGAGTTCTGGAGTTGTGTACGTCCATCCAAGATAACGCCTCCCCAGACGAGAATACCTCGACTGCCATATCGATCCCTTTCAGCGATGTTTGCGGAGTGATACCGTGTGCCAACCACTCACCAGATTAGCTGACGTCCAGAATCGCTGCTGAGACTGAATCTACTTCTCATCAGTAAAAGCTACCTTAAGTAAAGATTTTGTGGTTGTAAACTTTAGAAATAGTGTTGGTCTTTAAGTTTTGCACACCAGTGTATTACCACGTAACCCGCATCTCTATTCTTCCATTGGCTGAATAAATATCATTAGGAGGAAAATTATTTTAACGTATATATATTTATATATATATATATATTCGATTCTCTCTCTCTCTCTCTCTCTCTCTCTCTCTCTCTAAATATATATATATATATATATATACACACACAGCGTGTCTCAAAAATATTGGTACAAACGTTTAGGGGAGGTAGGTAACATCTAAAGGAATGTGAATCGCATAGGAACCTATACCGGAAACGTCACCGTAAGTCGATACACGGCGCTGTTCATCAGTTCGCCAGAGGGAAAATTTCTGGTTTACTCATTCACGCAGTAGTCGCCGCACGAAGAGCATGCATCGATATACGAACTGTGAGCTGGCAGACATGCACCTAGTGTATGGATTAGCAGAGGGCCCACACGGTGTGCGCTCTATGCGGCACAACATCGCTTCGCAATAAATGTGTGGGCAGGTATGGTCGGTGACTGCTTAGTCGGCCCATACCTGTTACCATCCCGCATGAACTCCGCTAAATATCGGATCTTTTTTAAACAAGTTCTACCTGGGCCCCCACGCTCACCTGATTTATCGAGCCTTGATTTCTTTCTGTGGGGGACCCTCAAATCTATCGTGTATGAATCGCCTATGGAGACGGAAATGGATCTCGTGGCGAGACTCGTCAGCGCTGTTGCTACTGTCAAAGAAACTCCAAGTGTGTTCGACCGTGTCCGCCAATCCATGCTGCGTCGGTGTCACGCATGCATCGCGTCTCATGGTGGAACCTTCGAGCATCTGTTGTAACATCATGAAATGCATCCATCTCGTACTCCATTGTTAATATTATGTCAAATAAATGTTTGCCACTAAATTACTGTCTTGTGTCATTTCTGCTTCTTGTGCCTCTGCTACTACTTTCCCGTGAAGTTTCCGGTTATGGGTTCCTATGCGATTCACATTCCTTTAGATGTTACCTACCTCCCCTAAACGTTTGTACCAATATTTTTGAGACACCCTGTATATATACACATACACACACGTTTTTATCATATCTCATATTGTGAATAACATTCACGAGTTGCCTGGTATTGCACTACCTCGAATAAGTAACACTTCACCAGTAAAGAATATTGTTACTTATTCTCAGTGAATACCATCAACAAGACGGCCGTTTCAAGGCTGTTTTGAAAAAAAAAAAAAAAAAAAAAAAAAAACGGATGTGGGATAAACTCCATTATCGAAAACCATAAGCGAAAATGTAGAGGAAAGTGATATATATATCACTTTCCTCTACTGAAAATTAACTTTAAAATAAAAGAAAATCAATTATCCATTTTGTTTAATTAGAATCTTATTTAATTAAAATAAAATACTGGGACTCAGAAATATTAAACTTTTCCTTCAAATCTTGAATTCTTGTTGCATGGCTTGGCTCAGGCAATTAAAACTTTCCTTGCAGATAAGAAAAAGTCATTGGTTCCAGTTCGGAACAGACGAAAAATATAATCGTGCAGGGTTCGATCCTATCCTCTATCGAATTCGCATTCTACAGTATTATTTTGTTTTATTTAACTATCGTTCCAAAGTCTCAAAAAGTAAACTAAGTTCATTTGAAAAATTAATCAAGATTTTAAAGTTGTTAAAAAGTAGAATATGTGTGCTTTTCAACGGGACGTATATAAGCAGAAAACAGGAACACATTCCTTTCATATTTCCAGGTTAACATTCATTTTATTATAATGTCATTACTTTAAAAAGAAATTAATCTCGCTATCTATCTAGATAATGATTAGGCTGCGATATTAAAACAAATTTCTTATTAATAAAGCATTGAAAATCTCAGCTAATAATTGCGCATTTCTTCGTATAATTACATAATTTCAAAGGTTTTTTTTCATAAGTAACAGGGTAAATGTCAAAAATCTTTCACGGCTCTCATTTATTATCTGTAGTTGAGTATATACTTAGGATGATGTCATCGAAAAACATAGTAATTGGATAACGGAAAAACCATTTAGAGAGGCTTGGATGGGGTGGGGATGACGCCATATCGTTTCTCCACCATTTGCGAGAAAGGTTCACGAAGCGGCCATGAAGGTAAAGTTAACGACGTTCTCTAGACTACTCGTTTGTTCACATTACATTTGGTATAAAGCAGTTTTTGCTAATCATAGGATGCTGCAAGCTATCAGAGGAATTACATAAGATCCCAAGCAGGGTATGCGCGCACATACCCTGGCATCGTTATCTGGGGGGGGTGGGGGATCACTAACAAATTCCTCATAGTACTAAAGTTTTATTGTGAAATTGTGTATATCAATTCTCAATGCCTTCATTTTCTATCAGGAAGTAACCGGCATTACTGTGAAAATTGTCCGACTCGAAGCAATCAAGACAGGCAGTGGGGTGGGGGGGCGCCTGTAATAAGTATGCGCCATAGCAACTGTTTATTATAGACTCCCGAGGAGCTTGCTTCAAATGGAATTTACTGAGTGAGAGAGAGAGAGAGTATCTTTACTGAACACCGTTCACATGGAATTATTCCGCAAGGCCCTTCACGGCCACACAGCCGGAGGTTTACAAATAGATATTACACAGATTTTTCTGAAGTAACAAAGATATACACAGGACATATTAAAAAGTAAGGTTACCATAGACAACGTTTAAGTTCGGAAATGGGTTGGATTAACAAATTAATTTTATATACATAGTGTATAAAATTAACGGAGAAACAGACAAATTATACATAGTTATCCATACAGTTCAGAGAAACGGGGAGGAACAGCCAAGTAAATCTCAACGTCGAGATTCAGAGCTCTCAGAGGCAGAGTGAAGCCTGTCGCCAGAGCTGATAGTTCACGGTCTGTGTGAGCATTTATAAACAATTTCCACAGTAGTAAGCTTGTGGTGATAGTAATGCCTGACCAAACAGTATGAAGTTTGAACAGTGGGGAAAGACAAATTATGATGAATCCTCATCGTGAGAAATCCGCATCCAGGACTGATGTCCAGGACGTGGATGTCCTGGTGACCGAGGGCGGACAGGGTAAGTTGGGATCTAGCCATCAAATGAAGGATTTCAACATTGGAAGTCCCCAGGTCCCGATTAGAAACAGCTCATAATGTGGTTGGTAGATGCAGCCACTGTAGCGATTGGGATACGTGATTGAAATATAAGGTTCTGTAAGTCCGAGGATGTTTCCTATAAGGGCAGTTGGTAGCAAATATGCTGAGGTCAGAATCGCCTTTTTGTATTTGTTTAAGCATCTGAAGAGGGACGAAGCGATCTGAAAGATGCTGGTAGAACTACAGAGAGCAGATTGCGGGAGTTGCTCTAAGTTGAGCAAGCAGAACCCTCCAGCCACAGAAATCCAAGAAAGTGGAAGATTTTATGAGTCCAATAATAAACTTTGCCGTAATAAGGAATCTCCTTTCGCCTATTTATTTTTATCATAGGGCTAACATTTAAATTCCGATTACGCGTTATGTTCATTAATCCTCTAAGACCCCAAAGTGTAAAGGTGGAATGAACTTTTTTATGGTAACCGATAATAGGCAGTATTTTCTCCCCCCCGCCCCACCAGCGTTCCTGTGTCTCACTTGCTGTATGGATTTCTTACGGCATTCCCTTTTAATAACATTAAACAAAATTACTGCGCTGCATTTTTTTTTTTTTTTTTTTTTTTTAAGTTCCAATATTTGGTTTTTGCCTTTATGCTGATATTCTACTAAACTATAGCCAAATTTGTAAATTAGATGATGGCTATTGCTGAATTAAAAAAAAAAACAAAAAACCGACAATTCAGTAAAAACTGAAGATCAGAGAACTTTTGCATTGATTCGCTTTACTTATAAGGAGAAATGCATAAAAGAATTCGAGAGGCAATTAAGTCCAGAAAAACGCAAGGCCAAGTATACAGAAACGAAGAGACTCTTAAACGATAACTAACTGAACTAAATTGGCATCGACGTAACTTTTATCAAATTATGCTCATTACAATAGCACACGCTTCTTGATTAGACCGGGGTTCGAGCCCGTCACCACCAAATACGGAGAATGCAGAAAGGTCAGAGAATGACCACCGCATATCCCCGGAGCAATATGGCCTTAGTTGCTAATGCTCGTAAAAACCAAACAACTAAACTAAACTAACTAAGCTCCATTACAAAGACTAGGGTCATCTATCCTAAACTATTAAATAAAATTAATAATTATTACGAACTGCTTGTTTCAGAAATAAAATAATGCTATACACTTCCGTCCAAAAAGTATCAGGACACTCCTGTTTTCACAGCCCATTGGACCTTATTATTAGCCATATGGTGCAATGAAGCTTGAGGCTTATGCTTAGGGTTGCCAGACGTCCTTTATTTCAAAGGACAATCCTTTATTTTAGCCAAACTGTCCTTTATTTAAATGAGAAAGGACGCAATTTGTCCTTTATTCTCATTATTCAATGCCTTTGTCTCGTAATGGCAGTCCGCACAGGCATAGGAGGCGTACGCTTCGGACCCCACATGCGTAGGGCTCTCCAAACCGACAAAAAAATTACAATTTGATTTCAAAGCTTTAACAGGGGATATGTTAAAAACACCCTTAAATGCAAAATCCACTACTGAGAAATGAATCTTAACCTATTCTAGCCTCACCGGCTCATATACAGTATGTAGTTGCACGAACACCATGCACTTAACTTCATACTAAATAAAAAATATTATTTCATCGAGATAAAATTATTTCTAATTAATTAAAAATTAATTATTTTAATTATTTTTAGCATCGTGTTCCTTTGTGACCACATCGTAGTATCCAATCAAATTGGTCAGACAAGACTTTCCATTAACAAACCCATGCTGTGTCTGAACTATTACTGCAGTATTGTCTAGATGATCCTGCAATGCTTCTTTAACCAGTGACTCCATTATTTTCCCAGGAACACAAGTTAAATTAACAGGTCTATAATTATTTGTGTCACCCTTTGAACCCCCTTTGCGAACTGGGGATACAATTGCACATCTCCAGTCCATGGGAACCTCCCCTGACTCTAAGGATGCTCTCATAATTATGGCTAAGGCTTTGCTTACTTCCCTTGCTGCCTCCTTCATTATAACTGGATATATTCCATCTGCTCCAGTTGCCTTTTTTATGTTTAACTTCAACAATTTCTCCTCCACTTTGCTCTCAGTTATCACAAAATCACTTAGCTCCCTCTTAGAGTTTGATAAACTTCTGGCATTCCCCTCCTTGAACAACTTCTCACGTGTGAATGTAGATGCAAAATACTCATTCAATTTATCAGCTACTTGAGCAGGATCATCAATAGTCGAACCATCTATGTTAAGTGGACCAATCTGATTCACCCCTTCCTTCTTTATAGAGTTTACATAAGTAAAGAACTCTGCTGTTTTTCTTTGCGTCCTTTGCCAAAGATTTCTCGTAATATGCCTAACTTCCTTTATGACATGATTACAGACTAGCTTATATTTGTCGTAGACTTCTGTGCGCCTGATAATTTATGTGCATCCCATGCATTTTTCTTCTCTGCCACGAGCCTCATTAATTCATCCGACATTCATTTAGGCCTGACCCTTGAACAGTATTTCTTAGTTGATATGAAAAGCCCAGTAGCCTCCAAGATTAAGTCCCTGAAGGCTTCCCGTTCAAAATTCACCGTTGGTAAGCATCAGTTGATCCCCACTCTATAGAATTTAAATACTGTCTCAGACCTCTGTAGTCACCTTTACGAAAACAAAAACCCATCCCTTTATCCTTGATCGTAGTTACATCTTTAAGTAAATCCCACATCAGTACACTGTGATCACTGTCACCTAGTGGTTCCTTTATCTGCAAATTCCTAATGCATGCATCATCACTGCTGATAATTAGATCAAGGGTATTACTCCCTCTGGTTGCCCCTCGAACATGCTGCTATAGAAAACAATCCTCCAATAAATCCACAAAAGTCTTGCTAGCGTGCGAGTGACCAACCCACAAGTTCCAGTCCATATCTGGAAAGTTAAAATCCCCCATTACAAGACATTCTGATTTACTGGCCCATTCTATTTCTCTGCACAACTGTTAATTGCATTCATCAGAGTCATTAGGCCTATAACATTCTCCTACTCTCATTTCCCCTTTCCCAGTGTTTATATCACACCAAACAGATCCAGCATTGCACTGTCCACTCGTGTCAAATGGATGCACTTCCTTAGATTTTATGTTTCTTAACTAATAGCATAACCCCTCCTACCCTGTCTGTACACACTGTACTCCCCAAATTCCAATTCTGCACTGCTTATATCTGTGTGACACTGTCTCTGATATCCCAACAATATCTGCCTTTGATGTCTTGATCACTTCAAATTCATATTTCGTCTCTGACAGTATCTCTCTTTCCTCATTTCGAAATGGAATATGCAGCATTACCATCTCGTGCTTGTACTTGTTGAGATTCTGGGGAAAGTCATAGGTTCGATAGCGTATTATGCGTGGATACTGTCGTTTCTTGCAGATCTCGTTAGACTGCATGCTGGGCCTCAGCAGAGGTCCAGCGGCTAAATGGCCAGAAGAACAACGGTACATAACGCTATACGTAGACAATGTCCATACACTTTTAAATCTCTGGCCTTCCCAGCGAACTGGTACACCCAAAATGAAAGCAACGCGGAGATGGGGGAAACTCCTGGTGCCGTTTGACACTAAACACACTTTACACTTCACTTTAGACTGCATGCGTAATTTGCGACAAAACATGACATGATACTGTAGTGATTGTAACAATACAAATACTGGTATTGTTGCAATCATACTATTAAACAAATGGCTACAATCAAATGGGTAATCAGGCTATTGACCTAACCTCTTCCAAATGTTGATTCGTAAGTAGCGGGAGGTGATACTAGTCGAATGCTTTTCAGTGCACGCGTTTGACTTGACCATTGCCTGAAGGAGAGTTAGAAAAAAATTGGTTTATAATTTCTAGTTTTAGTTTGTTTTTCTATCGGCAGATGGCGTTTGTTGTAATTTCTGAATTTAGTTTTCAGTTTTTATTATTTTTTTTTTATTTTTATTTTTTTGTGGTCAGGGCATGGACTGGGGTTGTTATGCTTGGTGAGCAGTGATGTTTCCTCGCAACTGTGCGGGTTTCCCGTTAGATTTGGCTAGATGTAGGTTTTGAATGTATCCGGTTGTGATGTCACAATGACTTTTTTTGAATAATTTAACGCTAATTTAGTGGCAATGCATTGTGGGTCTTGGGAAAGGTCTATTTTGAGGAGTAGTTATGTGGGCGAGGGTTGTCTTCTGGGAAGTTTACTTGGTGTGCTTATGGGGAGGATTGCCCGCTCACCACAACCCACTCGCCACAGCACCTTGTGTGCAAGATGAAAAACTTCTTTTTTTTTCCTGAAAGGTAAAAAATTCCTTGTTTCCATCTGGTGTTGAGACCTGAAAATAAAATTATCTATATCCTTTAAAGTTTTTTTACTTCCAAAGATTCATCTGTTCTTGAAAAGCTGAAAAATTAAAACTGTTTCCTTCAAATCGTGTTAGTTTAATCTATGATGATTATTTTTTTGAAACCTCTGTGTATACTTGATGTATAAAATATTTTCCAAAGTAAAATTTAAAATTAAGCAGTTGTTAAAAAGATTATATTTTCATCCTGCAAGGTTTTCCATCCCACACACACAAGGTGCCGCATCTGCGACACAACAGCGGGCGGCCCTCCCCATAACCACGCCAAAATAAACTGCCCAGAAGACAACCCTTCCCCCAACGCATAACTATCCCCCAAAACAGACCTTTACCAAAACCTACAATGCATTGCCACAAAATTAACCTTAAAATTATTCACAAAAATTCACTATGACGTCACAACGGATACATTCAAAACCTATATCTAACGGGGAACCTGCACAGTCGAGAGGAAACATCACTGCTCACCAAGCATAACAATCGCAGTTCGCGCCCCAACCCCCAAAAAATAATCTGAAAATTAAATTCTGAAATTACAACTATCGCCATCTACCGAGAGAAAAACAAACTAAAACCAGTAATTATTTTAAAATTTCCTAATCCCGCAGGCTATGGTCAAGTCAAACGCGTGTATTGAAAAGCATTGGCTAACATCACCTCTCATTCCTACTACCGGGCATGAGAATAAATTAATCATTCATGATTTCGGTTCTAGCTGTTCGAAATTTAGTAAGTGTCATCAAAGATGCTTACTTTTTACACATAAAACATCTTTCGTGCGTACAGGGCACACGCGATTTTTTTTTTTTTATTGAAAGAGGCCTTAGAATGGTAAACGTATTGCCAGTGACATAACTACCATACCGCCAGATCCGCCGAGGGGAGAAGGGGTGATGGTTGGTTTATTATGGTTGTTAATGAAGCACGGGGGGGGAGGTAGCAGAATTTGTAGATTCCTTACTGAGTGTTGGCAAACTAAACCACAGTGCGACAAAATCATCAAAACGAGGGCCTAGTGTATCCAGGAGAGACTGTGGCAGTATCATTACAATATGCAGAGATTACAACCAGTACGATTTTCAGGGACCAGCTGCACAGCGCGAGCGCACACACACAATGATCAAAAAGACAACGCTCAGAAACGGTTCTGTGCTAGACGAAACTGAAAATTGCAAGTATGGACGTGCGTTCTCTAGAGTAGTTCCTAACCTTTTTGCTGGTGACACTTTTACACACAGAAAAATAGTGGTTCTGCTACATTACGCACGTAGCAGAACCACTATTTTTCCTAGTGCTCGCCCCACTACAGCTGGAGTTATTTGTCTTAACTCCTTACTGGAGGATAGGCAAAACAGTTTTTTTATTTATTTTTTTTTTAATTAGCAACTTGGAGTCATGATTTCTGGGAAGCCGATCACACTTTTTTTTCTTTTTTTTTTTTTTATTGTATTAGAAGATGAAATGCACAAGGCATAATTTCTTATGGGTTTAGGTAATTAACTATATAATATCGGTGTAGATACACTCTAGTTTACCCATAAATTTGAACTACGTATGTAGTGTAAAAGGCATCGTTTTAATAGAATCGCATATTGTGGGTGCCTTCACAACGAGATAGCTGGTATTGCACTACTTCAAATTGTTGTTATTTGGTTTTTAGGAGCATTAGCAACTAAGGCCATATTGCTCCGAGGATATGCGGTGGTCATTCCCTGACCCTTCCGCACCCTCCGTATTTGGTGGTCACGGGCTCGAATCCCGGTCTAAGAAGCGTGTGCTACGCACTGCTGCTCCTGCCCGTCTGGCTACGGAGGCGCCACTACTTCAAATAAATAACGCTTCTCTAGTAGAGAAACGATCGTCTGGGTGGTGGTATCCACTGAAATTAACAGTAGTCTTCTCTAGTAGAGGAAGCGTTATTTATTTGAAGTAGTGCAATCTTGTTGTTTTTTTTTTTTTTTTTTTTTTGATTTGGTAGTTGTTGGCGCATCGGCTTCTGTGGCCATATTGCACCTCCCAAGGTTTTTACAGTACTTTGATCCAAGCCCGAGGCGGGAATCGAACCCGCGACCTTTGAGTTGCCGGGCAGGTACTTTACCCACTCGGCTAGCCCGGTCGGCCTATCTTGTTGTGAAGGCACCCACAATATGAGATACTATTAAAACGATGCCTTTTACACTACATACGTAGTTCAAATTTATGGGTAAACTATGGTGTATCTACATCAATATTATATAGTTGGTTTTTTTTATTATAAAAATATTTGCACTCTGTGTATTATGTCCGTAACAGTGTGTTCACGGGCCGACTTGCATACTATGCCACCTGAGAAACTTGGACTAACTCATTGAAAAGTCTACTCCCTCAACTGAAATCTGTTAACTACAGCCTTCATTGAAGAGAATTTCAGAAATTTCTCCAATAATTAACGAAAATGGATTTCAAGACTTCTCCAAACGGGTGACTGGAGAAATCATTACACTGTCACGGACATGAAGGGATAATGGCGTTCTTACTGAATCCTCTATATATGAATCGTTAATGATTAAATTAGGCGTATCTAACGTGTATTATATTAACCGCGAACTGAAAGCCTGTTCCTGTATTACAGCATGAGTATTAAATTTTATAATTAATAGTAAACTATTAAGTGGTTGGAGGATGAGTACATATACACAGTGGTGTAGCTATAATCAGGCTCCCCTCCCCACTTTTTATGAACATGAAACGCCAGTGCACATACTCACAGGAATATTATTTATAACGTACATTTTAAGTAATAGTCAACAAATCTTAAACTATTAAAAATAATAATAAAAAATAAATAAAAAATTGGTACAATCAAAATAAATTTAATAGTCTATAACGTTATAATCAGATTAATTTTAAATTTGGTTCTTATTTTATAATTCATCTTCTTCGCTTTTATTTTCAAAATCACCAATTAGTTTTTTTGTTTTTTTTACGGTCCATTTTGTTTTTGGTTTTTTTTTTTTTTTTTTTTTTTTTTTGTTCAACAGCTAGTGCAGTAAAACGAGATTATTTGATCTGGTTAGCCCTACAGCATTTTTCTTTTTTGGTAGTCTTTTATTATTTTTAAATTACAAAATGACCATTCAACACTAGCCCACGGTTACTGAAAACCTAAGAAATAAAGTATGTCTATCTAACTATTATATAATATTCCTTGATATAATTTTCTTTCTATATTATTTTTAAAAACAGACAGTGAGGAGCCCCCTGCTTAATTCTTCTTGCACTGTGGTAGCTACAGCTCTATATGGGCCTGGTAAGCATAATATAGGAAAATATAAGACAATTCAGTTTTTATTTTATATCGGGGCCCAGGGCGCGCGCGCCCTGGGCCCCGACTTCTGAAGGGCCCTGCAAAACTCAAACTTTACACTTTTTTCTAATGACACCAAGTTTGGTTTCATATGTGCAATTTTAATTACGTACAAGTTTACAATCGGCGGTATAACCTGATAGTATGTTTATATTCGCTTATTTTCATTATTTCATTACTACGCTGCATACTATACACATACTACCCGCTGCATAGGCCCCGCGCGGCTGCGCTACCGCTCATCGGAGCAATAGAATCGTATTTGCTACTTTGTACTTACAAAGGTTCTCCTGCAGTGCAGACTTACGATATACGCAAATACGCATATATCGTATATTGTTGAAATTATATTAAGATAAAATTAAATTCCTGTTGTTACATCAGCGCCTGGATTTTCGTAGTTTATGAATAATTTTTGAATTTTAATTAATCATTAATTTATTGCACTATAACGAAAAATCTCTTTTTTAGTATTCTAATCAGACTATTAAATTTCACATTTTTCTTTTCATTGGTAGGCCACCAATGGTACCTAGAAAAATGAAACGACATCTATCAGGGGCTGAAAAAAGACAAATTAAAAAAAGACGCGAGCAAGTTGCCAACCAACAGAAAGGAGCATTGGACAAATATAACTGGCTCTGGCCATTCAGGCCATCATAATTCGAGCAACAATGAAGATGAAGAACAAGGAGCTTCCATCAGTCAACAAAAAGAGTTAGTTGAAGTAGAAAACCAAGGTACAGAAGAAAGCAACAATGATGAAGAAGATGAAGAACCAGTGAACAGTCAACCAGAGGAAAAACCAGTAAAAAAAATATAGAAGAAAGAAGAAAGCCCATTAGAAAATATTGAAACGCAAACGGAAAATATTCCATTCGAAGTTACACTAAAAGATATTGCTCTCTGGCTTAACGTTTTATCTAATGAAATGGTTGAATTTCTAATTTCAAATTAACCAAAAAATATAGGCGGTATAACTACACTTAAATTCGGTCTATGAACACGGTGATCGCATTTACTACAGAGGCTTGTGTAAAGACCATTTTTTACAGAAAAATTTCGAATGGTGAAAAAGAAGGAAGGACGTGACTAATTTTTTCCGAAACATCCAAATCAATTTATTGTTACCCATGCAAAATGTTTTCGGGCTCAAAGTCTAAGTTGACTACAGTGTTCCAAATTTGAAAAATATTGGAATAACTTTGTCCGGGCATGAAATGTCAAAAGAGCACATCGCTTCAATGTGTACATTATACAAGCGCTCCTCTACGTTAAATCGCATTGATGTTCAAAATCTACAAATTACATTGCCAAAAAGAAAATTATTGGAGAGAGATTCTGCGAAGAATTGTATTCACAATAAAATTCCTCAAGTTTGGGCATTGCTTTTAGAGGCCATAATGAGAGTGCAACATCTTCGAGAAAAGGCAATTATTTGACTAGTTTAGAGTATTTGAGCGAATGACGATTTTTTAAAGTTGCACTTACAAAAGTATGGAAATCAGGGTAGCGGACATGTAAATTACTTATCGCATCAGACGTGTGATGAACTTTTGCAAATAATTGCCGATTATCTTATGGCACACATTGTGGAGGAAATAAAATGCACAAAATATTATAGTATTATTTTAGATTCTACACCCGATGTTGTGCATGTGGATCAACTTACTTTTGTAGTGCGCTATTTATCAGCAAATGGGGATGTTAAAGAAAGATTTTTAAAGTTCTTCCCTATAGAAAGACACGATGCGGAGTATCTAGAAGAGACAGTTTTATCTACCTTGCAAAATTTGCCAGTAGATATAAAATATTGCCGTGGACAATCGTACGACAACGCAGCAAATATGTCGGGCAAGTACAGTACAATGGTCTGCAAACAAGAATAAGATGCTCCATCAGCAACGTTTATTCCATGCTCCAGTCATTCACTTAATTTAGTTGGTTATGTTGCTGCAGAGAGTTGTAGTAATGCTTCCAGATATTTTTTATTCTTGCAAAATTTGTTTGTTTTTTTTCTCTGCATTAACGTTTCGATGGAACATGTTATGCAATAAATTGTATAAAGGTTATTATATATTAAAGAAATTGTCAGATACAAGGTGGTCTGCCAGGGCTGATGCAGTTTTAGCGTTAAAATGTGGCTACAAAAATATAAAAGAGGCATTAGGATGAGATATGCAATTCCACAAAAGGGGAAAAAAAAAAAAAAAAAAAAAAAAAAATGTTGTTATTGAAGCAAATCATTACTTAAAGAAATGAATGGTTATGACAGTCCTATGGAATAACATTTTGCAAAGAATCAATGCAACGAGTAAATCTTTACAATCTATTGACTGCACAATTGTTAAAGGTGCGTCATTATTAAAAAGTCTAGAAATTTTTATTAATGAAAACATAAGACATAATTTCAACGAAATCGAATCAGAAGTTAAAGAACTAACAGATAAAACATTTGAAGATGATCGCGAGCGAACATGTACAGAAAATCGAAAGGAATTTTTTTTACATAATGTACTCTACGTAATATGCGATCATTTAATTAATAGCAGAACTGAACAGACGCGGAAAAATCTATGAAAATGTTATAAGTAATTTTAGTTTTTTTCCTGTTTACATTGTGTGTAGAAGAAAAGAAAAAAAAAGTGTTAATAATTTAACAGAAATGTATAAAGATGACCTTGATTCAAGTAATTTTAAAGATGAGTTCGAACAGTTTTTAATCTTTTTATATGAAGAAGACAAGCGATCAATTAATAATATACACAAAAAAGCATTAGATATGAAAGCAACTTTTCCAAATGTGGATATTATTTTGAAAATTTTGTTAACCATGCCAATTTCAACCGCATCGGGGGAACGCTCATTTTCTTGTCTAAAAAATTATCTAAGAAATTCAATTTCAGAGGAAAGACTAAATAATATGGCTATTTTATATATAGAGAGCGATTTACTTAAAATTATTGATTGTGATGAGATAGTTAATAAGTTTGTAAAACGAAAAGCAAGAAAAAAAATTTATTTAAATATTTTCACATTTGTAATTTTAATTTCAAGTAAAATTCTATGATTTTTTTTTGTTCAAATTTCTGATTGTTACTCCTATTATACGTATACTATCATTAATTATAATTATAGTTTTACATATGTTCAACTATTCAAAACTTTGTGATTATTATTATGCTATTATTAATTATATTATACATATATTATATTCAAATTTTATTGGAAATAAAACATTAATAGTACATAATATTTTTTTATTTATTTAAAAAAAATGGTTAACATGTATTTTTATTTTCCCTGTCTCTCTCCTTTTTTTAAGGGACCCAATATTTTCTTCTGCGCCCGGGGCCTCAACCGACCTTAATTCGCCTCTGCTCCGGGGATATGCGGTGGTTATTCTCTGACCTTTCCGCATCCTCCGTATTTGGTGGTCAAAGGCTCGAGCCCCGGTCTATTCAAGAAGCGTGTGCCATGCACTGCTGCTCCTGCCCACCTGGCTACGGAGGCGCCACACACATCCGCTATTATCTAGAGATACTAATCAAATTGACGATATTGCTGGATAAAGATTTTTTTTTATCTCTTTAAAACAAAAATTCATAAATTAAAAAATTATGAAATAATTTCAACTTGTTTACATAAAATCATTTGTATCTAAAAAAAAAAAAACTTTTGTAATTTTCCAAAATGGTTAAATAACTGATTAAACAACAATCCTCATTACTTGATAATGCCACTCATTCCCCAAGTCAAGGTTCTTTCCTGTATACACAGGAAAATTCAAGTCTAATTTCACTGTCTGTCTCTCTCTCTCATCTCGATAAATACACCTCTCATTCGCATTTCCAGTACGGTCCATTATCTGTTCAGATTCGTGTTTACATGTCCCTGAATGCAAGTTCAGTGACGGGGTGTAAAGGTAAATGCCTGTAGTAATGGGCTCATAGCTCATCCATTCTCTGAAAGCATTGTTTTTGTCTAACTTCTTTTTATTTCTGTATGAGGACTCCTCTTAATTCCGGGTTATTACTACAGTCAGAAGAATCGTCCTCCAGCCTATTAAGTATGGAGGAAGGTACTGAGTTATCATTAGCCTTTGTGGCACTCCTTATTTCGTAGAGTAAAAATACTAAGTACTGGCGAATCCCCACAAAATGAGGATACTGTTTTGAATGACACCGCTTTCTTTTCCTGGTAAAAATGCCACTTTTAGAAATTTTTCATTAAAACCAAATGACACTAAAGCTGAGCTGACATCGTTCTTCCTTTTTTTAAGTACTAAATAGCTATAGAACTGCTGGTTATAAGCCAGTGTTTTTTCAATAGTGAAGTTCTACAGTGATTTCCAAGTATTCAGGTAAGTTGATATGTATATATTTCTTCTTCCTATTCTTTTGATGTTTCCAAAATTTTCTTAATGCTTCATTTCTTATTCTGATATCAGGCCTGACGAAAGAGAAGGGATCTACAGTAGTCAGGCGAGCAATTCTTTATGGAGGCCCGGCCGAGACCATAATATTATACTGAAGTATTACATTCATTTTTAATAATTGGCAAAATATTCTACAACCTTAAAATAATAAACATGTTTTATTTTATTAATTTTTATCGTATTGACTTATATGTCAGAAGTGACTTGCTTTTTAACCCTCACATCTACACATGGCCACACAAACACATGGGGCGATCTGGACTTTGCGCCACGCTGTTTGACAACGTAAATCCCAAAATGTCCGAATTATTTATAAACTCATCCAACAAACAACAACGTCTTGCTATATGTATGCTCTATTGCTAACATTAAATGAACAAATAATATTCCAGCAGCATAAATATTGTATTAAAGATCAGAAATCAAATCAATTCAAAATTTCTCTTTCGCATGTCACTAAATACGCAAAGAGAAAAATTTTGAATGCATTTTTAATAAAGGGTTACTAAGTTATCATTTAAGTCTATATTTACTAGTATCTGCACTGGTTTTGACACGAGAATATAAAAAAATGATTTTTAGTGAGATCATGACAATCAAAATCTTTTTCACACAGATATTCAAACGCAGTGAAAGTAATAATAATTAGCCAACCAAACAAAACCTCTCCTTGTGTTTGGTTGGTTTTACGGCACATCAGCGTTATAGGCTGTATTATGCCAATGTATTATGTCTGAACGAGTATGTTCTCATGGACCAAGTTTCACGTTGTGCAAGCTAAAGATCACGAATAACTAATGATGGAAACCCCTATTTTCTCCGACTGAGAGCAGCTAACCTCCAGCAACGACTGAAGATGCGTTTAAGAATTCCTGCAGTCTCCGACAAGATTTATTATTATTATCATCAGTTTATTCAACAAACACCCCTGTACAGAAATTATCTAGGAGGGTGGCGCATACATACATCCAACTAAACTTATTAGAGTGTACCATAGGATAAAATATCAGCAAATATATAAGATATATAAACATAGAGGAAAAATTACATACAGAAATCGTGCATTCATAGAAAAATTACAAAATTACAAAATAATATACATACATAAAAAAAATTACAAAATTACAAAACAATATACATACATAGAAAAATGACATCGTCATCTACACTATGAACTGGTCCTCATTGTTTCTTAAGAAATACCCTCAGTCCTATAAGAGTCTTTTGGAAATATAATATATCGTTCATTTAAGATTTTTATGAGTTCGAGGACACTTGAAGTATTTCTTGAATTACGTTCTTCATCATATTTGTAGTTTCGTATACAGATCCGCTGCAATGAGCTTCCTGTAAGTTTTCTCATTGCAGTACCTGTCCGGGTCTATTTTGAGGTCTCTAAACAGCTCCAGAGTATTGGCAGGAAACATCCGCCTTAATCCGTCCGTGTTATTGAGAGCGCTTCGGAGACTATGAAAGTTGTGGAGGCGGGCTCCAGGGCGGGGCCTTACTACCAGATTTTCAATTTGAGGGGCATCTAAACTTCCAGTCAGAAGTTGTGCCAGAGTGCTGATGTTTCGTATTGTGATCATCTGAATCCACGGAGCTGTGTTCAAATTTGCGTACAGTATGGATTTCGAAATTGTGAAGGGCTTCCCGGCAATCCTATTTAACCACCGGAGCAACCAGTATTCCAGGCTGATAAATTTCCTTATATAATTATTTGGAGCAGAGGACCAAATTGTCGAAGCATATAAGGATACAGGAACGATACATCTTTGGATATATTGGGTCACTAGCTGCTGGTTTCTAATCCCAGTTATTTCCTGTCTTACAGCCCATATGGCAGCAAGAGTTTTTGTTCTCGTGTTCTGAAAGTGCCTTTGGAAGGTAAGGCCCTCGTCCCACGTCACTCCTAGGTCGGTGTATGAGTTGACTTTCTTAATCTGTGCTCCATTAATAGATAATTTGATTTGGTTTTTTATCTTCTTATTAGTTATTGTCAGTTGTGCTGACGTCTGAGTTTAGCCGCAAACCGATTTCGCGTAGGTATGTCTCCAGTTTATACAGCTTAGCGATGGCATGGAAATTGACGTCGGACACCTGAGATCCTTCGTTAGAGACAACAAAATACTTAATATCATCGGCGTAGGAAATAAAATTCTGATTCCGCGCCAGAAAAGGCTCGAGGGCGGCAGCAAACCTGATAAAACTCCTCCCTGAGGGATGCCCCAAGTGAGGGTGTATTCTGCACGGAATTCTTGGTGTTGTACAATGAGGTGCCTTGGCTTCAAAATGGTCTTGATGATCAACAATAGTCTGTTGTTGCTCTTATATTATTTCTCCTTGATTGGGGGATTCCACTCCGTGACAGGTACTGCTACCAAGTATACAGGCTGTCCTACAGGTGTTCAGGATTGCGACTTTCTGGAGTTCTTGTAGGTGTTCTCTGGGAGACCTATTGCTGCTACGCTGCTATGTAGGGTCTTTGGCCCTATACCGGTGGTTGACACGATGATCGAATCGTGTCAACCACCGGTATATTCAGAATGGTCGTTGCTTCTTGCATATGCCACATCTCCTTGATCTCATGTCTCAGGTTCGTGTACTTCCTAATTATTATTATTAAATTAGGCATATTACAGATGTTACACCCTTTAACACTATGCCAGATACAGGAATAATATAAGTAAGTCATACCACGTAATACTCAATATCAACATAAATAAAGACAAAAAGTATATCATTTAAGAAAATAAATTAATAAGAGTAAGATTATCAAATACTGTCTAAAATGACAATTAAAAAAAAAAAACTATAATCTAGATAAAATATCAGCTATTCATTCGAAGCAAGTTTCTTGCATGATGCTGTTTGATAAAGCCAGAAAAGCCAATTCAAACCCAGACCTCTCCAAACGAGTGCCAAGTTATGAAACCACTTTACTTGTTACGGTGGATTGTTGACATGTACACGTGGCAACAAGTGATAATCGCTGTTAACTTCACTATAATCAAGAAGCAGGCTAGTATCCACATATAAAGTCCTTCAGGGCACCAAATCATCAGAGATTCAAAAATCAAGTTGAAAGCAACTGTATAGAAGTCGCCCTAATTCAAAACTCGTTGTGTATTATAGATTTTGTACAGTAACTTTTTATAGCACAGCATATTACTTCCCCTCCCCCCATTCTCTCTCTCTCTCTCTCTCTCTCGTGCTGCACTAGAGTACAACCGCCATAATAGCGATACTTCTAGTATAATTAAGCCTAGCACTGCGACACTTCCAATTGCACTACTTTTCTTTCATATTACCAAAATCAGAAGGGGGGAAAGATTTACAAGGGCCAAACTTCGAATAGTCCATGCTTCAGAAATTCGAATACTCTTAATTCTACCAATTACACGTCTCACGTGTAATCATTTGTAACTTGGAAAATATTACTTTTTTTTTTTTTTTTTAAATAAGAAACGAGACTATAAAAGTAAACAAGTTAATTAACGGACGCAATGCATTACTTTTCAGAAGCGGTCGATTTTTTAAAATTAAATTACTATTTTTTTTTCTCTTTTTCTGTGATTAATCGAGTAAAAAAATGAATATAGTTATCTCATTATCAATTAATCACAAAACATTACAACTTTGTTAAAAAAAAACTCCATATTTTTAAGTTCGCTAAACTTAGCCGTTCAGTTTAATTACAACTGAATAACATTTATTCCTGTCCTCCCATACTCGCTCTTCTCTCTGTGTAAGGGTATCTCTTCACAAGTGACGCCACATTCACAAGTCTTGCGTAACAATAAACGCGAAGTCTTCAGAAATAGTCTCCAGACGCAACAATTTGCATAACTGAAGCCTTTCTTCTAAGAGCACCCCTTTGTTCCCCTTCTCTGTACCCGTTCCAACAGCTCTATATCCTTCCTAAAATGAGACTTCCAGATCTGTATGCAGTACTCATGATGTGGCCTGACCATTGCTTTATACAAAGGAACAATCAACCTCTTATCCCTGCTAGAAAAATTTCTGTAAATCACTGACAAGCCCCATGAGCTGTCATGGCCGCATTGCTCAGAGAACTTCATATCTGACTGCACAATTACCCCAGGTCTTTTTCATTTTCCGCTACCCTGAGTGTAGTACCACACAGTTAGTACGTTACTCTGATCTAGAAAAGTTATTCCTAACCTTTCTAGATCCTGTTACAGTAGCATACCGTTATTAATGCCATTAACCACGTTGCCAAACTTTGTAAACTTGGACATTGTCTGATATGCCTTCATCAATATCATTGTAAATACAGAAAACAACAATGAGCCCAACATGGAACCCTGCGGACTCCACTAATAATATGAGTCCCTAAACAGCAGTGTCCACTGATTACCACTCTGTCTTCTCCCACTCACCATCCCTTTATTCATAGCAGCAACATTCCCTTAATGTCACACTGCTCCAATTTGTACAGTAGTCATTTATGTGCAACAGTATCAAAAGCTTTCCTGAAATTGCATGGAAAAAATGATAATTACCGGATCTCTGTTTGTCTCATTTTAATGAAATTTTAAATAACTCAACAAATATCTGTAAAGGCCCAAATATAAAATTACATGAAAATCTTTCCGCCGGGAGTTGTTACATGCAGATGTACAGCCATGGTGAGCCGACTGGTCAGGAGCGGGAGTGCAGTAGCACACGCTCTTTGAATAGACTGGGGTTCAAGCCCCTGACTGCTGAATACGGTCGATCTGCCAAACCGCGCTGGACCAGCGTGGCAGATTATGGTCCATTTCCCTCAGCATGAATTGTTGAGGAGGCTTCCATCCTGCAGTGGGTTGATAATGGCTGCACTTTACCTTTTTACCTAATGTTGGGACACCGCTCGCACAGATAACAGCCGCTGTTCGCCTAGGCATTGACTCCACTATACTTGCGGGAACCTAACCTTAGAGTCTATAGAAGAAAATGTACATCCGCAAATAATATAGTTCCACTAAAAGTTTGTAACATATTGATTCCAAATTCTGTTTTTAATACAAGTTCGAAAATTAAGTGCTATTAGTGTTGGGTACGATTGCATTTGTACGAATCTTATCCACATTTATAGCTTTCCAGCGTAGTTAGTTATTATCCAATTAGCTATGGGCTTCCTTGCTAGTTATGGCAATATGGAGTGTTCTAATCAGTCGACAGGTTTTCGAAAGCATGCGGCTGGCCGGCTTTAAGAAGTTCTGCTAAAGTTATCTGAAATGTAATCTGAAAGTTGAAAGAAAACCATCCAAAAAAATCACATAAATAAATAAATTTTCTGTTTATACTCCGGGACGACCAAACGGTCAGAGGAGTTCAAGAGATAGACAGAATACAAGAAACAGCACCGTATTTAGCAGTCACGGGCTTGGATCCCGGTCACTCAAAGCACGTGTACTTATGCACCCGCGCGCCTGACCACTGGGCTACGGCGAATCTTAACGAGATATTTGCTCTGCCGGCCGATTTAACTATTGTTCTGGATTGTACTATTATTAAAAAGATAAAGACTGAACTTTAGCAGTACGGATCATTCACAACTCCAGGAAAGCAGCAACCATCAAAGACTGGAACTAGGGCAAGAAAGCAAAAGGTACGATGATTTTACTCTTAACAGCTATTCAGAAAAAGTGCATGAAAATTTAATTCTGGAATGAAATTCCCACAGCGAAAAAGCTGATGGCGGTTATAAATGAGGATGACGAGCTGCCAAATATTTATGAACGTACGGTATGAAATATAATAAAATACCTGTAATTCAAAATTTGTAAATGCAAACGGCTGTTCATATTGATCGATCGAGACGATATTCTACAGTGGCGTAGATGCTATTTAAGAAATATTCGGCGTTATCATTCTGCAGGTAGGCCAATCAATTATACTGATGAAACCTGGATAAATTCTGGGCTTATGAAGAAGAAAGTTTGGCAAAACACTACCACCATAAAATCCAGTAAACAAGCGTTTTTGAGTGGCTTACCTACCGGTTTGAAGGCTTCTTCTGGGAAAAGCTCAAGGCTAATAATTACACATGCTAGTAGTTGTAAAGAGTGTCTCCAACGCATGTCGTATTTTTCGAGCCAAAAGATCTGTAGGTGATTTACCATTGAGAAATGAACGGCCACATTACGAAAATTGGTTTGTCAACAAATTATTACCAAACACTGAGCGAAATACCATTGTCGTTTTAGATAATGCTCCATACCATAGTGTTCGTATAGAAAATATCCTAACGATGTCTACCAAAAAAACAGACATTCAAACCTAGCTGACAGAAAAACAGATTCCGTAGAATTCCTACATGTTGAGGGTTGAATTATTATCTCTTGTTTCCGACGTTCTCAGCTTGTATACGATTCGTATCGTATTGATAAATGGCCCTTCAGTACGGACATATTCTTCGTCTTTCCATATCATTGCGATTTAAACCCAATCGAAAATGTGTGGAGCCAAATATCAAAGGAATCCTTGCAAGTGAAAAACGCAATTTTAAAGTAAATCAAATAGAACCGTTTACCACAGAAGGAATAAATCGTGTCACAGCTGCACAGTGGACAAATTAAGTTCAACATGTAATAAAAGAGGAAAACAATGTGTTGAGAATTAGACGGGTTGGAAGAGAGAGATGTTAAACGCTTGGAAATTTCTTTGGAGAATCCGACACTTCTGATTACTCAGACCTTAGTGGAAATACACCTTTATGAACGTTAAAAAACGGCTCTCTTAAGAGAGAGATTTCTCTAACAAAATAATATTACATATACAGTGAAATAACGGTTGCCAAATCTAACGCAGTAATGACAGTCCCTACCTACCGTTGCATTCTATATTGTGCAACCTGTGCTGTCTGAAGAATTTCTTCCCAAATAACACTGTGAACCTTTTCAATTCATTGACAACAGACCCTGTGAAATTCTCCGAAAGTAAGCAGTACAGAGTGAAGAGCATCTCAGAAGCGCACAGCTTACTTCAACTATAATCTTGACAATGAGTGAATTTGTAAACAATATTGTAAATATACGCACTTGTGTAAGTATTGTAAATAATTGTATTCGTGCATTTTTGCACACTCTTCTTATATTGTAAATACTGTAAATAATTGTAATTTTTGCTTTTGTACACCCTTCATATTGTATTGCAATTCTTGCATTTTGTACACCCTTCTAGCCGGTCGGCTGTGTATAAGGGGTGAAAGCAAACACTTGCTATTTTTAATAAACGGATTTAATAATAACGTACCACGCATTTTTATTACATGTTTTCACTTAAATCAAAACGTCTGCGACTTAATAAAGCATCAAACGAACATTGCTGAGAAAACCAATGCGAGATCCCCCTGGCTTGCTGCATCGTGAGTGAAGGCGGAGTGATACTTTCGTTGTTGGAGTTATGCAGTTTCTGTGATACGGCTACTGCCATAGGCTCTCCTATAGGACGCCTGACGTAAGGATCTATAACCATGCTGCCTGCAAGGCTTTCTACATATTATTATTTTTTTTTTATTATTATTATTTTTTTTCCTGCTAGTACTCAGGACTGGGCATCCTGAGTACGGGATTGCTGGCATCCACTGGTATTGCACTACCTCCAGTGGATGCGGGATTTTAGCGCACTACCGAAGGCGCAGATAGTTGATTATGTCCAGCTCCACGTGCCTTGGGACGGGCATCAGGCAGAAGTTACTCAGGTTTTGGCTGCTCACATTTCAAGCCCTGATTACACAGATTCTGTAGTCAACGATAGAGACAATTTGCGGAGATGGACCCAGGTCCTGGAGCCGCTACAAACAGGCCACATACATACATACACGAATACATAAGTGTCATACGCCTCACTTCCAGTTCCAAACCATTCCACAGTTATTCAACTGGATTGAGGTCAGGCGAATATGGTCAATCAAGGTGTATAATATCTTCACTGTGTTCCTCGAACCACTCGTGCACAGTACAGACCCGGTGCATTAGCGTCTTTGAAGATCCCGTTTCTGTTCGGAAAATATGCAACATGACAGGGTACGCATGGTCTACTAACAGCACCTGTAGACCTCACCAGTGAAGCGTTGGTCCATACGAACCAGGGGTTTTAGTTCTTGCTAGCAAAACATACCCCATATTAAACACCCACCGCCACCTGCCTTGTCAGTGGGCACCATGCACGATGGGTACATGGACTCGTGTTGCTTGCGCCGCACAAAAGCATCCGTCGGCGTATTTGGACTCATCCGACCAGTACACTCGTTTCCAGTCCTCTAATGTCCACCCAGCTTGTTGACACAACAGCATTCGCCGTCGAAGATGATCAGCGGTGAGGAGAGGGTGTCTCTTGGGTCATCTACTGTGGAACCCCATACGTCTCCGTGTGCGGCGCATCGTCATTTGGGATATTTTTCTTGCATTCCACACATTGTACTGCGATGTCAACTGTCACACGGTGACCCGCTGTTGAGTCCGTACAACGCGCAGCTCCCTTTGCTCATCACGAACATCCACCTTGAGTAATCATTTACAGTTCTGTCGGCGGGAGGTAGTTATACACCTTAACCACAATGGGCCGTGAGCACCCCACATGAAGTGCCATTTCCGATATGGAAGCACCAGACGCACGAGCAACCACAATCATGCCCTTTCGAAACTCTGTGATATCTTCACTACATCCCATAACTACTACTTATACACACACACCTAAAAAGGGTTCGAAGGATTAAAAAATAGTTAATGATTTCAGAAAATGTTCAAAAGCATGCTGAAAGAAATAAATGATTATCCACAGAACTTTAATTAGTTTTGACTATTTTTTGCTGCTTTTTTTGCAATGACACGCGCAAAAAAAAAAAAAAAAATAAAATAATAATAAAGTTTCCTTTACTACTGTCACATGAAAATTACAGTATGTGTTGGAATAGTGACATTCTGTATTAGATTTGTTGTTGAGAATGGCCCCGAAAGGAAACATCAAGAATCGATATCGGCAGAGAAGGTAGCTATATTTAAATAACTGAAGCTGTATTATTAGTTCTATACGATTTTGTTTAAAATACCATTAAATTTTAACAGGATAAAGATAAGCAATTTTAGTGCTTCATATTCCGCATTAAGGCTGCAATTTTTTTTTTTTCTGATTAGGAACTTAAGTAACCTTATATGTATATTGTAAAAAAAAAAAAAAAAAAAAAAAAAAAACAAACCGATATGATGATTGTTTCACTTTCTTCCTTCCTTTTAATGACTATTATAAAGTTTGTAACCTAGCATGTTACTCAGCAGCTGCTCAAGTTTTATGAGATCATTGCTCTGAAATCATTAAAATATGCTAATAACAAGTAGTAGAGAATGGTGGTGAATAGAACAAGTGGAAACCGGACTGCTTTTAATAATATAGAAGCCCATGCAATTAATCCCATGTAATAATTTGCACTGTTTTATTCAGTAGGAAAGTTCATTTATTAAGAGGTGATGCTAATAAAAATTTCGTATAAGCTATGGTATGATTCTTATTACTATATTAACCCGCATGTAAAACAAAATATTTTTTCTTTACTTTTCCACTGGAGCAGTGATTTTATTTAAAATAGTGTAACACTATGGCAACTCGTGGCGAAGTTCCTCAACAACATGAGATAGGTGCACTAAGTAGCGAACGTTATTTAATCGTTACTACTTACAGAATGGGGCTATTCCCTACTTGTACAGTAGGTTACTTCATAATCTTATTGCTAGAAAAAGCAATTGAGGCCATGAGTCAGTACATTGTCTATAAATCGCGTGTATTTGCCTAGTCAATTTGCTTATTTAATGAATGAAAAACCAGATTGCATGGGAGAAAAAAACCTTGAAACCATTACCAGATGAACGACTAACTCGGCAACAGCATGAAAAAAAGCTCGTTAAGGTTTTCCCCATCTAGATGGGACTCAAACCCAGACCCTTTCTCGTGGCTAGCAGAGTAGTTAAGTAAACAACTGTGCTAGCCGCAAAGGTCTTCTGTTTCCGTAATGGGAAAACAGAAGTTATCATACACTATCGTTGTAAGTAATATGTAAAAACCCCAAAAAACTATTAAGGAACAACCTAACGACGTATTATTTTCGTATTAGGAACAGGTAATGCATTTTTATATTAACATTAATAGTCAGAATTTTAGTTGGTTTTTTTATTGTAAGTAGAATGTAAGCCTACATTGTAAATGGAGCGAAATTTTTAAATCAGAAACTGATAAGACTTACACAACAACAATTAATCGAGTCAGTACATGTAATAAACGCAATTGGGTGGTGTGACGTAATGCAAACAGGAATCGCAAACTTATAACTGTTTCGAGCACCGACTCCGAGCAATTTGTACAGATGATGGTACTGAACCGACTTATAGTCGATCTTGCTCAGTCCCTGAATCTGAAGTAGACTTCAGTATATCAACATTAAGGGGAAGGTTTCACCATAGTGTACTCTCCGTACCAATTTACCATGCGATCAAAGTCTCAAGCGTTGTGTAACTGAAGAAATGGATCTTTCTTTTTATCTGTATTCCATGATAAAAGTTATTTACTTAGTCTTCAACTTAAGAATGTACTTTATTTGTACTTTATAAAGAATAAAGAATTGTACTTTATTTTCATTTCGGATCTCTCTCTCACCAATAAAGAAATTGAGTTGATAAATTAAGCAGTCTGTAAAACAAGATTATAAACCAAGGAAATGCGTCGTCTTACCCAATGATTTTCAAAATGTGGCCCGAAAGAAGTACCCTTTACTTTTGCTGATGTCTACTCCATTTCATACCAAGCATTCTATCATAATTAGCAAACATATTCTTCTCCTCCCTCCACGACACACGGAAACGCCCACCGAATGACCTGACCCAACAGCACACTATCCCAGGCATCACTGGCACAGGTAAGTCTGAAAATTTAAAAAAAAAAAAAAAAAAATTCAAATGACCTTTAAATTTTTTCTTAAAAGAAAACAAATGAGAAAATACGTGGGCGAAGGGCTGCCTTATATAGCAGGAAGACAGTCTTGATCAACCGGATACTAGTTCAAAGTTAAACAAGACACTTGTCTACAGTTCGCAAACAACTAGCGGAAGTGTCAATAGGGGAGGTGTTCTCAAAGTGGGTGTCAATCAAATTAGCCTAGTAAACTACACGGATACATAAAATAAAGTGCAGTTCCAGGATATGCTGATAAATGATGTTCATGATAATAACTTATTCGGCGAACTCCCACTGAATAAACAAGTCAATGAAAAAAAAAAAGTGAGGTTAAACATCCACACTGCACGTCACTGTACGTTTGAACATAACTATCTGCATGACAGGACAGATTTAAGTTATCTTTTTCCTTTCTTTCCTATGTTATAGAATAGAATTTATTTCCGGGTACAAAAAACAAAAGTTTAAAATACATAAAATAATGCCATTTCATCGAAATTTTGCTTATATCGGGTAAGGATAATGAACAGTAATTGAAAATTTTGTTATCATTTAAATGTATACAAATACAAAAGTCTAATTTCAAAGTTAAATTCGTGTCTCTGTCCTACATAATTTTTGAGGGGTTCTACTGGTCCAACTCTAAACGATTTCCTCGAAGGCTCATATGTGGACCTGATCACTTTTGTCAGGGATACGTGCCAGGAGAGGCACGTCCAAGGATAGTGCCAGCCTGGGGTACTTTGGCGCCATGGACAATAATATTTTAGCTACCCCTATGTGCAGATTCAAGCAGATAATCGAGAAGGCACCGTCTGGTGAAGAGGGGTGGGAGGTATACGAACACATCTGATATTCCTGAAATTCAGCGTTAAAGTCTGATGACTTTAACGCTGAAGCAAAAGTTTCTTGAGAAGTGGAATACTGTGATGATCAGCGCAGTAAAAAGAACAGTTAATGATAAAACAATCTAAGAACTGTAAGTTTGAATTCTAGACATATTTCGGATAACAGCCTTTTCGGAATCTTGGAAGAAAAACAGCTTATAAAGTAGTGCAAATTCAATTCTAGTTTCTGTCAAGGCTGACGAATGACAAAACCGCAAGCAGTGCTGACCAGTTATCGAACTCCTATTCTGTGGACAAACACTGAAGAAAAGATTTTCATGCAGTAAACATTGGCCGGCTCGAAATATTGTTTTGCCGTCTTATTTCAGATTACAGAGAAAGGAATGGATGCGATAACATTTTATTTTCTACTCTTAATACTGCACTATAAGGATTTAAGAGTTGAATTGTTATCTCAGATGATTAATCTCAGTGTTATGGTAGAAGGCTGTGAAACAATTCTAGTAGAAATGCAAAAAAATAAATAAATGAATAAATAACTTCTCGCTTTCCAGGACTTCGCGAATGCTGTATTTAATACAGGGCTAGGATCTAGCTGATATGATATGGCCAGCTTAGCTAGAATTCTGCGAACTTGACTTGCGCTGTTTTGCAGTAATGAAGTCATGAGTCCATGTGGTCACATTCTAATCCTTATCTCTCCTAGCAGGAGGAGGTCTACTAATCTGGAAAACTGGGGTCACTCATGGTGGAATATGGCACTGCTGCTGTTCTTGCGATCTCAGATGAAGATCTTGAAAGGCTTTGGAATTCAGCTGCGAATGCAGGTATGGAAGATGTGTGCAGTATTATAGTTACAAAGCTAGCTTACCCAGTTCACAAATGAAGGGACTGTAATGTATGATAGAACAGAATTAATTCGTTTTGGTATGAATGGAATTCTGTGGATGTGGTATTCTGTTCCTGAATCGGTTGTGTCAACTCCCACTTCCGCATCTATATGATCGACGTATTCTGTTTCCACTTGACATCCTCTAGCATTTCATGGCTGTCGACATTTTGTGATTGTCCCAGGCAGTTCCTTTTGTGGTTCGTGATACTACAGAGCTCTAGCACCTTGTGCTGCCAATTCTGTCCTGGAAGCTACTACCTAGAACAGGCTTTTCTCAGCAAAGTACTTGTTTCTTACAGACTCTAGGATATAGATTCTTCCAGAATTCCTTAATATCGAGAGGAGTTCCTCATTCAGTGTCTGTGAAAAGCAGTTCCTCGTGATGCTGAAATAAAAAAAAGATGTAGATTGAGTCACATGCCAGAGTTGGAAAATTCTGTTTACAACTGTGGTTGGTTTGCTCTTGGCTTGTAGTTTGGTATTGTTTGCCGTAGCCATCTTAATTGATGACGCTGTCGACTTTGAAATGGGCTGCCAATTATTTATGGCCAGGACTTTAGACTATTTTCTATATAAATCTATTTTTGTGTCGCTTTAACGTATATGGAGGCCTCCGTAGCCGAGTGGTCAGGAACAGGAGTGTGCAGTAACACACGCTCCTTGAGTAGACCGGGGTTCAAGCCCCTGACTGCTAAATAGGTCGATCTGCCAACTCGCACTGGACCAGCATGGCAGATTATGGTCCATTTCCCTCAACATGAATTGTTGACGAGGCTTCCATCCTGCAATGGGTTGATAATGGCTGCAGTTTACTTTTTCTTTTTCTTTTTTTAATGTATATATTTATGTGTGGTCTTAGAAGGTCTCTTCCCACCCTATAACTGGGTAAAAACAGGGAAAATATATAGACAGTGGCATCACCACTGTCTATATATTAGACAGTGGTGATGGCAAACTTTGGCAGGAACACCTAATACCATAAATAAAAATAATGTCTACTGTACTATGTTTTATCCGTGCGGTATAGCACAGTGATTATAATCACAGTCTTCCCTACACCGGATAGAAAAGGTCCGAATTCGAATCCAGTCAATGAAGCAAACAACTTTTATTAGCTCCCCCCCGCCCCCGCTGAATGGCTGAGTTAGTCGGTCTCAGAGGAGAATAGCTAAGTTCTCTCCCCCCGGAAATTCGGGAGGGGGGATTTCATTCAGTAAAACCGGCAAACTGACGAGCGAGCACAGGCAATTTACAGACGTAATGCATATGGGAAATGACTTTATTTTCGGGTGGTCCTAATAGGATTTTTTTTTTTTTTCTCTATTGTTGTTGTTGTTCTTGTGACTCTGTACGTCAGGGTTGGTGTATTGAAAAGTGACTTATAACTACGAGTTCTCACAGTGATTGTTTGTAGATGGCAACAATATTATTGTTATAAATTAGAACTACTGTATTTCTACTACCTTTGAAGATTCTTCTTTTTGATCCTTAGAAATGCTACTCCAGTGGATTATCCTTTTGGACCTGTATCGTTTGAACTGTTAAAGCCAACTTGGACTTGTACAGGGTTGCTAAAATTAAAGTATCCTATGTAGAGTGCTCTGGAGCGAGTTCTAAGATTCGTACTGAAGAAAGATTTGGACAACAGGTACAATAAATAATTCCCTCGCCATTTATTGGGGGGAAAAAATTAGTTGCAAAATTTGTCACTATATGGCGCTGTGGCAATACAAATCACTTGAACAGCGCTACAATTATTCAACAATGTGTCCTCCATTTTGGTCAACAACAGTTTCCATTCGAAGAAACCCAGGGGCTCACATCTGGTATGTATGGGCTTGGCACACCCAGGGTCCTCAGCTGGATATCATCATTCTTCTCTTCCTTGGTGATTCTCTCTCTCTCTCTCTCTCTCTCTCTCTCTCTCTCAGGATTTTTTTTTTTTTTTTTTTTTTTTGGCTGGTGCGGCATAAGCCTCAGGCTTCCGTGCACCATACAGCTAATAATAATAATAATAATTTTCTACAGCAGAACGTAACATGTCAATTGGAATAGCCAGCACATGACGTCTAATGCTGTCCTTCAGATCTACCAGAGTTTGACATCCTTCCCGATGCACCTGGTTCTTCAAAAAACCCCACAACCAGAAGTCGCATGGGGTGAGGTCCGGTGATCGGGGTGGCCAAGATGTTTGAAACAACGGCTGATAACCCGTTCGTCTATAAAGTGTTACCTTAGTAATCTTTGGACACAACGGTGGATGTGGGGTGGCGCACCATCTTGCATGAATATGGTATCCTGAAGGCAACCACGTTGTTGCAGCTCTGGCATTGCGAAATTTGCCAACATTTCATAATATCGCTGTCCAGTGACGGAACAGACTCGGGGTCCATTCGGTGTTACCTGTTCAAAAAATTATAGCTCAATCATGAATGTGGCCGTAAATCCACACCATACTGTCACTTTTGGAGAATGCAACGGGACCTCTTGGATAACTCGAGGGTTTTCTGTTGCCCAAATGCGACAGTTGTGCGTATTCACTTATCCATTTAAGCAGAACTGGGCTTCATCACTTCAAAGGATGTTCCATGGTCAAGTGATATCCACTGTCATTCGCGCCAGAAACTGAAGTGCGTATGTGAAACGAATATCTGCATCACCATGCTTTAGCTGTTGTAGCATGTACATCTTGTAAGGATTGTTCTGCAACACCTGACGCATTACTAGACTTGCAGTATATACGGCACATGTCCACTTCACGAGAAACAGCTGGCACACTTGAGCTACCACATGGAGATTGACTGGATAGATCCACGACAGCCGTAGCCACATCTTCAACACGAGAGGAATCCACTCGTTTTCAACCTCTTGGTGTTCAACCTGGTTGAACACCAAGATGTCCTGTCGTTTCAAATGTCGCAATTATTTTGCGGACAGCACAAACAGTCATAGGTCCACGCCTTGTGCGCTTCTGACGCCGGAATTCTCTGATAGCCACAGCTGCATTGTTGCTGTTCTGATAGTACAGCTTTACTAATAGCGCCGTTTCCAGAAACGTTGTTTGCATTGCTGCTGTAGTGCGGGCAAACATCTACCGTATGATTTTGAAGAGACTGCTTTGCTTTTATATAATACAGTAGAGCTGAGTAGTGGCGCTGTGGAAATAACTTACGATTATGTAAATAACGTAAAAATAACTTACGTTATTTGCATAATCGTAACTAAGATAGTTACGCGCCATACAGTGACAATTTTTGTAACTAATATTTTTTCCCCAATAAATGGCAAGCGCATTCTTTATTGTATCTGTTGTCCAAATTTCTCTTCGGTACGAACCTTCGAACTAGCCCTCTACATAGAGATACTTTAATTTTAACAACCCTGTATATAGTACATATATTCGTTAATGATGAATTTTTCCCTATTAATGGAGTTTGATGGGGTGAAAACTGGTCCATGATATTTGAACTCTTTCCTCAAAGAAGACAGGAATATCCTTGAGGAGCTTCCTCTGTTTGCTGATCCTGATACCAGGATGGGACTGTTGGTAAAATGACAGGCGCCAGTCACAAAACATAACAGCAAAACAGAGCACAAATTTACACGCAAAACACTACACGCACGTTACCGGTTATGGCGCAAGCCTCGTCACAAGAAATATAAAAGAGGCTAATGGAGGAACCCCTGGGGTCCGCAACAACTACACTTAAATACTTAAAATACTTTTTTTTGTCTATTATGTTTACTGTCCTCGCGAATAGCATATTACTGTAATTATAATTTCCCCTCTCCACACCATGTGGAAAAGGTGTGGGTTTGAATCCCGTCAATGACGCGAAGAACTTCAATGAGCCTTTTTCACACTGCGTCTGAGTTGGTCAGTCTCAGGCAAGGACAGCAAGGCATTTCCTCCCGGAATACAGGTTCTTTGCGTCCAGCGAAAAGAGGCAAGCCGACCAGAAATCACATGCAATTTACAAGTACTGTATATGTGTAAAGATGGGCAGATGAGTTTATCTTCCCCAGTAACCCTAATCTGAAATATAAGTATTATATTTACCGATGTTGAATTCTACGGGTGAACATATTTTGTGCGATAATACAAATTAAAAATCATTTCAGTTCGTCAAGCTCCCAGGAACAAACTGGCTATTTCGCTTTTATGCAACCAAAATGAACTCACCAATAGGACTATTAACAACAATGAACTTGAAGGTTCATTTGCTTCGTTGTAAATAAGCAATTTTGAACTTTAGTTTGTTCGATTTCATTGCAAATTCTTAATAAAAAGATATAACGCCTTAAAACGGTCCTTCCTATGTTAATGATAATCCTCCTCGAATGTGTAATATCTCAGTAAAAAAATAAATAAATAATAATTGTTTAGAATATATTGCTAAACTTGTAGAAATATACTCGTTGACACTTTGCGGCGCCGATTTTCTTATATGTAATATAGGTTATTTCCTGTTGTACTGCTGGAAGAGATGCTTCGATAATTTAACCAGTTTTATCACATATAGTCACGCAGCCTTGCGGCGAGGGCCTCTCGCTATAGAAGGAGAAAAAGTCAGCCTCTTAATTAAATGGTAATTTCTATGTTTCCCTAGGATTCATTACTTATACTTACATCTCAACTCACATTCTAAAAGGAAATTCAACACCAACTGATGGTACATACGTGAAGAGGCCTCGTAAGAGTTATAACTTGATGGACAACTTTTCTCTTAATGTATATTGCTACCCGCGGAGGCCCACACCTTCAGGCAAACAACTGAATTATATATGTGAACTTGGATACTTCCTAACCATATAGCTGGTTATTAACCTCCTCTAAGTAAGGACGCGAATTCTCTACACAAGTTAGACAATCATCTTATGAGACCCGTAATTAGGGGAGGGCCCGTGACAATTCACTCTGGACCTAGGTTCTGTTACATTTATTGCATACCTTCTGAAATCAGGGGCATGTCAATACAACAGCATTAAATACTGTACTCCTATTTACATGTAGGTAGAATAAAGATCCCCATATTTGACTAGATTGTATAAATATTAATATAATTGAAAAAGTTAGAATAAAAAAAATATTAAAAGAAGTACTAAATGTTCTGTAGATAATAATAATAATAATAATTATTATTATTATTATTATTATTTTAAAGATCTCCGGGGATAACCCATAACCGTGTCTGCGTATTTTTGCATGTGGTGCCGGCTAAAAAAATCCAGAATAGCTCACGGGGGGGGGGGGCTACCCTCCGCCGGACTATAGAAATTCCTCCAGTCGTTGGCGGGACTTGAACCCAAACCTCTCCAAACGAGTGACAAGTGTTGAAATCATTATACAATCACAGAGGACAATGTACAAGAAATAAATGCATTTGATCGAAAATACTAAACATGGGAAGCAAGTAAAACATGAAACTACTTTTATATCGCCTTACTTAGTTATTCCTTTTTGCATTCTACGTCGGATAAAAAGGCAAAAGATGTTTGTTTTGTCATTGCTATTTATTATAAGAGAACTAAATGATGCAAAAGTGTAATGCTTAAAACTGCGCTCATTAATTTATTTCGTAGGACCGTTATTTAAATTATAACGTTGGTCTTACCAAATATTCTAGAATTCATACTTAAATTAAACATTAAACAGAATTTTAAAAAATTATATTCTCTCCCAATCATAAATCTGCAAAATCAAAAACCATATGCTCTAATTATCTGAAGATAGAAGATAAATATTCAAATATGCAGAGACCAACTTAGAGGAAACGGCTTTCTGTGCAAATTAAGTTTCTCACCTTATCAGGTTTCAAAGTAGAGATAAATATCAAAGCTGCAATTTTTTAGAATTAAATTGTATCTTCATGACATGAAAATCATAACACTGGAATCAGTATTAGCATTAATTCAAAAAGAAAAACATGAACTAAGTAACTTTCTAAAAACAGTTTTCGAACCTTTACACCAGAGGACTTCGTTCGTTTACAAATTGCAAAATGAAAGTGCGCATCTCCTCCAAGGCTGTGATTCAAATCAGTATTTGAATTACACTGGCTGAAACGCCAAGGTTTGACAGAATTTTTCAATTATGCTGAAAGTTAGATAAATCCCATGAAATATTTTATGACTCAAATAAGTCAGCTGCAAAATAAGTGTAATAATTACATATAAGTGACTGAATGACTTAAGCGTTTAGGCTACTAGCAGATTGCATCCTTCGAAATCCCAAACATCCCTAGCTGTACCGACGCTATTAAATTCCTTCGGCTCCTCCAGTGCAGAAGGAAATTAATAGCACCGGTCCAGCCGATGATAAAGTCTTGTGCCACACATCAAGCAGTTCAGTTTCAACCAGTATTGTATAAACGCTGATGTCTGACGTAGCCGAGTGGTCAGGAGCGAGAGTGCATTGCACGCGTTCCTTGAGTGGACGGGAGTTCAAGCCCCTAACTATTAAATACGATAATTATTTGTATTGACAATTTATTGTAAACTCTACTGAGTTGGTACTAGTGTTCAAGCCCGTGACTACTAAATACGATAAATATTTGGATTGACGATTTACTGTAAACTCTACTGACTTGGTTGTCGTGCCGGAGTATAAACAGAAAAGTTTATTTATTTATAATCCGAGCTACGGTAAATATGGCCTGCTGAGAATTTTGAGGGGCGCCACTATTTCTCGTAAGGGTCCATAAATTATGGAATTCTTCGAAAATGTGGCACACCCAGAAATTTTGCTGACGGGGAGCTTCTACACTGGTAGTTTTACAAGCACCAACATATGACAGTACAGTCTATAAAGACTCTATATAATAATTTGCTTATGCCCCTCTGTCCGTAACGCTTGTTGGAAACCCCCAGAGCCCCATTACATTAACACTACTGTATATGTCCGGAACACTCTAACTAAACAAGCTTTTAACCCGATTCCTTTTGCAATAAGTTTTATTTAACAGTAAAATTGAGGAGGAAACAAAAAAAAAAAAAAAAAAAAAAAAAGCCAAAAATTTTCCGACCGATTTTCAAATTCGAGAATTGATTCAGCTCCCAGTGAAACTAAATTGCCGTTTACTTTGAAGAGAAGACAATTTCTTAGCTTTTGTCATGTCAAAAATCTCAGGATCACTTTCCACAAAATTGGAGTTTTTGCTAGTGAACAACTTTACCTAGCAGTTCCCATGTCCAGATAATTTTTGTGCAATAATTGTAATTTTTTTAAAGAACGATATAGTCATACATGTAAAAAAATTATCAAATTGCATTTTTTACCTGAATCCATCCCCTTTGACACTAGCTAACAACGAAATGAGCCGAGAGAAGGGTTTTGGTAACTACGTTGATAGTAATCTTTACTTTTTCTGTGAAACAGTTTTAGCGAAATATTCGCCACGGGTAATCTAGTAGTTCGGAAAGTCACTATACAAAGTCATTATTTCAAAGGAAGTGAGTTTTTAATTTTATTATTAGAAATCGTTTGTTATTGCTCAGCTTTACTTACATAAGTAATCCATTATAATAGATGTTGAAATTCACTTGCACAGCATCCAAACAGGCTTGAAGACGTTTAATTTCATTGTCTAAAGCCTTTAGTTCTTGTGTGATGTCTCTCATGTTAGTTACAGCAGTTGGAGTTCTTGAAGTGATCGTGGGTTTTCTTCGTAAACTTTATTTTTTGCTGTTCCCCACAGGTAAAAAAAAAAAAAAAAAAAAAAATCAAGTGGATTCAAGTCTGGTGAACAAGGAGGGGCCACAGATTTTTTTGAGATTATTTGATCAGCAAAAATTTCGCATAGAAACGTCATCGACTGTGTAGCAGTATGGCAGCGGCGGAATCTTGCTGAAACCGCCCATTCTTGATTTCATCCTCATTCAGTTCGCCTATGAATTGGTAGAGAATATTGGAACAGTAACGTTCAGAGGTTATTGTTTCAATGAAGGAGACAGACCCAATGATTCTTCTTCTGAAGAAGAAGAAGATAGCAACCCAAACACCAACCTTCTGCTGATGGAGGTGTTTGACGTAGACTGTGTGGATTTTCAGTGATGAACTGTTGAAACTAGTGGCAGTAATGTACTCGCTTTTGATGATCTGCTGCTTTAAATTCTTAAACAATTGTGGTTTTGTATGGGAAACGGCACAACTTCCTTACCGCTAAATGCGCAGTTGCAGGACCGATGTTTTGCTGTGGTGACAACTTCCGCATTGATTTTGAAGGACTCCTCAGCATTGATTTTGAAGGACTCCTCAGCATTGAATGTGAAATATCCAGGAGTTTATCTTCTGTCAGTTTCAGTGGCCTTCCACTACGCTGCACATTGACAACACGAAATTTTTCTATTAATTCCCGCATAGCATGCTGATGTGGTACTGGCGCCGGGCCAAATTCAGGATGAAATAGGCCCCGGCCATATTTAAATTTGAGGCCCCTTTAATATATATATACATTGTTGTACAAAGAAAGAGCATCACCTCTTAAAATTGTAATTATCGTCCGAATAACGTAAGTATATGGCAATATTTCTCACAGACTGACTGCATCAGATAAGATTGACACGAGTAGGTGATGACGTAATATTGCATCAGCTGTTACGTTCAGCTATATACCTACACTCTGCAAGAGTTGCAGTCATTTCTTGTTTGTGTCAGGATGGCGAGTTACGTGCAGTTGAAGCCACGAAGTAAGAGTGCTACTGTTGCTTTACGTGAGGAAGGACATTCTTCCCGTCATATTTCTTACACTCTGTAAGCAATATGACGGGAAGAATCTGTCTTTTAAGCAGTCGACAGTGAGTAGATTTCTTTCCAAACTCAAGAATACTGGTTCTGCTGACGCAAACGAGTCTCTATGCCAAAACAGGACCGCGTTTTGAAGCGCTTATGCCTTAAAAACCGTAGAGCTTCTTCGTCTCAGCTGAAAAGAGAATGGGAAGAACATACAGAAGTGGCAGCAAGTGCAATAACAGTCAGAAGAAGCCTCTTCAAAAATGGACTTGTAGCCCGTCGTTCTAAGAAGAAGCCCCTCCTCACGCAAAAAAATGAAAAAGGCCCGATCAATTTGGTATAAGGAGCATGTCAAATGGACCCCCGAGCAGTGGAAGTCAGTTATTTTCTCGGATGAGAAGAAATTCAACCTGCATGGCTCTGATGGGAGACAAACGATTCGCCGTAGACGTGGCGAAGAATATCATCCAGACTGTATGGTGTCTACAGTGAAATTCCCTACCAGCCAAATGATATGGGGTTGCATTTCGTATTGCGGAGTAGGTCACCTGCAGTTTATAAAAGGTTCCGTAAATGCCAATGGATACCTGGCTATATTGGAAGGCAAACTGCTGCCAACCATTAGAGACCGTTTCAACCTGCCAAGTAACTGCATCTTTCAGGACGACTGCTCCTTGCCATCGGGCGAAAAGTGTAAGTAGGCACTTCTGTAGTTACTTTACCTTCATTTCTGCATTAGAGGTTCGACAGTAATGTGTTTACATTTGTTACAGGTTTCAATCATTGAAACCTGTAACAAATGTAAACTTCTGATGATCCCGCTTTTAGGAAGATATCGTTTCGCAATGTAATAATTTCATTTTGAAGTAATATTTCTCCACGTGAAAAATCTCAGCCATTTTTTCTGCAATTTGTTTCGTATCTAAGTCGACATTAAATGGATAAGAAACATATTGAACAATGTCTTCAATCGTTTCAAAATCATCCACAACTTTCTCAATTTCAGAAACATATTTCTCACTTATTAAATTCAAAAACTGGATATTTTTGCAAATGTTCTTGGATTTTTGCAAAATTATCGATTTTTTTTGAGATCCTTAGCCATTACCAAAAATTGATATTTATAGGTAGAAATACTACTAATCATGTCACCCCCATTTTTATTTTTTTTCTTGTTCATTCAGATCACTTAATTTACTTGTAAAATCTGCCAAAAAAGCCAGATCTCACAACCACTCCGTATCTTGTAGCTGCTGATAATCATCTCCCCAAAATATTTTGATCAACAAATTTTGAAAACTCTGTAGAAACTTACCCTGACTCAACCACCGACATGTGTGTAATATCAGATCTGGTTCATTTTCATCGAGTTGCATTTGAAAAGACTCCTTTGAAGAGATTGTCCTCTGATGGAATTCACGATTTTGAAAGCGACGTTCATAACACTTTTAGTGTTTAATCTTTTGCTGGCTAACACTTGTTGGTGGATGATACAGTGGTAACTCAAAAAATCTGGGAATTCATCATCCTTTTGGTACGATGCGATGACTCCGTTAAGATGCCCCGTCACTACTTTAGCTCCATCTGTTGTTATTGATACGAGCTTAAATAGCGGTAATTTAATTTCTTCGATAAAATTTTTGAATGCGTTAAATATATCAAGACCTCAAGTTCTTTCTTTTAACGAAACTATACTCAGCAGTTCTTCTCTGTTGGCAGAATCATAGAAAACCATACGAATAAAAACTAGCAATTGAGCTGTATCACTGGCGTCTGTAGATTCATCCAGTTGTAAAGAAAAGAACACACCACTAGCAATATGAGCACGGAATTGTTTGCTCACATTTTTACTCATTTTTTTCGATGCGTCGCATCACAGTATTTCGAGATAGTTGCAGATCTTGAAGGGCACTTTTAATTTCATTTTTGTTCTTAAAATTTTCAAAAAGAGAATCTGTTATTTCTAAAAATGTGTTTTTGATGAAATCGAAACCATCAGAAAATGATCTGCATTTTTTTTTACAAGAAGATGACTCACTTTAAATGATGCTACACTTACTGCTTTAGATTGTAAATTAGGTGTAATGAAGAAATTTTGTTGCGCGAATAATCTGGATTTAAGTTCTTCTAATTTATTTTTTCTAACGTTTTCCTGTCTGTACGACAGGAAAACGTTTGAAGGCATCCATTGCCGCCTTTGTGAACATGGGACCTTTACACCTCGTGCTGCCGACAGAGGACGACCAAGATCTACGACTCCTAAAGTAGAGGAGGAGATTTTGGATGTTGTGCATGCCACTCCTGGAATCAGCACACACGCAGAATAGCAATGCAACTGGCTGTTCTACGTTCGACTATTTGGAGAGCGTTTCGAGAACACCAACTGTATCCTTACCATCTGCAACGGATACAGGCCTTGTCATCAGCAGATTACCCTGCGCAAGTAATGTTCTGCCAGCGGTTCTTGCAGCAGTGTGGTACAACTCCTCACTTTCCTGCCTTAGTGATATTCACAGATGAAGCACAGTTCACACGAGACGGAATCCAAAACTTTCACAATCAGCATGTATGGGCTAAGGAAAACCCACATGCAATTCTTCCATCACATCACCAACAGCGGTTCAGCCTCAACATCTGGGCCAGTGTTTTTGGTGATAAGTTATTTGGGCCCCATGTACTTCCAAACAAACTCACAGGGCAGGCGTACAGGAACTTTCTGGAAAACAACATGCCTGATTTCTTGAACGACACGCCACTGATCATTCGTCAACAAGCACACTTCATGCATGATGGCGCTCCGGCACATTTCAGCCACCTAGCCCGCAATTACCTGAATCGAAGGTTTCCTGGTCAGCGGATAGGTAGAGGTAGACCAACTGCCTGGCCTCCACGCTCACTGATTTAAACCCACTAGATTTCTTCTTGTGGGGCCATTTAAAGTCATTGGTGTATTCGACTCCGGTAGCTGATGTGGAAACTCCGCAATCGAATTGTGGTAGGTTGTGAAACAATACGAAACATGCCAGGAATTTGGCATCGTCTTCGCGAGTCCATGAAACGTCGATGTGAGGCCTATATTCAGGCAGAAAGTGGACATTTTTAACAATTACTATAAGGTGATGTGAACAGTTAAGTGTCATATACAGACCTTCAAAACTCGGAAACCAAGCATTTCCGAAACTATGTTGATATAAAATATTTTTATTGTCTACATATGAGGAACTCATTCCTGAAGTTACGCCGTGTATTTTTGAGACACCCTGTATTTTTCTGTTATTGTTATTTTATAAATGCCGCCGTAGCCTAGTGGTCAGGGCGCGGTGCATAATTATATGTACCTTGAGTGACCGGGGTTCAAGCCCGTGACTGCTATATATATATATATATATATTGGTACAAATACTACATAAGTTTTTATATTTATATTGTGAATAATAATTCCTTGATAAAATTTTTATTAAGGTAAGACGTCAAAAATGTTTTGTTTTTTGACTTGAAAAATAAAGTAACAATAAAAAACTATTTTAATAGAAACTTTTATCTTATTCATTGCACAATAAAAAGGTATAAGAATAAAATTTGAACACTTAACCAGTTAAGTTTAAGCTTTTATATTACACGTTTTCTTGGTTTATTATTAGAAATTTTATCACTGCTTTAGAAAATATTTACACTGAAAATGTAGCCTCCTGCCATGACCGGTCTGGTCATAGCGTTAACGCGGCCCTGTACTGGCGTACAGTATTTTGGAAATTTCTTAGAAAAGTTTTCTCCGACGCTTTGCGTATACCGCCCACGCTCGTTAAAAACATCATCATCATCATCATCAGCCATTTTCAATCCACTGCAGGATGAAGGCCTCTCCAGCAACTTTCCAGTTGCTTCTGTTTTGAGCACTGGACATCCATTTACTACCCACAAACTCATGAATTTCATCTATCCATCTCCGCCTTTGTCTTCCAGGTTTTCTTCTAGCTCCTCTTGGATACCATTCTGTTATTTTCTTAGTCCATCTGTCATCATGTCTTCGAGCTATGTGTCCTGCCCAAGACCATTTTAGTTCTTTAGTTTTGATAAGAATGTCCTTTACTTGAGTTTGTTGCCTAATCCATGTGTTTCTCTTCTTATCTAACAGTCTTATTCCCAATATGATTCGTTCCATTCTTCGCTGTGTGGTTCTCAGCTTCTCTTCCATTCTTTTGGTGAGTGCCCAAGTTTCACTTCCATAAGTCATGGTGGGGAGTATACATTGGTCCATTATTTTACGTTTCAGACAAACTGGGATATTGCTCTTCAGTATGTGACAAAATTCCTGAATGCTATCCATCCAAAATTTATTCTTCTCTTGACTTCCAGCCATTTATCATTATTACAGCTAATAACTTGTCCCAGATAAGTATATGACTCCACCTTTTCAATTACTGCTCCTTCAATCATTATGTCTCTTTCTGTGGCATACTTGTTCATCATTACTTTTGTTTTAGCCATATTCATCTTTAGTCCAAAATCCTTACTAGCTGTGCATAACTGATTAAGATTTTCCTCTAATTCTTTGGGATCATGGCTTATGACCACAATGTCATCTGCAAATCGCAAATGGTTTAGGTACTCTCCGTTCACATTGACTCCTTTCTGCGACCAGTCTAATCTTCTGAAAGCTTCCTCAAGGGCAGCAGTAAACAGCTTAGGAGATATTGTGTCTCCTTGTCGAACTCCTTTCTCAATTTTAAATTTCCTACTGTCTTTGTCTAGTCTAATAAAGGAGGTAGCACTCTCATATATTTTCTTCAAAATCATAATATATGGGGTATCAATGCCTTGTCTTTCCAGTGCCCGAAACATTGCCTTATGCTGTATGGAGTCAAATGCCTTTTCATAATCCACAAATGCCAGACATAATGGTGTTTTATATTCATTTGCTTTCTCCATTAGGTGTGATATTACATGAAGGTGATCCATAGTTGCGAATCCTGTCCTAAAGCCAGCTTGCTCTTTCGGTTGATTCTCATCCAGTATTCTTTCTAATCTGTTAGTAATGACCCTTGTGAACAACTTGTAGATGTGGGATAACAAGCTAATTGGTCTATAATTTCCAATTTCTGATTTATCTCCTTTCTTATGCAGCAAAACTATGATTGCATTATTCCACTGCTTAGGCGTCACACCTTTTCTAATGCACTTTGTGAAGAGCCTTGCCAGTTTTTGTGTTATGTCTCTTCCTCCCAATTTTAACAACTCTACAGTAACTTCATCTTCCCCCGGGGCTTTCTGATTCTTCATTTTCTTCAATGCATGTTCTACCTCATCAGGAAGAATATTGGGTATGTCGTATGTGTTGCTACTTTGCAATCCATCTTCCCTACTGCTGGCATCATTCCCCTGCTCCTTGTATAATTCTCTATAGTAGTCTTCTGCTATTTGAATTATGCCTTCTCTGCTGTTTATAAGTACACCATCGCTATTCTTCAGTTTCAGTATCATTTGTCTTTCTGTATTACTGCTCATGGCTGCTGATTTAAATCCTTTGTTTTCCCTTAATGCTTGTTCTACTTTTCTTGTGTTAAATCTTCTTATGTCCTCTCTGAGTCTCTTTCTAATGGCTTTGCATAACTCAGTATACTCAATTTTCTCCCTGTCAGTGTTTTTCTTGCTTTTCATTTGTCGTCTTCGGTTCATCATGACAAGTGTTTCTTGACTAATTTTTTCTTCTTTGGATTTCTTTTTCCCTATAGGTTTCTTGGGCTTTATCACTTTCAAAAAGTTGTAATATTCCTCGTCGATATCTTGGTCCTCAGCAGTCTGCAGAAGCTCATACTTGTTCTTAAGTTCCAGTACATACTGCTTTTTCTCCTCTTCTGTTATCTCAAAGACCTTTGTATTATTTACTCGAGTCAGTTTTTTCCTTTCCTTTCCTACATCTATATCAAGTGTACATCTTACCATTCTGTGATCACTTCCAACATTTACCTTATTTAGGACGGTGACATCATTCACAATATATCTTCTATTAGTGAGGATGAAGTCGATTTCATTAGTAGTTAATCCATTTGGACTCTTCCATGTCCACTTTCTGTTCACCCTTTTCTTGAAAAAAGTGTTCATTACTGACAGTCCTTGAGATTCTGCAAATTCCACAAGTCTTTCGCCTCTTTCATTTCTTTCACCAATTCCAAAATTTCCTATAGTTCCCCTTTCTGTGCTGTTTTGTCTTTTTCCAACCTTAGCATTGAAGTCTCCCATAATAATAGTGTAGTGGGTTTTCTGCTCATCTAGAAGACTCTCAATTTCAGTGTACATTTCTTCAACCTCTTCATCATCATGGCTCGATGTTGGTGCATAAATCATTATAATCTTTAGCTTGTATCTCTTAGAAATCTTTAGTATTAGTCTTGACACTCTTGGTGATGTACTTTTGAATTCCAAAATGTTGTTTTTAAAATCTTTATGGACCAGAAACCCAATTCCACCTTCACTCCTTTCACTGTTTCCATTGGTGTACAGCAGATTCCCACTTGATAGACTTATAAGTGATTCATTTCTTCTTCTTGTTTCAGCCAAACCGATGATATTCCAATTCACATTTTCTAATTCCTTTTCCAGCTCTAATATCCTGTCTTCACCGATGAGGGTTCTTACGTTATAACAGGCCAAGTTCAGTTTCCGTGCATGGCAGCCTGGTCGTACCCAGAGATTCTTAGCACCCTCTGCTTCCACTCTAATCCTCTCGCTGCCGTAAGAGGGAGAGTGAAAGCTGCTGGGGACTGAGGGCCATTTGTTTCGTCGTGCTTTCATATTGCTGGAGGGGTTGGTCTTTTCCTCTTCATGCTGACCAGGCATCTTGAAGCGAACCACTCTACACGTTCGTTGCCACCTAAGTGACGTAACAGGGCTTACCATCGAGAAGGTGTGCATGAGTGGATTTTAGGGAGGCAGGCCAACCGGACTTCTCCTAAATCTTCTGTAATAGAGAGATATTGGATCCATCAGTGTTTTAGGCTGAGTGTCTGATAACACACAGGATACCTGTTCCCCTCTAAGCCCCTTACATACTCAGTTGACTTTGGTTGAGTATGTTAAAAACATACTCAACCAAAAAAAATATGCTCCTCCAGACTATCAAACTATCATTAACACTCTCCACAATCGACTGCTACAATACCTATCTCACAGCCAACTGACCTTGACACACACACACCACACGATGGTGCACGGTGACTCATATCACTCATATCATTTTATACATTGCCGTCATACAGGTGTATAGTGGCCTTCCAAACACCTTAAAGCAATATTACTTAGGGAATTACCCGTCCCCCTCGGCCTTCCCTATGGGTGCCCCAATGCTTCACAGAGATTGAAATAGTTATTATCATAGGACATTTTTGCAGCTAGCCACAAACTAGCAAAAGTTAAATTTAATTTGGAACAGAATAATTCGAATCCAAATCAATACAGTATATAGTTTTCAGCGAATGCATATAATTTTATAAAAGGACTAAGGTACGCCTTATCCCGCATCCTTAGTAAGCTGATTTACTGAAACCAGGGATGTCAAACTCGGTAGTTTCGTAGGCCGCACTAGTATGCATACTACATACCGGTGCGGCTTACTAATTGCATTACTAGAGCATTAGCATTAGTAGAGGCATATGATGCAAGAAAGCAAACTTATGCAGCATTAGTCAAAAAAAAAAAAAAAAAAAACGCTCCCATTTCACTCCTCCGTTTGTTCCAAATACCTGTCCAGCTCAGCCTTAAATTTATTTAGAATATCAACTATCAACTTCCACAACAAAGGATGAAGTCTGTTCCACCAACCAACTACCCGCTGGCTAAAGGCAAATTTTCGCACATCTACCCTACATCTGTCTTTCCTCAATCTGAATTTATGCCCTCTCAGGTGATTATTCTGAGCAGGAGGAAGAATCCCATCAGCACTGAGCATGCTCCAACCGTTCAATGCTTTATACACCTCAATCAGATCACCTCGCAGGTGCTTAGTCTCCAGACACTGTATTTGCAAAACTTAAGCCTTTCTTCGTAAAAGCAACCCTTTGTTCCATTCACTAATCTTGTTGCCCTTCTCTGTATTCGTTCCAACAGCTCTACTCCTTCTTAAAATGAGGCCTCCAGACCTGTATACTGTACTCAAGGTGTGGCCTGACCATTGCCTTATACAAGGAGATAATCACCTTATCCCTGCTAGAAAAATTCCTGTATATCATTGACAAGACACCATAAGCTACTCTTGCAGACCGTCTGCACTGCTCAGAAAACTTCATATATGCCTGCACAATTACCCCTAGGTCCTTTTCGTTCTCTACCACTGTCAGTGTAGTACCACAGAGTTGATACGTTACTATGGGGTTACTGCTTTTCATATGTAGTACTTCACATTTGTCATTGTTAAACTTCATTTGCCACCTCTCAGCCTATCTGCTCAACTTTTCTAGATCCTGTTGTAGCAGCGTACTGTCATTAGAGTCCTTAACAACCCTGCCAACTCTGATCACAGCTGTAATCGTTCCAGTTACCTTCACTTATCTGTCACAGCAACTGTGTATAGGGGTCGTAGTCTCAAGTATTTCCCCCTGGGGTAAATATACGCGACATGCTGACTGCGAAATTTCTGATGGTTTTTATAAGTTATGAGCTTTATTTAAATCTTATATTAGTGCACCTCCTTTAGGCATCCCCATTTGTCATTATATAGATTTAACTTGTGATGATGACTACACTCGGGGGCGGGATGCACAGGGCCTCCACAAGTAGGTACGCGAGGTAAGCGTCGCTTACGAGAGGCCGTTCAGGAGGGCGGCAAATTTTATTTTGACATATACAAGTCGGACCTCTGTTTAACGAACTTCTTTATAGCGAAATTTTCTATTTGACGATATTTTTTTAATTCCCCTTGGTAATTCACATTTAAAATAGTTTCCGTAGAACGAAGAAAATTTGCATAAAACGAACGGATTACGAAACTTAACTGCGAACGTACTGTTCGAACCTCTGGTCTTCAGGCAATTAGTTTGGCTCTTAAGCAAGAATTAGAAGAAAGGAAGAAAAAGAAAACGGCATTTTCTTTTAAACAGCTAACAAAAATTAACACCACTTATACAACCACTGATTCTTCTCGCTCATACAGTACAGTACTAGACGATTTCATGTGCATTAACAACGAGAATTGCTCATGCACGTTAACAGAAATGCTCCTTTTTCTTTTTTCTTTTGTTTTGTTTTGGAGGTGCTGTCCCCACACCCTGCTAATATAAAGAGAACCTGATACTAACAACTCATTTGTTTGTTTGTTTGTTTGTTTGTTATTTGGTTTTTAGCAACTAAGGCCATATTGCTCCGTGAATATGCGGTGGTCATTCCTGACCTTTCCGCATAATCCGTATTTGGTGGTGAGGGGCTCGAACCCCGGTCTAATCAATAAGCGTGTGCTACGCACTGCTGCTCCTTCCCACCTGGCTACGGAAGCGCCTCTAACAACTCATACAATTACTACAAAATACATAAAATCGTTAAGAAACAACTTTAAAACAAACAAAAAAATATCACTTCATCCCTCGCATGCCGGCTGGTACACTTCATCAAATATCCACACTGAAAACACTTGCATTCCGAAGCTATCAGATTCACACTCATACACCATTCAATTACACTCTTACATCCATCCTTTTGCTAACAGAATAACACTCAATAGAGATAGCGGAACAGCACGACAACGACTAAACAGCATGATAATTTCGCATTTCACGCTAAAATCAGAAACGAATTGGCATCCAATCAAGCAATCAGAAACGCAAAATGAGGTAAATTACGCATTCCCAGTAATAGCCAATCACCAAACTCGACCCGACAATCACTTCGCGTTTTGGCCACGCTCGCAACGGAGATACCATGTTCTGTAGTTCAGCCAGAATAAGATATATGATCCTAATTTTAGCAAGGCAATGTACAGTGTTTAGGGAATCTTCAAAAGAATTATATGAAAATGGTAGTGAAACAATTGCTAAATTTGGTTCAGTTATGGCAGAACGTATTCCTCGTATTCAGAAATTTGAATGGAAAAATATCATCCATTATTAGCATTAGCATTAGCATTAGTAGAGGCATTTGAGGCAAGAAAGCAAGCTTATGCAGCATCAGCCAAAAAAAAAAAAAAAAAAAAAAACCCACTTCCACTTCACCCCTCTGTTCGTTCAAAATACCTGTCCAGCTGAGCCTTAAACTTATTTAGGCTATCAACCTCCACCACAAGGGATGGAAGTCTGTTCCACCAACCAACCACCCGCTGGCTAAAGGCAAATTTCCGCACGTCTATCCTACATCTGTCTTTTCCTCAATTTGAATTTATGCCCTCTCAGGTGATTATTCTGAGCTAGAGGAAGAATCCCATCAGCATTGAGCATGCTTAAACCATTCAAGGCTTTATACACCTCTATCAGATCACCTCGCTGGTGCCTAGTCTCCAGACACTGTAATTTGCAAAACTTAAGCCTTTCTTCGTAAGAGCACCCCTTTGTTCCATTCACTAATCTTGTTGCCCTTCTCTGTACTCGTTCCAGCAGCTCTACATCCTTCTTGAAATGAGGCCTCCAGACCTGTATACAGTACTCTAGGTGTGGCCTGACCATCGCCTTATACAATGGAATAATCACCTCCTTATCCCTGCTGGAAAAATTCCTGTATATCATTGACAATACTCCATGAGCTACTCTTGCAGCCCGTCTGCACTGCTCAGAGAACTTCATATCTGCCTGCACAACCACCCCCAAGTCCCTTTCATTCTCTACCACTGTCAGTGTTGTACCACAGAGTTGATACGTTGCTCTGAGGTTGCTGTTTCCCATGTGTAGTACTTTACATTTGTCAATGTTAAACTTCATTTGCCACCTCTCAGCCCATCTGCTCAACCTTTCCAGATCCTGTTGCAGCAGCATAGTGTCAGTAGTGTCCTTGACAACCCTGCCAACTTTGTATCGTCTGCAAACTTGGACATTAATCCCGATATACCATCATCAATATCATTTATAAATACAGAAAACAATAATGGACCCAACACTGAGCCCTGAGGGACTCCACTAATAACATCAGTCCACGATGAGCAGTGTCCATTGATTACCACTCTCTGTCTTCTCCCCCTCAACCACCCCTTTATCCATAGCAGCAATTTGCCTCCAATGTCACACTGCTCCAATTTGTGTAGCAGTCTTCCATGTGCAACAGTATCAAAAGCCTTTCTAAGATCCAAGTATATAATATCAAAGTTATTCCCTGCATCCAGTTCTTTTGTGACTGCATCATAGTATCCAATCAAATTGGTCAGGCAAGACTTCCCTTAACAAAACCATGCTGTGTCTGAGCTATAACTGAAGTCTTGTCTAAATGATCCTGCAGTGCTTCTTTAACCAGTGCCTCCATTAATTTTCCTGGAACAGAAGTTAAGCTCACAGGTCTATAATTACTTGTGTCAGCCTTTGATCCTCCTTTGTGAATTGGGGTCACATTTGCACATTTCCAGTCTATGGGTACCTCCCCTGAGTCCAAGGAAGCTCTCATAATTATGGCTAAGGGTTTGCTTACTTCCTTTGCTGCCTCCTTTAATATAACTGGATAGATCCCATCCACCCCGGGTGCCTTTCTTGTGTTTATCTTCAACAGTTTCTCCTCCACTTTACTCCCAGTTATTTCAAGATTCTGTAGCTTACTGCTAGAGTTGAATACACCTCTGGCATTCCCCTCGCTGAATAACTCCTCATGTGTGAATGTCGATGCAAAATATTCATTTAGTTTGTTAGCTACCTGAGCAGGATCATCAACACTTGACCCATCAATATCAGTGGACCAATCTGATTCATCCCTTTCCTTCTAGAGTTTACATAAGTAAAGAACTCTTTGCTGTTTTTCTTTGCATCCCTTGCCAAGGATTTCTCGTAATCTGCCTTCGCCTGCCTAACCTCCTTTGTAACTTGGTTGCATATCAACTTGTATCTATCATGGGCTTCTGTGTCATGTGTTAATTTGTAAGTATCCCATGCATTTTTCTTCTCTGCCATATGCCTCATTAGTTCATCTGACATCCATTTTGGCCTAAACCTTGAACAATATTTCTTAGTTGGTATGTAAAGCCTAGTAGCTTCCAAGATAAGTTCTTTGAATGCTTCCCATTTTGAATTTGCTGTTGGTAACATCATCAGTTGGTCCCACTGTATAGAATTTAAATACTGTCTCAGTCCATCGTAGTCGCCTTTACGGAAGCAATAACCCTTCCCTTTACCCCTAATGGTAGTTACCTCTTTGAGTAAATCCCACTTCAGCACACTGTGATCACTGCCACCTAGTGGTTCATTTATCTGCAGATTCTTAATGCATGAAGAATCACTGCTGATAATCAAATCAAGAGTATTACTCCCTCTAGTTGCCTCCCGAACATGCTGATGTAGAAAACAATCATCCAATAAATCCACAAAAGCCCTGCTAGTGTGTGAGTATCCAGCCCCCAAATTCCAGTCAATATCTGGGAAATTAAAATCTCCCATTATAAGACACTCTGATTTACTGGCCCACTCTATTTCCCTGTACAGTTCCTTATTATACTCATCAGAGTCATTAGGCCTATAGCACACTCCTACTCTCAATTTCGATCTCCCAATGTTTATGTCACACCAAACTGACTCCACACTGCACTGTCCAGCGATGTCGACTGGCTTCACTTCCTTGGTTTTTATGTGTTTCTTAATTTGGGTGATCAAATACAAAATGAAATTATTGAAATAATTTCACAAAATATTACAGATAAAATACTAGAAATGACTAGAGAAAACCAAATATTTTGCTATGATTTCACTATAAGCACTGAAGACGAAAATAAAGGTATGGATACAAGGAATCGTTCAAAATCAAAGCCTTTTTTCCTTTGTTCAATTATAATTTGGCATGATATTTTAAATAAAATTAATCCGGTAAGTAAAATTCTTAAAAATAAATAAATAAAAATAAATCTGATACTCGTGAAGCTCTTGAATGTATACAAAATATCACGGAATATTTTAAAGAAAACAGAAGAGAGGAAGCAGTCCAAAGAATTCTCGATTCGGCTAATAATATGGCTACTATCATTGGCATTGAAGCTTCGTTTCCAGAAGGAAGCACTGTAAGGAAAGATTGAAAAAACGTCATTTCGATTATGAAAGTAGAGATGATATTCAGGATCCTCTATAAAATTTCAAAATTAATTTTTTCTTTCAAATTATTGACACAATTTTTCTCGTTAACTTTAAGGTTTACAAATATGAAAGAACATGCAAAAATATTTAAAATGTTTTATAACATTTCTGAATTAAAAAAAAAATTGGTCAGATGACGATTTATTAAATCATTGCAAAGATTTACATATTAAGTTAAGTGACATTGATGTAATGAGTCCGATATTGATGGTTTAGCATTATCTGAAGAACTTAAGAGTACTTCAAATTTATATTAAAGACAATATTACTCCATTTGAAGCTTTACAATATATTTTTAAAAACTATTTTACAGATACTTTTCCAAATGTTGGCAGATGCATTAAGAATTTTTCTAACTTTACAGTTTGTTGCCTCAGGTGAATGGAATTTTTCAAAATTAAAATTAATTAAAATTATTTACGATCGACGATGTCCCAACAACGAATCTCTAATTTAGCAATAATTTCAACAGAAAATGATCTTTTGGAACAAATAAACATAAATGAATCAATTAATAAATTCGCACATCTTGAAGCAAGGAAACATAAAAATTGTATAATTTTTTAGCATTATAATTTTGCTTTAATTTTATTATTGTGGGTACGATTAACTGTGATTTATAATTTAATGATTTTTTTTATTTTTGTTTGTTTCATTATTATTACATGTGAGATATGCTGTAATTCTTTTATTTTTGAATAAATTAATAATAATTATTTATGCATTTTTTATTTTTTAATCCAAATATTTTGGGGCGGCAAATTTAATTTCGCTTACTGGCAGCACATAGGGTCGAGCGGCCCTGGGGAGGCACAACAAACAATTGTTTAACATACCTCATTCAAACAAACACCAATTTCAGAGAAAAAAATTACAATAGGCCTGTAATATAAGAGACTAGGCGAAAGAATTCACCACTATATTTCTGTTCAAAACCTGAAGTTTGATAACTATTTAATACAAAAGTTGCAAAATCTTATTTAAAAAAAAAAAAAAAAAAAAAAAAAAAACGCTAGTTAAATGTATGACAAATACAGTCCATACTTAAAAAGTGAAATGATTTTTTAATGGAGAATGGAAGCATTAAAACAAAAAAGTTGTGTAAATTATGAATATTAAATATCAGCAAGCAGTGTTCCTGATACACTGAAACGAACCACCTGTGTGGTACTACACTTAAGGTGGTAGAAAATGAAAAAGAACTGGGAGTATTGTGCAGTCATATATGAAGTTTTCTGGACAATGCAGACAGGCTGCCAGGGCAGGTCATGGGGTTTTGTCAATGATATACTGTATAGGAATTTTGCTAGCAGGGAAAAGGAGGTGATTGTCCCTCAGTATAAGGCAATGGTAAGGCCACGCCTTGAGTACTGAGTCTGGAGGCCTCATTTTAGGAAGGATGTAGATTTGCTTGAGCGTGTACAGAGAAGGGCAACAAGATTGGTGAGGGGAATGAAGGGATCCTCTTACCAAGAGAGGCTTAAGTTCCGGAAATTGCAGTGGCTGGAGACTAGGCACCTGCGCGGTTATCTCATTGAGGTGTATAAGGCCTTGAATGGGTTGAGCACGCTGAATTCTGATGGGATCCTTCCACTTGTTCAGATTACGAACCTAAGGGGGCATAAATTCAAATTAAGAAAGGACAGATGTAGAACAGATGTGCGGAAATTTGCCTTTAACCAGCGGGTGGTTAATTGCTGGAACAAACTTCCATCTGTTGTTGTGGAAGTTGATAGGTTGAATAAATTTGAGGAGGAACTGGACAGGCATTTGGAGGGAATGGTGTGATTTTTTTTTTTTTTTTTTTTTGGCTGATGCTGCATAAACTCATACACTTGCTTTTTTGCATCACATGCCACTACTGCAACTACTACATTATCGGCGATCCTGAATAGTCAAAACAGCACTATCTGACCAAGCAAATTTGGATTGGAAACAACTGGAACATATTATAAACTGGTTAAATGACACTATTAATCCTTATAAAGTACTTTCCACTGAAAATACTTTACGATTAATGGCTGTAAAAATGTCTGTAGTCTAGTCCGCTTCTTCTGCCGGAGGGGAGGGGGAGAATTCTTGTCATAAGAATAAAAAAACAAAGCCTTCCTACTCTCACTTGTGTTTCTCAACCACGCATTCGCAGTTTTTTTGCACACCAGCTTAATGTAGAATTATACAGCTCAACAGAGCTACACAAATTTTAAAACAGCAATACAATTACTCGCCTTTTTAGCTATTACTTTATGTCAATGTGTAACTGGAATGATTAAGATTTACCTTCATTTCTAGTCAGTCTATCCATGAATTGACGTCGCTACATTCTGGATGAGTGAGAACAGTGTAGAGGACTATGTAGAAATTCGCAATTAAATACAACAAACATAAATTTATCAAGTGGGCATAAGGTCTTGCTTTGTCGATGACTATAAAATTAATTTACCAAGAATCAATGGAGCGACTGTGATTAATACAACACACCGTCACATAATGCTGCACGACAAACTAACGAAACGCAAGGAAAATAAATAACACCTAAAACAAAAAAAATTACTTCATATTATATCAGAAATTAAACTGCAAATTCTAACCCGCCGTGAGATTCTCGAACATCTTCTCTCCCCCCGGCGACAGCGAACCTAATGGTACGGTAGTTTGCCACAGTATTATATGCCTAATATGTACACTAACCCAACCAGGGGTGTATTCAGGGGTGGACAAATGGAGGATATGCCCTCCCCTTAACCAAAATTTTGAAATTAAAGAAACAGAATGCAAGAGGCGTTCTAAAAAAACCCTCAAAAGCGTGGTCGCCATGCCCCCCCCCTTACGATGACACCTGGATACGACACTGAACCCAATCTAATTTTCTTTCACAAATGCTAAGCAAACACCCTATTACAAACACTGCTCTTAAAACCTAGTCAAATTTAAGGTACCTACCTTATTTTGCAAATACAGTAAAGTAAACCCTCGCTAATCCGGATTAATTGGGAGGGAAGAGATCATCCGGATTAGTGAAGCAAAAGATAGCCTTAAAAGAACAAAAACTTAGAACACAAATAAATGAAAAATTTAATAAATAAAATAAGTAGTGCTGATGAAAATAAATTTAAAAAAAAATCACTGTAAAGCCTTTACTTAAACTATAAAAGGAATACATTTATCCATCGATAGATGGATAAATGTATTCCTTTATATTCCTCGATAGATGGATAAATGTATTGTCTTTTTATACATTTCCAGGTGGCGTTGGCGTCGCACGCCAACGTCACTTGGTCGTTGTTCTGAAGACCACTTAAATACAGCTTCTTCCAGCAACACTTCTGGCTTTTTAATGTCTATCTATTTGATACCCTGATTTTATCCACTTCCCACGTTGAATTTTAAAGCAAATGTCTTTATAGCTTCTTTTTGTTTTTTTAATATCTGACACAGTCTGTTGGCCAATACCAAATTCTAAAGCAATTTTTCCAGGAACACAATTTGAGCTTGTTAATGATAGTTAAAATAACGGTTTTCTTTTTATTCCACTTTTCAATTCTTTAGCACCAATAATTATATAAAATATGTTAACTTCAGTACATATATACGTATAAAGAAGTAAACAAATGAAGCTATATAATATCCCTCCGTCTCAGATTGAACAACGATACCGACCAACACGGAATGCAATTGTAATGTGTGTTCCGTCTCTCTCTCTCTCTCTGCACAGTCAGTGACTTATCTGCCTTCCTAAGTCCCATGTGTCTTTCAAAGTACTTGAGTACTTTGTTCAAATGTGAACAGGACTTTTCATATTTCGATCCAGATTAACGAGGATTTACTGTAAATACTATTAAAAATATTACAAAAAACAACATATAAACACCAACAAAAATAGATAAATAAATAAACAAAATAAAACACCAAATAATAGCATTATAACCAACAAAGAAAATCAAACCACAAACTCGATAATACCAGAAAATGATGACAGACTCAACCCAGCCGAAGCGACTGAATTTTCTAATCGAGAAGTACAAAGTATAAAATTTTAACGCAAAAATTTTAATGCAAATTTTAATCAGCAATTAAAATTTAATAAAATGATTGATCGCTTAAATAATAAAATTCAATAAAACCAAGTAGGGCCTGTTGCATTGTACTGAAAGAAAAGTAGCTAAGACAAGTTAAAATTTAAGTGGGATTTCTTCTCCCGCACCATGAATATGAGAAATTGGATATGTGAAATAGTTCATGTGCGGCTTAAGGCACATAAACTCTGAAGTTCAAGAGATGAGATTTAAGTGTTGTTAATATATTTTAGGAAAACGTGAAAGCTTATATTAGGTCGTGGTTTCCGAATGACCAGTAAAAAGAAAATAAGTACAGGGTATAAATTACTTATTTTAACTTTAATCTTCCAGATTTAAGTGGTATATCATTTTAAGTGGGATTTCTTCTCCCGCACCATGAATATGAGAAATTGGATATGTGAAATAGTTCATGTGCGGCTTAAGGCACATAAACTCTGAAGTTCAAGAGATGAGATTTAAGTGTTGTTAATATATTTTAGGAAAACGTGAAAGCTTATATTAGGTCGTGGTTTCCGAATGACCAGTAAAAAGAAAATAAGTACAGGGTATAAATTACTTATTTTAACTTTAATCTTCCAGATTTAAGTGGTATATCATTTTAAGCTGGTCGTCCGTGGCAGCTTAGTTGTTTCGCAACCAATTGTTTGTAGCGGTCTGAATTCGAATTCGGTCGGAGAACGAAAAAAAGAATTCTTAAAGGCTTCTTTAACAAGAACTACAATCAATCGATTTTAGACAGAGGGGGTATTGCTTTCCCCATGAGTTATTCCGGGTTTTTAGTTTGCCAACATGCAAATTGGCCTGGGTACACACACGGGCCAATTTGCATGTTGTGCAAGATTAAAAACAGCATGAAGTAAAACAGAAGCGCTCGACAAAATTTTACCTATCCAGAAAAAGAATTTTGAAAATCATCGCTAGTCAAATTAGACATCCTAAAGGCAAAATGCGGAACTATAACTTCGCACGACATCAGTTGGCTTCAAAGTTCTTCAGGTATGTATGCCAACGTTTTTTCTTTTCAATATCTGACACAGTCTGTAACTACACGTGACATAGCTGCAAGTGCTTCGAGATCATTTGTTGAAGTTTGAATAGTAAAAATTTTTTCCTCTTAATTGATATTCATAATAAATTACAAATTTTAAAAGAAATCCTTACTGAGCTTAAAATGTTGCAGTTCAGTTAAGTTACTTTTATAGGAAGACATTCATCTTCACTACCAAATACGGAGGATGCGGAAAGGTCAGGGAATGACCACCGCATATTCCCGGAGCAATATTGCCTTAGTTGCTAATGCTCCTAAAAACCAAAAAACAAACAACATTCATCTTCATTAGCTCTTAAGCAAAACAGTACGATGTTTAGCCAATGCTATCCTTATCCGGCCCGCGGAGTCTCAGAAAAATCCCCAATGCGGGCCTTCGACAAAAAAAAAACTGAGCAGGCACTGAACCGGGGCACAATCGGGACTGGTGCATTATGGTTAGGGTAGCCGATACGCCAAAAATTACCAAATTAGATTAGTCATAATTTGGTAAGTCGTATTAGATATACAGTATATTGAACAAAAGAACTTCTGATAGTATTGAGCGTATTATAATCGTTTCCGGGCGCTATAAAATTCACTTACTGAAGAGAGACTGATTACTTTACTTGTTTTGTTTCTATTGTTTAAGACAAACAAGAATAATCTCTTATTAAGTGGCTGTTTTAACTCCACAACAGGAAATCCCTTTCTTTGTGAAATGAATGCAAGTCACGTCAGGCCCCCCCCCCATCCCCTCCCGCTCCGCTGCATTCTCTGTTACGGCGTCAGAGATTTGGATGCTTAAAAGGTTCAGCGACATTGATAGGCAGGTCAAGTCGCGCGTAAACTAACCTTCCTGGTAATAACGGGACATGAGCAAGTAAATGGAATGTAGAGGACAATGTTTGACACCATACTCTGCATGGGATACCCAAAGATAGCAAACAAAATGCAAAGGACCTGAATCAAAAGGATCCATTCGAGTAGAAGGGCATGATTTATGAGCGAAATCCAGTCTTGGTTAATTAAGGTTCCATGGTAGCTGTTATAAACAACGTTGGCAAACCTAGCTTATTTAACGTTCATTAATATTGCCTGCATGTCGTGTAGGTCAGTCCATCCCCCTGAAGGAACGAGTCTATAACTGGTCTGGGACAGCAAACACAAGTATTATAGGACGGAATTATTGTTTCACTGAGATTTACGCGTTGTTTCTGTCATTGCCTTTTTGTTTTACAAACTGATTCTATCGTATATGTCACATCGAAGCAGCAACTAATGTACTTCAGTTATTTATTAATGTAAAAAGAAAAAAAAATTAAGGAATAAGAAATTCTTTAAACGGAACTCACGGGCGTCAAAAGAATGGGTCACTTGCATCTCATAATTTCAGATAACATTACTTCACACATTTTACTAACTGTTGTATGAACAAATCATGTCGTTCACGCATGTGCTTCCTCGCCTTAAGCCAACGACGTTCTGACACTGTTTATGAGCCAGGGTGGCTCTAATAACAGTAAATGTACCACTTTTTTTTTTTTTTTTTTTTTTAAAGGGAAGTATTACCCGTTTGTCTATGACTTGAGGGACAAAAGAAGACAGATAAGTTAAAATCTATTAAATGAATAATCAAATAAATACTCTTTGAATGGGAATAGCATTTTTAATAGCTTTTAATTGCTCAAGTGCCCATTCCAACAACAACAAAAAAATAAAATAATAAAAAAATAATAATAAAAAAAAAGCTGCTTTAAAATTTTCTTTCGCTCATATGAAACTGAGCTGGGATATATATATATTTTTTTTTTGTGAGTTTACTAAATATATAAATTATTAATATTTTCTAATTATATTAATCACAGCAGAAATGCGAAATGATTTATCTTTCAACTGTTACTAAAATACAGGAGGAAATAAGTAAATAAAATGTTGAATAAATGAAAAGGTATGCCTTTGTGAGGTATGCGCGGTGAAGTGAAAACATATCTGCAATAAGGCCTCTAAGGTTGGGATTATTCATACTACCAATTTTAAACACACACACCAACCGTTTACTGAGGAAGGAGGAAGACACCTCCGAAAGCTCTAGTGTTTTTTATCGTCTTTTTATCGCTTTTATATTTATATTTTAATGCATTTTAACTTATTTACTTATTTTATTTTTGTTATAGTTTAGTTTTTTGTAAATGATTAAAAGTTTTTTGTAAATATTATTTTACAGTCTTTTCTATCATTTTATTTTATTTTATTTCATTATTCAATCAGTCATAAACAGTTGGTGTGTGTGTGTTTAAAATTGGTAAGTGAAAACAATTACTCATATATTATCAGTAAATTATTTAGTAACAAGATAATTGGTTATTTTCTTTTCACTTCTATTAACCACAGAAAATAATTTAAGAAATAAAACTGGAAACGCATGAAATACAACGCACTGCGTACCTTACCAAACTTAATTAAAGGTACCTGCAGGCAATAATAATTCTTAAATCTTATACCCGATAGTGTCACCACACTCATCCTATCTTATTGACAAAATAGAAAAAATACAAACCATAATCTTAAAATACATATTACGTTAAGACAGCCATATGCAATATGAACCCACTTTTCAAAATGCGGAGAAGCTTAACATCTAAAATTCGTTTATAAAATTCTCAACAGTCAATGCAATAATCTTAGCACCTTACGGGACATCAACTTCAGAGTACTAAAAAAAGAACTCGTTATAATTCGCCATTTCTCATTCAAATCTCGACAACTATTTTTTAATACATTCTGCAAAATTTAATGAGCTAGAACTCTCATTCAATCATCTTATGATTATATGTTTTTGTTCTTTACAAATAGATAGGTGCCTCCGTAGCCAGGAGCAGTAGTGCATAGCACACGCTTCTTGTTTAGACTGGGGTTCGAGCCCCTACCCACCAAATACGGAGGACGCGGCAGGTCAGGAAATGACCATCGCATATTCCCAGCCCGGATAAAGGGTGAGGGTTGGCGTCAGGAAGGGCATCCGGCCGTAAAAATTGCATGCCAAAACAATAAAAACGCTGACCCCATATAATAATGGGGAAAGGCGAGAACAAAAAAAAAAAGTTCTTTACAAATGGATATTTATAGTGTGTATATATATAATTTTTTTTGCAATTTTATGTAATAAGTATTACACAATGTTGCACATTGTATTAGAGCAATAGCCCGTTATGTGTAAGATTTAAGAGGCCGCCGTAGCCTAGTGGTCAGGCGCGCGGGTGCATAAGTACACGTGCCTTGAGTGACCGGGGTTCAAGCCCGTGACTGCTGAATACGGTGCTGTTTCTTGTATTCTGTCTATCTTGTTAACTCCTCTGACTGTTTGGTCGTCCCGGAGTATAAACAGAAAATTTATTTATTTTATTTATTTAATAATTAAACAAACACCAGTTGTGGCATTTATCACAAAAGCGTTAACCAATCATCTCCGGGTTTTAGCAACCGGCCGTTCCTCCCAGCTTGGTGGTACGCGTGTCCCAGTAATAAGGTAAGGTAAACTGCAGCCATTATCAATCCACTGCAGGATGGAAGCCTCCTCAACGTTTCATGTTGAGGGAAATGGAGCATAATGTGCTACTGGTCCAGTGCGGGTTAGCAGTTATTTAGCAGTCAGGGGATTGAACCGCGGTCTACCAAGGCACCCGTAGCCTAGTGGTCAGGCGCGTGGTGCATAAGTACACGTGCCTTGAGTGACCGGGGTTCAAGCCCGTGACTGCTGAATAGGGTGCTGTTTCTTGTATTCTGTCTATCTTGTGAACTCCTCTGACCGTCTGGTGCGATCAGGAGTGGGAGTAGCCGTCCCAGTAATAATAACCGGTAAATGTGAACCTGCAGGTTCCTGGCATGCGGTCTGTACGAAGCACTTGATCAACATCAGCATGGGACGTTATCTGACTGACTTCGAAAAACGAAAAAGAGATGATTTTCGCATATCGGTTGAAGGGTAGCAGTATTAGAGAAACTGCGAATCTTGTAGGCTATTCGCGGAATGCAGGTTAAGATGTTCCAAGAGTGGACGGACAGGGAAGCAGTCGCTGGGCGAATGACGACATTGAGGTATGGTCAGAGTGACTTAAATCGGTTGAGCAAATGGTCTGACTGAACTTTAATTTTTCTAAATGTAAGGTTTTTCACCTAGAGAATAGAAACCCTAGATCTACTTACAAGGTATGGGAGGAGTCAAGTTAAAATTGATTCAGCACGAAAACAACTTGAAGGAGGGGGTAAACGATTCAGTCAGACATGAAATAAATTTTTCATTCAGTTGTGAATAAACAGGGGGTTAGGAAAAATAAGAAATCTTTATTGTACTATATGGACATATATTGTCCATATACGGCAAAGATACAATATGTGCCCGCCACAGCCAGGGGACCAGGGGCTAACATAAAAATGTGTATCACAAATAGATGAGAATTAAAACATGCTATAGATCAATGAATAGCCAAATATATAGCTAGGAGTATATAGAAGTTCTGAGGCGGAGAGTACATAAAGGCGTACATTTCTACAAAAGTAATTACAAAGCACGTATATGCTCATAATTCAGCATATTTCACAGGCGTGCATCAAGTTGGTCTGTATACAGTTTTGCATTTTCAAGTGAAAGAGTTCGTCACGTACATGTGAGGTGCCGTTCTGGGACTCAGAATGCAGGTGGGGATAATAGTTTGAGAGTCGATATCAGGAGCCATAAAATAGCGGAACAAGTTCGGCCAGCCGATCATTAGCAGGGCTTGTATTGAGGTGGGAAGAACTTGACCGCGTAGAAATCGATCGCCGAAATTCAGCCTGTTCCGCTGTAGCTGAAGAAAAGGAGTGACTCATGTGGAAGGAGGTGCCGAGGTAGCATATGTCTCACAAATTAGGGGAGTCCATTTTGGACTCCCCTAATTTGTGAGACTAGCATTTTGATACTGGTCGCAGTTCTCCTCATGCGGATTATTTGAGGCAGCCGTGGGATTTGAAGTTGATCGGCTATGCTGGTGGTCTCTGTTGGGAGGGATGGAGATGTTTGTGGGTTGCCCACTTCAGTATCCAGTATTCGCTACCGACCGGGCTAGCCGGGTGGTTTAAAGTCCCTGACGGCAACCCAAAGGTCGCAGAGTCGAATCCCGCCTCGGGCTTGGATATTACGATGGTGCCGTATTCTCCGGCTGATCCTCACGGCCACGATACACGAAGGAAGCAGAAAAAACTGGTTCCTTCGTGTATTGCTCACATCATACGATAAAAAAATAAAAAAAGTATTCGCTGGCGAGGATAGGTTTCATAAGAGAAGGTGCCGCAAAGGCCCATATTACAGCCACATACAGAACAGTAGCGTACACAACGGTTTGCAGATATTATATTGTAGTTAACACACTTTGGTGGCCGAGCGTCCTGGCCAGACTCAGAGCTGCAAATCTTCCCAGTAACCTCTATCAGACCTTACAGAACTACCTATCCAACAGATTCATAGTAGTGAATGCGCCCTATCAGACCCTCTCTAGAAGCATCCACCGGGGCTGCCCGCAGGGTTCGGTCCTGGGACCATTCCTATGGAACATCGTCTTGGACAGCTTCCTCGTCTCGGACCTCGGAGAAGTGGATGCTCAAGCATTTGCCGATGACCTCATTCTCTCCGTCTCGGCGAACTCAAGGGCAAAACTGGAAGAATCTGCAAACCTGGCCTTGGAGCTACTGCAGAACTGGGCAAAACAGAATCACCTGAGAATATCACCAGAAAAAACCAACTCAGCCTTGCTGAAAGGGAACTTGGACCTACGACGGCCTCCTCAAATTAAGATAAACCAGACGACAATAAAATTCTCCAAACAACTCAAGTATCTAGGGGTCATCCTTGACCACAACCTATCCTTCAAAGACCACCTACAAAACATCCGAACCAAGATTAGGAAATATGCTGCCCTCGTTGCTAGGGTGGCTCGAAGGGACTGGGGCCTTGGCCGGCGTACGCTACATATCTTCTACAAAGCCATATTCATACCTATCATCACATATGCCTCTGGCGTATGGTATCACAAGGCTACTACCGCAGTCAACCGACGTATCATCAACTCAACCCAAAGGTCGATTTTATTATTTACTTCTCGTGCCTGCAGCACGGTGAGCACCCACGCTTTACAGGTCTTGACCGGAGTCCTCCCCCTTGATCTGGAGATTGTGGGCAAAGGTTTACTTTACCATCTGGCAAAGGGCACCTCAAGGACCTGTCTCGGACATACAACTGAACCAGCAAATAACCGCACCGCTGAAAAGAAGAGGCTCTACGCTCACCTGCTGCAGGTGTGGCAAGAGAGATGGACAAACTCCCATACAGGGGAGATAACCAGAAAGTTTATACCTGACGTCGGCAGGGTCTACCCTAAGTTCCCAATGTGGTTCTCACCTGGACTCCATGCAGCATACCTTCTCACCGGACATGGCGCCATCAATGCCAAACTTTGCCTTTTGGGAATTGAAGAGGACCCTACCTGTGTTTGTGGTGGTCTGGAGAGCTGGCAACACCTAATGTATGATTGCCAGCTTTATGACGACCTCCGCAACATCTTAATAACAAAGATCCTATATTGTCCTAGAGGACGGGAACACAACATACTGGAAACAAAACAAGAGTACCTGGCTTTCTCCTGCTATGCCCAAGAGCTCTTTGCAAGAAGACGAGTGCTCGCTGCAGTGGAGCAGAACTGAACCCTATACATGACAAAGAGGAATAACAACTGAACCTACTTAATAAAGGACAAGAACTGACTTGACTAAACTGGACGGGACCTTGTCCCATGAGTGATATCCCAAATGGGAACACCAATGCCACTGAAGACCAACTGCAGCTTGCTGCTCGCCATCTTGGCTCTCAAACCATGCTCCCTTGCATGGTCCTATCTTTTCCTCTCTCCCCCGGCAGGGGGAGGGGACGGTATCTTCCATCCCCTCATCTCCTTGCCACTCCCCTCTTCGCCTGGTGGGGCATGGGCCTGCCCCACCGATTATCTGGGGTCGCCTTCTCTATCGTCCCCATATTTCTGTCTTTTCCCCCCCAGCCTTCTGTCTCCCCCCCACCTCTACCTAATACGCAAGTGTATACCCCACATAACTTAAAATTTAATAATGACTAAATTTAATTGCGTTCACACTAAACTCATTTGGCCTTTCTACACAATTTTCTTAACCTCCACTGAGCAAAAATTCCATTTTTTATATATATATATATATTTTATTTTATTTTTTTTTTTTTATTTATTTATTTTTATTTTATTTTATTTTTTTTTAAGGTCCTAGCCACTGAAATCTCAGGAAATTAGGTGGCAGGACCTGCCAGAGTAAATATTTGAATACTAGTGTACCTGGTCTGCCTCCACGAGGCATAGTGTGGACAACGTTGGGCCCCAGCAGGGGTCTAGCGGCTAAATGGCCAGAGGAACAACGATACACAACACTACACCCATACAATATCCATACACTTTTAAATCTCTGGCCTTTACAGTGAACTGTTACACCCACAATGAAAGCAACGCGGAGATGGGGGAAACCCCTGGTGCCGTTAGACACGAACACACTATACACTATACACTATACACTATTATATTGTAGTTTTTGAATCCGTAATATGGAGATGTTGACGAGCAATCGCGCATTCGGCTTTTCTTGCGTAGAACAGATTCGATGTGACAGTTGAACCTAAGCTTCGGGTCGAAAGTGACACCGAGATCTTTGTGTTTAATCACACTTGGAACAACTGCGCCTTCCAGTGAGGGCTATATGAGTGTGGGGCACTGCTTCAGAGAAAAAACCATAATTACGGATTTTTGGGGGTTCAGTGTAAGACCGAAATGGTTTAGATAGTTAGAGAGAGCTATCCTGTCAATGATTTCCGTTGTGATCACTCCTCTGTCGGCTGATGGCAGTATTTTCGTTAAGAACTTTATATCGTCGGCGTAGGTAATTACATCATCTCTGTTACACACAAACGGAATAAGGAGAGCGGTAAATAGTACCCCCGATAAAACGCCAACTTGCGGAAAGTCTGCGTGGATGGATCGGGTATAGGAGGTTTGCGATGAGTGAGGTACACTGTTCTGTTCCAAAGGAGTGAATTCAGAAAAGTGAAAATGTCACCTTTTATCCGGAAGAAATTGTTAGAAGATTCAGAAGGGCTATAATATTTAGGCTATCAAAAGCACCTTCGATATCGGCATAAACGACCGCCATTTCTGATTTCTGCTCTGGACTCAAATGCATTTAGAATTGACGTTTGGACTGCCAGAAGGTTGATCTGTTGGGGAGAACATAATGGAGTTTCTTTGGTGGTTGTGGAAGATGGCGAATTATGTGCGATAGAAGGGCTTTTTCAAGTAGCTTTAGGAGAGTGGATATCGGTCTATAGCGCTTCGGCTGGCTTGGTACTTGAACTTTTAGTAGCGGGACGAGAGCGTATTTGCTCCAGGTCACAGGAAACACTCTGTGAGAGAGGATGGGGTTGAACAAGTAGAACAGAGAACCAAGAATATATGGACTGAGAGACTTTACGATTAAATGCAGGACTTTATCCATGTCAGCAGTGTATGACGGACGCAGCGAGTTGATGGCTTAAAGGAGCTGCTCTCGATCGATTTGGATGGAAAACAGCTCATGAGCTGGACCAGAAATGGAGTCTGGTCCAGCTGATGAGAAATGGAGATAAATCATTTAGTTGTGTAGTGTTGCCTTGAAATCTGGATCCATTCAACTGGATTAAAGTTCGAACCTTGTTGAGAGTTAGGGTAGAGCGTGGCAATTTGCATTTTGATAAGGTCTCGTTTGTATATTTTTTAATGGCTTGAGACTTCAGTCGGTTAAACAGTGCTCTGACTTTGGAGTACTGAATTCTGTCGTGTGCTGCACCAGACTATTTCCATTGCTTATGGAGGGACTGTTTGTACTTGAAACTGTAATTTAGCTCTGGAGACCACCAAGCATTACTTCTAGCAGAGAGGGAGACCTGTTTAGCTGCTGAGAACCTTGTAAGGGTGTGCAACAATCTAGTCAATATGTCTAGGGCCAGTTTCGAGTCATATGATTCAAGAACTCACCAGGGAATGAATCTTGCTGCTTCCAGGCATCTGTTCGGTTGTAGGAAGGTAGAATAGATGATGACCTTCCTTTTCACGTTATTAAAGACATGAAAGTTGGGCCTTGAGAGCTGCAATAAGACTACGATGGGTTCACGATGAGATTCAAAGTGAGTTTCAGGTTTAATGTTGATGCTACAGGTACTAGACGATAATATGAGGTCGAGGCGTTGGAGACCTCTAGTTGGGCTTTAATTTATAACCCTGAGTCCACTAAGTGCAATATTAGCCATATGTGACTAATGGAAATTTTGGAGGCTTGATGGTAAGTTAAAATCTCGGCAGATGACGTAGTTGGCAGATGTGTGGAATGTATATATTAGCCAGGACGCAATATCATTAATTTTCTGAGCACGGGACAAACTATTTGTGTGCTGTGCACACAAATGGTTTGTCCCACAACGTTGCAAGTCACGTGACCACAGTTGTGGATATAAATGCAGCAGAACAACCTTTCTAGTACCAGTTAAGCGTACAAACCGTAGCAACAATGGGGAAAAAGGAGTGATCTAACGGACTTCGAACGTAGCATGGTAGTAGGTGCAAGACGTGCTGGACAAAGCATCTCTGAAACGGCAGTTCTGAACTTTTCACGCACCACAGTTTCAAGGGTGTATCGAGAATGGTGCAACGAACAGAAAACATCCTCTCAACCGCACTCCTGTGGAAGAAAATCGCTTGTTAATGAGAGAGAGAGGTCAGAGGAGGATGGCTAGAATTGTGCAAACAGACGGAACACAATGTCACACATCACGTCAGAATACAACCTTGGTGCACAGAACAAAATATCGCAACGGACCGCTAGTCGCACTTTGTCGCGAATGGGCTACAACAGCCGACGGCCACATCGCGTACTTTTGTTATCAATGAAGAACAAGAGAGCACGCCTCCTGTGAGCACAGCAACACCAGCACTGGACTATCAAGGATTGGAAAACAGTTGCTTGGTCTGATGAGTCGAAGTTCCTGGTGTATCATGTTGATGGAAGGCTCAGAATTTGGCGAAAACAACATGAATCCATAGACCGTCATGTCTCACGACTACTGTGCAAGGTGGGGCATGTTTTCTTGGCACACGTTGGGTCCATTGATACCCATAGATTCACGTCTGAATGCCACATCGTACCTAAACATCGTTGCTGACCAAGTGCATCCGTTCATGTTGACAGTTTATCCTCAGTCAGATGTTTACTTCCAGCAGGATAATGCGCCGTTGCACAAAGCCCGAATCACTAAGGAACGGTTCCAGGATCATGACAATAACTTTTCGTTGCTGCAGTGGTCCGCTCAGTCCCTGGGTCTCAAACCTATCGAACATCTTTGGGATGAGCTGAAAAGGGCTGTTCGCTGCAGGATGAGCTGAAAAGGGCTGTTCCCTACACCTCCGTCGAATCTCAAGGAACTGCGTGACACACTCATGTCTGCATGGTACTCCATTAATGCACAATGTTTTCAGAATCTTGTCCAATCTATGCCTGGACGAATTCAGGCTGCTTTGAAGTCTAAAGGAGGCTCAACACGCTACTAGGTAGGTTTACCTAATAAAGTGGCAGCACAGTTTAGTAGCACCAAAATCTAATAAGCAGGAGTTTATCTTGACTGTTACAATCAATGCTTCGAACAGATTGGAATTGCTGGACTGCATGTAGGACTCAAGACTGCTAGCATCTATGATAACAGTAACACCCCCACCACGGGTATGAGATCGAGAGGTGAAGAATGATTTGTAACTGGGCTGCTTGGGTAGAGGCAATTGATTCTTGTTGTGAGGCACATGGTGTCCTGTCTATGATATATACTATGCAGGAGTGGCCTACTTAATTTGTGATGTGATCTACTTTTTGCCTTCAAAATGTGCCGCGATTTACCATCTCAAAAATTACATTGCATAAGGTGCACAAATCGAGGGATGACTGTATATTTAAAATTCGTCGTGACCGAAATTAAATCCGCGATCGACTCGTTGGCCACCCTTGATATATAGGATCTTCGCAAGTAGGGAAAAGGATGTCTTCATCTCTTTGTATAAGACGATGGTGAGATCCCATTATTATTATTATTTTATTTATTTATTTTTATTTATTTATTTTTTTTTTTTTTTCTGACGAGAAGAGACATAGAACTTCTAGAAAGAGTGCAGCTAGATTGGTAAGGGATGCTTATCGATGTCCATATGAAGAATGGCTTAAAAAGACGGACTGCAAAGCTTGGAAATTAGATATCATGGGGGGGGGATTGGAAGAAACTGATAGAGGTATACAAGTCCCTGAAGGAAATCAGTAAAACGAACGGGAGGGAGGTATATTTTCACTGGCAGAAGAGAAAAGAATCAGAGAGCATAAATCCAAAATTTTGGGGAGAAACAGAAGGGTGGATCATATGAAGTTTGTTTTTTTTTTTAATGAAAACCCCAAACACGAGAGGTATTAGAACTTATAGTACTTAGTACCGTGCATGGGCTGGAGGTTGGGAAGATGAAAGAAAGAAGATATTTGTTGACACTGGACATGAACTTCTGTAGATTGTAATTTTCAGGAAATACGTATGAAGGAAGGTTGTTCCTGAAAACGGAAGTTGAATGAATAAATGAGGAAGAAGAAAAGTTGGTTCTGTGAGTTTGAAGTTGGCCAGTAAAAGGATGTTGACTGGCTGTGGCACGTGTTCGGACTGCTTTGGAAGAGAGAGAGCAAGAATTATATACCGATGAGCCAAAACATTATGACCACCTACTTAATGTGATGTTGGACCTCCACGTGCAGCCAAAACAGCTCGTACCCGGCGAGGCATGGACGCTACAAGATTTCTAAATGTGTCCTGTGGTATCTGGTACCAGCATGTAACCAACAGATCCTTTAACTCCTGTAACGTCCGTGGTTGAGACGCCGCAGACTGGAGTTGCTGTTCCAGCACAGACCACAGATGCTCGATGGGATTGATGTCTACGGAATTTGGAGACCAGGTCAATACCCGGAAGTCTTCCTCATGTTCCGCGAATCAGTCGCGAACAACCCGGGCGATGTAGCGTGGCGCATTATCCTGCTGAAAAATGGCACCGCCAGAAGGGAAGACAGTTGCCATGAAAGGGTGTACCTGGTCAGCAATGATGTTTAGGTAAGTGTAAAGTGTGTTTTGGGTCAAACGGCACCAGAGGTTTCTCCCCCATCTCTGCGTAGTTTTCGTTGTCATGTGATACGGTATGCTATAAAGGCCAGAGATTTAAGTGTGTGTATCTTCTGGTGTGTAATGTCGTGCACCGTTGTTCTTCTGACATATTAGCCGGTGGGCCCCTGTTGGGGCCCAACGTTGTCCACACTTAACCGCGGGGAGGTTGGCCAGATACGCCAGTTTTAAATTTTATTCTGGCAGGTCCTGCTACCTAATTTCCTGAGATTTCAGTAGCTAGGACCTAATATAAAAAAAAAAAAAAAAAAAACCTATTATAGGGGTGAGCGTTAGAATTGGGAGGCCAAATATTTATAAACGCGATTTAATTTAGACGTGATTAAGTTTCAACTTTGTGTGGGGCATACGCTAGCTGTAGGTAGAGTAGGTGTCTGGCTGAAGACTGGGTGTGAAATGTAGAAATATGGGGCCGATAGAGAAGGCGACCCCAATACAGTCAGTGAGGCTGGCCCAGGCCCCACCAGGAGAGAAGGGGAGGGGGAGACCGTCTACCCCCCCTCCTCTGCCAGGGAAGGGAGTAAAAAAACCAGGCAAGAATGCCCGGTTTAGATCGCCAAGATGGCGCAGAAGCAATGAAGCTGATGACACTTCAATATCCAGTGTGCTCACACATTCTCTGGCGGTGATTACAATGTTTTCTAAGACATACATGGGGCAGTGTCCCCGTCCAGGAGGTTGTCCAATTAATGCAGTCACTGACAATGGACAAGTGTCCTATGGGTTTATCAGGTGTCATGTCCAGTATAGCTCGATTTAGAGCGTTGAGTGTGTCAAGTATTGTCCATAAGAATGGTTCCTCTGTTAACGATACAGTGGCTCTGTTTTAGCTTGGTTGCTTCTCGCAGTGGCTATGCCCTGCGACGGATTGTTGACGCGCAGTGTGGTTGGAAACTCATCCGTCAGAGAAGTATATCCATCTTTGTTAGCACTATTTCGGTTGATCACAGGGACTTGGAGTAGAGTTATAGTGTGGTTGCGATTCCAGGCATGTATTGTGTCGGGTATGATGGTGGAAAGACAGTCTATTATGGTGGTGGCAGTGGCGGCGGTGGTGGAAGGGTCCTGCGTCTCACAAAGATATCCTGTGCAAAATTGGAGAAGGCACGGTATGTTTCTTCTGATTCCAGTAGGTGGAAATTATGTTCATGGGGTCTGGAGCCAGATCCGTGGTGTTCTTGTGATGAGGCGGAAACTTGGCTGCATACACTGTTTCATTGCCCATTTTATAATGTTGAGAGGCGTCGTCTTTTCGAACTGATTCCCGATCTAGCCGAAAACAACGTGCAGGAGTTTGTGAACGGAGTGGCTAATTTTCAGGCATTGCAGGTTTTTGCTGCTGCAGTGTTCTCTAAGAGATCAATTATAAGGAACCTATCAGAAAATGAACTGGCAGTGTATGTTGGGAGTTTTGCTTGATTGCATCTGGGCTTGGGAGCCTCAGACCTGGAAGCTTTATGTCAATAGTATTGCACTTTCTCTTTTGGGTGTAGAAACAGGTTAATGTTTCTAAGTGTTATTGTTAAGTTAATGTCATTCTAAGTGTATGTATTTGCTATTTACATGTAAATATTTGTATAATGTTGCTTTTGTCTCAACAAGTATACATTGTTCTTAGTTGGAAATTTTTTTTTTTTTTTTTTCGCTGGCCTCCAAGTTTGGGCAGCCTTGGGGGCAGGATTGTTGGCACCTACACCAGTATAGCACTACTTCCGGTAGGTGCGGGATTTGTGCATTACAGCACACTCCGAGAATGGTTGATCCAGGTTAATCCCTGGTGGCGAAATGGCCTGAAATAACACTCTTTTTCAGGCCTGTTTTGCAGACGTTCTGAGATTTTACAGGAGTAAAAGGTGGAGATGGGCTTATGTCTAGGAGCCACCCTTCTTATCAGGACACACACACAATCAAATGTACAGAAAGACTACAGTATATATAAGAGTATATATATAAAATCTGTATATAAATATTGTATATAAATTGATTAATGTATATTAGAGAATGTATATACAGTTGTGTGTTAATAAAAAAAAAATTTAAAAAAAAGGTGATGGAATCAGAAGAAAAAGTTCTTGGTTCCTCGGGATGAAGTGAATCTTGCAAATTAGTAAGCAGCGGAGATCTTCAAAGAGTGGGCAGTGGTACATGATATGCTCCCAGGATTCCAGGAGGCTACAGTAGCAAAGTGGGTTATCTGTTAGGCCAAACGTCATTAGCTTCCCTCTGATGGCCCCGCGTCCGATAAGAAGGTAGGTGGTTAGTAGCCCCGGAGAGAGCCAGGCTGGTGATCTCGGGAACGTCTTCTGGATGTCTGAGAGAAATTTCTTTGTGATTGCCCCTTTTGTCGAGGCATTCCATGCTGTTGCCAGGCCCGCTGGAGGTGAGGGGTGAGTTTGTGTTTTTTCTGCCAAGCGATTGTTCAGTGGGTTTAGAGTGAAGTTGTGGAAAGTAATGGCTCTTCCTTTGGCCAGGATATATAGCAGGCAGCAACATATAGCCTCCAGGTCAAGGGGTAAAGCCCCTGCCATGGACTGGAGGGCGTCAGTGCTAACTGTGCAGCATGCCCGGGTAATGGAAAGCAGGATTGGGCGGTGTATTAATTCCAATTTTCTTTGATTGACGGCAGTCTGGGCTGTTCTAAACCAAATGGGAGCAGCATAGGTTATGTCTGGCAGAAAGACCAGACATAACCTATGCATAACCAGACATAACCTATAGATCTTTGGAAGAGTGATAGAGTCCTCTTCTTGAGTCCCCAGTTCTTGCGTGTGACTCTAGCTACCAAAGCAGTGTAGTTTTTAATTTTCTGTTGGAGGTAAGTAAGATGTGGTAGAAAGGAGAGATTCCTATCGAAATATAAGCCTAAGTATTTAAGTTGCGCAACCAATTTTACTGTTTTATTTTGTATTTTTATCTGTGGCGGTCTGTTGAGTTGAAGGTTTCCCTTCAGCAGGATGGAGCATGTTTCTGATGGTGAGATCTCGTCTTCTTGGCTCTGGATGTTTAGGTAAAGTGTGTTGATGTCTAGCGGCACCAGGGGTTTTCCCCATGTCCGCACTGCTTACATTGTGGGTGTGCCAGTTTGCTGGGAAAGCCAGAGATTTAAAAATGTGTGGGTATTGAATTTGTGTTATAAAATAAATTTTCTATTTATACTCCGGGACGACCAAACGGTCAGAGGAGTTCACAAGATAGACATATTACAAGAAACAGCACCGTATTCAGCAGTCACGGGCTTGAACCTCGATCACTCAAGGCACGTGTACTTATGCACCCGCGCGCCTTACCACTAGGCTACGGCAGCCTTTAAATTTTCAGTTTATACTCCGGGACGACCAAACGGTCAGAGGAGTTCACAAGATAGACATAATACGTACAAGAAACAGCACGGCGCGAAATACATTGAAATGAGCAGAGGAAGGGTTCAGTGCATTATTTTTGCATTAGTTATCTTCAAGCCGTAGCGTTGGTTGTTCGTGGGTTTTAGGCGCATCAGCGACTTAGACCATATTGCGCCATTATGCATTATGTCTGCACAAGACGTGCGCTGAAAATTTTGTGTGTGTCCCTGGGGTACAATTCCGATTTTATAGTCCACGTTGTGTTCCATTAAGCATACAATTCATATAGAGATGGTCCTATATACAGGTGTTCAAAGAAAGTGCATCACCTAGGGATTTCACATTTCTAACCTTTTTCGCGATGGTATGTTACATTAATGACTAGCATCAAATATAGAAATATAAACAAATGATATTTATAAATAGTTAAGGCAAAGCTAAGTAATATTTGACAGGTGCTCTCAAAATATTCCAAAATGAGCGTTTGCAACCTTTATACAACAGTTTTGGTAAACACGACAATTATGGCTGAAATGTTATCAGAAACCCTCAATTTGCTTCAGTTTATCATTTTAAATGGAAAACAAAATGAAAAGTTCACCAGGTGAAAACTAATATTTAGTTGAACTGCCTCTGGCCCTTATGAGAGCAGCACACCGTCGAGGCATTGACAAGATCAATTTCTGAACATAATCAACTGATAGTTCGTTGTTCCAACACGAATTATGGCTTCCTGATGTTCACGAAGGCTCTTTGGTTTCTTTCTGGCAACTGCAGATTCCAAACGATGCGAACAGTTCTCTACAGGATTCAGGTCCGGCCAGGCTGTTTCCTGGCCAGCTAAGAGTTGTAATGGACAGTTATTCCAACCATTTTTTCACATGTAAACACATTACTGTCGATCCTCTAATGCAGAAATGAAGGTAAAGTAACTACAGAAGTGCCTACTTACACTTTTCGCCGAATGACAAGGAGCAGAGTCGTCCTGAAAGATGCAGTTACTTGGTAGGTTGAAAAGGTCTCTAATAGTTGGCAGCAATTTGCCTTCCAATATAGCCAGGTATCCAATGGCATTTACGGAACCTTTTATAAAGTGCAGGTGACCTACTCCGCGATACGAAATGCACCCACCATATCATTTGGCTAGTAGGGAATTTCACTGTAGACAACATACAGCTGGATGGTATTCTTCACCACGTCTACGGCGAATCATTTGTCTCCCATAAGAGCCATGCAGGTTGAATTTCTTCTTATCCGAGAAAATAACTGACTTCCACTGCTCGGGGGTCCATCTAACATACTCCTTATACCAAATTAATCGGGCCTTTTTCATTTTTTGTGTGAGGAGGGGCTTCTTCTTAGAACGACGGGCTACAAGTCCATTTTTGAAGAGGCTTCTTCTGAATGTTACTGCACTTGCTACCACTCCTGTATGTTCTTTCCATTCTCTTTTCAGCTGAGACGAAGAAGCTTTACGGTTTTTAAGGCATAAGCGCTTCAAAACGCGGTCCTGTTTTGGCATAGAGACTCGTTTGCGTCCAGTTCCTTTTTTTTTTCCCTATCAGCAGAACCAGTATTCTTGAATTTGGAAAGAAATGTACTCGACTGCTTTCAAGACACTCTTTATTATTTTTTATTTTATTTTATTTTATTTTAAGTCTGTCATGGCGTTTCGGCTCTGGCAAAGTTTATCTCTAGCAAGGTTTATCACAGATTTGGCAAGGTCTTTCAGCTCAGACGAAGAAGCTTTACGGTTTTTAAGGCATAAGCGCTTCAAAACGCAGTCCTGTTTTGGCGTAGAGACTCGTTTGCGTCCGGTTCCTTTTTTCCTATTAGCAGAACCAGTATTCTTGAGTTTGGAAAGAAATCTACTCGCTGTCCACTGCTTTCAAGATATTCTGTAAGCAATATGACGGGAAGAATATCCTTACGTAAAGGATATTCCTCACGTAAAGCAACAACAGCACTCTTTGTTCGTGGCGTCAACTGACATAAACAAGGAACGACTGCAACTCTTGCAGAGCGTGCGTATATAGCTGAAAATAACAGCTGATACAATATTACGTCATCACCTACGAGTATCAATCTTATCTAATGCAGTCTGTAAGAAATACTGCCATATACTTACGTTATTCGGACGACAATTACAATTTTAAGGGGCACTTTCTTTGAACACCAGTGTACATTTTTAATCAGAGACTTCACGACCTTACCCACCACTGAAGTCAAGCTCACTGATCTGTAGTTACTCATCGCGTCTTTCGCACCTCCTTTGTGGACTAGTGTAACGTTAGTGCTTCTGCAGTCCAGGATGAACTCCCTGGAGTGTAATGGTTATCTCAACGATGAAGATACCATCCTCAACGGGATGATGACGCACTCATATGCAGCCCAGACTATATAGGAGGATATAGATACCATCCACTCTTGGAGCCCTGTGTTTGCTCAGCTTCAGTATAGTTAACCCCATATACTCTTCTCCAAGATTGATATATAAAAAAAGTCAGATGCTAATTCACTATCTGATTTTGTGTTCAAGTATGAAAAGAGTTCTTTGTCTCCATATTTAGCTCTTTGTGATTTCTCATAGGCAACTTTAGCCTATCTAAAGTGATTTTGTTATACTTTTACAATACTCATAAATCAGTAATTCGCGATAGTAAATCTGTAAATATCCCACTTTTTTTTTTATTTTGTTCAGTTAAACCCTTAACCTCTCTAGTCATTCACTTGGACATTTCTCTGTTCTGCTAAACGTATTCACTTGAATAAATGGTAGCTTCCAAGACATAAGAACAATTTGTGTCTGCAATTTCTCCTTTCTCAATAAGTCTCATCCAATATATATGCTGCACCCTGTTCACTCCTCCCCTCCCCGTCAGTATGGATAAACTCACGATGTTTATCCATACTGACATCGAATTACCATCTACGTGAATGCAGTGAACCTATATACCTGCCCTGCAGCGGTTCGATCCCTCTAGCTAGTGGACGAACCCACCGCTTGGCAGGTATCCCATGAATTCTTTCCTTTCAGTGTATGACCTATGTATGATTACACTTAATGTATCTTCGCGCCCTTCAAATAATTTAAAACTTCATTGAGTGAAGCACTGTGCTTTACACCAGGGAACACTGCAAAGAACACATGCTGTCTTCATACCTTATGTATGAAAATCAATGTTCCTTTCCTCACTGCAAACTAAAAGCCAACTTCAAAATCACGTTTACGCAGGAATGTTTTACAATATCATAAATTGGCTCAAGTGAAATGTTCACTCTTGCTTTTGCATCCCTCACGATTGCATGAAATAAATGTTAACCATGAATATTTCAAGGACCTCTTCTTCCTTTTTTAAAGGAGTTTTATTTTTTTATTTTTTTCATTATCAGACAGAAAAAAAAAAATGGATAAATAACTTCTTCCTGAACTACGTTCACTTTATTTTAGTTAATTTTATGACAAACCCGAATAAGAATGCTGTTGGTGGTTCAGTATCGTAAAGAAAGTTATTTATTCAGTGTATTAGTTCAAGTCAGTATATAATAAAATAAGTCTTCTTTCTCAATTTCAAATTAATTTACTCATTTTAGATGGATGCTTGAATAAAAAAGCGGAAAAAGTATGTTTTCTTACACCATATGGATTAATGAAAGAACACATTTTCTTGCTTTGAATTTAAAGGTTGCATTAGAAGTGAACATTACCACACAGGTTTGGAATTTCAATCTAATGATGTAATCAACTGGGGTGAAAAAGGGGCTGGAGCAGTGTCCTTACAGGCATTTCCTGAAAGGTTTCAGAAAAATGTTTACTTCGAAACAAAACAAATCCAGTATCATCTTTGTAACGGTGACATCTTGGCGATAGAAATACAAGTAATACAAGTTATTATATCAGCTATTTAAGTCACGCTTGATAATATCTATTACAGTTTTTCTTGCGTTCCTTTTTCCATATATGGAACTATACTAGACTGGACTTCTAATCATCGATCATCGGATTCTTCCCCTTCCTGTAATTCGGCATATAAGAATCACACACACACACACACACACACACACACACACACACACACACACACACACACACACAGGGTTATGTATGTTTAAAATGGTTGGTACACCTTTTTGGTGTAATAATGCTTTTATATTTACACCTGTTTGGTGAAAATACTTGTACTCATCATTTGTCATCTATTAAACAGAAATATTAAAAATGTCGTTTTTAATACGTTTCGTATACATGAAACTTTAAAAACAACACAGCTATAAAAGTTAGCCTAGATCCATGATAGGCAAATCCGTTTAAAAAACTATTTACTCTACTATAACACATCCTACCAAGTTTTTTGATGTTCTATAATACACATGAACTTATAGCCAGGCTTTAACTCCGGTGCATTAATCTGAAAACACACTCACCACATGCGTTGCAAACTTAATAAACAGATAAGTTAAAATGTGAATGGCGCTGATTAAACCGCATAAATTGTGAAGTGAATTTTAGTGTGCACAATAACATCCGCTTGATAACATTAAGTAAGTAAATAGAACTACTTAATAACTGGCGTCATTTCTGGATTGCGTACCGAAACCTATCATCAGACCTAAGCATGAAAGATTTGACGGTTGTTATTAACTATACAAGGCAGACGCCAAATATTCAAAGGATTTGACAACTTTACGATATACTAGTACAATATCTAACAGGCCATGCATTTTTGGGGCAGTGTAAGAACTCTCACTAAAAATGTGCGTACTTCTGCCCACATTATGTTGCCCCAGAACTACAGCCAGCAGCACTTATCCCACTGTCAAACACCTATCCTTGAACTTAAAAGTAAACGGAATGATTTATAAAATGAAAGGTCCAGGATGCGGGATGAATTTTTATATATAATATCTTTAATGCAATCAGTGAAAATTTTACATGCATGCTTGAATACAATGCCCAAAGCAGCAATAATGCTAGGGGTTATGTCGGAAAGGTCACAAGCACCTTGAAGTAGGCTAAATGATGATGTCAGTGCTCTTAAATTTATTAGAATTATTGTTTTGTTTTGTTTGTTTTTTTTTTTAATTAGAAAGGATAGAGGAAATCAGGTAGGCTCTTAAAATATGGCAAAGGTGGAAACAGAAAAAAGAGATTAAGTAGCAGATGAGTTGAACAGGTACTTTTCAACAATCTTTTAAAACTGAAAATTTCAGTTACTGAAACTGAAGGAGCGTACAGTGACGCCCACTTAATACCGCTAGTACTAATTAGACAGCATAATACGAATAGAATCAGAGTCGAATACAAATCGATTCACGATCCTCTCCTCAAATTTTCAATATAGCCATGATATTACACCACACCTAGCGGAGCTAGATCGCGCTCTGAATCTTCTGAACATGACACTTTTAAGGGGTTTTGTGGGGGACCACTTGTACCGCTAACAAACATACAGTATGTCCACTATGACCTGTTAACCCCAGAAAAAATACTCACCCCCACCACCTTGTGCCACAGATGAACTTCTGAGACCCCTCGTAGAAGAAACATTAGCAACCTCGTTCCTTCGGCGGAGATAAATCTATCTGTGACAAAGCCATGCTCACCAGCATACCTGAGAAGACCTCTTTATAGGTCTATCTAGTTTTCACGCTTAGGCACTTTTAATCTCTCACCCGCCACCCCAACCCTTCTAGAGGGCATTCCATCTACGTTTTTCCTAGCTCCTACTAGCCTCGGGAACATCTCTCTTTGCCCTTCTCCTTTTGCCTTCACCTTTGATTCCCCTTCTTGCACTATCTCTATCATTCTCATTTGGGCTTTCCCCTTGCTCTGCCAGGAGCAAGCCCCGTTAGACGTCTCTATGTGCTTCTGTCCCAGTTTGTCGTGCCGTGGACGGATGCTGGGAGGTGCCTTCCTTGGCACCTCCCAGCAACTAAGTTGGTCATAGGGCTTTGCAGAGTCCATCATCTTCACAGTGTCACGTGTCACTAAGCGTGGTTTTGTAGGAACTACTGTTACCGCCTAACATACACACGAGATCCACTATGTCCAACCAAGTGGTGGTATAATTAATAATCCAGCCCAAACGGTGGCCGAGTGGAGGTATTTTATAATTATTTTATTATTGACCAAGGTGGAATAGTGAAACTCATTTCAACCGTTGTAAAATAAATGGCATGATATAAAAGAAGCACATATCTGAAAAGTCAGTTAGAACACCAGGGTCTATGGTGTAAACCCAATTATACCGAAAAAGGTGGCAAGTGATTGCATCCAACCATTAGTAATTTTAATAAGAAAAATCAGTAGATTCAAAAATTATACTTGGACTGAAGAAGTGCCAATATCTCCCAATCCAGAAGCGAAGAAGCAGCTAAAGAAGTGAAAGCAAATTATAGACCAGCGAGTTTGACTTCTTTGGTAAGATTATGGAATCTAGTGTTCACAATACTGTATTGTAATTGGGTTTTAGGAGCATCGGCGATTAAGGCCATAATTGCTCAGTGTATACTGTCTGTAAATTGGGTGTGTTCTGAGGTCGATTGTCTGTTTTACCGGACGAAAAACCCGAGTTTCCGGTGGGGGGGGGGGGTGGAACCATTCTCCTCTCGCCTGAGACCGACTAATTCAGCCACGTTGTGAAAGACCCATAAAAATTTCTCCCGTCATCGATGGCACTCGAACTCGGGTCTTTTCCACCCGGTATGGAGACGATGGCGATCCTACCAACTGTCCTACCCACGAGGCCTTCACAATACAGGACCATCTCAACAAGATAATACCCTAAATGAGTCTGAGCATGGTTTTGTGTATGGGAGAACTTGGCTAACAAACCTGGTAAATTACCATGACAAGATTATAATGCTGTTTGTTTGTTTCGGGATTTATTGGGCGCATCGGCAACTATGGCCATAGTGCGCCATACATATGGTCACTATGCATGCTATTTCTTCTCAAATAGAGAAAATGGAAAAAAGGAACCAGAACGTAATTTTTTTTAATTAACTAAAGGAGGTGATATACTTTAATCATCTTGAGAAAGTTATAAATCCTTGAGACATTTGTTTCATTATTTAAAGGTGAAGTAAGTGTAGGAGGATCTTCTGTTGTGGCTGGAGTGCAAAGATGCTGGCGTTCTCTTGTATATTTTGTGCATTCAACCAGAATGCGTTTCACTGAGAGCACTGTATTACAGTGATGACATTGAGGGGGTATCTCACCTCTTAAAAGATAACCATGAGTGACATTTGTGTGACCTATTCGCAGAAGAGCCAATATTACCTCCTGATGTCAGATTGAACTGAAGCTGGAAGGCCATCGCTCAAGGTTTGGCTTGATACTTCGAAGCTTATTGTTCGGTTGATTTTCCCATGATAACTGCCATTGGAACATGCATTTTTCCTGGATTATTGGTCGATAGTCTTGATGAGGCACTTTCCACTTGTTCTCGGATGGTAGGTGAGCTAATTTGGCAGCATTGTCCGTCCGCTAGTTCATTTCCAGGAATTACCATATGTCCTGGGATCCAGCAGAAGTGTATGTTTTTCCCAAGTTCTGATAAGGTATGTAAAGAGCTGACTATTCTTTTCACGACTGGGTGGGTGATGTTCATGATGTTTTTTAGTGCTTGAAGTGCACTTAAAGAATCTGTGAAAATTATGCTGCTGTTAATATCAGAGGTCTCAATATGATTCAGTGCAACCTGAATTGCTATTAGTTCGGCGGAAAATATACTGAACTCATGTGACAACTGATAAGCTAATGTGATGTTCGGAAAAACTGCGGCGATTCCAACGTGGACATCATTATTTGATCCATCAGTATGTACTATGGAAAAGCTGGGAAACTGGTCCACTACTGTATGGTTATAATGCAGTTGGATGCAATGAACAACTGTGATATTAATCTATCTGGGTTATAGTAAAATTTTTGATATGGTTCCTCATGAGAGTTATTATATAAATTAGAGCAGGTGAGGATAACAGAAAGATTCATCAATGGATTAGGAGTTGGTTCATGGAGAGGAGATACGGGTGGTCATAAATGGATATTCTTTTACACAAACAAACTGGAATAAATTTGAAACAGCAATTCCGATCCTTTTCAAAATTTCGATAATATTTCAGAGCATTCTGCTGCATCTTTATATATCAAAAAGTTAATCTTTTTTTCTGTCTCCCCCCCTCCCCGCTGAAAAAAAGAACTACTACACAATTCTCACTGAAATAAGTCGTGAACATCATATAATGAAGCCTGGTAAACACTTCTTGAGTACAGTATAGGAGGTTTTAGGAACACGCCTGAAAGGTAACACAATGTGTACATTCCTTAACTTGTTCGCTTTAGGGTTACTGTATATTTAGAATATCTTTATTAGAAAAAAAATATCATTACAGACGGATTTAGCTGCTTTAGATACAAATACAAAACATACTGATTTTGTGCATTTCACCACAGATGTCCTCCGTGGCAATATTCACTCTGTTTTAACAACACAAGATGAAGTTTTGACAAACACTTCTTGAGTACAGTATAGGTTTTAGGAACATGCCTGAAATGTAACGCGATGCGTACATTATTTAACCTGTTCTCATTACTGTTACTATATCAAGTATATGGCCTTAGATACAAACACAGAACATACGGCTTTCTTACATTTCACCCTAGATGTCCTCCATGACAATATGTACTCTAATTTTTTAATGACCTTTTGGAAGAAATTGCTATCTGTACAACTGGCATCAGTAAAAAAATGCAACTTGATCCCATCTAAGTGGGTGAAGTTTGCGGAGAACTGTTTGACAGTTTTGCAAGCATAGTTTGAAAATTATGCCAAGTGCTTGGAGAAGACAGGAGTGCACCGGAACGCAGTTCTGGTTCTCCCCAGTCTGTCATATACATAACTGATTATTAAAAATAATACAGTTTATTAACTATGGTGTCCGTTCCGTAAAATTTCTTTTTTGAACTCTGACTAACCTATGCACCGTCGTGGTAGCATAGTTGGTAGGATCGCCGTCCTCCCCCACACAGGGTGGAAAAGACAACCGTTCGAGTCCCGTCAATGACGATAATTTTTATGGGCCCTTTCACAATGTGGCTAAGTTAATCGGTCTCAGGCGAGGGTAGCATTAGTTTTTCGTCCAGCAAAAAGAGAAAATCTATCTCAGAACACACGCAATTTATATATAATATACACGGAGCAATATGGCCTTCGACGCTGATGCTCCTAAAACTCTACAACAACAATGCATGCTTATTAAAATTTTAAACATATATATTTTTATAAGTTCTTCCCGTGTCTCTTTATCCTTCGCCTCTTACGTTAAAAATAGTAAGAAAACCTAATAATTTGGGTTGCAAAAGAGTGGTGGGTGTATGCAGAAATGCCACTAGGATTAAAACAAGTGCACTGTTGAAACGGCTTAATCTGAGGAGGTCGACAAGTGATGTCCCATTAACAGGGTGAAGCATGTGCTTTGCATGCTTAAAACATTATGCGAGCCATCTACGGTGGGGCTAGCGTGGGCTGAAGTCGTCCAACTTGTCTCACCTGACATGCTCATAACAAGTGCCATGGTAACGGTTTGCCACCCAGCAGTGTACCCTTGTGGACGGGTAACCCGTGAACGACCTGCCGCTAGAACTGCAATGGATTCAACAGATTAACATAGTACTGATTCGTCGGAAAGGAATTTTTGCAAGCGGAATGAGAAATATGTGGGTTACAGCTAGGGTTTTCTTTAGTGCATCTGGTTTCGAAATGCAGAAACCTCACAGAGGCAGCGAACTCTAAAGCAGAATTAATCAAAGAAAAAAAAAAAAAATCAGAAGTGTTCATTGTTTCACCACACCAAAGGGGCTTCCAGGTAACAGTTCACTTCTTCCGGGCAGTACAGTACATTTTCATTACAGTATTGGTACAGTATTTAGGCCCTATGGCATTATCGCCGCTCCGATGGAAGAATTCAGACGGTTAACAACGATTAAGCTGATTATGGCGCAGACAAAAACCACGCCAATATTTTGTGTAAGCAGGGAAAACTAAATAAAATGCTAAAAATAAATATAACGTATGTGAAAAAGGAAAAAATAAATCGAAAAATACAAATTGCATTGGGCAATTTTACATAACACATACACGGCAAACAAAACAAAACAAAACAAAACAAAAACAAAAAAAAAACGGGCGTTCTTTGAGATCTTTGAAGAACGCCCAATATCTCAATGGTCATCGTCGTCATCATCAAGGATTATGAAAATTACAACACCCGAAAACAGATAAGCTTAGTAGCCTTTTTTTTTTTTTTAATTTAGATTTCCTTCCTCTTTTATTCCTTGACTTTATTAAGTTTAGATTAAATTTGGATCGTTAACCAAATACAGTTATCTCAATCCTTTCTTCCAGAGTGTAAGTGGGCTGATCAACCATTGCTTGCACCACTATGAGTCTACGAGCTGAAACAAAGGGGTGAGAATGTAAGAGGAGGATATGAAAGGTTTCCTAGCATAATTTCTCGGCTTTTTTGTACAAGTTTTTTTTATTAGTTGAAAACCTGTATCATTAAAATAGTAAAAGTATTGAGGTGGTGGTGGTGGTGATGATGATGATAATAATAACAAAGGGGTGAAAATTTAGGGCTTACAATACCGGTATTTCGGTATTTTTAATTTACGAAACCGGGATACCGGTATTCCAAAAACAAAAGTTTTTCTCAATAAATTTTGGATGACAATTAGGTGCAATAAAGTAAGGAAAAAAACAAGTACTGTAATTACTTGAATTGATGTTTTAAATAAACTTTTATTGCAATAATAAATATTCTGAATAAAATCATTAAAATACAGTTATTCTAAAAACAAAAAAAAATACATATTGCAAAGTTTAGTTATGTTTAAGCATCCACAATTTACCTGTCCGAATAAAGTGAGCTCTTAAGAAACAAGCAATCAATAGTATGATCGTTTAAAATGGATCTGATTCTCGTACATATTTCATTAGCGGCAGAAAACGCCCTTTCGGATTCTATTCTGGTACTGAGATAATCGTAGACGATCTCAGTCCATATTTTCTAGGCTTTGAACTTTTTAGCAAAAATAGTTAAAAGTATTTCATTGATTTCCGAGACTCAGAAAGTCTCGGAAATTAATAAATAAAAGATACTGAGTCTGGGAGAGAGCAAAGAGTGCAGTTAAGAATTCTTTGCATATATAAATGCAAAGAACAGAAGGGCAAATCAGATCGGACGCATATGTAATTGAGTAGGGTAGTATTAATACCCCAACTGATGTTGCAGATGAACTCGACAGTTACTTTGCATCGATATTTACAGAAGAAAAACCCTTCACGTCAATGAGAAATTATGGGAGTGAAGTTGAAAAAAATGTAATTAATGATGTTGAAATTTCACATTGTTGATTTAATGAGAAAACTTTCGCGCCCGCAGGCGAGAAATGCTCCTGTGGTTGATGGCATACACCTTATAATTTTAAAGGAGGCGGCAAGTGAGTGCATTGAACCATTAAGGCTAGTTATGAGAGCATCACTAGACTCAGGAGAGATTCCGTTGAATTGGTGTAAACTGGAACACAAAGGCGGTTCAAGGAGTTCTAGGAGTGTAACGGGAAATTACCGACAGGCCAGTCTAACTTCAGTGGTAGGGAAAATATGGAGGCAATGATCAAGGGTGGAATTCAGATTATCATTTAGATGTAAATGGAATTCTGTAGGATACACAGCATAGTTTGGTTTTGTAAAGGGAAAATCATGTTTAATTAATCTGGTTAGCTATTTTGACAGGATCACTCAAGAGCTGGACTTTGGGAATAATTTCGACATTGTTTATTTGGATTACAGCAAAGCATTTGACTCAGTCCCACATGAGTGGTTACTTTATAAGTTGGAGCAGGCTAGAATCATAGGGGAAATCCTTAGATGAATAGCACGATGGTTTGAGGGCACCAGGCAGAGGGTTGTGATAAATGGTTATCCCTCGGATTGGGTTAATGTAAGAAGTGGGGTTCCCTAAGAATCAGTATTGAGACCACTATTGTTTTTGATTATCTTAAATGACATCTATGAAGGGATCGAGGGCGTGAGGTCTTGCGACTTGCAGATGATGTAAAGATCAGTACACTAGTTAATGATCGCTGCCAAGCAGAGCTTCTTCAGAGTGACCTGGATAGACTTCCGGGTTGGCAGCTATGCTTTAATTCAGCAAAATGCAAGGTCTTACACCTGGGGAACAGCAACCCCAAAATAACTTATACACTTGGTGGAGTTGAACTAAAGTCAGTAGTGAGGAATGAGACTTGAGAATTACGATACGGTCAGACATGAAGTTGTCTGAGAGTTGTGGACAGGTTGCAATGTTTCATGGTGTCCTATCGATGATTTATCAAACATCTGCTAGTAGAGATAACAACGTCATAATCACATAAAGGTGATTTTATAGCCTTTATGTGATTAAATTATAAACAATTATTATTTTTTTTTATTAGTACCGAAAAACCGGTATTTTCTGTATCAATACCGGTATTTCAATACCGAGAAAAAAATGACTGGGATCCCGGTATTGTAAGCCCTAGGTGCAATCAGCCCAGTGGTTATGGCGTCGGACCACCAAATCATGGACCTGGGTTCGAATCCCACCGAAATAAATAAAAAAATGGCAAAGGAGAAAAAAGCGAAAGTCGCTTCATTGTACCTACCATACTCAAGGTCGAAGAGATGGCCGAGGCACAGTAGCGTCATTTGGTGTCGCTCCCATAACTATCACCCACCACTGGATGTCAAAGCTAAACAGGTCCACCTCCATAGCTGGATGACGAGAAGTAGAAATATTGAACACACTGCATCGAGTGTGGCACAGGATAAAGTCACGCGGACGACAGTGGAGCGAGTGAGGCAGTTTCCCGTATGGCCACCACAGCTGAAGGGCACGAACACCCAGCCCAATCGACTGGAAGTGCTTCCTGCACAACTGCACCAGTGACCACACTGGAGGGAGGAAGAAGCAAATGCATGAAGTGAGCATATAAATGAACACGCTCATCATGCGAGCAAACTACAAAGTAACGAAGCTAGAGAGAGAGAGAGACATGACAATGTACAGAATGAAACTACACACCAAGTGGTTGGAACAGTTACCTACTATTCAGGTCACCGAACACAAAACAGCAGACCAGAGACGGACTACCATCAAGGAGAACTTGATAGCTCATGCAATCTTGTAAAAAAATCAAGCAGGATGTAAGTGGTCAACTACAAAGAACAACAAATACGGACACAAGGGAACCAGAACTGGAGGAGGAACAGCAAATATAAGCATCACAACCCACGGTAGCTGAATTGAAAATAAGCGAGAATCACAATATCTAGAATAGAAGAAGAGGAGTGAAGAAAGCCCAAGCACTATTCGGGGAATGGACCCCACAAAAACCCACACCATACCGAAGCAGAAACCCAACAGAATCCTGTGGCAAGCCACAGACCACTTCAATAGGCAAATAATACGGGATTAAACACAAGAACGAAGTAACACTAGGCACCACGCACACAGCCATTTACTCTGCTGCTGTAGCAGCCACCAGGATGAACAGAGGGGGAAACAAAAGAACAACATAACGCAAAACGCAAAGACAAGGAACCACCAGCCTGGAAAAGAAGGCTACAGCCGATGATAGAATAGATATGAGTGAAGATGGGCCAAGTGACCCAGGACCAATAGGGTAACAGAATTAAGAAGCTGATCAGAAAAGGGAAGTCTATCCTCAAGAAAGACATCATTCATAGCAAATACGAGACCTATAATCAGAGGATCGAAGAATACTTTGATCCCCCCCCACAAGCAGAAATTCTAGGCACTCAGCAAGAGACTTTCCGTTACAGGAAGAGTACTCAGACGAAAACAAACAGGAGATATTTTATGAAAAGCAGAACCTGCTACAGGAAAATCCGACAAGAGGAGAAGAAAGGCAACGTACCCCCCCCCCCTAACTAAAAGATAATCGAGGAGTTTTGGGGGAACGTGTGGAGCAGTGAAGTTAGCCATGACGGACGTGCCCCCTGGAGAGATCAAGAAAGGAAGAAAACCATGAACGTACAAGATGACAGAATGGGAGATTCGGGAGGAAGATGTAGAACAGTCGATCAGGAAGTTCAACAAGTGCTGAGCCCCAAGGATCAATAATCCAAAACTAGTAGTACAAGATGTTTAGCTGAACACACAGTCACACAGTGGAGCAGTCCACCCAGATAATAATGCACCCTGACACAGTCCCAAGGTCTCTGACTCAAGGAATCACCTACCTGAAGGCTAAGGACAAAGACACCAAAAATCCGGCAACGTACAGACCAATCACCTGTCTTCCAACAATGGACATTGAGCAGAGGATGCAAGGAGCAATTGATCATTCACGCTGCAGTTATGGAGCAAGCCTACAAGAAGTACTGCAACCTGTACACGGCCTACATCGACTACCGCAAGGCCTTTGACTCCGTACATGGCTGATAGACACAATGCAGATCTACAAAGTCAACCCAACACTAACACACTTCCTAGATGCAACCATGGCAAAATGGAGGACCACCATCAAAGTCGAGAACATCACGACCACACCGATACCTATCAGAAGAGGAATCTTCCAGCGATATGCCATGAGCCCACTATGGTGCTGTCTAGCACTCAACCCACTGTCCACCATGCTCAAAAACAGCAAAGTACGGATATACCCTAAAAGAAGGAAGGAGGAACCTGTACACCCTCTCTCACCTAATGTACATGGATGATATCAAACACTATGCCCCAACCGAGAATCAACTCCAACAGCTACTTGGGATCACTAAAGAGTTCAGCACTAACATTAGGATGCAATTTGGCTTAGAAAAATGCAAGACTCATGGATTGCATCAACGCCATCGAGTCGGACCACGAACTGAAGACCAGGAGAGAGAGAGAGAGAGAGAGAGAGAGAGAAATAACTGGGGATAATTCGGACCCACAGTTAGAGCAAAAGAGATTAAGGGTCGCCTGACTGAGAAGCCTGCTAAAAAATCATATCAAAGCTGAATGGCAGAAACATGGTCACAACTATAAACATTTATGCAGTCCCAGCACTAACGTACTCCTTCGGGATCATAGATTGGACCAACACCGAGCTGGATGAAATTATGAAATCGACCAGAATGATGATCGTTATTATTTTTTATTTTTTATTTTTTTTTGAGGAGCATTAGCAACCAAGGCCATATTTCTCCGGGAATATGCGGTGGTTATTCCCTACCTTTCCGCATCCTCCGTATTTGGTGGTGATGGGCTCGAACCCCGGTCTAATCAAGAAGCGTGTACTAGGGTCGGCCATCGATATTCCGGAAAGAAGTAGGGAGGGGACTGACTGACCCCACTGAACAAGAGAAGGCGATTAAGAACCCGCGCGATTTCTTCCAGGAAAACACAGCACCAATTTACCAAACCACAAGAAAGATAGACAAACGGCACGCAAAGCTTATTCTCAACCTCAACAAGGAGACCACACAGACATAAGAAACAAAGACAAAGAAAACACTCCATAACAGGCACTACAATGACTTCAATTAAGACTACATAAGATAAGATGACTTCCAAAGCTTGACTCACGAAAGGAAGGCTCTTTCCCGAGAGCGAAGGATTTATGCTCGCCATCCAAGGCCAGGTAATCAACACCAGGTACTACAGGAAATATATCGCCAATGACTCCGGAGTAACATGACCAATGTCGACAATGCTATCTGGCCCCTGAAACAATCCAGCACATCACCACAGGATGCTGGGTAATCAACCAGACGGAGTACACTCACAGATACGATCAGGTGGGGCCAGGATAATACATCAGAAGCTAGCGCAAAAATACCAGCTGACCAAAGAAAGTTTATTGTATTACAAGTATGAGACACAGGCAGTACTAGAGACCTCTACTCACAAACTATACTGAGTCCGTGCCATCATATAACGTACAAGCCACAAAAGACCAGACATAACCCTCATTAACAAGAAGGAAATGGCTACCTACCTGATCGACATGGCGGTGCAGAATATCAGCAACCACCACGCCTCCAAAAGAACCTAGCAGCAACAACAGGCCTCCCAGAAAACACTTACACGGAAAGGCTGAAAACTGCGATCCTGAAGACCTGTAGGACAATAAAAGAATTTCTTGACCGATAGTAATAATAATAATAATAACTGGACCCAACCACCCCATGCACTTGGTACAGTACCCGTCACGTGGTGGGGGAAAAAAATCCCATAAAAGGAAAGTTTTTTTTAAAATAATAATAATAATAATTTAGCGAGCTAGCGAGGAAATACCAGTTGATCAAAGAAAGTATACCGTATTACAAGTACAAACCCCAAACCGTACTAGAGATCCAACCCACAAACTATACTGGGACCAAGCCATAATAACGGACAAGCAATCCCGCACAATAGACCGGACAAGACTCTCGTCTACAGGAAGGAAAAGACTACTCATCTGATCAGAATAGCGGTGTCTAACACTGGCAACCTCCAAGAAAACCACGTGGAAAAGACCAAAAAGTACACAGACCTAAGGCAGTAAGTGAGAAAAGGTCTTATCCGTCATGTGGTTTTTGTGACCAGGATTAATTTAACTGTCTCATCGTTCACAGCAGAACAAACTTTGCCTTCACAACGAGTTTTCCTGGTGCTGCACTACTTTCAAAGAGCATCGCCAAAAGGTTAAGTGGTATTTATTTAAAAGAGACAACATGCAACATGATCATGGATTAGTAGGTCCCAAAGCAGGCTGTCATACCAGTGTCTCATCTATTTAACAGATGATAGATTAACATTTTGGAGATTCCATTTGTGTGAATGTAGTGCAGTACGTTATCCAAACTCATTATGAAGGCAAAGCTTATTTTCTGTGGCGACAATACCATTTCATTAATCAGCAGTTAACATCCTGCTGGTCACAAAAATACATGAAAGGACAAGACAGTTCTAATTGCACATAATTTCAATACGGCCAAAAGCATTAACTTTTTTTTTTTTTTTTTTATAAATCCAGTAATTCTAATTTCATATACTTAACTTGAAAAAAAAAAAAAAAAAAGTGTTTTGTATCTTACAGTTTATACATTCTAAATACTTGACTGCATAAAATATTAACTAGATGAAACATGAAATAAAGAACGTACCGAAACACACTACCAAATATTTTCCTCTTTGATACGGATGCTAGTTCATCCATATGTATATTTTTACAATGCCAATTACTTGTATATGACTTCGTGTACATAAGCACTTGACAGTAAGCATAACTCTTGTGCTGCAATATCCCCCCCCCCTTTCCTGCTAGACGACTGAAATATTCTTGACATGTCAGTGAGGAGAATAACTCAGATGGACGGGCTACAGAAACTCATGATGATAAGCAATGGACTACTGTTTTTTTCTCAAATTCAAAATTTTCAAATGAAGCATTCAAGTAATAATCGCTAAATACGATGTACATTTACTGTGTAATGAATGTTTTTTTAGAATTTTCAGCTTCTCGGTAAACATCGACATTAAAACTTTCCAATTATATTTCCCCACATGCCGCCTAAAAGAAAACTATATAGTCCAGAGGATTGTGACCTTTCAGAACGAACACACAGGTCCTCATCTACTATGGAAATGGTTGTATTGTCTTTGACAATGCAACCACATTTCCGCATAGTTTGTGGCCTGGATACACAGAGATTTGAAACATTGGACTTCTGTGAGGTCCCATATCCCAAGACTTCAGATTGTCAGAAAAGTTCAGATTGTCAGAAAATATTTAACCACTTGTTTAAATGGATATCAAATATTTATAGATAATTTTTCGATGAACTCATGAATTAATGGGAACACATGATTAACACAAATAAATTTAACATATAAATAGCATAAATATAGAGTAGATCCTTTTTAAATAAAGCTGGTTTCAAATGGAAGCGTTCTCGATGAGAGGACTTTGCGTATCCCCTGGGGTTACACCAGTTGAATACCACTGATGTAGGCGACACATGGTTAGCAAAGTTAGGGGACTCGCAGTGTACCAAGATTACTTCAATTCTGAAACAAAGGGAAACAAAGAGACCTACCCTTATGTAAAATGGTACTGGTCTAATCTATCATTCTCAGTATCCTGCAGACTTATTTCTAATCCTTGAGGGAAATTTGTGGTATGTGTAGAGAAGTATCTGCTTAGTGTTTAGAGCTGAACTGGAAATATCAGAAATTTAAGTTAGTTACTTCAAAGGAAATATAAGAATCAACTTGATATTCTGTGAGAAGGTAAGCTTAATGCCTGTTTAAGACCTATTACATTAGCTTTGGATATCAACATTGGTAGAATGATATAAGCAGCTAGTAAACGACTTATTACACACGCTTGATTTTGAGATGCTGACCAAAGGGAAAGGGCAAGAATACCAGATGCTGACGTTTGCACACCCAAATTTGCCTTTTATTTTGATATACTGACCGCTCCATCAGAAAATTTTTAACTATAGAATTTCTTAAGGCACAGAATAGAAGAGCATGAATGATTATGCACTATTAAATAATAAATGATATTTAGCTAGGTAGTGCTTTTCAACCATTTTTCGGCTGCTGAACAGTTTATTAGAAAACAAAATAGTAATACATATTTGTGTAAATTAAATTGTAAAAATATCAACAGTAAAGCAGTTGCGGACCCCAAATGCGGTAAAATATGAAAATCCATGAGCTAGAATGTGATTTTTCAGATGATATAAACCTTTTAGTTCTAAAAAAATACGTCTTTAAAATATATTATTAAGCGTAATACAATATCATCTTAAAAACAGATTCTCTAATTACATCGTTTTATAATTTATGAAATATATTAAAATAATTGTCTGCAATTATTTTAATGTAACGGTTGTTAAGGGTATAACGCCGATAAAACTAGCATAAAGGTGCCTCAGAGGAGCGCAGCATTCTTGGATCGGCAAAATTAAAAATAATTGGTATACACAAAGAATTTTTATGCTTGTAAGATGCTTAAATTCTTATACTGTAGTTTTATAATAACGCAAAGTAGCCACACTTTGATAACATTGCGTTTTTAGAAAACTTATAACGTGTGACACATAAAATTATTAGTTGTGTGCGGGTGCATAAGTTATATTAAACTCGCTTCCTGACCATCAAATCATATTACAAAAAAAAAAAAAAAAAACGTTATCTGCTATTGTTTGCCAAAGTCACATAAAAGTTGCCATCTATTATTTGTCAATATTGGTATCATTGTCAGGGTTACCGCGTGCGAGTGCGCACCGCACAAAAGAGCATAATCAAGAGGGCTGCTACCTGGAGTTTAAAAGTTTACAAATTTTAAAAATTAAAATAAATAAAAATCAGAAATTAAAAACGCGAATGATCATTCTCGTTTCTGTTTGTACTTTACTATAAACGTTACTAAAAAGTAACGAGCCCTTACATTATCACCTACAATTTGTCTTCAGCCATAAATTATAAGAAACAGAATGATACACATTCTGATAAGATATTTTTTTTTTATTGTGAAGTGTTAGAAAAAATTTTTTTAATGAAAAATGTATTTCGTTTTGCGTTCATTGATCATTACGAAATATATTAAAATAACTTTTTTATATGTGTGGAAGCACCGATAAGACTGTACAACGGTGCCTCATAGGTACGTGGCGTTCCTGTTCAGTATTATGTATATATAACTGAGCACGCGCTTCCAGAATATTCATTTACTATAATATTATTGCTATTTGTGTTTTCAGTTCAAAATTATTGCTATTTGTGTTTTCACTCCATTTATCAAGTTCAAAAAATTTAAATAACACTTAATCATTAATAATAAAAATGCGCGGGTTGTTCAAAGTTCACTTTAATTAAAAAAAAAGAACGAAAAAAAAAAAAAAACATACATGCCAGAATTACCAAGCGTATTACTCTTTTCCAGATGCTGTCGCTGTACACAGTGGCTTACAAACTTTTGGTACACTTGAGTTAAAAGACTACAATGTATATTAGGGGTACACCTAATGAGTAACTGTCAAATGAACCTAGGAGTTTTACCTAATCTCCTAGAACCCTGTAAGAAAGTCGCGGCACACAAAGTGCCACGGCATACAGTACGGGAACCACTGCCTAGCCACGGTTAGGCAGAGAATACGAGAAACAATCCTCCGTGATAATATAGTGGTTTCGTCAATTGTCATTGGTCTGGGTTCATTTCCCGTCGACGGCTGGAGGAATTTCTAACATCCTCTTCAACTGAGGCTGTAATTGGCCGATCTCAGGCGGAGGGAGTAGGATTTCCCTGCGAGTTATTCTAGGCTTTTCAGCCCACACAACATGCAAATCGTCCTGTGAACACATTCCACTGACATAATACACTTCTCCAGATGTAAGTTACGCTTGGGAGCCACTAACATAATCAATACTACCATATAATAGCCGTTAACATAATTAATACATACAAAGAATAGGCTGACTGCGTAGCCATTTCTGAACATTGCGCTTGAGTATCTGTCTCTTGAATTTCTTCACTCCCACAGCAAAAATTCAAGACAGATATCGAACTGGGCCAGATATCACTCAAACAAGTGAACTAGGAACTAAATCTGAACTGTAAGAAACATGATTTCCCCGCTCCAGGTTTCCAAGAATGATTCCCGTTGACAATTGCTGGTTGTCTTGGTTGCCAAACCTTTTTTTAATGATGTGCAGTATGCACATCATTAAGAAGCAAGTCGCTGCGATATTGTGTGTTGCATGAGGTGGGAAAATCGACACGAATCAATCCTTCTGAAACATAAAGGCACTTGCCATGATCTTTCCAGCTTGAAGGCGCTTTCAAATTTTTTGGTTTGTGGGGTCATCTGTGGTGCCATTCTATGCTAAACCTATTTGATTCTGGAGTGACGCAACAGTCAATGTCTCGTCACTATCACATCATAACACTTACACGTCCAACACACTACATACAATTGGCCGGTTTTGGCATAAGCTTCAACACAAGAAGTACAATAGCGGCTTATGGGGGGAAACCCTGGGTTCCGCCACAACAACACATGAATATCCCTGAATAACTCCTGTCTCGTCACTATTTGTTTTAGTAAATGCATTTTCCTCCAGTTCAAACCGGTTGAGATGTTCTGTACACGTTGTGCTTTCTGATAGAAAACGTCATCATCGTTGGAACTTCTGCATCTTCAATACTTTGCACACTTTCGATGCAGTATTACGCACTATGATTCGTCTGTTTTCCAAAAACAGCTCCTCGACAAGACGAATATTCACATCTGTACGATGTGAACATTCGTTGAAATGGCGCCTTAATCCGATCTGTCGGCTGGCTCGACCAAAATAATACAGTATATCGGTTTCACGGAATAAATTATTTTAAGAAAGATTTTTACTTGAAATAAAAGCGAAAGGATAAACAGTTTATTTGTAATACTAATATAACATAATACTACTGTTTGAACGGCATGTTGCTCAGGTTATTTCGATAGAATTACTTGAAAGCATTCATCTACGTAGAGTGTAGAATCTATTATTAGAGTCTAAAAATCATACTTTCGTGGATAATTTTCTCCTCCGCTTCTCCGCTTAATCCTGCAGTTGCACCATCACAAAAACACATCAAAGAACCAAACTGATAAATTGTTAGTCCGTCCTTTGGTGAAGTTCTTCACCAACAGAGGTGAGGTGCGTTTATTTTAATTTAATTAAATTTATCTGAAATACTAATTAATTTTATCTAAAATACATGCATAACATTGTAAATGAAAATTTTATTAAAAATATACAACCATACAAGTTTACTGTTATTTTATGTAATATTATGACATTAGTTTAACATAATTAAAGAGTGATGCCTATATATTTTTAAATATCGAATATTTTGATTCGTTTTGGGATAGCTGTTTTTGTATCTTGCTCTTTTTTTATATATACAGTATTTGGCAGCTTTGAATTTTGATATAGATTTATGCTTGGAATTCAATAAATTCGTTAAGGTGACTGTTGTAAAGGCATCCGCGGAAAGACTAAACGATTAATCATTCTAGTTAGACTAAATGACTATTTAAACAATGACAATAAAACAAACCGTTTCACAATCATTATCTTCATAACTGTTTGAAGTGCCGATTTTTAATTTTTTTTGAACAGCATATTATTTTACATATTACATTATTTAAAAATTCCACGTTTATGCAGTCGGTATGCTCTAGAAGGTTTATTCAGTTTGTATGTACCCTATTTATTAAAAGTTTATTGGTATATAAATTGACTGATAATCTCTTTTCTGAACAACGGTTTTTTTTTGTTTTTTTTTTAAAGCTTGTTCCTCTTCGACACGGCACGGCACGCCACGCAATTATAAAAAAAAGCGTGGATATCCTCTTTACGATTTATAAATGCCCCGTAACATCTTAAGAAATATTACCCTGCGTTTTGCTATCTTATCTGGCATTAGGCCTCTACTGGAAGCCTAGAGCCAGAGGAAGCCTCTAGCTGTAATTACCGCAAGAAAAACACGGAAGGACATTTGCTATGAGGAGCATGTATCCCCAGTCCTAGAGTAGGTCATTGATCTGAAAGAGAAAGTACGATAGGGAAAAAACTGGCAACTTTTTGTCGATTTTTTTCGATCGAAATCCTGAGTATAAAAAGAGAATCCAACGATTTTCTTGTTTCGGTACATCACGGATTCGAGGATAACTCATGAAACCTTTCACAAAATCGCAAACAGTGTTCCTTATTTGAGAACAGTCTTCATTAAAAATTTTGATAAGCAATAACTCATCTCCTGATCGTTCCTTCCAGCTGAGATACATTTTTTCGTCATCATTTGGGCGATGTCCGAAATGTAATTGTGGATTTACGATTTACTCACCACGCTTTCTTCTCTAGGAAATAATGCCCCTTTGCATTTTCTGCTTTACATTTTTTTTTTCTATTAACACAGGACTGCAGAGAGTTCGATTTTTGATTTCTTTTTTTCTTTTTAAACGGTACTTGTAACTTTCGTGCTTACTTTCTGAGGTTTCAATAACCCCTATTTTAAAAATTAAAATTTGGCTGTATTAAAAGCATTACATATTATATGTGATTCACCCTAAGAAACAATCGGAAATATCTAATATGCAGTGTTTAATCTTTACAGTTCCTCAAATCGGGGGTATGTGGAAAGTAGTGGTATCCTAACAGTTCTTAAATAATGCTCAAAATTTATTATAAATATCTAAAACAGAAAATTTACAACACAAAAACAATCTGCTAAGCTTGGGGTTCAATTAAAAGTATTGGGAACTTAAGGCCTAAAGCCTTAAAAAGTGCAAAACATTTTTAAAGCTAAAATTTCATTCATGACCATATCCAAAAGAGGGCATCACTGCCATGTATCATTGCTATCAATTTTAAAAATTTTAGGCTTGATTATGAAACCTGAAAAATTTTCGGTTGCTAGATTTGAAAAAAAAAAAAAAAAAAAATCCTTTTAGCTCCAAATAGCCTTCTTTTTTTTTTTCTTTTTTTTTTTAAGCAGCAAAATACCCAAACATTCAAATTCAGCTTTTATTGTCATTTCCAAGATCAATGATTAACCAAATTAAATGAACGTTTTTATACTATGTGCGAAAATTTCTGCTAAACTGCCATAAGTTATGCTAGTGAGGCGCGCTACCACTATCCACAGTTAGTTGATCCCAACATGTGCAGTTCATACTATTAATTTGTCCACGATTTTACTACTCAGGATTCAAAAACAAATGACCCCTGTAACAGTGCAGTGATTCGTTTACTGCTTCAGTCTAACTCGAAGAAATGCGAATGACTTTAAACAAAAAAAAAAGGGGGGGGGGGCTGAATTGAAATACAAAACCTTCCGTCCACTGTTGAGTATGCATGGCCGTGTGAGGAGAGGATGCGTGTCATGGAGCAAGATCATACATTTTCATAGCACTCCATTCTTTTTTAACTGTTAGCATTCTACAATTCAACCACTGTGATCTCCTCTTTTAGAAAAAAAGAGTCCACACACGTGTTTGTCCGTTTCTATCACTGCCATATTACGGGTACTCATGTCACATACACACGAGATCCACTCCTTCTGTTCGGTACTGCACATACTGTTACTCCCCAACGATTAGGAAATCCACTTTAAATTTGCACATCCGTTTCGTGATATCTCCTTTTGTACCTTACTTTCTGGACATCTCTCGCACAGATCGACTATGCGAGACTATGACCTTGAAAGTTAAATTTCTTTACGATACTTGGATGATTATTATTACTAATTGCTGTTATTTGATATATCTTAATAATACAGACACATATATAGTAACGTATAGTAAGCGCAAAATAAAAATAAGGTTACATGGTCGAGATTAAAGTTTTTGTAAAGCCAACTTATGAATGGCAGCTGTGATCCACAAATTGAATGGGTGGCCCAACAATTACGGCCAAGAGTTTGCTACCAGACGCTTATAACAAAAAGATCATTAATTACAAAGTCTAAGATATCCATTATTAAATTGATCGGGTTAATACGAATTACACATCGTTTAAGTCAGGGTTGCATTTAAATATTAGCAATAATTAAGGAACTCTGACTGCTTTATTGGCTTATGAATGCAACATGTGGTTATTAACCCACAAATGTCAATGTCCTTATGGCGAGGTCATTATAGCCAATTTTATTACCCTAACTGTTGTTAGAATTTGCAATAAATATGAAGACGCTCGGAGTTCTTTCAACTTTTATGGATGCATAGCTTGTTTTGAGTATGCTGTACATGGACAACAGGAACACACACAGATTAATGCCTTAAAAATAACAAAATTAAATAAGAATCCTTTGCCCGCCAATGTCAGTGTGAAATTCTGACACGTAAGTGTTAGCACGCGGTTAAAAAACGCCTTCATCTTAAAATGCTAAAGAGCGGCAGTTTTGCATATTTCGCTTTTCTCTCTTTTATCCCCCCCCCACTTTCTGGTCGGTGCAACGCTTTTCCCTGTGATATTAAAATATTATAATCATAAGAGTACTTTATTTACATATTTTTTTGAAAATTTTCATAACCTAAGTGACGATTTTCATTTATCGCCCTACTGAAGGTTTAAGTACAGTACTATGATCTACCAATTTACGAACGCCATGCACTCCTGAGAAGTAGTTATAAATAGGGAACGATTTCTCCACACATAATGAAATATTGCTGTTGAATTTTAGGAGCATCGGCTACTTAGACCACATCATGTAGAAGTATGCGTTCACAGGCCGATTTGCGGTATGTGGGCTGAAATAACTTATGGGGGTAACCCCCTCCCGAGACCAGAGATCGGCTATCTACGGTCCACATTGAAGAGACCTTTAGAAATTTCTCCAGTCACAAACAGAAATTGAACCCAGGCCTCTTCAAATGAGTGGCGAAACCTCTATACGGAGTACAGTATAATGAAAGCATGCATGCCAAAAATAAATACTGTATTCACGTGTTTCGCGTTATGTTATGTTACACTACACATCCATTATTTATTTATTTATACCTAGTGTTGAATTTAATTTTAATAACAAATTGCATTGTTGGTTTTATCCAACTATGGAATGCTCATATTTGATTACGGGGCATGGTTCCTTAAAAAGTAAGTTGCATCAGTTTAGTTTAGTGGAAGATCCTTACTGTGTTTGTGGAAGGTTGGAAACATGGGATCATATCTTATATGAATGCAATTTGTATGATGAATTTAGATTAGACTTATTTAATTTGGTACCTAATTTTATTAGGGGTTCTGAATTAATTTGGCTGTCTAATGAAAGGAATTTTGTAGAATTTCAACAGTTTTGCAGGTTGACATTTAATAAAAGGAGGAGTATACATGTTGTTACTAATACTGACTAAAGACCTTTTTTTTTTTTTTTTTTTCCCCTCCTCTGGATGGATAGGCATTCTGTCTTGGAGGCAGGGAGAAAAAAGGAAAAAAAAAAAAAAAAAAAAAAATTTTTTTTTTTTTTTTTTTTTTTTTTTTTGGCTGGCCTTGTGGAATGACCATGAGGCGGGATTGTTGCACTCACTAGTAAGATGTATTCTCCTAGTTGGTGCATTTTTTTTTTTTTTTTTTTTTGCTGGCTTTTGGGTGTGGGCACCCCAGGAGCAGGACTGCTGGCACCCACCAGTCTTGCACCTTTACTGGTGGGTGCGGGATTTAGGTGCAATATGCACAGCCAGAGCTAATAGATCCAGGCATAGCTCCTCGTGCCAGGGATGGGCACCAGGTGGTAATTGCCCAATGGACTATCACCTGGTGGCAGAGTAGCCTGTTTCACTTATAACACATTACACACACGTGTACACACACTTACACTAACAGGCCATTATGAGAATATGTTATATGATAAATTGGTGGAGATGGATGTATGTCCGGGTGCCACCCTTCGACAGTTAAATACATACATACATACATACATACACTACACATCCAACGACGTAACTGAGTGGATACAGAAGTACAGTAGAACGGATAGATTTAGGCTGGCAGGGATCCGAAGTGGATCCTCTACAGGCATCATCCGAAGTGAATCTCTGCAAACCATTCCTGGGTATCCACAGCTAGTGCCTCAAGCGGTTGTGCATAAATCAGCCCCTGTGCATTTGGGTTGATTGTCGTTCAAATCTATGGCCACTAAATGTAGTTAGGTCGTGATATTATTTGTCAATTGTAAACGCCTCTGACCCAGTGTGGTCCAGTAGGGGGAAATCACTTCCCCTAAACAAACAAGAAACAAATACTATAGGTTTTACGTTAATTCAATTAATGTTAATCATATACTCGTATATCATCATCATTAAATCTCCAGCCGCAATCTAGATCCGAACCTGCTCGTACCCATGTCGTGCGCGGAATATGTATGAATTGTTTTGCCTCCTTTCATACGTAACCTACGCCACTCACGAGCATCTGAAGAAGGCAGTGTTTCACTTACTGAATAGTATCACCAAAAACCTCCGTAGCCGAGTGGTCGGCTACGGAGGTTTTTGGTGATACTATTCAGTGTGCTTGGTGGTACTATTCAGTATTTGGTGATACTATTCACTATCCGTGTGCTACTGCACTCCCGCTCCGGAGCGGGAGTGCAGTAGCACACGCTCTTTGAGTAGACCGGGGGTTCAAACCCATGACTGCTAAATACGGTCGATCTGCCAACCCGCACTGGACCAGAGTGGCAGATTATGGTCCATTTCCCATGAATTGTTGAGAAGGCTTCCATCCTGCAGTGGGTTGATAATGGCTGCAGTTTTATCACCAAAAACAGAGTGCAACACGTACATGTAAAACCGATTAAATAAATCAGTATTTGATTTATTTAATCGGTTTTACATGTACGTGTGCCTCGGAACGGCCATAAGAATATGAAAAAGTATTCAATATGTATATGAGGTAAAGACGAAACTAATACCACATATACATATGCTGTTATACCATATACAAATTAAAGTTAAAATAAATTAACAATAAGATAAAATTTAATAAGATAAAGAGGTTTGCTGATCATCCGTGTGTAATTTCTTTCTTTTATCGAATAGTGAAATTTTTCATCCGAACACGGAATTGGTCCCGTTTTCTACGTCTGGTGGAGCAGAATGAGAAGTAAGAGGTCCGTACTTCTGCGATAAACTTTTATTCTTAAATCTGATTTAATGGGTTAAGATATGTCCCCTGGTTTGAGATCTCTCACTCTCGCCACTGTTTTCTAATTTTGATGTGATATCCCCCAATTGTACTTCTCACTGCTTTAATAACTTGTACAATCCGACAGTTCGCGAACGACAAGCTCTCCTGCATCGTCAATGGATACATTGATATTCAACTGGTACAAGGTTCAAAAATATATTCAGGTATGAGGCATAAGGACTATGCAAGCAATACGGTATGTGCAAAGCAAAGAAAAATGTCGCATTACACGATTACTAATTAACACGATTGGCTTAGGCCCTTACTAAGTCAAAGGCCGCAAACATCATAACCACGTAGGTAGTCATGATGTTTACTTTGCAGCCTTCAAGACATATCACAGCCAAAATTTTTTAAGCAGTAATATCAAGGGCTCTAGGAGCATCCGAGTATTGTATGAACTGTTGTATTATAATCTTATAATCGGAAGTCTATGATTTCTTCTTCTCTACTGAATATTTGACTTTTTCCTGTATTCGCCTTTTCAGCTTTACACTAATCACAAATGTGTATCCCCCCCTCCCATTTCTTCAAATGTTTTATGTGGACCGAGCTTACAATCTGCCATTCGTGTTCCTACACCCAAATGCCAGATTTGCATATACGCTGGCGCATTTTGCTTTGTCGTTTTAGCACTATAGAATTTTTCTAGAATTGTTTTAGCAGCAGCTGCATTTTAATCCTCATCTTGAGAATGCACCGTTAATAACAGGCTTTCGAAATTATAATAGGAAGGAGGCGCCTTAAACCTACCCGGTAGGCGAGAATGGCGTCCCAAAGACAAAAAAAAAAAAAAAAAAACTTACTGAGCTTTGAAATATGATCATTTCTGCAAAAAGAGCGAAAGAACTATTCTTGCTACTCTTATCTTAAGAACACTAATCACTAGGCAGTATATTATGGAAATCAGAGAATATAAAAGTTCAAGCGCTTTCAGTGACTGTGGTTCAAACCGCGTGATTACTAATATGTTAAAATGATGCTGTATTCTCTATCTTGTAAACTCCTCTGAACTTATGTAGCCGTCCCGCAGTATAAAGAGAAAATTTATTTATTTCACTGAATACATAGCTGATACATAGCGTCTTATCAAAGCAGCTTGACTTGGCGCATTATGGCCTTAGCTGCCAATGCGCCATAAAAAATCAAAATCAAAGCAGCTATTACCGGGCGATTTTAAACTCCTCTGACCTTGTAATGATAAGTTCCCCTAATTGAAAATTTCATGGTGCCTGTATAAATTCCATAATTGAAAATTTCGTTGTGCCTGTATAAATTCCCTAATTAAATTTATTATTATTTTATTTTTTAATTTTATTTATTTATTTTTTTGCTTAAAAAAACATTTTTATTTTTTATATATATTTTTTTCATTTATTTATTTATTTTTCCTTTTTTTCTTTTTACTATTTCTTTTTATCTCTTTATATACTTAATTTTTGTTTTTTCCCCTTTATCTCTATTTTCTTTTCGTAAACATTGTTTTTATATATTTTCCCCCCTTTATTTACCTTTTTGTATTTCTTTTTTTCTTTTTTCGTTTTTTCTTGTTTTTATAATTTTTTTTACTCTTTATATACCTAAGTTTTGTTTTTTTCCCCTTTATTTCTATTTTTAACTTTTATTCCTTCTCATCAGAATAGCGATGTGAAAGTGCCTTCACATAATCAAGGTATGACAATTGTCCACATTTGTACTTAAATCGAGTCAATAATTCATGGCGCTTCTTGGATTTCAGATTTTGGAATTTGCATGGCTTATGAATGCTGTTTAATTTCACATAAATTTCTATTTGCATCTTTTTAAAATGCCTATGAAACTGTATATATTGGGATGGTTGTGATTAAAATTGGCATTGAAATGGGAATGAAACGTATGCGTTCGTTGTTTTAGTAAGGTCGGCGAAAGTTTGCTTCTTCTTCGTCTACATAAGTATAGATGAGATAATCGCAGCACTTGGTCACTTTATTGTTGCATGGTTATATTTCAGCTAATTCAAAACTAAAAGAAATCGCCTACCTCGTCAGAAGTAGAAATATTCACCTATTTCTGCTGTTTTTTCTTTGTATCTAACGCGAGACCAAATGTTTGGATTGCTCGCCACCACGCCTGCAAGAGATGAAGCCACTACGCTTACAATACAATTCTATCGAGTATCAACGCAAAGTTCCACAATTTTTAAAAGTAGTTTATATAAACTACACTTTTTTTTTTTTTTATCGCGTAGCAAAGGAAGTATACACGTGAAATGTAATGGCAGTTGAGGTTGCCGTGTACTGTAAAGAACTGGGTAAGAAAATGTGAACCAGTAATCGAATGTCCCATCCATATATACAAATTTAGGCTTTGCACAAAGCATTTAAATTAGTTTTGCACGAAAAAATTACCAAGCTGCAGTTGTCATTTTGATTTGTTTTTATTTCCATTTCCTTGTAGCGCGTTGTAAACACTTGCCAAATCCTTAGAGAGAGGATTCATAATTTTACGACGTTCATTGTATGCATTTCTTTTCTCGTATTTTAAGCCCACAACTTCCAGTTTGTTATTTGTCAACTCACTCAAACATTCATGTAGAATTTTATTAGCATTTAGATCCTCTCTTTTCGTTTCGCCATCGCAGACATCTCCTGCCACTACAAAAGCTGCTCACTGCAAGGTTCACGATTATGGATTTCATTACTGGAAACCAACTGTTTTGCTAATCCACAAACTTTTAAAAAAGCCGAACACCTTTTACTCAGCACAGCTACTTCACTCTCCGCTCGGAAACGAACGTTCAAAATCTTTGAAAAATAATAACGCTGATAATCTGATTTATTTCCGAAATCACGGAGTACCGACCAGATGTACTTCTGTTTTAAACAAATAAAGAAGCATTTGAGAAATAATGCTCTAAAGACCAAAGAACCTAAGCCCTAATTATCACTACCACAGGAGGCATCACTGCAGCCTCTTCGGTATTAGAGGAATTTACTACTAGCATTACCATAAACATTTACAAGGTCGCCGCAACTATTAGGAGAATTCTTTTAGGAGAGTTTACATCTGACCCTAAAGACAGGAGATAACGCTCAACGAATATACAGTGTACAACACATAGTCAGATACCTAAAAATAGAAGCTTAGTTCTGGGTAAGGAGGGAGGTATGCACACCTCCCTCCTTACCCAGGAGATTTGTTCGCGCCTCTGGCTTTAGGCAATTATTCCAACTTGCTTCATAAAGCGAAACGATGGTGGAAGTAATGAAAACTTTTCATTAGCGAGTTAAGGACAAATATGAATATAAAAATTTACCTCATAAAATCAGTCACTGGAAAAACTCGAAACGTTAGAAAAAAAGTAGTTTGTAGAAAATCGCAGCTAAAATTCACTATAACAGAGTACACGTTACACGTGAACAATCAGAGGTGCTCTTTGTGTACTGTCATCTTTGCTATTCTACAGGAAGGCCAACTAAAAAAAGTTTTTTTTTTTCTAGTTCATCCTTGATTGAACCGTTTCAAAAGTTTTTTTTAACGCGCTCCAAAGATATCGATAAATATGTTAAGTAACAGAATTGACTAATTGTTATTCATGAACAAGATTAGCGGCTCATTGATAGCAATGGATTACTCAGTTTTTAAGTTTCACAATTACTACATGAAGCATTAGACTGAGGCAAAGATCCACTAATCACGTTTAGTATTTATTTTTTTAGAACCTTTAGATTTTTTTTTTTTTTTTTGTAAGCAACATCAACACAGCAACTTTTTTCTATATCTATATGCCGCCTAAAAGAAAATGTAGTAGTCCAGAGGACTGTGGCTTTCACGATGCATCCACTGGTCCGACTGTTCTATTGTCAAAAACACTCCACATTAGGACATCGGCGAAGCAAATTACGAGAAAACTTTCCACTTTCCCATCCCAAAATACACTGCAAAGAAGTATATTTTTAAAGTGAAAAAAAAATTTAACTTGTATTGAAGTGAACAATATGTGGAGCATATTTACTGTATATTTGTGTTGGGTTTCTCTCAAAAAAAAAAAAAATTGCTTAAAAATGATAACTCAAACCACAGATCGCATTAAAAAAAGTTTTTTTTTTGCATTGTACCCAGTATATGTGGAAATTTTTAAACAACAAAAAGTTTATTCGAAATCTAACAACCAGGCAAAGTGATTAATTTAGAAAACTAACACAAAAATAAAAATTTTATTAATCTTTATTAACAATCAAATCTCCACCTGTTCACCATTGTTTTCTAATAAGAAATCAAGACGGGACATAGTTTTCTCCACAGCTGCCTTCAAAATTTCCAATAGAACGTTCCATGGCCTATGGCAATCCATGCCATAGGCCATGGATTTGCGTCCTTCAAATCTGAAAGAACTGAAGGAAAATCTTTGTAAACACGGCGTCAAATATCCCACAACCAAAAGCCCGCTGCAGTTACGTCGATGACCTTGAGGAAAGGAATGTGGAACCGGCAACAAATAATTCGTTATTTTTTGAAAGTTTCTTGTAGGAGCTGTTTGACATTATTGTCAATACGAGGCCAAGTATCATCACGCATAAAGATTATGATTCCATATACACCACGTTCATTAATCTCCAAGATAATTTTGTGTGTCTCAAAATGTCCTCAACTGGTTTCAAAGTAAAAGGAACCAGCAATGACATGTGCTATAAATTCACGCATCATTTGAGGTTTAATGAGTGAAGTGATTCCGCTGTACACATGAGCTTCCAGTTACATTTGTTTCTATGGTAAGCACCCGTTTCTTCAGTGACTCTAGCCAAAATACAACTTTGTGCATATCACAGATGCTCCGATCCATCAAGAATGGTTATATAACATCCCATGGACTGATGGATCAGTCCATGGGATGTTATATAATCATTCTGGACCTCTGCAACCTTGTTACGTACCGTGCAAACTGAACTTTAGGTCACCTCTAATTTTTAATAAACTGTACTTTATTTTTGGACTTGGCGCACTATGGCCTACATTGCACGTGCACCACTAAAAAATTAATTAGGTAGCCTTCTTCGAAACACCTTATCGTGCTATACATTTTAATACGTTTCTTCTCGAACAGGGAGGCACTGAAATATTTTTCTGTGTTTAATTTCAAGTGACTTTCAATTTACTTGAGTCCCCGACGAGCTTCCAGTTACATTTGTTTCTAGGGTAAGCACCCGTTTCTTCAGTGACTCGAAATCTTCAAGTAACGCACCAAGTTTTAATCTACGATTGATGCACTTCGGACATCGTGTGCAAAGAAAAGAATTGTTTTAGCTGAGCTTGGTTCGTTCTACACCGACCTTAGAATACATGCCATACGCCGGGGTCGGCAACATGCCGCTCTTTAACTTTTAGCCCACATGTACGACAAGCTACGTATTTCCGCGAGCAAATATTTTCGAACATGAACGTAAAAATAAATCAAGAAACCGTCTGAACAATTCAAGTCTCTCAGCATGTTTAAAGATGAAAATTACGGCATACTCATCTGATGTTGAGAGACTCGCTCTTCTTGTCCAGCAGCAAAATTCACATTAATTCAAACCTAATTGGATGTTTGTTACGTTTTTTCGGTATTAATAAATAATATTTCAAAAATTATATTTTTTAAATAAAACACCTTCCCATCATTTCATTTCTTAAACCCCATCCCAGCCTGAGCTGAGGTGCGGCTCTTCTGTTTTTTTTTTTTTTTTTAAATTAAATCAAAAATGGCTCTTCATTCAAAAATGGTTGCTGACCCCTGCCATAGGGTATACAAGGGGGTCGCATGATTCACACCAAAAATGCAGACAAGCATTTCCGTCTGAGTCATGATGTCCTTGGACAAAGTATTGAAAGTAGACCTTGTAACAACAATTATTTAGGTAAAATCTGAACTTAGAGAAGGATTACAAAATTTAAATTTACACTATATTACAGAATTTAAATTAACAAAATATTACAGAATTTAACTGTTACCAAAACTCTATCCACTAGTGAAGATAAAATTAAGCTACTTAAGTTACCGGAGAGAATTTAAAAGTGAGAACGGACTTCATAACCACCCAATACAATAAGTTGCAATGCAACATTTTTCTGATTATGTTTTTTTTTTTTTTTTTTTTTTTTTTTTACTACTATATGACCACCGGAAATCCGAAAAATTCGAAGATCCGGTAATGATAAGGATGATGACTGCCAGGTTTCTGAGCCTCGGGACTATATGAATGAAATTTCCTCAGATTTTCGAAGGGCTAATGGAAAAGGATTTTTTTTTTTTTTTGGAACGATAAGAATATATAGTTTTCGTACCTGAAAAAAAACCAACACGGTTAATTTGTCAACATAACTCCAGTCTAACAGGATGGTTTAATTTAACTTCTTTTTATTGCCATACTATCGCATAGTGAACATTCCAGAGCTCCTGAGACATAAGAGGAAGCAAGAGAAATATCCTATTAAAAACATTCTGTATGGCAACCTTTCGCAAGACTAGACTGGTTACTTTTGTGGCATGTTGTTTGTGACTATTGTTATGGATACTGAAGCTCGCACTTCGAATCTTCAAATTTAATTAACTTTTAGAATAAAACGAATGTAATTCAATATTTTTATTTCATGTTTTATCTAGTCATTTGACTGTCATGAGGACAGTTAAATGACTTTAATTTTGACACCCCACCTCATCGGCTACATGTAAATGCTGAGTTTGGCTAAGGACAGATTATAATTCAATTGATGTAAGCATCAATCAATCCATTGCCTATGCAAAACTGGCTCGTGCCTGGAATGTGCCAGCTTATACTGCGTTCAATGGGGCAATTTCTATCAGAAAAATAGATCCTTTGGAAGTGTAAACTCCCCTCACTCAATAAATAAATAAATAAATAAATAAATGAAACTCCCTCTACCCACTAGGTTCTATATGACTTTTATATTTCCAAGTATCAACTTCCGAAATTGCGTCTCTTTCAAGAAACAAGTTTACTTCAGATTTTGGAAGAAGACCGGCAGCTTACGTCGAGGGCGCTAAAATGTCATCAGTAAATGGGTTCCATGTTTCCAGTAGTGGCAGAAGAGAATAACTTCATGTAAAACAAGCCAAGGGAACTACTTTGAAGTAGACAAAAGCAAATAACTGTAAGTTCAGTTTAACCTACTTATGAAATTATACACTAATCTTCGCATAATACAAGCAGAAACAGTGTTCATGGTTTTCTGGAGACATTCGAACACCAGTCTTTGTTAATGATTGGTATTCGAAGAGATATTCTTGTTACAGACATTCTGTAACAAGAAATAAACTTCACAACTTTTTCTGAAATATCGGCAAGTGAACGATTGCAACAATTTATTTATACACCACGATAAATATTTAATACCGACCGGGCTAGCCGGGTGCCTGGCAACCCAAAGGTCGCGGGTTCGAATCCCGCCTCGGGATTGGATCAGAGTAGTGCAAAAAACCATGGGAGGTGCATTATGGCCACAGAAGCCGATGCGCCAACAACTAACAAAAAAAAAAAAAATAAATAAATAAATAAAATAATAATTTAATAAATAAGCATCACGTTACAAGCTGTATGAATTCCTTTATCAGATGCACAATGAGTGAGAACAAGGATTACAAATTTGCCTTTCTCAAATTTCTCTCGTCATGTCATAAGAGCAGGTGATTGTTCTTCCCCATGTCAGCCACAATTCCATAATTATGCAGAGCTAACCTTCGAAAGCAACGCCAGTGGGTTGGATCACTGTGGAGAAAAGATCTAGGTTCCAATCGGGACAAACCGGGAGGAATTTTTAAAGGTCCCTTTAAAAATTTCTCTTTCATACCGTGGCGAAATTCGTTTCAAGCGAGGAGCTGCACATGTCCCCTCCAAGAAAACTCGTTTTTTTTTTTTTTTTGTTTTTTTTTAATATACCCAAAAACAGTTAACAGAATACGTACAATTTACAGACGCAAAATACAATTTACTCTCATAGCCTGACATAGTTTTTCAGCAAAGGGGGGGAGGAAATTAAAAAAAAAACCGTAACGAAAATAAGTCTTTGAGCTAAAAGCATCATTGGGCTAAATGGCATCTTTGAGAAGATATTCTTCATATTACAGATAAGCGAATAAGCATCTCTGTATTACTACCATGCGAAATGCGAGTACAGCCGACTATAGCGCATTTGCAGGTGCAGTAAACCCTCGATTTAACAGTGACTGTACCACAGTGTATTCCCAGGTGCTCATGAATTACAGGTAACCTCGTATAACACGTAACTGAGTTCCTATAAAAAATGTCGTGCTGTTCAAAACCGTGTTATATGGGACTAAGAAAAAGTACAAAAAGGGGAGTTACGTTCCAAAAGCTAACAAAAATACACTATTTCGTTAACAAAATGTTAACAAAAATACACTATTTCGTTAACAAAATGTTAACAAAACTAACAAAAATACACCATTCTAGATTTCGTGTATCTTCTGTTCTCTTTAAAAATCAGTAATCTGGGTTGCTTTTGCATGATAAATCTTTGTGAATTTCATCGTATGGAACTAAGCAATTTTGAAGCTCCCTTTTGAACTTTGGGTTCCTTTCATTCAAGAATCTGCATTCAAAAAATAAGATTCTAATTGCTCGGCCAACTTTATGCTTTCCCGTATGCTTTTCAGTGTAAAATTTGGAAGTTTAGAATTTTCATCTGCGCTATTATCCTTTGAATTGATTTGGTTTTACCTCCTATGCCATTTCCACCAAATCCGCTTCGCCAGCCTCTTTTTCTACCAGTAATTCTTGAACGTCTTCGGTAATCAAATCTTTTTTTTTAGGAGCATCGGCGACTAAGGCCATGTTACTCTGTATATATTGTCTATAAATTGCGTGTGTTCTGTAGTCGATTTTCTGTTTTGCTGGACGAAAACCTCGAGTTTCCGGGAGAAAAAACCATGATACCTTCGCCCGAGCCCAACTAACTCAGGCACGTTGTGAAAAAAACCCATAAAAATTTCTCCCGTCATCGAGTGGATTCGAACTCAGGTCTTTTCCACCCGGTGTGGGGGAGGAAGGCAATTCTATCAACTGTGCTACCCACGAAGGCTTCAGTAGTCATATCATCGAAACCTTCCCCCTCCTACCGACTAGCAAATTCTACTATCGCACCGATTCCGTTTTCTGCCGGTTCGACCATATTTTCTGAATGAACTGACTCTGGTCATACATTTTTCCACATTCATTTAACTTTGACTTTTATTTCTTTTAGCGATAAAGCTATGATTCTGAAACAGTCCACAACTGAGAAATGTTTCCATGCCTCCATTACTTCAATAGATTCGCAATCAATTTTTCAAAATCCATTGTAACGATTATCTGATGTAACGAGTTTTAAATGTGGATATAATGCCTTAATCTAATGGCTGAATGAAAGAAGTATTAACCCAGTACAACTGTGGTGGTAGGAACATAACTTCAACGTTTGGATGACTTAAATCTTTTGGATGGCCGGCGTGTTATTTAAAACTTTTAAATCTAGGTTTTTCAACAAGCACAAGTTCAATAGCACAGAACGTAATACGGGGATTTCCCAACAAAATAAAATACAGGGATTTCTCTCACTTTTTTTTTTTTTTTCTTTGACTAGCCAGTCAACAGCGGGGATTCAAAAAGAGTGGAAATATTTAAAAATTACATCCAACATAATAGCAGGTTTTTCCGCCGCACAAAATACCCTGTTATGCGAGATTTACCGAAATTGTCTAAGCGTGTTAGAGTGAAACTGTGTCGTATAAGTACCGTGTTGTGCGAAGATTGCCGCAATTATCAATCGTGTTAGAGCGGAACCGTGTTGTAGAAGTACCGTGTTACACGGGGGTTGCCCGTACAGTAAACTGAGCGAGACTCAAGAGTCACTAGCGAGCGTCCCAGTTTGTTTATGGCTAAGCTCGCCATCACATCGTTAAGTGACAGTCTGTGGTCTGTTTCTTTACTATAATACCTAATATATAGTGTATCACCATGGCCCTAAGAAAACTGGTGAAAGAGAAATCGTAAGCATTCAAGTTTGCGAAGAAATTAAAGCTGTTAGAGAAGTTAGATTGTGTCTCTTTCCCGATATCTATGAGACACACGGAGTGAAAAACCATGCTGTACCATATGTTATAATAAATCGGTCAACTACTGAGTGCCGAGCACTCAGGATGAAGGGTTCGTAGTCACGAATGGTCGTTAGTGTAGTATCTCAAATAGAGAGCTTTAATGTAACTGAAAAAAAAAAAGTTTCTAGTACCCCCGGCTTGGCCTAAAACTGAGGAACTAATGAAAACGTTGTCTATTTGAGTCTTTCCAGTTGTTGTGAATGACAAGGGTGGGAGAAGCGACTCCGACTTTTTCCTGGAGAAGCGATTAAAGCGACTGGCAGGTGAGGGCCGTGCAAGACTCGCGCGCCTCCCCACCACCGCTGCCTCAGCACTGGCTCTCTGAGTACCTCCTTGCCGGAACAACTCCAGCTTTGAAAACCGTTAAAAAATACTTCTCGTCGCAAAATTTATAAATGACCTTTGTACAACTATTTATAAATGACCTTTGTACAACTATTAACTAACTATTTAGCTACCTTTTTTTGTCACCAAAAGGAGAGTTACTTAGTACAAAGAAACGCGCTATCGAAGTGCAATAAAAAATTGTTTTTTTAATTTTAACACAAAAAGTAAATGATAGATTTCAATAATAGTTTTCCCTTGATAAGCACCGAATAACGCATAGCTAATATGAGTTTTAAATTTTTAGCTCCATTAGCGACGTAAATAGAGGGTAGGACACGAAAATTACTCTCACATTTTCCTGTTTGGCGCCGCCATTTTTATTTTAAAAATATTTTTAAATTATATTATTCTTGAATAATTTAAATAAATTATTCAAGGCCTTTCAACTAAAAGAAACTTTCTTTCGGATTAACTGCAAAAATTCAAGTTAGACATCGTCGTGTTATCAGAGACAAAGAAAAAGGGATGTGGAGAGGAAATAATGGGAGAATACTACCATTTTTGGAGTGGAGTTGATAAGAGTAAAAGAGCAAGAGCAGGAGTTTCTATTGCTGTTAAAAAGAAATTGAGACACAACATCAAAAACTGGCAATTTATTAATGAAAGAATGATCTCATTGGAACTGAAAATATACGGGAGAGAAATATGTATTTTGGGAATATATACCCCGACTAATGACACCGCCGATACCTTGAAGGATGAATTTTGGGAGGATCTGAGAGAACTAATAGAAAAAACTCCTAAGAACAAAGAATGTTTCTAATGGGAGATTTCGATGCAAGAGTAGGAACTGAACAAAATAGCAAAGTTATTGGAAGATTTGGAGAGAAAGAGGGGAATGACAACGGAGATAGACTATGCAATCTTTGTGAACAGTTCGACTTGAGAATAAACAACACATTTTTCCAACACAAGGATATCCATAAATATATTTGGTCACAGGAGACAAGACAAATTAGATCAGTTATATAGATTACATTATTTCAAAACATTCAGGGACATATGTATTGAAAGATGTCAGAGTTTATAGAGGAGTTGAATGTGGATCTGACCATTTTCTTGTTAAAACAACACTGAGGTGGAACTGGATTAAGAAAATATGTGTGGACAACCAACAATGCAGGGAAGGAGAAATGCTACAAGTGGATCAATTTAACATTGACCTACTCCAGGACGACAGCATTAGAAACAACTTCACCCAAAGACTGGATGCTGCAATTAACATAGAGATAAAAGATAATACTGAAGAAATCTACGAATATTTAAAAAATACTGTTAAAAATAGCTCATGAAATCCTAGGCAAAAAGACCAAAAAAGATCTGGATTACAGAGAAAGTAAGAGCTGCTGTAGAGGAAAAGAAACTTGCATATTAGAAATAGCTGGGTGATAGGAATGATGCATATAGGAACATTTATGTTGAAAAAAAGAAAATAGCCAATCGGTTGGCAGTAGAAGCGAAAAATAAGAATGGGAAAGGAAATGCGCAACTATTAATAGCAAATTGGGCTTCAAGCAATCGGCGGAATCGTGGAAGGTGCTTAAAGACTTGAGAAAACAGAATAAACACAATGCTGGTGTGCAATTAATACCTTTGAAAGACTTGACGGAGTACTATGAAGGACTTTTAAAAGAAGACCGGGAAGAGTTCAAGACGATGGAGGATTTTGGTGTAGAAGATTCGGGCTTAAAAGTTTCTGTTAGGGAAGTGGAACTCCTGCTAAAGGAAGGAAGGAATGGCAAATCACCTGGACCTGGAGGAGTTTACATGGAACTTCTGAAATATGGAGGAAGAGGAGTGGCTGTTCTGGTACAAAAACTGTTAAATAGTATACTGGGAGGAGAAGAAATACCGAAAGAAATGGTAACAGGATATATTACATCAATTTATAAGAAGGGCGATGAGAAAAGTTGTTCAAATTACAGAGAAATATGCTTCCTGAACCCGCTGTTAAAGATCCTTGGAAAATGGATCAGGAACCATTTAGACGCCCGAATCGAGGTATCAGAAGAACAAAGTGGTTTTTCAGCTGGAAGGTCATGTCTCAACAGTACGACAGATCCTTGAAAAATGCCAATCAAAAGGAAAAAAAAAATCTTTATGATTTTCATTGACCTTGAAAAGGAATATGACAGTGTTCCAAGAAAACGTATGGGAAGCACTGAAAGAGGCAAATATTGATGGACAACTGATTAACATTATTAAGGCAATTTACAGGAATAATAGATGCAGAATTAAAGTGGGATCGGCTTTGTCACCTGAATTCTACACTTCAAAAGGCTTATTACAAGGTTGTTGCATGTCACCAACACTTTTCAAAATTTATATCGACATCTGCCTAAGATCCTGGTCAAAAAAATGTAATAAAATGGGATTGCCGATTAATAAGAACACCTATATTCACAATTTACTTTTTGCAGATGATCAGGTAGTGATAGCACAAGACTTAGAAGATGCAAAGTATGCATGTCGTCAATTGTTCGAGGAATATAAACAATGGGGTCTAAAAATCAATTTTAGCAAGGCTGAAATGTTGTCTTCAGGGCCAGATCACGTTCTAAATATTGCAGGTTTTAAAATCAAACAAGTCGATAAATTCAAATATTTGGGATCAATCTTACCAAGTGATGGATCATCCCAAGCAGAGATCAATAAGAGAATTACAGACGGCAGAAAGGCTATCGGCATGTTAAACTCTGTTCTGTGGAGCAAAAATATCCTAAATAAAACAAAAACTTATATTTCAAACGATTGTACAAAGTCTTCTATTGTATATACGGAGCGGAAACCCGGACATTGAATAGGCGAGCGGAAAACAAATTGCTCTCCACAGAAATGGATTTTTGGAGACGCTCAGTAGGAACTTCTAGAAGAGACAGAAAACGGAATGAAGACATAAGGGAAAAAATGGAAGTGAAAAAGACTACTATTGACACCATCAAAGAAAAGCGTCTAACATGGTATGGACATGTAAAACGGATGCAAGAAAACAGATATCCAAAGGCTATCCTGGAAGAAGGCGAAGAGGAAGACCTAGGAGGACATGGATGGATGGAGTACGGGAGTGCATGACAGCCCGAGGCTTAACCGACCAAGACACCTTGAACCGCACTTTATGGCGGGAAAAAATTCCTAATAAGAAATAACTTGTAGGCTGAGGAAACCCATTGTAAATGGAAACACTCCTCTTGATGATGATATTTTAAACCTACTCGTTGAGCTCTTTCCAACGGAGTATAATAAGCTATAAGTTATCGACGACATTTTGTCCCCCAGATTTACCCCCCCCCTGTTTCTCAGACAAATTTTTGTCAACAACGATCAATATGGCGTTTTGTTGGCCCACACGATGTACAAACCCATGCAAAATTTCAAGTCAATAGGTTGAGTGGTTCCAGAGATACAATGCTGTGACGGACGGACAGACAGACAGACAATCAAGTGATATTATAAAGGTCATTCGTTAAACTACGGACCCTAAAAAGCAAGGTTAAGCTTAAATAACTGAAGGCAGTCCATTCTACCATTTTTATGCTCAGAGTAGGACAGACTTTGCCTTCACGAGTTGCACTACTTTAATTAAATACAATAAATTACATCTCATATTTATTTAATAACTTGAATTACGAACAAACACAATTCTAAACTTCAGAGAGTTAATGCAGTGGTCTTTATGATCGCAGCAGAAAAAAAAAATTGCCTTCACGACGAGTTGCGCTGGTATTGAATATTCATTTATCGAATATCTAAATGAATACCAGAATATTAATTCTGGTATTCATTTATTATTATTATTATTTATTTATTGTATCAGACACTCTCAGCCAACCTAGCTAAGTATGAGAAGAGAAAAAACAAACGGCACTGCAGTAGCCTGTAACTTACTGCCAATGCATTTTACGTGTAGCAAACAGCTGCGGTGGCTACACTATGAATTTCTGAATTGTGGCTTCTCCTTACGCAAATTTCGGTAACCCAACCTTAATATAATAAAATGTTGTATACACAATTATGTTAAGTAAATTGGCTACAGTATGAAAGGAAAATAAACCGAAGTTGACTAAATACGTGTAGCTCACTGACGATGCATTCACCGTATAGCCAGTTACAATAAAATCTATTTATATGAATATTTTCATGAAAATAAAAGTAAAGGTGGATTTGATAGTAATTTTAATAATAATTTCTTTTGAAATAGTAATAAAGTATGTACATATCGCCCGTCAGTCTTGTATTTGTAGTAGATTACAGCACGCCATTTTATGCGACGGTCTGACATGCAGGTAACATGCAGTCAGCCAGATTAATGCCATCTGGGAAACATACTTTCGGTATTACCCAATTATTTTCATAGGAAATATCAGTAATTTCTTTATTTACACATAAATATATACCATAATGAATACATGTATTATAATGTATACTTTTTTTTTTAAAACGGCCTGTATATCAAGAACTAAAGATGAAATCTTGAAAGATTTCAGAAAATATATTAGCTAGAGTCACACAACTACAACAGAAAAGTAACTGAGGGCACGTTAATAAGGAAACTCATCAGTCGTTATTTTGGATAATAGCTTTTTTTATCCTAGCAGATTTTAAAAAAAGCTATTAGTGGCATGTCGATTATCCGAATAATTGAAAGAATTGGCAAACTGTGTCATCTATATGCATTCATATAGCAATTAATTTTACTGATATATATTTACTCTAAAATAAATTTGCTTTAGCAAAAAAGCGTATTTAATTTATAAGGTTGGGCTTGCTTTCGTTAAGTAACACTGAATCAAAACCAAAATGCTCAGTGTTTCGATTTTTTTTTAAGCCCAGTGACGTAACTGCTTTGAAATAACTGTACGGCAAACCATGTTTAAAGCTTTTGCAATTTATTTATGCGACGGAAGAGTTTGTTGGCCCGTCCATCATTCTTGGTGCGCTACTGATATATCTGCCTCCTAATTGTTCAACTGTGTGTGTGTGCTGAAGAAATGTCAGAAGATAAATACTTTATCCTCATATTAATTTATCCACTTAAGATTTCCTGTTAAATGTCGACTCTCAAAACACAAACCTACTCTTCGGATGATCGCTACTCTAGTTAGCCCGTTTATGTCAACCACAATATCTACATTTGGGGCCCCTATAAGTGCAGAAACACGGCTGTCATTGATAGTATTCCTTGCTTCGTTTCTACTTACAGAAAACACAAATTTCCACTATCTTTACCGATTCATTATATAACTGTTTTATTTTCTATTAAAAATTTCAGCTCAGTTCTTAGGTACAGGTAATAGATAAAACAAGCAATTAACTGCAAATACAGAAACAGTATGTCGAACGTGAGCACGTTTTGATTCTTGCGATATTTTATAAATTAGTAAATTCTATATGCAATTATGTGATTAGCTAAGACACGTACGTTACTTGACCATGACCCTGCATCATTCGTTATCTGACTTGTAATCTTTACTAAACCTCCACTGTTTTCTCACTTAACTTTCACAGCCTTAATTCAAAATCTTTCTTCATGTTTTATCTCCTGCAACTAAAGTACGCACATTAGGTCCTATACTTCAGAAAGAAAGTATGGGTAGTGAGGTAAGATGGAATAACCTATTAGTGCCACTCCTATTCCTAATCGAATTCGCCACACGTTCTTGCATCTACATATTTGCATATCCTTCAGATGCATATTACTTGTGAAAGAATGGTGTGAGTTTATATTACCTTGTGTTGAAAATATACAGCCTAGTATTGTTCATAGCTAATTAAAATGAAGGTGTAGGATAAAAGTGCTTAACATTTTCGGCTCGTGAGTCGTGATGCTGTGGATGTGGAGAGGTCTACAGGTAAGTGCTATTAACATTTTGCACCTTTTTAGCTATAGTGGCCAGTATTTCTTCATATGAGAAATATCACTGTTCAAACAGTACAAGCCAAATGAATGGAACAGAATGAGAGAGAGATGAACCAAATAAATAGATTAGAGTCATATTACAATATTCGATAATTTGCAAAGTTTATACGCATTGATTGTTTCCGCTCTGTAAGAAATTGAATGACGCACCCCAGAAATCACAGACGTTCTCAGTTGCTGTACATGGAAATATGAAAACTTTAAATTCACTAGAAACTGCAATTTAAAATAGTCAATTAAAATTAATTCAAGTTCAGTTTGCACATGGAAAAAAAATGGACGTACATGGTTTACTAAGGTGCTTCGATCCAACTTGAAATATTAGCAACTAAAATTTCAATAAAACTAATTTAATAAAAATAGTAAAATTTAAATAACTGAAATAAATTATTGAAAAATTTAAATAGAAAACTAAGTTATTGTGTGTCAGTAGGTCGAAGAATTATTTTTTTAAAATTAAGTTTTGCGAATTATCATATTATTACTAATATAGTTATTTGCTTTTCATAATTATTTTCTTCTATAAATTTTGTGAGCGTAATTCGTTAATAACAAAAAACTTTAAATCCAAAATAAGTTGAACTTCAGTTTCTTAATTCAAAGATTTTCTACATTTCTGCTTGGCGCCTCCGCAGCCAGGCGGGAAGGAACAGCAGTGCATAGCACACGCTTCTTGATTAGACCGGGGTTCAAGCCCGTCACCACCAAATACGGAGGATGCGGAAAGGTCAGGGAATGACCAACGCATATCCCGGAGCAATATGGCCTTAGTTGCTAATGCTCCTAAAAACCAAACATTTCCGCTTTTCATTCTAAATTATTTACGAGTCATTGCAGGAAAGGCAATATGTTGCCATCACAATGCTCGTGACTTTTATTACATTAATTAAGTAAATTAATTGCGATGTTCAGTACCCACACAAATCAATGGGAGCAACTTTTTTTTTTCCAAAATTTTATTGGCACTAAGTAATAATACCAATAATACTTCTAGATGGTTTCATTATCCAAACGCTTTTATCATCTTTCAAATTAAGCTAGCATTTGAAAACCTTTTTGAAGGAACTTCATGGTTGTTGTGGAAACCAGAATTGCGTGTCTTCGGTGACTTTCTCCTTATTTTGAAAATTTATACCCTGAGAACTCTTAATTGTTCGAACAAATGATAATGATTATGTGAAAAGTCTGGAGGGGGGGGATATGCATCTTCAACTTCAGATCTTTTTGAGGTATTCATTGTCACTGCAACTGTACCTTGCGTGATACCTCTTTGTCAAAATACCTCTCTGTTGAATACCGCCGTTGTATTGGGTTGTTATTTTGCTGACTGTAGTCTTTCTGTTATCCTGCACAAGTCTTGTAGTCTCCGTTTGGCCTCTCGCATAAAAGAGAGGAAAGACAGAGGATGGATCGCCATTTCCTGGATATTAATTGGTTATTGGACCAATAGCGATACAACCGAGACGTAGTCGTCTAAGTCTCGGCTGTATCGAGAAACTGCAACGCAGGGTTGCGGTTTCCGAAATACTCATACCGGCACGTCTGACACAAACTACCATGCCACATTCAGAATCACTTAAATCTTTCATCTTGCCCATTCTCGCAGTGAATTGCACATATACAGCTTCTCCACATATCGGCCCATCTACTTTATATTCCATGGTATCAAAGAATGGACAGGGGGTCTTACCATACAAAAACTATTTCACAAAACTAGAGACAGAGTTGGCTGGAAAATATTGGTCTCCAACGTTTTCCAGCCAACACCAACTGTTGTTTCTGTTGTTAACCAACAATTTGTTGAAGAGAAGGGGTGGCGTTATAGCGCGAACACGATGCGAAGAAGTTAGGAGATGACCTTGATCCCTCCGCTGATTTTCTCCTGACTATATAAAATGTAATTTGTATGAAAATATAAGAAGCATGAGAGTAATTATTTCGAGTCTGTGCTGAGGCAGTTAAGGCCACAAGATGCCACCATCTCATGTCTGTAGTTTCAGTGTATTCTATGGTCGCTCTGGTTATTTCACGGGATGAAAAAAAAAAGTCAAGCTTCCAGAAGAAAAACGACGACTGGATTGGCCACGGAGAGAAAATGACTGGAGCGAGAATGAAGAAAAACAATCGTTTTAATATTTCCACAATTATTTATTTCTCGAAAGGATCCTTCATATTCACAGGAATAACAGGAATATGCATACTACCGGTTCACTATCGTTACCCTAGAGATCACTTCACGGTTAATCCGCAAACTAGATAATCTGCCCACGGATAATTGCTTCAACCCTCAGTGAACTGTCAGTTCACTGATACAGAAACGCACTGTTTTAGTGAGCTGCACCTCCTTTGGTTTAATGGAGGAAGTAAACCATTTGATCCGCTTTTTTGTAAATTTTCTGTCAAATTGAAGGTCTTCTTTCTCTAACCAGGAGAAGGTATCACGATGAGAAAAATAATCCGCATATATTAATTTCCGAATGGTTACCCTAAATATTTCTGTAGGCTCCCTTCTTAAAGCAAACGATTGTAAGCAATAATTCTAGGACCTATCTTATATATCATATTTACCTAATATCTCACTAAACACCCTATTTACTTAAATTCTCACTTAGTTCTCATGAAAATGCAACTCAACTTTCTTTTGCCAAAACCATATTTTGGAAGTAAACTTAGTGGTAACAATTAAGATATAATGCAATGATAGCCGCTGGCCAGCATCTGCAGTAATTTCATTTCACTTTGAATAAGATTCTGGCATCGCATCTTCCGTAGTTTTAGCGAGTGAGTAATCTCAATCTAAGTACAGTAAAACTCATAAATGCATTGGCGAGTTCTAAACTGCGGCCGGAAATAGCTGAGTTGATATGTGTACTGTCCATTTTATATGCCAGAAATTCAATGAAATTGCTTACCACTGCTTATAGTCTGCGCCGTATCATCACCGTCCTCCCCACACCGAGTAGAAAAGGGGCGGGTTCGAATCTCGTCGTTGACGAAAGGAACTTCAATGGGCTTTTTTTCACTCCGTGGCTGAGTTAGTCGGTCTCAAGCGTAGATAGCAAGGTTTCTATCCCCCCCCCCAGAAATTGGAGTTTTTTCGTCCAGCAAAACAGGCAAATCGGCCTGAGAACACGCAATTTACAGACACAAATAAGGGTTTATGTATTGAATTACGGCTCACCCTAATATAATAATAATAATTACTACTGCTTATAATAAGTCAGTCACATTATGAAAACTGAATTCTACATCCGAAGTTTTCAAGCATAGCAAAGTGGGTAATGTGGCAACTTGCTCAGTCTTTTAATTCTGCGGAGAATATTTTCACTTACGAGGGGGGTATCAAAAAGTTCGTACCCTGACCTAGATAAAACATCAGTAGGAAGATGCCGTTTTTAATATAAGTTATCTACATATTCAGTAACTAACATGTGAAATTTCAATCCTAGGTGATTGTACACCAGAGGTGAAGCCCGGAATCTGAGGAAGGACGCTATAGTTGACAAAGTGGCGTATCGAGCAGTGCTATCAAGTTCCTGCATTTGCAGGGCAAGAAAGCTCAGGAAACTGACGAAGAAATGAAAGCTGTGTATGGGCAGAATCCTATGACACTGTAAAAAAGTGGAAACGGGAGTTCCAGTGCGGTCGTACAAGTGTCTTTGACGAACCAAGAGAAGGCCATCACCATCCACAGACAGTGAAACGGTTGCAAAGGTTGAGCAGCTAATGCTGAGTGACAGACGTGTGACCAATTCATTTTATCGCAAATTCACGAGAATTAGTTATGGATCTGTCCACAGCATTTAAATAACAAAAAAAAAAAAAAAAAACACTATTATATTAGGCCACCCGAATATTTAAATTCATATGCCGTGTTTTGTCTGTTAATTGCGTATGTTCTTCGATCTATTTATCCGTTTTGCTGGATGAAAAATCCCAATTTCTGGTGGAAAACCTTGCTATCTAGGCCTGAGACCGACTAACTCAGCCACGGAGTGAAAAAAAAAGCCCATTAAAGTTCCTCACGTCATCAACGGGATTCGAACCCGGGCCTTTTCCACTCGATGTGGGGAGGACGGTGACGAGACCATTTTACATGACCATCTATCTCCACATGTTTAGGGTCTCTGCACGATGGGTTTCAAGATTGCTGACGCCTTTGCAGAAGCAATGTTCTCGCCAACTGTTGGATTTGTGTAATGCGGATGTTGAGAACTTTTTTGATCGGTTGGTACAAATGACGAATGTTGGGTGTACCAGTATGATCCGGAGCCTAAAGACATGTCAAAGAAGTGGAAACACAAGTCATCAATGAAGTGGAATCATGGTTTCAGGCAAAAAGTGCGGACTTCTATGATCAAGGCATTAAACAACTGATCCAAACGGGAGAAATGTGTTACTATACATGGAGAGTACATAGAAAAGGATTAAAGTTCCTGTGAAGTTTCACCTTTCTAGGGCTATTATTTTTAGGCAAGGGTACAAACGTTTTGATACGCCCTCGTATTTCAACACAAAAATTACATTGCAATGTACGTTACACCTTTCTACATCCACTTAAATAAACACTGAAATTCATTTTCTAAGAGGAAACAAAAAAAAAAAAAAACATTTTATCAGAAACTTTATCAAACTGCCATATTCTGCCTGGCTGCTGGAGAATATGGCTACATTTTTAAATAAGTAGTATGTATTATTTAATAACAGAATAAATTAAACGATATTAAAAACAAGTTATGTATGGGTATTTTGGCTTAAATAATTATATTCCATAAAATAATCATATTCCAATAAAAATGATGATGATAGTTATCATCATCAGCCATTTTCAATCCACTGCAAGATGAAGGCCTCTCCAGCAACTTTCCAGTTCCTTCTGTTTTGAGCACTGGCTATCCATTTACTACCCACAAACTCATGAATTTCACCTATCCATCTCCGCCTTTGTCTTCCAGGTTTTCTTCTAGCTCCTCTTGAATACCATTCTGTTATTTTCTTAGTCCATCTGTCATCATGTCTTTGAGCTATGTGTCCTGCCCAAGACCATTTTAGTTCTTTAGTTTTGATAAGAATGTCCTTTACTTGAGTTTGTTGCCTAATCCATGTGAATATAAAACACCATTATGCCTGTTTATCTTCTAATCTAACAGTCTGATTCCCAATATGATTCGTTCCATTCTTCGCTGTGTAGTTCTCAGCTTCTCTTCCATTCTTTTGGTGAGTGCCCAAGTTTCACTTCCATAAGTCATGGTGGGGAGTATACATCGGTTCATTATTTTACGTTTCAGACAAACTGGGATATTGCTCTTCAGTATGTGACAAAATTCCTGAATGCTATCCATCCAAAATTTATTCTTCTCTTGACTTCCAGCCATTTATCATTATTACAGCTAATAACTTGTCCCAGATAAGTATATGACTCCACCTTTTCAATTACTGCTCCTTCAATCATTATTTCCCTTTCTGTGGCATACTTGTTCATCATTACTTTTGTTTTAGCCATATTCATCTTTAGTCCGAAATCCTTACTAACTGTGCATAACTGATTAAAATTTTCCTCTAATTCTTTGGGATCGTGGCTTATGACCACAATGTCATCTGCAAATCGTAAATGGTTTAGGTACTCTCCGTTCACATTGACTCCTTTCTGCGACCAGTCTAATCTTCTGAAAGCTTCCTCAAGGGCAGCAGTAAACAGCTTCGGAGATATTGTGTCTCCTTGTCGAACTCCTTTCTCAATTTTAAATTTCCTACTGTCTTTGTCTAGTCTAATAAAGGAGGTATCACTCTCATATATTTTCTTCAAAATCATAATATATGGGGTATCAATGCCTTGTCTTTCCAGTGCCCGAAACATTGCCTTATGCTGTATGGAGTCAAATGCCTTTTCATAATTCACAAATGCCAGGCATAATGGTGTTTTATATTCATTTGCTTTCTCAATTAGCTGTGATATTACGTGAAGGTGATCCATAGTTGAGAATCCTGTCCTAAAGCCAGCTTGCTCTTTCGGTTGATTCTCATCAAGTATTCTTTCCAATCTGTTAGTAATGACCCTTGTGAACAACTTGTAGATGTGGGATAACAAGCTAATTGGTCTATAATTTCCAATTTCTGATTTATCTCCTTTCTTATGCAGCAAAACTATGATTGCATTATTCCACTGCTTAGGCGTCACACCTTTTCTAATGCACTTTGTGAAGAGTCTTGGCAGTTTTTGTGTTATGTCTCTTCCTCCCAATTTTAACAACTCTACAGTAACTTCATCTTCCCCCGGGGCTTTATAGTTAATGATGACTATAAACCTCGCCAAATCTGTCAGATTTAATATAAGTCTTATTCATCTATTATGTGTGCAATGTACACATATCCAATCTCATTAGGACAAATCCTCGATATTTAATACAGAAATTAAGAATTATCAAGACCGAATCTACATCAATATGAAATAAGTTCGTCTGGTAATGAACCGGAGTTATATTCACCACTTTTGTTTCCTCTGACAGTCTGCTTTGTACTTGATGCATGTTTGTGATGCTGTATCATTAAGTATTTCTTCTTTTTCTCCAGTAGTAATATTCAGATTTTGAACTATTTTTTTTAGCAAATTAATTTAGATGTAATCCAGTTTCATTGAGAGGGGTTATGATTAGATTATTTTCTATGAAAACCTCCAGAAGTATAAATTGTTTCTGGCATTCTTCTTCGCACATTCGCATAACTCCGGCATTTGACAATCCTTGAACCTGAAAGGTTCAATTTAACTTTTTAAAGTTTCATGAGTATTCGAATCTAGTTATACCAAATTTGCTGTTTGTCATAAATGAATTGATAAGGGAATGTGATTTCTATTTAGAAAAGTACATGGCAGATGATTATCTCCAGGTCTGATAGAAACTCACTAGCTTTTTTATATATTCAACGATATTTTGTATATTCTGTTTCTGCAGAAGTTTTCCGCCAAAATTTCCTCTCTTTAAATTACCAACGTTAATCCGCTGCATTAAAATACATACAGATTGTCCTCGCAGCTAACAGTCATTGCGTTTAACCTCCTTCAAAAGTTCAGAATCTGCGTGCTTTCGGGCTTGTATTTGAAAAGTTTTGATTACAGAAATTTTGGTTTTTCATCCAGAAAGTGGAAATAGCCTACTGAATACACGAGATTTAAAGATATAATATATTGACCACCGCATTGCCTTCGTTGCCTTATTTTCGGTCAAATCCAAAACAACAGCATACGGATATTCCATATAACTTGGATATTGATCGAAGGGACTCCTTATGTACAACATCTTTTCGAAGATTCTCGCCCGTCCATGTTCTTAAATTACTTTTAATATAAGTAAGAGGCATTCTCAAACAAAATATGAACTTAAACCAGTTTTCCAAACTCATATCCAATATCAGTTTTCGGCACGGTGACTACGATAATATGCCATAGTGCGGCAAATTACCCTATTCATCGTGAGACAAATTATCCCACTTAGATACATAACCTGTATTTAAAATGTCTCCAACCTGGGCGAGCATGGTTGCTCTCAGACTAGCCACAACCATCATACGCAACTAGATCTATAATTTTTATTTGAAAATCATTATTTGAAACATTTACGTGAAATTGACAGTATACAGTAGAATCTCTATATAACGACCCCCGAGGGAATGAGAATACGATCGTTATATCGGAAGAGTGTTATATCAATTGTTAGTTTTATAAAATAGCATTAGGTTAATGAGAAATTGCCCAGGAACAAACCACATAGGACGTTATAACGTGTGGGACGTTAAAAAGGGGATCGTTAGAAATAACTTCGACTGTAGTATCTATCATTCACATCTACTAGGAAATTTCAAATGACAAAACTTCGTCAATATACTGTATCTCTTAAACTTGAGAAGAGACCCTTCGATCAACATTATAATTAAAATAAGTCACAGATGCGTTGGCCTGATGTTCTGAACATAACAGATTAGGTGGTATGACTAGATAAACTAGGCTAATGAGTGACGCAAAGTAATATTTCGAAAACCACACAATTAAGTGCAGAAAGCGATTGGTTTGAATAGGTGTGCCTTTACATTACGCAAGAAAAGATAGAAAACTGTATTACTAAGTAAACCGTGCACTCGCTCAACAGAAAGAAATCAGAAGAAATGTGATCTGTAGAGAGAGCACGTAAGGTTACAACATCCTCTGAACAGAACCATTAGAGGAAATTTAAAAATAATCCAAAACAATCTAAAACATTTTTGAATGAAAAAAATAAAAATAAAATAAAATAAAAATTTGTAATGGAGCTGTTGAAATGTATTTTAAAAATTAAAATACTTTACAATTCTAATGATTTTTAACGATGTAAATTAATAATGTTAACATTAAATAATTTTTAATAATTCAAATGAAACAGTACAGTGCATAAATTATTGCAATAACACAAGATGAGAGCCATCGCGAAATAAATCTGTCTGATAGGGTTCGTCTCACAAATGAGCAAGATTAAAACCACATTGTACGTTCGCTGCGCTGGCACAGTTACAAAAAAAAAGTTGAACGCCGCGGTGACCGTACAAAAATCTAGTTTTAGAAAGCAATCACAAGTGCTTGTGACAGCATGCCCTTTCAGAAAGCTTCAAAAAAAGAAATATAATTTTATTAAGTTTAATTCACGTACAATTCTTTAATAGTGTCAGAATGTTATGTTATAAAACAAAATAATAAATCTTGACTGCACACACGGCCCTTAAACAATTTTCAAAATTGCTAAAATTCTATCTCTAACAGTCTTGCATCGTGATAATTAAATATTATTTATTACATTTCAGATTCTCAAAAGTCGTGGAACACCATTCTAATGTGTTCCACAAATGTGTTTAAACTATTTCCGTGAAAACCAGCTCGGAACAGTATGAGAACGACCTTCACACCATAGCAGTGGTTTTGCAGTGGAGCTCGCTCACTGTCACTATTCAATGCAATTTAAAGAGACATTTGAAGAAACTTGCTTGCCATTTACTTCACAATATGTCAGCTTACAAATGAGTAAATACATTTCCTGTGTAGGTAACATTCGTAACATATAATTTACATATGTTTATTATGGAATGAATTTAGGAAAATCTTAAGAAGTGTTAATCGTTAAAAAATTCAGGAATTTCTAATGAACTACAGCTAGAATATTGTTTATCGCTGTGCATCTTGCTATTCTCAGTAGAAAAGGATAGCAATCACAAGCTCTTGAAATGTCATTAGTAATTTTACTGCAATAGGAAAATTTATGCATGTAAATTGCCAAAAAAACTCGCTTCCTAAGAATGAATTCTAACGTTGCAAATATATAAGATCATTTTTTCATTACTTGAACCGGGCCATAATCTTATAGTTCAATAGAGACTATCGCCGTAATAATCTTTAGAGGATGTAAAGTGTAATCCAGCTCTCTCTCTCTCTCTCTCTCTCTCTGATATATTTCCCCTCTTGAAAACGCACTCGTCTTCCGTCGGTTCCGCATTGTCTGTACCGCTTCTCCAGTTAAGTTTGTACGGTCCACTCCAACTGAGTATGTCACGCACTTTCCTTGCCCTGCCGGGATTCAAGGTCTAGGTTAGTTCCGTGACGTCACGAGTCAACGTCCGCTAAGACGGTAGTTTTTTTTTTATTTTTTTAAATTTTGTTTTCTCTTTGCGGTTAGCAGGAAAGCCAATAGGTGAAGCTACTATCATGCGACCCGACAGGACGTTCTTTGGGCGTTTGTTCCCTAAAACATGACAGTTTTGCCAACCAGGCTACTCGTTACCTGACTGAACACGGAGACTGCCTGAAGCATCTAGAGCGAACTTTTACTTTTTTTTTCCATTGGTTCAGAGGTTTATGACGTCATTAATGAATGAACATTTTGTCGGAAGTGTGGTGACCATGGGTCATGATAACTTCTCGACAATAGAAAAACTACTTTCATTGGTTGTGGGTAAGCCTTATATTAATAGGTAAACCTGAGGTTAACGACAGAAGTTAGGGTTAAGAGGTGGCTACTACGAAGACTCTGAGCAAGCTCATCAGTGACCGCATCTATTCAACATTTTCCTAACCTTTCTGTGGTCCGACTGCGAAAAGAGGAAACGCCCCGTGCAGTAACAGAAACAGTTCTTCCTTGATGCATTCTGAGGTAAGCAAAGGCTCAATATCGTCATATAGTAAACACCTCAATTTTTAACTTTTGTGTAATCAGTGACTATAATTTTTGTGTTTAATGAAAACAGGAAGCGGAAGATCTTTTGCGTAAATTATCAAGCAGAAAAATCAAATACTAATTTTATTGGCTAATTATGTAGCAGAAGTAAAGTTTTAATTTTGCAGACTTCGATTTATTAGAGATAGAATTAAATGTCTATGTACGCCAATGTTTGTAACTTGGGGTCCGTAGGTCCCTGGAAATTGTCGGATTTCCACACTAACGTTGGAGAAAGGAAGTAAGCATGGATAATCCAAGGCTCTATTATCTCATAAGCGTCAATTTTTTTTATATATAAATATGACTTTATTTAATGCGTTAAGCATTAAATTTTCAATAGATAAAATTATAAATAAAATAAGGCCAACAAGATTGGCTAATTAAATGCCACAGTTTTCTTTACCTTTTGTCATGCGTTTTCCTCCAATACTCTACGATATTTACTCATAAATCATACAATATTACTCCTAACTCAGCTACATTATCTTGATTATCATAAGTTTAGCCTAAGCACAGTACAGCTCGTCGAATTCCACAGTAACTGAATAAGAAAGTAAATTTCTTCGATTGTAAATAAATTTTTTATTTATACTTTGGGACAACCACACAAGGTCAGAAGGTTTTACAAGACGAATTACAGGACTATATTATTGTATTTCGTATATTATGTGAATTCGGACTACTGCATACGTAACTCTGTACTTTCAATTTGGCATGTTAACATGAGTCATAAGACTTGAAAAAATCGTAAAATCCTATCCTTCACGTTTACAAAAATCTAGTTTTAGAAAGTAACCACAAGTGCTTGTGACAGCATACCCTTTCAGAAACCTTCAATTCGTCAAGTAATAAAATCAAGAACTAATAATACTCTTACAATACGTTACTTGGACGCCATAAAACTTATAAAACAGATTTTTTGAAATACAAAAGTAGAAGAATGTAAAGAGAAATGAAAATTTAGATCAGTTTATAGTTAACGAGCTGTTTCATAAGCCTTAAAAAAATTCGCTGTAACGAAATAAAGGGAAAGAATTTGAAAATACACAAATAATCCGAACATGAATAATAAATAAAATAAATATACTGGTATTAAGCGAATTGCATGTTGCAAGAATTGCACGGGCTGAAAAATCCAGAATAACCCACGTGGAACCGTATATCCTCCGCCCGAGAGTGGTTAACTACAGCCTCGAAGCTGTAGTTAGGTGAATAGGAAGGAATTCAGAAATTTCTCCAGTCGAATCCAATCCTCACCAAACGAGTGGCAGACAGCATTGTATCACACAAGTATTATCTACAGTTTGTTTTATATTTTATAGCGTGTGAAATAATCTTACTGAAAAATTCCAAGAAACTAAAAAAAAAAAAAAAAAAAAAAAAAAATATCTGAGACGCAATGCCGCTGCTTTATGTAATCATTAAAATTTAAACTTTTTTTTTTTGGTAGTTGTTGGCGCATAGGCTTCTGTGGCCATAATGCACCTCCCAAGGTTTTTGCAGTACTTTGATCCAAGCCCGGGGCGGGAATCGAACCCGCGACCTTTGGGTTGCCAGGAAAATTTAAACTAAAAATTATGTAAAATATACACAAGTTTAATATTATTTTTCAATTGAAGTTTAAAATTTGATTTATGCGATATGCTTGGGGTACCTGAATTTAGACCAAAAGAGCATCGGTATACTCTGGGACCCGCCAAGATTTCCTATTAAACATGGCCCTCCTGGGTAGCACAAGTTGGTATAATCACCATTCTTCCCACACCGGGTGGAAGAGATTCGAGTTCGAATCCAGTCAATGACGCGAAGAATTTTTATAGGTCTTTTTCACAACGTGGCTGAGTTGTTCTCAGGCGAGAGTGGCATGGTTTTTTTCTCCCAGAAACTTTGATTTTTCGTCGAGCAAACCGACCACAAAACGCAATTTACAAACGTGTTATATACGGCGCAATATAGTCTAAGTTGCTGATGCGCCTAAAGCCCTACAACAATCAACAAACCAACCTAATAAATGGATTTCTGCAGGGACTTAGAGCAGTGTTTCTTACATTACCCTACTACTTACTATATGTAAGGGATATATTCTGGTAGTAGAGAATTCACAAAATTAAATTCAGTTTTAACCTAACAGTCACTGAGTTCATATCTTAAATGATTCATATTATATATGAGAGGTGTGGCAATAAAGTTTCCGGAATGGTGCTATTGCAGTCATGTTCGATGAGTTTGAAAATAAACGGAAGTGTTATGATGTAATTAAAACTTCAGAGATTGTCCAGTAGGCTGACTGGTTGTAAGTAACATCCAGTTTCGTTAACGTTCTTGTCGCAACGAACTAATATTAGATTTTGCTTTAAACTGGGAAAATCTGCAACATAAACGTATGAAATAATAAAAATTAGTTATGGTGAGAAATGTTAAGTTGTACCAGTGTGTTTAATTTGTATAAGCGGTTCAAAGACGACGTGAAGATGTTCGCGATGACCCAAGAAGTAAGCGTCCCTCAACCTCTCGAAATGAGAACAGAGTTGCAGAAGTTTGGGAAATTGTGACAAGAGATGGTCGTCTAACCTTCAGAATAATAGCTGACGAGTTCGATATAAATAAGGCGACAATTCGCGAACTTTTGCATGAAGATTTAGGAGGAAGGCTATGCAAAATTTGTGCCGCACAGCCTCACGGATGAGCAGGAGCAACGAAGAGGGTCATTGTGCGAAGACTTCATCCAGACTTGTCAAGGCAATCCTAATTTCCTCGACTGTATTGACTGGAGATGAGTGTTGGGCATTTCAGTAAGACCAGAGACGAAGCGTCAGAGCATCAAGACGGCTGATGTTTTTCGAAAAAAAAAAAAAAAAAAAAAAGGGTGTGATTCACGGAGGAATTTGTATCTGAAGGGAGAGAGAAAGTCAATGCTGCGTTCTACGTAAAGGTGCTTCAAAGACTATTGAAGCGCATTTCCCGGGGGAGGTCGCAATTTCAAGAGAGAGGTAGCTGGCTCTTGTTACACGACAATGTCCCCACCTATTACTCACTTGTTATAAAGGCATTTCTGACGAAATATGGCACTGTACGATCAACAATCCACCACTAGAACCACTTTGATTGATCTTAGCCAAAAGGCCTAGAAGCGATCCGATCTAGTACCTTTTTTTTTTTTTTTGTATGTTCTTGATTCAGGGTGGCTCCATCTCCACCACTAGAACCACTTTGATTGATCTTAGCCAAAAGGCCTAGAAGCGATCCGATCTAGTACCTTTTTTTTTTTTGTATGTTCTTGATTCAGGGTGGCTCCATCTCCACCTTGTTTACCAGTGACGGCGCTGAACCTCTGCGAAACAACGGGCCTGAAAAAAGCGTTGATGTATGTGTTAATATTGTGTGTGTGTGTGTGTGTGTGTGTGTGTGTGTGTGTGTGTGTGTGTGTGTGTGTGTGTGTGTGTGTGTGTGTGTGTGTGTGTGTTGTTAGTGTCAGGCCTATTTGCAGCAGGAAACAGCCAACACCTGGGCAGATGCTATCTAATGCCCGTCCCTATGCTCGAGGAGCCAGGTCCGGTATGCAATAATTGTCGATGCTCAGCGCACTAAAATCCCGCACCCGCCGGATGTAGTGCAATACCGGCGGGTGCCTCCAATCTAGTACCAGCGGACTTCTTCCTCTTTCCCAATGTGAAAACTGCCCTCAAAGGAAGAGACTTCAGGATTGAGGACATAAAGAAAAATGTAACCGTCGAACTGAACATCATCTCTTTGGAAGCCTTCGCTGACTCTTTTAGAAAGGTGTAATAAGTGAATTCAATCAGATGGTGATTACTTTGAATAAAAATAAAACCACTTTTGAGCTTTTTCACTTTATGATCGTTTTATTGCACCAGTTTGGGAATTTTACCGTCACACCTTGTATATCCAATAAATCATTTCTTTTGGGAGTACTGTTAACCATTATTAACCAAACAAATGTACTGATAAGTCTAAAAATAACATTCATTCGGCAATGAAATATATTTCCTTTACTTATTTCATTTCCCTTTTCTTCATTCATAACGACAGCAATAACTGATCTTGAAAAAACGAAAGATAACATAACATAGTGAAGCACACGGAAATTTGCAAGAATTAATTGATATCTAATAGCTGTTTAGGAGATATTAATACATATACCATTCGTTATGGTAGTCGTCCTTTTTTTTTTTTTTTTTTGCACTTTTAACTATATCTTATTATACACAAATTCAACTCGTAAAACCGCAATTAATTTTATTTATATTAATAAGTGCTAATAACTTTTCATAAAATTAGAAAACTAAATTTCGATCAACAAGTGACCGGCATCACAGTTTTGTGTTTTTAACAAGGGATGGCTTAGTAAATATGATGTATTTACTAATATGACGTTTACTTACACGGTCACACCTGTAAGCAATGACTTAACGTTTAAAAATAGTTTTATCCCAGCCATTACATCCGAAATTAACCTAAAATACGTATTTTTCATGCAAAATAGTTCCCTTCATTATGATAATATTTTGAAAAGTTTTTTGAATGATTCATTCAAAAAACTTTTCACAATATTAGGTGGGGGATCGATCGGTCAGTACGATGGTCACTCAATCGGTCGTCATAGAATGTACACATGTTCAATTGTGTTATTAAATGTAATACAGTAGACTAAGTACAAAACCACTGAAGATCGTCAACGTGTAAAATGTCACAAAATGCGAATCATTATCAGAGGCATGTGTTTTTACCAAAATTATTATGAAAGGACTTTATATATATATATAAAGAATAGTTCACCTTCCTTTACTTTTTAAGGTTTATATTCTACTTCAGTCCTGAAGTAGCAGAGCCGACAGGGCCAAGAGCACGCGCTCTTTAAGTGGACATAGTTCAAGTCCATGACTGCTAAATACGACTGTATTCCAGATTTATTGTAAACTCCTTTGACCGACCTGGTGGTCCTGCCGGAGTATAAACATGAACATTTTTTTAAAACTGCATTATAAGCAATATTCAAATCAACGTGTTTTCTTTCTTTTGGCTAACCCTGTCTTATCTTTTGGCTTAACTCAAGCTGCGTTATAGAACCCTAACTGCCGACCGGGCTAGCCGGATGGGTAAAATGCCTGTCTGGCAACCCAAAGGTCGCGGGTTCGATTCCCGCCTCGGGCTTGGATCAAAGTACTGAAAACCTTGGGAGGTGTATTATGGCCACAGAAGCCTATGCGCCAACAACTAACAAAAAAAAAAAAAAAAAAAGAACCCTAACTACCCTGCCGCCAGATTCATCACCACAGAGGGGATGGGGGAGGAGAATGTATGGCGCATCGGACAGATTCAGGTTGATTACAATTAACAGTGTTAACCTCCACGCAGAGTAATATCCCAAAAGAATAGTGAACATTGATTTTTTTTTTTTGCTATCAGCTTTTAATTCATTTTAAAAATATAGTAAGTCCTGCATTTATAGCACTGAAAGTGTCTATTTGTACGTGAGATACACTCCAAGCAATCTTCACATGGAGAATTATGAACATATTCTCATGAAATGTACGCACTGATATATTTTACCCGAATCGCAAAAAAGTTTTGCTAAATGCATTTTCTTCCCATAGAAACGTTGTCAGAGTGTAAAGCTTTCGATGATAGCTTTCCCGTAGAGCACATGAGTTAGGCAGAGAAGTTTATTTCTTCTCTGATCAAGAATTGTTTTACAATTATTGTCAACTTCATCAGTATGAATACGCACCTTCCTAAAGAGAAATTTTTCTCGCCTTTATAACCTAATACAGTAATTAAAATTATAAATACATCAATATTTTTTCTTGAAGTAGCTAAACATGATATAATAATTACATTAATAAAACTTCCACATTGTAGAAAATGTCTGGACACCATGAACGAGCGTTGAATGTTTTTTTTTTCTTTTTTTAAAACAGATACCTGAATCGTTCAGAGTTACGTTAAATGTTATGCGAACGCGCCTATAAATGAACAAACTTGAACAATTTTGTTATGTTGATTCCAAATCTGCTACTCGTCGTGGTTTGCATCGTTTCTACACAATATCCATTTGACACATTTTCCTTGTTTTGCAGCGCATCAGTACCTTACACCAAAAACTGCATCAGTGTTGTGTGTGAATGAGAGAGAGACTGTAATAATTCAGAGGAAAGCCTATTCCTTCACCTCAGCGCATCAGTTAAAAACAGCTTTGGTTGAACAGACCTACAAGAATTCCTCCAATCTCCTACGGTATTCAAACGTAGACCTGTGAAAACTAGAGACACCGGTACAAACCACTTTTTTTTTTGTGAAGATCAGACATATCCCTCTTTTAAACGCCAATAGCGGTTGGCCATCGTCTCTCACTCCTTGAGGCTGTTTGGGGAAATTCACAGGTCAGCGGAGGGATTTACCTACGGGAAGAGGGAAATGCATATATTGTATTTACTTTTCTTTTTTTTATATTATTTAATTTTATTATTATTTTACTTTTTTTTTTTTCTTTTTTTTTGGCTGGTGCACTATATAGCCATTACTAATACTCCATTTGGATTCGCGAAAGAAGCATGCCCTCTAGGGTGTGTTTCTTTGTTAAATCCGGTACTAGAGCATTCAATTCAGCGTAAAAAGCAAATCGGTTACGGGAGGTGCTTCACATTGTACTGTCACAAACAGTAGTTATTTATTTAAGTAATTCTCACTTTGAGATAACTAATAGCCAGAAAGGTGTACGTATTCTTACATTATTAAATTAATGTGAAACAGCAGCAGGCAATTTCACACTAATTTGAACTTTCCCGATATGATGCATACAATAATGGTATAGCTGCACTATGTAGGGAAGAACGAATAACTGATGGCAGATTAGGGTATCGTGTTGCAGCTTTATTTTCAGTGTAGTAGTAGCCGTTAATACAAAGAGTACTAGGAAAGTTTTGCAATATGACGCAACAATGAATCACAGGAAGCTGCTTGTTGCTGCATGTTGAGACATGTTCATACGTGCATAGTAGCCGCCGCGCCAAGTCGATGGGCTCAGTTATTCATTAGTAGTGAGAGTGTAAAGTGCTTGCGATGGCATCGTGGTCACGAAATGAGATAAGGACAGTTTTGCGGTATAATTTCGTGCGTGGTTTAACCATAGACCAGTGCTTAGAAGAAATGACTCTTGCACTAGATGATGATTGTCCACATCGTACAACGATATTCAGGTGGTATAGAGAATTCCAAAGGGGAAATTTCACTCTGGAGGATTCTGAGAGGCCGGGAAGGCCACGAACGTCAGTTACGGAGGAAAACGTTACTGCTGTGAGGAAAATGCTTGACGAAAACAGGCGAGTGACCTACCAACAGATAGAGGATACTTTGGGCCTAAATGCACCAGCAATTCGTTCGATTCTGCAAGATCATTTGCACGTGAAGAAACTTTGTTCTCTCTGGGTGCCGCATCAATTGACTGAAGAGCAGATGACACGACGTGTGACTTGGTGCCGGGAGATGTTAAAAAAGTTCGATAAGGGACAATCTCGGTATGTGAACAACATCGTGACAGGTGACGAGACTTGGCTGTACTATTACGATCTGCCGACCAAGGCTCAAAACAAAGTTTGGGTCTTTGATGATGACGACACACCCGTAATTGTCAGAAAATCCCGATCTGTAAAGAAGAAAATGACAGCTGTATTTTTCAAATCGAGTGGAATTGTGGAAAGTGCCGTTTTGGACACGCAGAAGACAGTCACAGCTAAGTGGTATACTGAACAATGCCTGCCTAAAGTCATTGGATCTATGAAGAACCTGCGGCCAAAGTCAAGAATGGACACCTGGTACCTCCATCACGAAAATGCTCCAGCTCACCGCGCCAAAGCCTGCACCGAATATTTGACCAAGACAGGACTGAAACTTCTCGAGCACCCTCCCTACAGGCCAGACCTTGCTCCCTGCGACTTTGCACTGTTCCCGCATGTGAAAATGAAGCTAAAAGGGAGACGGTTTTCCAGTGATGAGGACCTTCTACGGGCTTGGGACAACGAGTGTGCTTTACTCCCTAGTGAAACTTGGCAGAACTGGTTTAAAGATTGGTTTCGGAGGATGGAGAGGTGTATTGAATGTAGAGGAAATTACTTTGAAAAAATTAAATAAACAAAGCTGTATTGCAAAACTTTCCTAGTACCCTTTGTACTGTACGTGCAAAAATAACAATCAGATATGTAGTCGGAATTCATGCCAAACCATCGAAATACAAAATACGAGAACGGATTGTCGTTTTCCATTCACCTCTTACCGTGAACTTTTAACACGAAAACGACATATGCTTTTCTTAAGAAAAGCGTGATAAACTGTTCTAATTGTGTAAAACTGCTGTGTGTGTGTGTGTGTGTGTGTGTGTGTGTGTGTGTGTGTGTGTGTGTGTGTGTGTGTGTGTGTGTGTACATATATCCCCTAGCATTTACTGCAGTGAAGGGAATTTTTCACTCACCAATGTAACACGTTTTATTTATTTTGGTAGGACAAATAATGATTTATTTAATAAGTGTGTGTATGTGTGTGTGTTACTGAAATAAATATAAGGTTAACTTTATCCTATTATATTTAATAGGATATAGTTAACTGTAAGGATGGAGGATGAGCACCAAGATTTGTTATGGAATTACAATTTCATGCGCAAAACAGCTTAAGGAGAATGCAATGTCTGAAAATGAATAAAATATGATGATAGTCGGGTGTAATGGTCAATGCATAGTATGCCAAACCTACAAGTGAAAGATAGTAAGAAGAATAATAAGAAAAGAAGAATAAAAGTTTAAAGAAGGTGAAAAAATAAATATATTATCTCTCTATACATTAAAAAACTTTTCCTCCTAGTGATATTTATTCGAGCCAATGGGAGAAGAGAGCGAGGCAATTACGTCACTACAAAATGCAATTAGTTATTGACAACTGCCTCCATAACGTTCACCAACCTCGTGCATGTGCTTCGCTGTCTAATATTTGATGTTCCATTGTAACGTTTTTTGCATATTAATGAATATTGTACATTTGTACAAATAGTTTGTAAGCTGTAAATATTTTAAATATTTGTGTTGTTTGTAGTTTAGTTAGTTAAATGAATCCCGTAGTTTGTAGTTTAGTTAGTTAAATGAATCCCGTAGTTTGTAGTTTAGTTAAATGTTTTAGTCCTGCTCTTTCGGATGCAACAATATTCCTCATGCATTATGGGAAACCGAAGCAAAAGACCTTTTCCTAAGTGATCTATGTAAACGCAGGTAAATAATTACATAGTGATATTTATTCGACCTTTAAAATTCCGCGTACTACAAATCACAGGTAAATAATTACATAGGTCATTTCCTGATTAGATGTCGATCACAGTGACAGTGTTTTTTTGTCTGGCGGCACCGGGGGTCGCCCCCAACTCCGCGTTTTTATTCTGTGTATAATACAGTACAATACTCTGCATAAGGCCAGGGTGTGTGCTAGTGTGTGTGTTTTGTGAATTATTATATTTGTGAAGTGTGGGTTGTGTTGTTCTTCTGGCCATTTAGCCTGGGGGAGCTATGGAGAGCCACTAACAACCTGTTTCCGTCACCGCCACGGTGAAGGCGGGGTAAACCTTGCGGTAGCCTAGGCATCCAAGGAGAGCCCCCCCCCAAAATTATTGGAAAGAAGATAATGGGGAAATAGGAAGAAGGGGAGAAGAGGGTAAGATAAAAGGGTTAGAGAACAGAGAGTGCAGTGTTGAGGCACTCGCCTGATTTAAAAGGGGCGAAAGTAAGGTAAGGGATACCTGGTACAGGATGCCCATTTTGGTCGTCCAGAGGGTGGGAGTTGAAATTGGGTGGTGGGGTGAGCCACCAAGGCAAAAGGGAGCAGGGGGCCACAAAGGGTGGGGGAAGGGGGATTGGGGAAAGAGACTCAACCACTCCAAGTGGTAGGAATAAAAGAACATAAAGAAAGATTCCTGTGGAGCGTGCTTTTTGCAGTTCTGTCCCACACTGGCCTGGGGGTTACCCTAATGGCCAGTGTCAGCATTCCACATCATGCCTGCTAGGAAAAGTTACAGCATAGTGTCAGCTTGGATAACCATTAGGCCCCTGAGGGCCTGCATAACCATCAGTCGGTCCGGTGAAGAGGCTAAGATTAGAATATGCAATTAATAATAACTTTCATTCACTTAATATTCACACAGTTTTACTTTTTATAGTTTTTTCTTACACTTTCTATTTTCTTTTATATATTAGATTAGATATCGATCAGTGCGTTTCGACAGGTGTGTCTTTTACGTATATTTGACTTACTCCGTCATACCTCTACATATTAAGTAGAAAAGCATGCGAGGGGGTTGGCGAGCAAAGTCCCCTAGTATACATTACAAAGAAATGCAAACAGTAATTGAGAGAATACATTATCGGCAAATTACTGATATCGGAATCGATGAGAAGGGGGGGGGTTAATTTTTATTTTATTTTATTTTAGGATCAAATAAACTTCTATAATAATTGAAAGGACAGATTATGGCCGCCAACTTCTTAAAGGAACTGAAGCCATAATAATTAATTATATAAAAGTCCAAATTAATGTTGAAAAAAAGTAATAACTAAGCGGTATCTAGCAATGCGCTGGCTGTGCATTGCTTGAATAAATATCGAGCAGTAATATGGTGGTTAGTCCCAACGAGATGCAAGTAAATGAAAATTTTAAATTAAATTAAGCAACTTGATAAGTTACTTGAATGTATGCCGAAAAACTATTTCTTATTGTAGGCAGATGTAGGAGGGAAAATATAAAATTAAGTTATTAGTATTACTAATGGCAAATGATGCAAGAAAGCTAGCTTATACAGCATCACACGCACACACGCTTCCCATATCAACTGTCCATCCCGTCTAACGGTTTGTCTAGTTCTTGCTTGAATTTATTCAAACATGTTCTCCGAAAGATTCTTGCACGAAGTGATGTTGCATTGTCATCCATAAAGTGGCCATCATCTTCGGGATAACAGTGTAACATTGCATGATGTATTAGATCTGATACAAAATTCGGGTACTCGCTGGATGACGTTCGAACTTCCACTGGAATCATGGACCCAGTCTGTGCCAACAAAACATTCCCCATACCATGATACTACCGCCAGATGCTTGGGTTGTCTTAACAAGACAGGCAGGGTCCTTTGATTCGTAAGGTTCTCGCCACACTCTCTGCCTATCGTCAGTTTAAAACAAAGTTTATCGTGATTCGTCTAACCACATGACTTTCTTCCATTGTTCCGCTGCACAATCACGACGTTCTCGGCACCAAAAGAAGGTGGATTTTCACTTTTTTCTGAAAAAAAGTGGCTTCAGAATAGGCACGCGATTATCAATACCCAATTTCTTCAATTCCATGTGCATGAATGGATACGGGTTAAAATAAGGTAGTTCTGGGCCTTGTTGAATTCAAATGTTATTTGCTACACACTGATGTCCTATTTTTCCGTTGTCCTCCTTAGAGTACGACGGCTTCGCCCCTGAAGTATTGTTTTTCTGTCGCATCTACGCCTTTGAGATGTGGAAGAACCGCTTGCTTTTTAAGTCATTAAAAACCTTTGAGATGGCTGCTGTTGAGACCAGTTATGCCTTTCGTTTCTTGAATCATGGCTCCTGCTAAACGTGGACCCGCGATAAGACCTTTTTTTAAAGTCTGGAAGAGCATGTGTTTTCCGCATTCTGGCTTCAGATTATTGCAGTCAAACAGCTTGTGCAGTCTTTATACTCAACGCGGCAACACATTATCACCCCACATCAGTTTTCTTTGCATCTATATGCATTTATTCTGTCTGTGAATATCATAATACAAAGTTCGTGTTTTTTTTTTTTTTTTGGCCAGTGAGTATAATACGAAAGCACGAGAAATTTATTTGGAGTGAAATTAATCAATATATTAAAAAACAGTGAGCGTGTACCCTGTACGCACGAAAGATGTTTTATGTGAAAACATCTCTGACGAAAATCAGAACCGTTTTAAAATTGGACTGAAGTTACGAACGATGTAACATTTTATGCTCACGCCTGCTACTTCCTAAATGACGTAAATGTTCGTTCATCGGTTTTACTTCAGTCCGAAATAACGATGTAACGTTTTATGCTAACGCCCACTACTTACTCTACCGAATCAACGTTAATGATTGCATTAGCGTAATTTTTCGTTTCACATTTTCACCAAAGAGCCGAACACTGACTGTCGGACCACAATTTAGTAGGTGCCACCAAAGATGTTTTCACATCAACTCAAGAATCAATGTGACTGCATTAGCGACATTTAGGAAGTGACGTTCTTTGCGGTATTTCCGCGTCGCATTTTCGTGACAAGGTTTTACTTCAGTCCGAAATTTAGCAGGTGCCGCCAAAGATGTTTTCACATCCTATTAAAAAGTTAACAAGATTTGTACTGGATTAAAGAAAGGAAGAAATAGATGACCATGAGGGAGAACCATAAATTACCAATTCGTAAATGCTACCTACTCATAAAAAGAACAGATAGCACATAAACTGCTATCAGATTATAATAATAAAACGTACTATCACGCATTTTTAACCTGCAGCAAATAATAAAACAATAGAACTTTAACAGAGACCAGGGGTAGTGAGCCTACGGCACGCATAGCAAAATACACAGTCACGTGACCATCAACAGAGAGTTTATACTATTTTGTTTTTTGCTTAAGAGCCAAATCTAGAAGTGAAAGGAATAAATGTAATTTCGCACAAAATTATGCGGAAACAAAGTTCTTATTAGAAACTTTAAATTATTGTTATCTTTTTATAATACCAATCAGGGGCATATTCAGGAGGGTCCGGATATCCCCCCCCCCTATAAGTTCCTAGGTCTGTCTAAAAAAAAAAAAAAAAAAAAAACACTCACCTGGTCGTCATGCCCTTCCCCTTACGATGATATCTGGATGCGATAGTGATACCAGTAAAGATTACTAAATATTAACTTTTTTTTTTTTTTTCCTGTGGGAAGAAAACAAGCAAATTTTGTAAACAAATCTCGTAAACAAATATTTTCAAACTGACAAACGACATTTCGCAGGGTGATCTATAGTCCATTTAATACATACTACACATTCACAACCAACTGATAAATACGAAACTAAACGAATTAAAATAAATAAAATCCAGAAATGTGACATCACCAAATGTCAATGCAGTACACACTCTAAATTTTTATGGAGACGTTTCCAATGACGCCATAACTTTTCAGGAAATAACAGCTGGAAATAAAGCACGCGGATATTATGCAATAGGCTGGCTTCATTATAGACCAAGAATGCGAAGTATTTAGTATTTGCGCCACCAAGAACTTGTTTAATCCGCCCTTCATCTGCATGTCCGCTCCAGTTAATGACACAAGTACTACAAAGGGCAAGGGGTTACTGTTTAATAAACGAGCAAAACTGTAGGTGGGTTGTCGACACTGCGTCGACGTGTACGAGTACTTCAACCAAAATGTTTGCGCGTATATATATTTATATACAGTCCATATAAATATATGGGAATCGGGGGCTTTTGAACTCGTCTATCGTGGGTTTCGTGGATTAGCGAAAACAGGTAGGCGAATGCATTCATCCTGGCCTATCCTCGCACTTAATAGGCACCTACAAACATGACGTAAATCACGTTGCCGTCACATAATAAGGACCACAGAGGACGTTACAGTAAAGTGTTTTATTGCCAGATGTCAGCAACTTTGTTTCTACGCATCAGAACTTGAAATGCCATACATGGGTTTATAGCTGGCGTGATATTTATTCTTTGAGTTGAATTAAGAGGATGTAAGCGAAGGTTACATACATCCTGTAAGTTACATTCTTAAAGATGTTAAGTCTATAGACTAAAGACGGTTCCTTCACCCGACTTGAACTCAAATCACGTTATGATTTGAATTGACAGCGGTAAATAACCTGGAGATAAATCTTTCATTGAATTAGTATTTTTTTCATATATTCAATGAAGTACATGATTAGAAATATGGATGCACAAATTGCACACTACATTTTGTTACTTTTGACGTTTTATTACTTTGGAAGCGTATCAAAAACTCATGATTATTTTTCTATCTAATGCAGGAGCGAACAACCTTTGTTCATCTGCTGACCGTATGAAAATATTATAAACTGCAACTGATGTTCTTAATTACATTTTCAGTTATGTATTCTTTCTAAACGGTTTTTCTTTTTTTTAAATAACAATGGTAACTACTATAACTTTTTATAAAGTATTACAATTGAAACGCATATTTCTATTACAATAGAAATAACAAATCATGGCATGAAATTATTACTTAAATATCATTAGAAAATAATAAATAAAATATCCCATTAATGTGATTTTTAGACTTTGCATGTTTCACAAAAGAGTGTCAATATTTAGAGAAATGTTTATTTTTCTTTCGGACTCAAAGATAAAATTTGTTTTTCAGATCATAGAAGTGATATTGAAAGGTGAGGTTTTTATCCCAAGTTATAACCAAATCCCTATACATATTAACTTTGCGGATTTGCAGCGTATTGATGAAAACATGGCCATCTTCGAAAAAGCGAGCTATGCTTTTCTTTATTTACTTGGAGTGCAATTGAAGATAATTATTCAAGTAAAGCCGACCGGGCTAGCCAGGTGGGTAAAAGTGCCTGCCTGGCAACACAAAGGTCGCGGGTTCGAATCCCGCCTCGGGCTTGGATCAAAGTACTGCAAAAACCTTGGGAGGTGCACTATGGCCACAGAAGCCGATGCGCCAACTACCAGAAAAAAAAAATAATAAATAATTCAGGTAAAGCATGAATTTTTGGATCTCAAAGCTGACCCTTCTACAAAGTCGGTAATACTTGGGTAAATGAATAACTTGGGTCTTCAACAGAAACAAAAAAAAAAAAAAAAAATTAGGATTTTCTGATAAGAATGGGTTAACTTCTGCTGTAAAGAGCGTTGAGGGCAAACTCAAACTTGTGGAACACCTCTAGTAAGTTAACTTTCAAAACCATCTACTGTATTCACCGTTGTGGTTATTGTGGCCAGTAGCCTACTGGCCACGATTCTAGCCAAAACCTGAAGAAATTTCCCAGTAATATTGAATGAAACTACAGTACGTGTAGGAGAGCATTTAATGAGAGATTATCAAATGCATTCTTAACGTTACTTTTACTTTTACCGTTAAATGTCCGTAGCATTCAGAAGAGCTTGGAAATACAGCAATCATATGTATCTGCTCACATTTATCGCACACTGGTACGAACACGCGACAGGGTTACTGAAAGAGTACTCCATTTCGTAAAAAAATGTAGGTATACCTAAACAAGTGGACACTCAGTTTGGTTGGTTGTTGTCGGCTTAATAAGCGCATCAGCAACTTAGGCCATATTATCGCACCGTAAATAATGTCTGTAAGTTGCGTGTGTACTGTGGTCGATTTGCTATTTGCTGGACGAAAAACCCAAGTTCTGACTAACTCAGCCACGGTGTGAAAAAAGCCCATAAAAGTTCCTCGCGTCATCGACGGGATTAGAACCCGGGCCTTTTCCACGCGGGGAGGACGGTGACGAAACCATTGTACTACCGCGCAGACTGTTAATTTGTGTAGTGTGGGGTTATGTTGGGCTGTTGTTCCTCCGGTGTTTAGTCGCCAAGTCCCCTAGTGGTACCCCGCATTTCCGTCCACCGCCTGGGGGAGCCAGCCGGGTACAGCAGAAGGAAGACTCTGGCGGGGGCGAAGCGAACCTTAGACTAGGCCTCAGCTTGACAGGGATGGCCCCAATGTAAAAAAAAAAAAAAAAAAGTGGATGATAGGAAGGCTCTCCACCAAGAAGTAGAAAGTTAAAGGAACAGGGGGCACCCTTGTGAAAGAAGTCCATCTACACAGGGGAATTAACAAGGAAAGTAAAAGATTTGTAGTGGTAGAGGCGAAAAATAGGAATAGGGTGGAGAAAGGGAGTATGGGTACGTTGGGAATAAAGCATAGGGCTAGGGTGCCCTATGTTTTGGTGGTGATCGCACCGAGGACAGTGGTTCCCTATGAATAATCTCACACCAGCCAGACCAGCTGTAGCCGGTGTCAGTATATACCACCCCATGCCACAAATGAGAGGGAATAACGTCAGCAATGCAGGGGAAGGTTCCACGTAGGTTGTCCCCAGGGGAATATTCAGGGGTGGGCACAGAGAGCATATGCCACCCTTAACCAAAAATTTGAAATAAAAGTAAAGGAACGGAAAAGGAAAAACTCTAAAAAAACTTAAAAGTCTGATGCTAATTTCGAGGGCTTAGTGTCACACAACGTTAACTACAAAATTGCATTTTTGTTTTGAGACATTTAGTTTAACTTTATACAAATAACAATGCATATCATGTCATAGAAATGTATTTCTCTAGTAGTTTACAAGGTAGCTTGGGCTATAAGCACATTTCCGGTAAACCAAGAAAATGTCAAATGACTTTCTTTTGGTTAATTAATTACAAAAATGTTTACTGCAAAATGATTTTTAGTTAACATTGTCTGACACTAAACCCTAGATTTGTACTGGTTAACTCGTACTTAATGACAGAAAATAAAATTAATTAAAAATTAGTAACGCAAGCATCAGAGGTAGCAAAATAGAATTCCTCTACATGTATTCAGGGTACAACAGTCAACATATATGGACCATTCTCATTTATGCAGATTGAACTCATTCATAACAGAGTACGCTGAATAAGACTATCACACACACTTTGATTTTTTTTTTTTTTTTTTTTTTTTGTTTTGTTTTCTCTCCGGTTAAGTGGACTCGGTTACCACCCAGCATATTACAGTGTTATGCACACGCTTAAGTTAGCCTACAATCTAAATATTGGGGAAAAAAAAATCACTAAGACATGTTCTAAAATTTGCTATTGGAATAACTGTAATAACGATTTTCAAACAAGATATCGTACTTAAAAAAAATTAACGAATAACTGAGGTTATGAAAATAAAGTAGTTTTGCACGTTTTTCATACAACTTCCTTAAATATTGTAGGCGTTAGCATTTCAAAGTACATAATTAGGAACTGAGCAAGCCCAAGTCACGACATCAGCGAAATATTTATTCTACCGTTTCCTTAGCACGATACAGGAAGAACAGAAAACCGGATAGCCCCCGGTCTTCGACAAACTTCTCTTTCGCGACCTTTCTGCAAAGCAGCTAACAAGTTCTTGATCTTTGATAACGAGGTATTCCATCACTACTTCACTAGGTTACTTTTTTTTTTTTTGTACTTTCTGAAGGTTACGGGATCTATTCTTGGTAAACTGTTAATCGGCACTAGTACAAACGAGTGTTGCACCCAATTAAAAAAATGGAAACAGATTAACAAGCTATACTTAAGCACGAAGCCGCAGTCGATTAAGAGCAACTAAAAACATAAATAATTAAAACCGCCAGTGTACAGGTGACATTATGCGAATAATAATAAAATGTCTGACAGTTTAGTAAATCTTAGTAAAGACTGGTTAATACGCACCAACTTCAACAACTTTTTTGTAGTCTCTACTGTTATTCCTCTCGATTATTATTATTATTATTAGCCATACGGTGCAAGGAAGCCTGAGGCTTATGCTGCACCAGCCAAAAAAAATTGCCGAGTTCCTGAGAAAGAGAGAGAGATGACGAGATATCTCTCACAACGCACTAGACTGTAAAAATTAAATTAAACAAGTTATTTCTTGAAATTCTGTCGATGAATCCATGAAATTTAAGAAATAAAAATTTGTTTTAAAAACAAAAATTTTTTAAACAAGTTTTTATTCCTTAAATTTTATAATAAAAATAAAATAATAATAACAATTGCCGGATTTCTATTTTTGCGATTTCAATGAAATTTGGAATGGTTCGACAAATATTTTCAAAAAACCCAAATATAAAATTTAATGAAAATCCATCCAGTGAAAGTAAAGTCATCACATGAAGACATTTGTCATTTAAGTTAATCAGTTAGCTAGACGCCACCCATGCTTTCGCACATAAGTCTAGAGCTCATCTGCTTAATTTAATCTAACCAGGAACACGTCAGTTTGGTTATAATAGCAATAAATAGAGAACAACTTTTTTTGTCAACTTAAAATAACAAACAAAATTTTAGGTTTGTTGGTAAGCGACCTTTAGCCTTGTTGCGTGGACGGAGACATCACACCCTTCACCACGAGTTACCGTCTCTACCACGAGGAGGTTAGCTCACTACTATCTAATGCTCACAGGTCAATCACAGTGAATAATCACAAGTAGGCGATAACAGTAATAATCATTCATTGCCTAAAGTTCTCAAGCATCCACGACAAACACTGCCATGGTCAGCACACTAATGTACAGCAGTGGGCCATCATACTACTAACACAGATCTTAATTCTACCGGATCACCACATAGGGCCGGGAATCCCAGATCCACAACAATTTACTTCAAGATCTTAGAGGCAAAACATCACGCAAGAGGTGCTATTAGGCGGGTGCGTATATACAATGTATACATAATATTAACATAAGGATACAAGTCGCATGGAAAACCAAGTTGACATGCAGACAGACAAACAGACGGATATTTTATTATTATTATTATTTATTGGTGTATGCGGCCCCAGCGAAATACTGGAAACTACGCGTTATGTGTAGATACCGTACAGATAAAGGCAAATCAATGTAGTGGTGTATAGGTACCATAGCGCAGCGTTGTGTTATGTTGTATGGCTAGCCACCTCGCCTAGTAAGCTGGAACAGACTAGTTACCACGCCTAGCACGTGGAGCCGGGCCAGAGATCTACCATCTAGAACCTGAAGTTTAACTCTTAAACCAAGTACTAATCATACAGTTAAATAGTCTGAATGTTGAAGATTATAAGAAGGAGCGCGCAAGCTAGGACAGGAAAGGGACAAAGAAAGAAGAGAGAAGGAGGAAAGAAGAGAAAGAAAAGAAGAGACAACCAATTTCTTCTTCTCTAGACATCTAACAGCCACAATAGTGGTAGATACTAAGCTCGCACATCATGCCACTCAATTAACTAAGAAAAGTCCAGAATAACTATCACCAGTTCTGTAGTCAGCTGTAGCCTCCCAATAAGAGGCACTATTACAGGTATCCGACAAGGATTCCACAGTCAATGGCATCCATCCGAGACTCTTCACACATTACAGTCTGCGTAATCCTCCATAGGAGGCCCCGTATACATCTCTTATATCAGACCGCAAATAGAGGAGACCAGCAGACTTTGAATTTGATCCACTATTACACCAGAGTGGCTAACACTATTTGCAGCACCTCAGCAGGGTCTAAATTCAATGCACAGACATCAAAATGGCTAACACTGTTTGAAGTACCTTTATCCCATCACATTTCTGTAGTTTGTTCCGTTACAAGCAGGATACTTCTTCTCATGAACACCTTGCGAATAAAATCCTAGCGCTCTACAAAGTTCTCAGGTGTCATGATGATAATAGCGCATTCACAACCTGACCGAAATACCTCAACATCTTCCAACTGGTACACCAAATCTTGCCTAAAATCCTGGTGTTCCTGACACATAATAGCACATGTGACCAGTGCTCCACCGCTCCACAACAGCAGATAACCCTATCCGTCACTACATGCACGCACAGCTTTGCGAAGAAAGACCCATGTTCTGTAAGAAAGAAGGTGGAGTACAGATTCTGAGTAAACCAAGAAGGTATGCCCTTAGCAATTTCAGATAAAAACTTCTTCGTTATCAGACCCTTGTCACAGACATTCCATCTTTCTTGCCACATTGAGATTAATTCATTAAGCTTCTTTTCATCCTTATAACCATGAGTAAGATCTAATGCAATTGACATTTTCTCATAAGCCCTTCCTCGTCTAAAGTATAAACACAGAGTACGAAAAACTAAATATAGGTCCAATGGCCACCTACAAGTCACAACCTGCAAGGCGACATTAGAAACCGTGCGACAAGCCATACCCATCCACAACACCACCAATCTCTGGATCGCAAAAATTTTTGCGCACATGCATCTTCTGAAGCGCACAGTCCAACCACATGTGTGCCCCATATGAAACAATCTTCAGCAATATATTCCCCACTCACACTGAGTTATCCCGAATTCCCCACTCACACTGAGTTATCCTTGCAATCATACTTACGAACCGTGCAACCTTTTGTCTTAACTGAGTAACATGAGAAATAAAGACAACACGTATCAACAAGAAGTCATTTAACACGAAGCCCGAGTCCGACTTTACACACCCGTACGATTACTAAAATAGTCTTTAATAACCGCACAGATATTAGATGTACACGTCACCTCACGGAGAACCTTCAACACATTCCAGTCTATTGTATCAAAAGCCCCTGAAAAGTTCACAAAAAGTCCGAGACAATATTTCTCATCACAATCTCATACACGGGAACGTGGCCTATCCAACGCATCATCCATTCCTCTTCCACTCACAAATCCATATTGATTCTCTGAGAAAGTCAGCATACACAGTTTCCACAATCCGTTTCGCCAATAACCATTCAAACACACCTATACCACTAAGCAACGCAACTGGCCTGTAGGAATCCACCATATTCCTTGATTTCCCAGCAGATTTCAGTGGAAGCTTGAAGAGTCCCTCCTTCATGGCTTTGGAACACCCCATCACGGAGACAAGCATTATACACTGCCAAGAAATGCAAGGGATCAATTTAAAGCTGTGCCTAATCACCTGACCTATCAAATCAAGCCCAGGGCATTTGTTTTTGCTTATCCTATACACTGTTGCAGACATTTCATCAACATGAAAGCTTGGTTCCACACACACTCACTAGTACATTTTTCATTAAGTACTTTCATTTCTTCATACTCAATATTACACCCACAATGGACCGGATGCCGCTTTCCCACAAGATGATCCAAAATGCACTGCACACTTTCGTGCCACGTACAATTATTACTCCCTCTTCTGTACACAAAACTGAACCTAGGAGCTCTCTGTACCCGAGCCATGAAACTTATTACAACATAATTTGTAGACTAGTCCAAAGGCTGTCCTTGGAATATTGAAAATATTCCTTGGATAGGCACATTATAGCCGTAGCAGCTTATGTGCCATTAAACCTCCATAACAACAACAACAACATATTCCTTGGAATATTTTCATTCCAAGTCCTTCCAAACCTTAAACTTCTCCGCATGTATTATTATTAATTGTTATATATCAGGGTCGCCCGTAAATGATTACATATACCCCTTTATGTATTTTGTCTGTAAATTGCGTATGTTCGCTAGTCGATTTGTCTGCTTTTCTGGACGAAAAAACCATAGTTCTGGGGGGGGGGGGTGAAACCTTGCTGTCTACGCCTGAGATCCACAACAATTTTTTGAGAGCCACGGAGTGAAAAAAGCCCATTAAAAGTTCATCGCGTCATCGACGGGATTCGAACCCGGGCCTTTTCCACCCGGTGTGGGGAGGACGGTGACAATACCATTGTGCTACCCCGCAGACTCTCCGCATGTATTGTACAAGTATACTTCATCTTGATTCTTCGAAAACGCCGATCGAAATTTTCATTTTAAGGTAGCATCCTGCTTCTTCCTCGCTGATACTTCTTCCTTGCTATAAAATCTTCCCTCCGCATTCCAGTCAAAGCAGATGTCCACCATTTAACTGGCACTCGATTATTTTGTGTCCCTCTCATAGCCTTCTTAGATACACAATAAAGCCATCGTTGAAGTATATCCACGGCCTCCACGCCAGTCCAAGCCTCAAGCGACTCCAGCATAACCTGCACACTCTGGTTGTACCGGAGTCCAACCTTACATCGATTTTCAGTGCGCACTGAAAATCGATGTAACTAACCCGCAACAAAGTCCCTTTGACAACGGCCGTGATTTTCAACCAAGAAACTTATCACCCGATGATCACTACACACTCAATCTGGTTCCATCCTCCACTCTATAAGAAATCCAAATCTTACACTACTAGGCAAAGTAAGGTCTGTGTTTGATTCTCCATGGACTCTCCAGAAGGAAGTACGTTCCAACCGTTGAATTTGGATCAGTAGATAATTACGATCAATAGCATCTTCCAGCTGTAATCCGAACTATACCACAACTTATTTTTTTGTATTCGAATCCACGCATATTATCGCCTTCTCCCCACGCAGGTGATCCATCAACTTGTCAATATAGTCCAAATACGGCTCAATGGCATCCTCCCCACGCAGATACATGGAGACCATATAACAACACAGAGATTCTGTTTCTGCACGAATACTCCCTTTAAAGTATACTCATGCAAAACTGTAACACGTAAATCAACATTAAAGACAATTATTGCCGCCCGAAACTTGTCCAAACCACAAGAAACTAACCTGGCACGCAAGGAGAATCCCACCACCCTTCCATATATCACATAAAGTTCCTGCACATAAGCAATGTCTACTTTATTGTGATTATATTTAATTCGAAGCTCATCTGCTACAGTTTTCGATTGCTGTCCATTAATTTGTATTACCTGCAATGCATCTTCAGTAACACAATTTTCCTGCACTAAAATATCATTCCCACAGTTCCCATACAAATCACCGTACCCCTTAAGTAATTAATTTCTAAATATTTTTACCATCATAAAGGTCTATCGTACGTGTTCTGGATATAACTAGTTCCCTTGCATGAATATACGTCCTCGCCTCGTGGGTAGAATTGCCGTCCTTCCCACACCGGGTGGAAATGACCTGAGTTCGAATCCCGTCAATGACGGGAGGAATTTTGATGGGTCTTTTTCACAACGTGGCTGAGTTAATCGGTCTCAGGCGAGGGTAGCATAGTTTCTCCTAGAAATTCGAGTTTTTCGTCCAGCAAACATAAAATCGACTTCAGAACACGCAATTGACAGACAATATACACGGAGCAACATCGCCTTAGTTGCCGATGCTCCTAAAATCCAATAATAATAACAAATATGCATATAGTAAGGGCAGATTACCATTACAAACGTGTGTGTGTGAGAATGACAAAAGTGTTATTAAAAACTCGTGGAAATTTTCAAGTTTTAATAAACTAAGAAACCTCTTTCACTGTTATTTCTTTATATTTTTTTGTCTCTTTACTAAAATGTTAATAATGTGTGGCGCTTAGTTGTTACTGTTTTCATTTTTATCAGTGTTACTAAGGGATAATATTGTTAACGCAAAATCTGAACTTTTTTTGCATCAATTCCTATTGTGGAAACGCACAAGCAAATCATTCTTCACTGACGAGTGATTTTGTGGTTTAGTTTCGATTGGCACTACTGACTGCGACGGAAGCTTACAAAATAATAATAATAATAATAACACTACAAAAGTACATTAGACTTTAAAGTTTATAACACAAAAATCGGCTATATTTATTTAAAAGTAATTCATAAAATTTTAACGCTGAAAAATGCACAGTTTATAGAACGTTTAAATTTCTGAATATAATGAATCAGAAAGAAGAGAACTTCAGAAGCCACCAAAAAAAAAAAAAAAAAAAACAGTAACAACGCACTACTTACTACTTACCAATACACTATATAGCATAAAAATTTCGTAGCCTCCAAGTAGCCTTAGTAAATAATATTTTTCAACATAATGAGATAGATCCCTTGTATCCATTTCCTATTACTTAAGTGTCTCCTGCTCTGCTGCGTATAAAAGATAGACAACAGCGCAATGGCCTATTTTATTTGATTGGACGTTTCGCAAGTAGGTCACGCCGATCCACGAATACTTGTCATACCAGAATGCTGTAGGTATTCAATCAAACACATTTCAAATAACTACCACTGTTACCTTATTTACTGACATGAAAGTTTATAGGAGCAGATTTACTGACATGAAAGTTTATAGGATCTGTCTAAAGATTAATTACTTGATTATTATCTTGAACATTTGGCTAATGGCCTCTGTGCTACTTAACTAAAAAAAGATTACCTGTCAGTGTGCTGAGAATTCCCTTCCAAGTTTTACATAATATTTTAGAATACCTTATAACTTATATAAACCCACCTGGAAGGAAAGTGGACTGATAATACTGTTTGTGGCTGACCAGGGTTCATTAAATTCGCTTTTACCTAACCATTATAGAGAAATTTAGCTAATTCTCTACCCTTTAGTTGGACTGGATTATTTTATGCCACAGCAACTGAGACCATGAGACATTAGTGTGCAGTATCTGTAAAGTGCGCGTATTCGGTTTGTTTGTCGACTAGATGAAAAACCCGAGTTTCCAGGAAGGAAATCATGCAAAAAAAGGTTGCCCAGGACAATTGGCCCCAGTGTAAAAATGAGCCAATAAAGTTGTTACTGTCCAGGCAGGAAACCTATTTCAGCTTCGGCCGGAGGCGTGAATCCAAGCCGGGTTTCGATTCAATTCACTTTTCCGCATGATATGACAAACCGACGACGCTACCCAAGAGGGCTTTTAGAGTTAAGTAAAATGAATAGTCATAATTACCACAATTTCGCCAAGAGAATTGGGCTATGAGGTGCCAGAATGCAGCATATGTAAATGCCGTGTACTCTGTGTTCAGTTGGCCTGGTTTGTGGGAAGAAAAAATTGTTTCCAGGGGAAACAAAAAAAACAAAACAAAAAAACCGTAAATGTTCAGATTTCGACTTGATTAGAGAAATGAATCTGACCAGAGCATTTTTCGACCCCAGTGCGAGAGACTGATACTCTTCACTATACTCCTTGAAAGGGCTATTCTAAGAAAAATATAGAGCAGGCGTGCTTCATTGGACTGTCCGACCAAATCACAAACTGTAAAGCTTACTTTGTAAAACCTTAAATAAATGAAAATAGATTCACGAAGGGATCGATAAATAATCTAAATTAAGACAGAGACTGTATTACCGTAGGTGATATTTAGACAGAGACTGTATTACCTCGTATTCATATGAATACGAGGATATGTTCATTTGTTCTCATATGAACAAATGTTCATATGAATACGAGGATTTGTTCATTTGTTCTCATATGAACAAATGAGAAAATTTAAAATTATACTGCTTATTGTTTGTTTGGGTTTTTTAAGCTAAGTGGAGTAGAGAGCTACAGGTGGTGCCCCCCCATCCCACCAAACAAACAAATTCCACAGTGACAGTATACATGTAGTGGGTTTACTTTACACTTGTCACTCGTTTGGAGAGGTCTGGATTGAAATCCTCTGGTGGCTTGATTTCGGAAAGCCCTTTTCAGTCAAAACTGTATTACAACATCCGGCGTAAAAAGCGGAAGGAGTAGGAGGAATGTAGGGTTCTTCCAGAGAGTTATTTCGCGTTTAAAGCCCGGCAACATGCAAATTGATCCAGGCATTTACTTTTATACACGTATAAGGCCCATATCATGCAGAGGCGGTTTTAACGGCGGGCGCACCAGGCGCGCGCCCTGGGCCCCGACTTCTGAAGGGCCTACGCAAAACCCCAACAAATTAGTTGAACTAATATGTTCAACTATTAGTTCAAAACTTTGTGATTATTATTATGCTATTATTAATTATATTATACATATATTATATTCAAATTTTATTGGAAATAAAACATTAATAGTACATAATATTTTTTATTTATTTAAAAAAATGGTTAACATGTATTTTTATTTTCCCTGTCTCTCTCTTTTTTTTAAGGGGCCCAATATTTTCTTCTGCGCCCGGGGCCTCAACCGACCTTAATCCGCTACTGCCCATATGAACCGGTACAATGTATGATGCAAGCAGTGTCATCAATAGATTTTTGAAGCATCGATAATATATTGATCGATACCCACCCGCGCCAAAAAATATAGATTTAGTGATGATGACGACAGAGAACTCGAGGAATCTGTAAATCGTAACTTTTTTTTTTTTTTTCGCTTTCTGAGAAGCAACACAAAAAAGAAAGAAAACGAAAACGGCCTTATAAATCTGCATTTAGTACAAGTAATTATTAAAATTCAGAAAACACACTTCATTTCAAGTTCAAATCTTCTTTACCAGTTATTCACTTTATTCCGCAAAAATGGTATTTCTGCTAAAAAAAAAAAAAAAGTAGTATTCTGGAAAAATGGAGTTTAACTCTATCAGTATATACGATTATTATTCATGCTAATAATTACATTTGTATCGTAATCTGAGAAAACAAGAACAGACCAAAACGAACGAAAAAAAAAAAAAAAAAAGGAAGTTGCATTAAAACTCCTCTTGTGGCAACATAATTATTGCTTAAATAACACTCTCTCGGGTAACTAGTGTTTAGAAAGTGATCTAATTATCAACATTTATTTTCATTTTAGGTGAGACGAGATGGCTAATCTGCATCTCACCATATTTCTTCTTCCATTATTGTGGTCGAGCAAGAGTATCCAAATTACCGGTAAGTGTGGCTTTTCCTCTTAAATGAATTTTCTTATTTACTTATTTAAAAATCTGTAGAACCAGGGCAAACCCTAACTAATAATTCGATGGTGTTGGGAGAGACTGTACTAAGAGTCTGTTCCCTCTCTTTGCTCCACTTGTCAATGAGTTTCCAGTTCTTTACTTTTTTATGATAATAAACTATCGTTCTCTAGGTTTTTCTCAATTTTTTTTTTTTTTTTTTTTTTTTATGTATCCATGCATTAATAGGTTGAATTCTACACTGTTTTATAGCGAAAGGTCAGGGAATGACCACCGCATATCGCGGAGCAATATGGCCTTAGTTGCTAATGCTCCTAAAAACCAAATAACAAACAACAACAACAACTGTTTTATAATTTCTTCACTTAATAATTTTATCTTTTGATTTTTTATTAATTTTTTCCCTTAATATTTTAATTTCTGTGGATTCATGCGTTTAGTCCCTTGTCTGAGCTGCGTACGTTATTAGTTCTATAGTTTTATACATTTAATTTTAGCTTCTTGATTAATATTAGAGTTATTCCAGATTATATTCTTTAACCTCCCCCCGATATTTTAATGCCTGTTCTTCTACTTCGTTTTGAGTTATTTATTTTTGCTGTCGGGTAACTAAACTTCAATACTTGTTGTACTATCTTCTCTTGTAATTATAATTTACATTTGAATGGTATTTGTAATTTTGTAAAGGGCTATGTAATTTTGCAATTTCTACAGCACTATATTCTTTATTTTTACTCTGTCAAAAGCCTGATTATCTGCTCTATCATAAATATTGTCCGTTTTATCTAAATTCGTGCTATAGAAGTTAAATTAAAATTATGTACAGTATATACATAATTTTAATGCAGTATGTAAAACTATTAATTTTACTAGTAATTTTACATCGTTTTACTTTAAAGTAAAACTATGTATATACATAGTTTTAATAGATTAATACCTCTATAATTTTACGTTAATTGCTTATTTCTTTTTTATACAGGGTGTCTCGAAAATATTGGTACAAACGTTTAGGTAGCACACGCTTCTTGATTAAACCGGGGTTCGAGCCCGTCACCACCAAACACGGAAGATGCGGAAAAGGTCTGGGAATGACCCCCGCATATCCCGGAGCAATATAGCCTTAGTTGCTAATGCTCCTAAAAACCAAATCACAAACACAAACAAACGTTTAGGGGAGGTAGGTAACGTCTAAAGGAATGTGAATCACATAGGAACCCATAACCGGAAACGCCACGGGAAAGTAGTAGCAGAGGCACAAGAAGCAGAAATGACACAAGACAGTAATTAGTAGGAAACATTTATTTGACATAATATTAACAATGGAGTACGAGATGGATGCATTTCATGATGTTACAACAGATGCTCGAAGGTTCCACCATGAGACGCGATACATGCGTGACACCGACGCAGCATGAATTGGCGGACACGGTCGAACACACCTGGAGTTTCTTTGACAGTAGCAGCAGCGCAGACGAGTCTCGCCACGAGATCCATTTCCGTCTCCACAGGCGATTCATACACGATAGATTTGAGGACCCCCACAGAAAGAAATCAAGGCTCGACAAATCAGGTGAGCGTGGGGGCCAGGCAACGGGTCCACCAAGGCCAATCCATCGACGCCCAAAACGCCTGCTCAAATAGTCACGAACACACCTTCCATAATGGGCAGGCGCTCCATCATGTTGAAACCAAATGTTGCGTCTCACATTTGCTGGAACATCGTCAAGTAACCCTGGTAGAACTTGTTCAAGAAAGATCCGATATTTAGCGGAGTTCATGCGGGATGATAACAGGTATGGGCCGACTAAGCAGTCACCGACCATACCTGCTCACACATTTATTGTGAAGGGATGTTGTGCCGCATGGGGGCGCGCACACCGTGTGGGTTGTCGTGAGCCCACACACGAGCATTGTGCTGATTGAATAAGCCTTCCCGACTGAAATAAGCCTCATCCGTGAACAAAACAGGCTGGAAAATTCAAGTCTTTAACACTTTCTTGGAGAAACCACTGCGCAAAAGCCACACGTGTAGGATGATGATCTTGGGGGAGCAGTAACTGAACCCTCTGGAGATGAAAGGGGTATAAGGAATCGTCGTGTCAGACACGCTGTACACTGCAACGAGACACTCCTAAGGCAGGGGCAACGGCACATGTGCTGGTAGTAGGATTATTCTGGACGGCTTTCAACACACTTTGTTCCATGGCGGGAGTTCGCGTCGAAAGTGGTCTGCCCTCACTACTCCTGTTACCTCTAAATGACCCATAATCGCATAAATTTTGATGCACACGCGCAAAGAAACGGTGGTCCGGTCTGGGAAGCGTTCTCCATAAATTCGTTGAGCGGATCGTCCATTGCCCTCTGCTAATCCATACACTAGGTGCATGTCTGCCAGCTCACAGTTCGTATATCGATGCATGCTTTTCGTGCGGCGACTACTGCTTGAATGAGTAAACCAGAAATTTTTCCTCTCGCGAACTGATGAATAACGCCGTGTACCGACTTACGGTGATGTTTCCGGTTATGGGTACCTATGCGATTCACATTCCTTTAGATGTTACCTACCTCCCCTAAACGTTTGTACCAATATTTTTGAGACACCCTGTATTGTTGTTTGTTGTTGTTGTTTTTTGTTGTTTTTTTAGCTGTATATTTTTTCTTTAAAAATTAATTTTATATTTTTATAAATTCTATAATTGACTTATCTCCTCCATATAACAACTCATTATTTATTTTATCTGTACCTGGTTTCCTACTTTTCATTTCCCTATTATTTCTTTAATCGCTTCTTCACTTTATTCTCTCTCTCTCTCTCTCTCTCTCTCTCTCTCTCTCTCTCTCTCTCTCTCTCTCTCTCTCCTTCATTAATGTAACTTTCTTTTTTCTGGCATTTGCTGTTTTTCACTTATTTATAATTTTTTAAAATAGTTTACCCATGCAGCTGAGTCTATCTTTATTATTTTGTGATTTTCATTTAATTATTTTCTTCTGTTGTGTGTGTGTGTGTGTGTGTGTGTGTGTGTGTGTGTGTGTGTGTGTGTGTGTGTGTGTGTGTGTGTGTGTGCGTGCGCGCCATAAAACCATGTTCTAATTCCTTCTAATTCGTATTACGGCATTAATTCGATTTCGTACGTCTTTATATCACTCGGCCGCAGTAGCCGAGTGGTCAGCACGAGGTGCATAAATTCACGTGCGTTGAGGTTCAAGCCCGTGACCGCTAAATACGGTGCCGTTTCTTGTATTCTCCATATCTTGTGAACTACTGTGATCGTCTCTGTGTATAAACAGAAAAAGTTGTTTTATTTTATAATAAATAAACAAAATATGTAAATCTGTACTGCAACACAATGACAAACCTGAACGGCCAATGGGTAGAAGTTTTACCTAAAAAAAATATGATATATTATGTTTAACGTTTAATAAATGTTTTTGAAATGCTTATGCATTCACCTTAGTTACTTAACATTTTACTGTCTGCGCGGAAGTACGGTGGTTATAATCACCGCCCTCCCCATACCGGATGGAAAAAGTCCGGGTTAGAATCCCGTGAATGACGAGAGAAAGTTTTTTTCACTCCTTGGCTGAGTTAGTAGGCCTCAGGCGTGGCTATCGAGGTTTTTCGTCCAGAAAAACAGGCAAATCGAGCAGAGAACACACGCACTTTATGGACAGATGAGTTAGTTCTCGGGTGGCCCTAATATTATACTTTATAAAATAGCTATTTTATATATACCATGGTATCTACTTTTTTTTTATTGTTATATATATATATATTACAGGAAGTAACAGGATGTTCACCATAATTAGCGTTACTAGTAAGGTAACGTTAGCACTTTGCCCTTAATGACTACTAACGTGTATATATATCCTTCTCTTAATATCAACATTATCATACGATACTTTATTTATACACGTTTTAATTCTTTTCTATTTTTTTTTCTTTTTCTGTTGACCGATTTTTATTTTCCATTTCATTTATTCTAATTCTCTTAGTCTATTTCTATATACAGTAGATTCTGTATATAGAAATACTTTCATCTTGTTATTACAAGATGAAAGTTTGTTTTGTTTCTTTTTTTCTTTGTCTTTATTCTTTTTCTTAGACAATTCTTTTGTCTAGATTCCATACTACTAATTTATGATCACTTGTTAATATCAACTTATGGTACAGCTTTCACATCCTTTATATTTTATAGTTTTATAATTCTATTAATATTACATAATCAGTTACTGATTAATTACATGTATTACTTGTCCATGTTATTCTATTTCTTTATGTTCATTTATTTGCAATCTGTGCAAAGTTGTAATAAGTTATTTCCATTTTGGTTCATTGTTTGTTCGCTGAACGGGTTACAAATTCCTGGTATTATTTCATTTCCTATTCGGGCATTTAGATCTCCTACTATTGATCCTGATATAAGATTGATAAAAAGAATGAACTTCTTCATTCTTATTATAAATCTTATTAATTAAACTTTGATAAATTTCACGATTAATTATAATTTATTCATTTTGGTTTCTCTCCTCTAGATGATATACACTCATTACAGTTAATGATTTCTTTTCTAATTTCAATTTAACATGCTTTTTTTCTGGTTACAGGTTTCACTTTACCAACAGAAAATTTTGCTGTGTGTGTGTGGGTATGTGTGTGTCTATTGCAGGCTTTTTTCTCCCGTTTTTCTATATTTTGTTCCAATGATTCACGTGTTAAATCCACACCTATTCAACAGCTTTCGCTTTTCTGTACGCCTTCATGGATAGCATTGTTGGTATAATCGCCGTCCTCCTCACACCGGGTGAAAAAGACTTGAGTTCTAATTTCGTCAATGACGCGAGAAATTTTTATGGGTTTTTTTTCCCAACGTGGCTGAGTTGGTCGGTCTAAGGCGACTTACCACCGTTCGAGTTATCACCATCCGGTCTAAGATGACTTATCACCGGCAACAGTCCTCCGATGTAGCGAGTGTATAGCATCGCAGCTGTATCCACTGTACGAGAAGTGCATGGGATCGCTTCTTGTCGTCGGATAAGAAATATTGAGAAATATTTCCTGGCTATTTGTTGGGGACAGGAGGTAATTTGTGGGCTTTTCTCAAGTCATTGCCGAGTTATTCGGTCTCATGGATATTCCTGCCGAAAACTCGGTTTTTTTATCCTCTCCCCCCCCCCCCCCAAAAAGCAAACCGGAGTTCTAAACAACTCAAAATCCAGTAACGAGATATGAGCGAAAATATACCTGAGTTTCTAAATGCACACACCATTATAGCGCCATCAGCCATAAAACAAATCATTGCAAGGGCAAAATTAATTATTATATAAGAAAATATACATAAAGAAAGTGATTTTTATAGTGTGTTTATATCATTAATTCAAACAGGTGGTGGCAAAGTAGTAAGCGTAGCTGTGTTACAGTCAGGCAGCCTTAAGAAAATACAATTGAATTCACGACTGCTGCCAATTTCAAATTCGCATCCTCACACAGCAATTTTTAAGGCACAGAAAGCAGCACCCATAAAAGCAGCTGATTAAATAGAATAATAATAAAAAAAAATTGTTATTTGGAGTTACCTGAAAACAACCTCATCCATCCATATAACGTACATCATGTGCATAATTGCGTGCGTTCTCTGATCGGTTTGCCTGTTTTTCTGGGTTAAAAATCCAAGTTTCCAAAAAAAAAAAAAAAAAAAAAACATGCTATCCTCGCCTGGGACCGATTAACTAAGTCACAGAGTGACTTTACGTTACGTTACGTTATTTATGTGGAGTGGACGGTGATTATAACTACTGTATTAGCTAACCCATATCCGTTCGCGTGTGTACACCTGTATTATATCAAGAAATTCTTCTCCTCCCACACACACACGTGAAACAAGTTTGCCGAAATGGCTGGCGCTTCAATCAGTACAAAAGGCATTAAAGATATACCATTACAGGATCTTTCTCATATAAGCCAAACGACATCTAACTTTCCTGAAAAATTCTTATTAAATTCATGAGGGGTATCCAAAGAGGAGTTTCTCTGTATACTTTGAGAGAAAATAAATACAAATAATTTTTTATTTTAGGATTGAACCACGGTCAACTTAAACGCGTGTACTACTGTACCTTCACATTTAATCGCTGGGCTAAATGCTGTTCATATTTTCTAAAAAATATAAATTCCACAAAGGAAGGTAAATTAACACATCTTTATGAATGCATCGGTAACGTTACGTACATACCTAATTATTAAAAATAACATATTTTATTAAAGAACTTTCGGTTTCGTAAAATTTTCTATTTAGACTCCTTATTACTACAGTATATCAAAAGCGTAGTACCACAGAAGACTTTGCTTAGAAGCTCATATGGTATGAGCCTCTAAGCAAATGGAGATCACTTCCAGAGATCCTTAAATAAAAAAAAAAGTATTTGTAAAATTTCTGAAGACCTCCATCATGAACAGGACATTTTCACAAGTGTTATCCTCTGAAGTTGTCTTGGATCTTTCTGAATTGTTGTCTTTGCTATTCAACAGATAAGTAGTTAGTGATTTAGGAATTCTTATTCAGGAATTTAAGAATACGGATCCTTACTTGTCTTGGTCGCCTGCTATATAACTTCTAATATTTGTTAAGGATACCGGTGCAGGTATTTCAAATTTAATGTCTCAGTTTACTGATAACGCAAACGTGGAAAGAGAAACCACTATAAGGCTACTTCAACAAAAGGAAGATATTCTGGTGGTTTGATATATAGCAGTTGAGGTATAACATTGGCAAATGCAAGGTTTTATATCAGAGCAGCAGTAATCTTAACATAATGTACCACTTTGTTAGCAAAAAAACGCAAGTAATTGATAATGAAAAATACTTAGAAGTAATTATTCAGTCTACCATGAAGTTCACAGAGCAATGCAGAAAGACGCCTATGACATCTCATAGAGTTCTGGGAGTGAGACAGAAACTTTATAAGCCTAGTCAAATAATCTCTCTCTCTCTCTCTCTCTCTCTCTCTCTCTCTCTCTCTCTCTCTCTCTCTCTCTCTCAGGAATAATGATCGTTTAAAAGTGTATTAAGTAACTTTTGGAAAACCTGTAATACACTGAATATTATTATTTTTCATTTTCTTTATCGTCTATAAAACCATTTTTTTTTTTTTTTCAGATTCACTATGGACTGACAAAATTCAAAACGACGACAGACTCACTAATCCTACGGAATACAATACTCGAAGGTTACGACTATCATGCATTCAAGAAGGTTACTTCATACATCCCAAAGACCCCTCTAGGTTTTATAGGTGTATCTGTTCCAATATAACCCAGAAAATATTTACTATTTATGAATATCGTTGTCCAGAAGGACTAACATTCGATATAAGCCTGAATGCTTGTGGATGGTCTCACCTTCCACCTCATACGAAACCCTGCAACACAAGCGAGGAAAACAGTCACACCGCTCCCACAAACGAGAAGAACGAAGTGATTAATGAATCAGAAAAGGTGTTTCAGGATTCGCTAGTAAATGAAGCATCACGGGAAAGCGAAGAAAAAACCTCTACTGTGACTCCATGTCCTTCGGAAGGATTTTTTCGTCATCCAAGGAACTGCAGAAAGTTTTACAGATGTGTTCATTTCAACAGGTCAAAGGAAAGTTTTACAGTGTACGAATTTCGTTGCCCAGAAGGCCTTGTTTTTGACGAGAAGGTCCACTCATGTAATTGGCCACATCTTGCTTCTCCTTGTAATATTGCAGGGAAAGTCAGGATAAACGAAACAGACACCGAGGAATCGAGTAAAAGTCAGTCAACTTTCCATGAAAAAGTCCAAGACATTAAACATCCAACGGTTTCTGAGATCGAAGCCAATACTGGCCTAGGAACACCCTCACATAAGGAACAAAAAAAACCCATATCCCCAGATAACTCAGAAAACCAACATCACTGGCCTTCAAATACGCCGGACACCCACAACGAAAGTATAAAAACTGTACCTTTTGACACGGGCAAGCCAAGTTCACCTGAAACAGAGCAAAGCCAAGAACACACAACACTTACAGAACAACAAGTGCATGAAAAACAGCACAACAAGAAAAGACCAAGTGCTGATCAAAAGCCAACCGACAGAAAACCAAGTTTTTCCAGTAAACAAAAGAATAAAGCACAATCTACTTTGCTTCCTACTGAATCAGAAAAGGAACACACACAAATAGTTAATGAATCTCACTATGAGTGTATCACTGAGGGATTCTTTGTTGATTTTAACAACTGTGGAAAGTTTTACAGATGTCTCAAGAGTAATAATTCTCTTCACTCATTTAAATCTTACTTATTTACCTGTCCGGAAGGTCTCGTATTTGATGAGAAACGTAATATCTGCAACTGGCCGCAAGAATCACCGTGTTGTAAGGGGATAAGAAAGTATGACAATGCTTGCACGATTTCATTTCACAAAGAAAAAGATAAGACAGGAACACCCAATAATAGTAAGAGAACAAGTTCTCCTGAAGGTTTGCCAACGAAGGAACTAGAAGGAAGTGAAGATGATAATCTCTCCACTGGTTTTAAGTGTGCTGCAGAAGGTTTCTTCCGCAATCCAGAAAACTGCATGCTTTTTTACAGATGTGTCAAGTTTAATAACTCCCAAAAACTTTCATTCAAGATTTACGAATATACTTGCAATAGTAATCTTGTATTTGACGAGAGCCTCAAAGTTTGTAACTTCCCAGAAGAAGCGCCCTGCTGTAAAGAATCAAGTCTAATAAAAGGCTGTAATGTGGAGCCCGAAATAAGTGGTAGTCAAAATGGTAGTCAGCACGCTGAAATGGAAAATACTGATTCTGATACAAAAGAGTTGGATTCGTCCCACACTTTAAAAACAAAAGAACATTCATCCAGTGAAGACAAGGACATCAAAGGTGTAGAAAATAAAAATCTTTATTGTAAAAAAGAAGGATTATTTTCACATCCCCACAGTTGCAAAAAATTCTATAAATGTATACGATCCAATTCTTCAAAAATTCTCTTCAGGGCATACGAATATAACTGTCCACGCAGTCTAGTATTCGATGAAACACTTGGTATTTGCAACTGGCCAGAAAATGTGAAAATCTGTAACGAACCACAAGTAACTTGCAGTGACTGTAATGATTCAAGTAACCAAACCAAGGAAAATATCGAAATTTTGTCAATAACCGAGCGTCCATCAAAGGAGTCATTTGCCTCGAATAATAATCAGCAGGATCAAATGGAAGAATCTGGTAGAGAAAATCTTAATCTAACTTGCAAAAAAATAGGATTTTTTAAACATCCAGAAGGCTGCAGAAAATTTTATAGATGTGTCAGACTAAATAAGTTAAGCTCCCATATCAAAGCATACGAGTACAGCTGTCCCAAAGGATTAGTATTTGATGAAAACCTTAATATATGCAATTGGATAGAAAATGTGCCATCCTGTAATGATTACAAAGAGATTTTTCATGATGCCAAGAACAAAAATGAATATGATCACGAATCGGAAAATGAGTCAGGAAATGTAAAAGACAAATACGAAAACTGGAAGGAGGAAATAAAAATTTCCAATGATGATCAAATTAATGAACAAGAAATAAGAGGCACAGAGAATCCATATGTTCCATGTTACAAAGAGGGATTTTACCGGCACCCTGATAACTGCAGCAAATTTTATAGATGCATCAGAAGTAATTTCTCTGAAACATTAAAAGCTTTCGAATATAGCTGCCCGTATGGCTTAGTATTTGATAAAAATCTTAGCATATGCAACTGGCCGCACAGAGTAACGTGCAATGATGCTAATACTGAAAATGTGATTAATTATATTTGGAATGAGTTACAATATCCTCGAAGGTTCAGAAGGTCGGCTGTTACTAAAAAACAGTCATCTCAAGGATCACCAAATTATCCTTGCCATGAAGAAGGTTTCTTTCGGGATTCAAAAGACTGCCAGAAATTTTACAGATGTGCACTCACAAGTACCTATGGTAGGAAAGTTTTCAGAATATATGACTTTACGTGTCCCGATGGATTAATTTTCGATGAAGTATCCGAGATTTGTAATTGGCCAGATAATTCTTCTCCGTGTGGAAGTGAAAACAAAGCCAAACCCAACGAAATTCACCCCCAAAGAAGCCCTCAAGTAGCGGAATCTACAAAAATAAGAGATAAAAATAAAAATGAAAACTCTGTTGACAGTTCGAAAGTAACAAATACTCACAGATCTACTGTATCGTCCCGGAAACCAACAAGCAGATTAAAAATAAGCACTAGACCGACTATTAGAAAACCACCCAGCAGACCGCAGTCACAACAGACTAGTGATACTGCGTCGAAAAAGGAAACTGAAATAAAAGAAGGTCCTCTGTGTAAAAAAGCAGGATATTTTAGGAATCCAGAAAACTGCAACCGCTTTTTTCGGTGTGTGGATTTCACAGGACGAGGAGAAAATTTTGTTAGATATGACTTCTCCTGTCCTCCAAACCTCGTATTCGATGAGAAAGCATCTATATGCATGAGAGCTTCCTTAACTTTACCATGCACAAGCAAAACTGTTAACTCAAGTAAAGTCACAATTGTAAGAGTTGGAACTACAGGAACCAGAAAACAACCACTTAGAAGACCACCAATTCCAATAAGAGATAACACAAGAAATCAAATTTCCACTGCTTCAAACAAAACGACACTTAATCCTCCAAAGGGGGAAGATAGTGGTACGGATAGTGACGTATGTAGAAAATCTGGATTTTTCCGAAACTCGAAAAACTGTAATAAATTTTATCGGTGTGTGGATTTTACAGGTAAAGAAACAAGTTTTGTGAGATATGATTTCACTTGCTCTGATGGGCTAGTGTTCGATGAAGTTTCTGGTGTGTGCAATTGGCCAACTCTTAGCCCACCGTGTAAAGGTGGAAATGTACAGAAAAGTACTGCTTCCCCAGCAGCTTCTCGGAGGACAATTGGTGCAAAATATACGTCTTCAATGGACAGCATTTCGACACCAAAAAGTTCAACGAGCCAACCCTCAGAAGTAGCATGTACAGAAAAAGGGATCATCAAGGATCCAGAACACTGTAATAAATATTACAGGTGCATTGATATCAATGGTGATGGTACAATTTTTGAAAAAGAAGAAAATATTTGTCCTGAAGGTCAAATCTTCGACGACCGCATAACTTCTTGTAATATTCCGGACGATTCAAATGCCTGCTTCACTGGGGACACAACCAGTTCTACCATCTCTTTAACAAGTTCAGCAACTAAACACCCTACACACAGTACAGCAGAAGAAATCGAAGGAAAGAGTACAGAAAGTGAGGGACGAGTCAGTGAGTCAAGTGGCAAAAGTAACATACAATGCCAAAAACAAGGCTTCTATAGAAATCCTTATGACTGCAATAAATTCTACAGGTGTGTTGACTTCGTTGGTTCTGGGGAACACTTCGTGCGATATGATTTTAAGTGTCCAAAAGGTCTTGTGTTTGATGAGAACGCTAGCTCATGCAATTGGCCTTCTCTTAGTCCTGGATGTAAAGCAAGTGCCAAAGAAACTACGGATGAAGAAGAGCGATCCACAGAAAACGCAAACAAATCAAGTTCCTCAACAACATTAGTCAGTGGCACATCCAGCACACAGCTGCCTGCTTCAGAATTTTCTACTCAACATACGACTAGTGTTTCTTTGACCACAACTTCACCTGGCACAGTTGAAAGTGGTACTCAGACAACTCCCCAAAGAAGGACCACTACGACGGAAATAAATACCACTCCAAAAAGTATTACAGATTCTACGTCTAAGGAAGAAAATAAGGAAAGTTCTTCCGAAACTGGAATTATATGTCGTAAGGCTGGTTTCTTTAGAAATCCTAAAAGTTGCAAAAAATATTATAGATGCGTAGATTTTACCGGTAGTGGAGAGCAATTTGTCAGATTCGACTTTGAATGCCCAACAGGTCTTGTATTCGATGAAGAAACTCGTGTATGCACTTGGTCAACCATAAGTCCGTCATGCAAGTCTGAAGGTTCAGGAAGAGAGGAAGAAAGAGCAACGTCATCTCCGATGACATCATTATCATCAACTGCAACATCAGAAATAGTAACACAAGACAGTTCTTTATCTACTGGAACACAACAACCAACCTCAGTTTTAACCACTGCAAGTAGTACAAGTGCAGAAGATAGAACTACACCAAGTAGCACTGCAAAGGAAACAGATTCAAGTCCAGTTTCCACAAATGTGACTGAAGAAACAAAGGGAACCACTAGTGTTTCCGGAATAGATTCAACAACAGGTGACATAACAACGTCAGCTACCACCAGCTCGAAAGGTGATGAAGGAAAAGAGGATACTTCCCATATGGACATCCAATGCACAAAGGCTGGAACTTTTCCACACCCTAAGGACTGCAATAAATACTACAGGTGTGTCGATTTCACTAACACTGGAAAGCAATTTGTTCGTTTTGATTTCAGTTGTCCCAAAGATCTGGTTTTTGATCAAGCAACAGGGGTTTGCAATTGGCCAACACTTAGTCCATCTTGCCACACTAACCAAGAAGAAAGAGGACCTTCATCTGTACCTTCTACAATTCCCTCCCAATCAACCACTAACAGCAGTTCAACTGAAGTTACTATAACAACTTCGACCGATACGTTAACTACTTTACCTGCTTCATCCACAGTAACGAGTTTTACATCCACTGTAACCAGCACCACCTCTGATATTACAGCGTCTACAGAAGGAAGAGATATAAATTCAACGACAACTTTCACTCCAAGTATAGAAAGCAGCAGTTCGTATGTTTCTACTACTATTACAACAGCTCAACCATCTACAGAAGGAAGAAATGGTGAATCATCTACATCAACACAACAAACTGGTTCAACAGATTACACTTCACCACAAACAGTATTATCTACTATTACAACAGCTCAATCATCTACAGAAGGAAGAAATGGTGAATCATCTACATCAACACAACAGACTGGTTTAACAGATTACACTTCACCACAAACAGTATTATCTACTGACACAAGTAGTACAACCAGACAAGACAACGTAAGTACAACCCAAGATTTAATTATGCCAACAGAAGCAACTCCTACATCCACAAAAAGTGGAATAACTGGCAGCGGTTCGACCACTACTAAAGCTACCACAGATTCTGGCCCAAAGGAAGGAGATGGTGAAATCCTATGTACAAAGGCAGGTTATTTTAGAAACCCCTATGACTGTAACAAATTCTACAGATGTGTTAATTTCACTGATTCAAATGAACAGTTTGTTCGCTATGACTTTTCTTGTCCAAAAGGTCTAGTTTTTGATGAAGTTGCAAAAACATGTAACTGGCCAACGCTTAGTCCACCATGCAAAGTAGGTGTTGAAGAAAGAAGTACGTCTTCGCCATCTGTAAGTACTGTATCATCCATCCCAAGAGAAACAGGTGAAACCTCTGTATACCCAGACTCTACTACAAGTACAACTCTCATAACAGGTGTGTCAACCGAAAGCTCGACTGAATCCTCTTCCTTGTTACCAGTTACCATAACAACAGGTATATCAACTGAAAGCTCTTCTTTGCTGCCAGTTAATGAGACTGCTTCAACAACTGTGGAGGATACTGACTCTGAATCCACGTTTTCTTCAACTCATACTGCCAGTATCTCTTCATCAACTGAGACTAAGTCTTCAGTCACATCAGAAAGCACTGGCAGTTCAGTCACATCGACAGTTACAATAACTACAGGCATTGATACTACTTCAACTCCTATGCCATCTACAGGACTTACAACAGAACCCATTTCTGGAACTAGCACAGCAGCCCCGTCAGTCACGACTTCTACGATCATACCTACAACAGACGCAACTGCAGAATCAATCAGATCAACCAATGATAGAGAGAGTGAAACTACAACGAGGTCATCATCCACACCAGAAACAACAACGGGATCACCTTCTGACAACAGCACTTCTATGAATGTAACTACAGATTTCACAAGCATTTCCACGGGAGACGGTTCGAGCACAGGTTCGGGTGTTTCATCTACTACAACAACGCAAACTACCACGGACTCGGGATCAAAGGGCGGTGATGGTTCTATTGACATTCAGTGCACCAAAGCTGGTTATTTCAGACATCCCCGTAACTGTAATAAATTTTATAGGTGCGTCGATATGACTGGAACAGGACAGCAGTTTGTTCGATATGACTTCACCTGTCCTAAAGGTCTTGTGTTTGATGAAGCAGCAGGAACATGCAACTGGAATACGCTTAGTCCTCCATGCAGAGATAGCGACTCAGGAGAAAGGATAACATCCTCAGAAGCCAAAACTACTTCTACTCCCAGAAAAACAGATTGGACAACTTCAGAAACACAGACTACGCAAGCAGTTACTGAAATTAGTAATGTAACTTTGACAACTGCCGCTACCACGGAAACAGAACCACCCTCTTCTACAACAGGTACTTCGATAGATACTAGCATTTCTGTAACGACAGTAGCAATTACATCCGAACTTACAACAGTGACTTCTGCACCAACAACGGCTGAAGAAATTTCCACTGAAAACACAACATTAGTTTCAACAACTGCAGCCTCTTCTAGTACATCTGCAACAGAAACTGACGTGTTTTCAACTGAAAGTAGGTCAACAACCTCTACAGAAGAAATTTCCACAGAAATTTCAACCTCTACAGTAGATGCGTCATCTGGATATTCCACCACATGGATGTCTACTGAAAGCAGCTCATCAATAGTAAGAACAACAACCGAAAGTGCAGGTTCAGTGACTACTGCATCGTCTACACAAAAAATCACAACAGGAGAATCAAATACAACTTCATCTTCCACACAACCTGACTCAAAAGAAGGATCCCAAACTGATGTGGTGTGCAAAAAGCCAGGGTACTTCAGAAATCCTAAAGACTGTAATAAATTCTATAGGTGTGTAGATTTTGTAGGAAAAGGTGAGCAGTTTGTGAGGTATGACTTTAGTTGTCCAAAGGGATTGGTGTTTGATGAAGAAGCAATAAGTTGTAACTGGCCTACTCTTAGCCCCCCTTGTAAAAGTGAGGGTGGTGGAGAAAGGGTGACTTCCTCTCCAGAACAAACTACTGCTACTGCTAATACGCAAGGAACGGAAGAAACGTCTTTCCAAACACAAACAACAAAATCAAGCAAAGAACCTGTAACAACAAGCACAGCATCTTCAGTGCAAACTGAAGAATATACTAGTGAAACATCCCCTTCAAGAATGACTACACAGGCGACTTCAGATACATCTGCCACTGCCATCTCTACAGCGAGCCCTGACTCATCAACAGAAAACGGAACTGGAGACAGCTCAACCACAGAGGACTCGCGAAGTTCAATCGTTACAGATGCAGCATACACAACTACAGCTTCTTATTCAACTACCTTAAGTGGTGGTGGCCCATCGCCCACAAGTGTACAAAGTTCTACGGACTCAGGTTCAAAAGAAGATACTGGAACTTCTGAAACTGATATAGTGTGCACCAAACCTGGCTACTTCAGGCACCCTAAGGACTGTAATAAATTTTACAGGTGTGTAAACACAACAGAAACAATGGACCAATTCGTTCGATACGACTTCCGCTGCCCTGAAGATTTAGTATTTGATGAAATCGCAGGAGTCTGTAACTGGCCAACACTAACCCCCGCATGTAAAAGAGATGAATCTGGTGAAAGGGGTACATCTTCCCCATCAACCGTATCACCTGTACCGAGAGAAACAGGTGGTACTTCAACAGGCATTTCCCAAACGGAGACAACAACAATCACCGAAAGTAGTAGTGTATCTACAGCAACTACAACAATAGCCGAAAGCAGTAGTGCATCTACAGCAACTACAACAATAGCCGAAACAGTCCCTACAACAGTTTCGACAACCACTACTACTGAACAATCAATAACTACAACCAGCGTCCCTACAGATGGAACATCTACTACAACAGTTGGTACAACGGCAACAAGGCCAACAACAGAGGGTACAGAGTCTACCACAGACAGAGCTGGAACTACCAGAGATGCAGCGACAACTATATCAACTGGAACGGCGACAACAAAAAACGGAAGGCCAACCCCAACAGGAATAACAACCACGACAGCTAGAACAACGACCACAACGAGTGAAGTTACGACTACTGAAACAACCACATCATCTGAAAATCAAGCATCATCTACCACTACTTCTAGCAGTTCATCAGAATCGACATCAGAAGAGAGTGCAGGCAAAGGAGGATCACAGGGAGATTATCAATGCACAAAAGCCGGCTTCTTTCGAAATCCTTCGAACTGTAATAAGTATCACAGATGCGTCGATTTTACTAATACCGGAAAGCAATTCGTAAGATTTGATTATAACTGTCCACCAGACTTAGTGTTTGATGAACTGTCTCAGATATGCACTTGGCCTACTCTTAGTCCACCTTGCAGAAATACGGGTTCTGGAAGGGAAGCTTCAACCACCACTATGAGAGTCACATCGCCCGTTATTGAGTCCACTCCATCACTTTACAAGAAATGACCACTGGCACATTAATTTATCAAACTAAGGTATTCTAAAGCTAACCGACTGATGGAGAACAAAAAAATATTCATGAAGGCAAACATGTAGGAAAAAACTTTGTAAGATAATAAAAAAAGGACAGTGTTTATATGGACAGCTACTTGAGGGTGATTAATATTAATTATCGCTAAACCCAGAATTCGTGAAAAGAGGATGATAGGAACATCCTAAATGTCTACAGATCGGCGTTTCGATCCTCAATTACCTACTGTTATTTTATTATTCCAGGATAAATGTTGCTTTCGGCGGAAAGGTTTTATTTTTATATAGTAAGCTGCTGGATTTGTGTTTAGAGAAACACAAAGAGCATTTTTATCGTGGACTTCTATTCTATTTTTTATGATAGCAGCTAATTGTGCCATAAGGCAAAAACGGCCAACCTTTATTGCTCTAGAGGAATACGAATGCATCTTAAAAGGCGTCAAATCAAGCGCCTTGCTATTTTATGTGATATATTTCCACTTGTGCAACGTAGTAATTATATTTATTTGTTTATTATTTATATTTATATTTATTTTATTTTGTTTTGTTTTGTCTTGTCTTAACATATCTTGCACTGCACATCACAATGCTCAGCATGGGGCAATTCGAGATTGAGAATTCGAACATCATCATCGAGAATCAGCACATAGCAAAACTGATGAAGATCGAATGTCGAGAAGTATGAAATGATGACAAAAAAAAAAAAAAAAAAAGCACGTTAACGTTCAAATCTCAGTTCAGATTATTTAAGTTCAGAAAGGTCAGTTCGGTATTCTGAGGAAAAGAACACTTAAACACGCCCTATAAAAAAAACAATGAAAATAAGATAGTCAAGTATAATCTTGCCTCTTTTTAAGCAAAGTTGATTTTTCCCCCGTTTCGTGCTTACTTCATATGTTTTTCTAGCATCATCAACTCTTAGCATTTAATGAGCTAAGATGTTGGATGAAAGACAATTTTCGGAGGAGTATTAAGGGGTTATAGAGATGTTTAGAATTAAAGCACTTCATTTCACGTGAATAATTTAAATTTACCTTACTGAGAATACTAACTGGAGCTGGTACAAAGTACAGCCAATAAAACGAAATTAATGCACACGAAATTTCCTTAGGTTGGCTTAGAAACTGAAGATAAGCTAACTTTGGGTTGGTTTATCTTCAGCCTGATGATTTCTACGATCAGGATGAAAATGCAAAAAAGTTTTCCTCCTGACTGCATTTGGAAACAAAATCCATAGTCTTGAACTCCTATGCATTTTGCTTTCATTCCTACTCAAATGCAGTTGCACTTTATTTAGTTGGGAAACTTTTCTGTACCTTGCGTGACAAGAGAATTCCCAAGTGGGCTAAGAACAGTCATCTGATATCCATTTAGTTTGGTACACTGACTATGCTGGCTTGGGACTTTGCATCAGCCTTAATTATTATGTGTCAATAAACTAAATTTAAATTATTCACGTGGAGTGAAATGTTTTATTCTTTATAATCATTTTAACAAGCTGTTTCGTTGATCTCTGGAATGTTCTAGTCCATTATTTGGAGTTATTTCATGGCATGTGTTTTTCTTTGAAATAATAATAATAATAACAAAAAAAAAAAAAAAAAAACTAAAGACAAAGTGGCAGTGAATTGTGTGATAAAATGAGGTATAAACTTTTATGTCACTGAATTCGAACGGAATATGACGTTACTGAATGAAACTGAGAACTCTCTAATTTGGAAATCACACAAGAAATTTATTACTGATATTTATAACTATTAAAAAATTGTTCTGGTAGTTTTAAACATAAAGTCGCATCAAATTCTAGCTCTTCTGCCACCTCACTATCCCCCTCCTACGCCTTCCCCCAACTAGTTAGTAAGGCGCGAATTGCTGGTTCAGATAACATAATTTTTCTTGACAAGTGGTAATGTGGCACCATCTATCGCGAATAGTACATATTAACTAACTAAAGGGAAGATTTACTGTGCTGTAATTTACATAAAATTATCGAGATTTCTGCAAAAACAGGGCCTATTTAGGGTAGAAGGGGCTGCAGTTCCAGGTCCAGCTGCGAAGAGAACTCCAAAATTTAATCATATTAAAATTTACTTAATATACTGGGCAAAAATTATTTATATTTAAAAAAAGTAACGAAAAATATAAATAACTCAAAAATTAAAAAAAAAATACTTAAATGGAAAATAAAACAAGATAGTCAAAACCTCTCGTATATATTAATACTATATTTGCCTACGGTATTTTAAATCCCAGATATTCCAAATAATCTAAGCCACAACACTGCGTCCAACCAGGGCCCGCTAAGCGCCCGGTGTAAAGCCATTACTTTCTTTACTACTTTACATGGCGGTTTAGATTTTAAATACAGTACTAAACCTGTGTTACTATATATTACTATTCTTATTTTATATTATTTTTGTTCCAGTAGTATCGGCTAAAGATTTTTTTATTGCTATGCCTAATTCTTTTGGGTGCATTTTTTGTGTTTATCATTTTTCATTGCCAGGTTTCGATAATAAATGGGGCGGTCAGGCAAACTAAATTTCTCCGAAGAGCCTTTCCCCATTTTATGTGAAAAATGCTCCCACCACAAATTCGGCCAGATGTGATTTCCTCCGTGCGCTGCTACCCTTTTTCATCAGTTTTAAATACATATCTGCCTATGCAGGTAATTTTTTAGCTAACTGCCTCAAGTTTTGTTAATATACAGAGTAATATATATATAACAAACTGCCAATGAGTCTAATATTAGGACAAAACTCACCTCTAACTCCGCTTGGTTTAATTCATTAATTACAAAAAAAAAAGTAACTGTTAAACTCAAACCCACTCCTCCCCCCTGACAAAGATGCACCTTTAAACATACTCACAGCATATGAAGGAAAATAACGTTAAAAGAGATAGTAAACTGAAGACAGTGAAAGCATAAAAGCTTCTCTTTTTTTTATTGTCATGCCAACTTAAAGTGTCCGCAGAAATTCTACCAACCATTTCTAGGTTAAAGTATGGCTCTTAGTAGTACTGCGATTTTCTATGTCAATATTACCAATAATTATTTATTAGTTGAGGCCAAGTTAAGTTTTCCAAAGTATACACAAGTTAAATTCTCACTCTTAGTTACGAATATAAAGTATGTCAGACGTCTAGACGGATAATTTGCCTTAGGCCTATTTGTAAAAAAGTATAATTTTAACCGCAAATTATTTTTTTTAAAAATCTTACCTTTCTATTACAGCATGATAGATGAAAAAGTATTGAAATTTCAAATAGGCGTACAAATGAATCGAACATTAGAATTAAACTTATATAATTCAATCAACACAAAACAAATAATTTCGCGTAATTCTTTTACACTACTAATACTCATCTACTAGTACGCATGCGTCATTTACATATCGTATAAATACATTATACACTAATTTCCAAAAAGGGGAAAAAATTAATATATATATATATATATGCTGTAAATACAGCATATAAAAATTATATGCAGCATACCAACCGTTTTTAAGCTGAAGTACGGTTCTTATTAACATTGCGATTTTTATGTCACAATGTTGTCACAGCTAGTAATGTAAGGTATCTCGTTATATGGCTGAACGAATCTGTGGCACAAATAGTACGAATTCTAAAATATTAATTATTCGAAAATTAATATGTATTTGCAGTATATTTATTGAAAAAAAATATGTATATTATGAGCAGAGGCAAATGAATATATGATTTAAAGCAAATAGTCACACCAGGAATTCTTTTGAACTTACAGGTGATTAAGTTTTTAAAGAAGGGGTTGTGTTAGAGAAGTCATTTATTAAAATGAAAACGCATATTGGAGAAAAATAATGTTGACAGATAACCAGAGTTCCGAGAGCTATTTAACAGGGAAAATGGTGATAATCCAGAATTTTCGAATAACATAGTAGAAAGCGATGAGTTGACATTTCGCAGAATGTCAACATCTCTCTCTCTCGCAGGTGCAACAATATTAGATGCTGGTGGTTATCAATTTGAAAATTGGACCGAATATATTATGCCCAATAAATAATACACAGTTTGCAGTTTTCATTATTTCTTTCAAAAGGAAATAATACAAATTTAAAACTAAATTTTTAATGTGAGGTCATTTTTCGTGGAAACCTTGTATACAAGTGTATATCCAAAAGTCAGAGGAATTTTTAAAAAACCGACCTTTTTCTTTATATGTGTTATTAAAACACATAAATAAAAAAAAAAAAAAAAAAAAAAAACAAAACTGTTGCTATGGTATTACATGAACCTTTAAAGAAATAGGAAGTCGCTAAAGAAGTTGTTCGAACTGACCATGGCTAGCTTGCCCTGACTTTTAGTTATTATTGTATATGAAATGAACCTTCTAGATGGTGAAGCTCACCTGAATCGGGAGACTCTTGGGGCACGCGCCTCTGTAGTTAATACTAAATTTAGCCAATTAATTTATAGTATACAGAAAAAAATATATTTTAATATGCATAATGTATTTAATCAATTACCATTCATCATTCATAGACATTGCTTATTTATTAATAGAAATTCATCATCAAACAATATGTAGGATATCACGTACTTTGCGCAAACCGCTTTGATATTCAAGTTTGGTTTTGTTTTCATTAAATAAATTCATTGTGTATTAAAAGCAAACATAGACCTTTTGCTGTTAATCGCCAAAATATTTTAATACATTTTGAAATATGATGTGAAATGTAACCAGATTCTACCATGTAAATAGCCCTGTCTTGTGAAATAAATTTCAGTTTTCTAAAGTGTCAAAAGTGTTTATCATTTTTAAAAACATATCGGTACACTTGAATGATCACTAACAGAGTTTTAATTAGCCCCAAAAGACTTTCTGTTTTGTAATAAATATAGAATATTCGTAAAATATCTGAACGATTTAATCGTAATAGAATACATGTATCAAGTTAAATAATATATGTTATATTTGAGGCCAGTTAGAATTTTTTTCCTAAATTAATTGAATTTTTCTTTTTCTGTGATTAACTGAAGTGAACAGTAAATAACTAATTATCATGTTAAATTAATTACTAATTGATTAACTAAAAAGTTAATTTTAGATTAACTCCAGGTTGTAATTCTTTATAATCAAGAGAATGAAATGCAACATATGTATTTCAATTCTGTGATCTAATACAATTAAACAATTTTAGTCTAACTCCGAAATGAATAACATCAAAACGAATGGTAACTGCACAAGCAAATGAAATACATGAGCACACCAAAATCAGACGAACAGCTGACAATGGACACAGAACTGTAATTCAGAATGAGACCAATCAAAGAAGCGAATTTAGCCAAAAATTCTATGATATAGAATTAAATAAACAGCAGCAAGCATATCCCCAAAATTCTGAAGAATTAAATATAGAACGACATGTTTGTAGTGATAACCACTGGGACTTTTTCCGCAACTAAGAAAATTTTCTCAAAGGTAGACCCAAAAACAAAAAAGTCAACGGTTGATGCCATAAAGGCAAATTAAAATTGAAACTCAGAGGAGCATTTCGACACGTTCTTCCAGGTGGGTAAAATCCGATTTATTCACATTAGAGAATTTTCAGAGAAAACATTATAATTTACAACAAACCTATATCATTTGCTGCAATTGGCTCAAAAACTGCTGATATACATGGTGTTCTTTGCCAGAGGCTTCTCGTAATCTGCCTTAATTTGCCTGCCTTCATTGGTGACCAACTGATGATGTTACCAACAGCAAATTCTAAATGGAAAGCATTCAGGGATATAATTGTAGAAGCTCCTACGCTTTTCATACCAACTAAGAGATACCGTTCACGACTTAGGCCTAAATGGATGTCAGGTCAGCTGATGAAACTCGTGGCAGGAGAAGTAAAATGGATGGATGATTATTAGGCGATGGGTTTTATTGGCGCATTAGCAACTAAGGCTATAATGCGTGATTATTAGGCGATACAGAAGCTTACAGTAAATATAATGTATTCTGCAATAAAGTCAAAAATGTCCAAGACAGTTTTAAAATTCTGTGTAGAGTACTGAAGTTACCTTTACGAAAGCCATTTGGCTTTCGTAAAGGTAAAGGCAGCCGACCGGGCTAGCCCGGTCGGCTGCCCTTGGTGGTAGTTACATATTTAAATACAGTAAATCCTACATCAATACACGGTGATCACTGCCTCCTAGTGGGTCTTTTATTTGCCGATTCTTAATTCATGTAGAGTCCTTGCTAATAATCAGATCAAGAACTACATTCTCTCTCTCTCTGTTGGTGTAGAAAGAAGTCATCCAATAAATCCACAAATTGCTGCTGTGTAAGACCAACCCACAAGTTCCAGTCAATATCTAGAAAGTTAAAATCCCTTATTATGAAATATTCTGATTTACTGGCTCACTCCGTCTGTGTGTACAGTTGTTCATTATATTCATCACAGTAATTAGGCTTATAACGCACTCCCACTTCCATTTTTTCCCCAGTATTTATGCAGCACATATATCATTGACCTTCTGCTTGATGCATACAACTCCATCCTCGCAACAGGAGCAAACCCTTCCATCTGGAAAACATATTATGTTTCTCCCATCCCAAAGAAATCTAATCCAAAAACGCCCAACGATTACAGACCAACTGCTGTAGGATGCACCTTTCTCAAAATCATGGAAAAAGCCATCTTCCTGTTCTCACCCATCATTTGTTTGGCTTCATACCTCCATAGTATTCTACCTGGACGATCCGCTGTTACATATGGAATAGCACAGCGACCGCTTCGCTTATCTCTCAGGATATAAAAAAACAGCCGGCTTAGACCATCGCCAGCCGAAGTTCAGAAATATTTTTTCGGTAGCCATGGAATTAATTTTTATGCCTTTTTTAATAATAAAGAAATAAATATAAGTTTTATAGTTTCTAAAGAAGGTACTGTTGGTACTCACCACGAAGACAAAGCCAGGATTATTAAATTAAAACAAATATCATAGTCAGCTAAGTAAAATTTAATCTCTTTTGCATAATTTTTCAATATGCAAAACAGATAAACCGACATTGAATGCACACAACTTATGAACTGTATTCCAACTCTTCATGTCCTTCCTTGTCACGGCACAATCAAACTAACCACTTGGATGTAAGAACTCAAAATAAAGATTTTCCATTTTAGGGATATCAGCAGTGAAGTTAAGAATTTAGAAGGAAAAGAAGCTGAATAAAAAATGTAAAGGGAAAAAGGGATTTTGAAATCATCCAAATGTTTTTTTTTTTTTTTTGGCAATAATAATGTTTGAGGGAAAAAAAAAAAAAAACAAGCAGAAATGAGGAAGTTATTAGAGCGGTGGCATTTTTCAAAGCGTGGCACTAGGTTAGAAAAGCCCAACCAAGGACTGGGGTCCAGAATTTTTAATTTCCATACTGAATTAGACGAAGACCAGGTCAATAGGAACGTGTCAAATGTAATTTCCTAAAGATGAATAACTTTTAAAATGTTGTGGGGTTTTAGGCATCAGTGACTAAAAGCATACTGCACAGTCATGTCTGCAAATCAGTCATATTCACTGACCGATTTGCATGCTGTGCAGGCTGAAAAACGCCGAATAATTCACAGGAGTAGGAGCGGGAATTCAAACTCTCTCCGAGTGAAATCGGCTAACTACAGCCTCAGTTAAAAAGAATTTTAGAAATTCCTCCAGTCCAGGGAGGACTCGAGCCAAACCTCTCCAAAAACGTTTAATATGCAGCACTTAATAGAAAATAAATTAAATAGAGAACGGATCGCTAAACGGTTCGGACGTACTCAGTGTAAAGCAATTCTGTTCAGTTCTTTAGTTAAAAATTATTTGGAACATCAAATAACTCAATAAGGGAGGTGGTGGGCAACAATTTGTGCCATACTTTACGTCTCATATTTTTAGTAGACAAGTAAGGTCAACGGAGCATTGCAATTATTTTTCGCAAAGGGATCAACTTTGAAAGTGATTAAAATATAATGCTATTGTATAAAAATAGCAAAAATGGATCTTAGGAGTCCGAAAGGTGCCATTGGGAACATATTATAAACTACTTTTTTTGTAGATAATATTGCTTTCAGTGCATTGTCCAGAGATCTGTATTTAAAAATGATTTCTAAATTTTGACCGTTCCTATAATTCAGACAAATGCAGTATTAGAATAATTTATAATTGAAATACTTTTGTAGTGCATGGTGGAGTAGGCAAGCGCGAAGTGCAGTAATGCACATGAATTTTAAGGGATTGTGGTTCAAGCCTCCGTAACGATTATATTCATTGTCAAGAATAATTTATTGTAAATTGCTCTGACGTAAGGCTCGTGCCAGAGAATAAACAACAATATAATACCGAAAATGTTTTATGTTGGAGGGCAAACAGATTGAAAGATTCCTATTTGTACTTTGGACAAATTGTTGAAACTAATGATGGAAATGAAGAGACGAATATAACTTGGCTGGATAGCATTCGGAAAAAATGAAGGATATCTGTAAGGGAGAAATTTGCCTAAAGAGAAAAATATTTTGAGCAATGTGTGATTCTGATAATGACAAGCAGCAAGCAATGAAATCTGAAGCCTCAGAGCAGAAATGGCTCTCAGATTAAGAGTTACACAAAGAAAATAAAAAGGGGCATGCTTGTAGTGACACAAAGAGACAGGAAAACAAACAAATGGATTAGGAAAGAAAAGGAGTAACCTCATTATTCAATACACTAGGAAATCAAAACGGAGATGTGTTGACCATATTTTCATATATAATTATATGAGATGGGGAAAAATATTAACAGAATGGAAACTTTGAACAGCAAATGTCAGAGAGGACAAAGAGAAGACAGTACGATTAAATAGTGAGAACGATCTGGAAGATTCTAGGAGAGATTTGTGTCTAGCAGTGGACGAGAATGGTTGAAGGAGAAGATGGCTTTCAGCTTTTATCATATCGCTTTTATTATTCTCATTGTATTTTTTATTATTTTATTATTCTTATTGTAGCTTTTATTATTCTTATTGCATGGCGTTTAGTCCTCTTTATGCTTTTATTCTAAGAGTTTTAGTTGTTTTATTTTATTTTATCTGATGGGAAAATTTTTTAATCCAGCTTCTTCATTTTCGTCGATTGTTAACGATTTATTTTCATGATATCCTTATTCCCGATGCACAAGTCCTTTATGCTAACTGTAAATCATGTGATTCGAGCTGAAGTAGTAAGGGTTCTAAGTGTCATAACCCGATTATGAGAACAGTTCTAGGAGACAAGAGAATCTTAATGACTGTACAAGATCGACCAATGATCACAACACTAACACATGCAGGGTATCTGGACTGCTGGATAGCATGTGGGAATAGTAGGACAGCAACTGTCTTTCGAGTTTTCAGCCATCATCAGCCAAATTGAGGAAAGACAGATGTAGGATAGACGTGCGGGAATTTGCCTTTAGCCAGCGGGTGGTTGGTTGGTGGAACAGACTTCCATCCCTTGTGGTGGAGGTTGATAGCCTAAATAAGTTTAAGGCTCAGCTGGACAGGTATTTTGAACGAACAGAGGGGTGAAGTGGAAGTGGGTTTTTTTTTTTGGCTGATGCTGCATAAGCTTGCTTTCTTGCATCAAATGCCTCTACTAATGCTAAAAAAAAAAAAAAAAAAAATCTTAGGAATAAATATTCGGAAGAAACCGTTTGTAATACAATGAATTTGTACCACTCTCACCTCATGTTAGAGAAAACAGCCCATTTAAACTGGTGTTGCGTAATGTCAATTATATAGAAGAGCAATAGTCCAATATTCTGAAGAAATACAATTTTGGCTTTTTTGGTAATAATTATTAAAATTTGTTGAATCGAGCATCACTATAGACAATAAATTTTTAACCATTGTTCATAATAATCAGAATTACACTGATTGCCAAAATTAACAGAACACATTTAAAACGTGGTGTAACTCGTGCAGCGTGCAATGAAGCAGGACAAAATTTAGTATATATTTCATTGTACCATAGAATAACAATGAAATGAGGAGACAGCGAGAAACTTCGGGCAAGAGACATTTATAGGGCTTGCATAAGAATTACCAAAAAAGGTCACATTACAGAAGTCGATACAAGAAGCTCAAAAATATGGTCACACGACATCAGTACAGCGTATGATCTCTCTCCCTCCAATGGCCAAACACGCCTCACAACGATGAACCACACTCGATATAAGATTCTGTGGCAAAAAATCCCATTCTTCCAACAGCGTAGACCTTAGTTTACCAATGACTGAGGAATTAGTTGTCGGTGTGCATCTGTCCCACACATGCTCGATCAAATTTAAGAATGGTGATCGTGCTGGCCACGGGAGTCGTTCAATCTCTTCAGTTTAAAGATATTCCTCCACCACTTTAGCTCCTCTATGTACAGTGGCGTTGTCGTGTACGAAAAGAAAATCTGGCCCAACTGCACCCCTAAAAAGTGGCACATAGGCTTTGAGAGATCTGTTCTTCGTACCTCTGCGCAGTTACAATACCACTATCAAAAACATGAAGAGGGGTTGCGGCTGTTAATCATTATTCTGCCCCACACAAGAACACCTTCACCGTGTGTACCTTTCTCTGACGTTGGAGGGATGGTACCGCATTCCTTGTTGTCTCCAGATAAAATAACGTCTAGAATCTGTTGTTGGCTAAAATGGGACTAATCAGAGAACAGAACTGTACCCCAGTTGTCAGGGCTCCAAGTCAGATGTTCATGGCACCAGTTTCGACGAGCTCTGTAGTGGTTTGAGGTTAACGGGTTACAAACCACTGGCTTCTTTGTGTACAGTCCACTTGAATTGAGCCTTCTTAACACAGACTGGTTGGAAATGTTTTCACCTATTTTCATCAACTGTCTCTTGAGCCTGATAGCGGTCTGTTCTGATTGATGTAAGCATCGGGCAACCTTGGCCAGCTCTTCTTGCAATGGTTCTCTTTTGGAGGACACTGCGTGACGCATTAAGCCAATGTGCCACCTCTGCCTGCAGCTGTCCGGCTTCAAGTCGTCCAACGGTACGCCATCTCAGAGAATCATCTAAACGACGATGACTTGCCATTCTGAGTACTGGAGATGTGACTGTCCCACTTAACAAGCCAAAAACACAGGAATGAAGAACGAGGTCGCAACTTGTGTTTTTGTAGGCATGAATAATTTGCATAATATGGGGCTCTGTAAGGTGGCAGATCGATTTCTATTTGATACGCGGAATTTGCATGCCAGGATCCCTATTATTTCAAATATTCCCCTTCGGCGACATTATTCATAATGAAATATTAATGAAAAACATTTTGTTCTGTTAATTTTGTCACTGCTTGACAAAATTAACAGAACATGATTTCGTTAAATTTAACTGAACATAAAATGAAATCATGATTTCACATGATTTCATTAAAAGGATCTTGAATGGTCACACAAATGTGAAAACTTGATTTTGGGGAACAGTTCTAGGAGACGTGAAACGTATCACGAAGAACTTTAGAAGAGCGGCCAAGGCTCACAACACTTGGATATTTTTCTCGTATTGTGATCGTTGTTGTTGTGAAATATTAGCAACTTTCTGTGAACCTTTTCTTGCTAAATATTAGCAATGCGAATTGTGAATATTTGGAATTTTCCATTGCCAATTAGGAATTACCATTTGAAATGAATTCAAATGGCAATTCGCGGATAGCACAGTGATTATAATCATCCTCATTCCACATGGAGTGTAACAGGTATAAGGTTGAATTCCATCATGAAGGAAGAAATTTTTATGAGTTTTTCATATCTTCTCGTTAGTCAGTTTGAGCCAATTGTTGAAGCGTTTTAACTCCGAAAATTCGGATTGCAGCATACCGAGTAAATTAACTCCCATAAATAAAATTTCTGTTTATACTCCAGGACGACCAAACAGTCAGAGGAGTTAACAAGAAAGACAGAACAGCACCGTACTCAGCAGTCACGGGCTTGAACCCCGGTCACTCAAGGCACGTGTACTTATGCACCCTCGCGCCTAACCATTAGGCTACGGCGGCCTCTCTCTCTCTCTCTCTTTTTTTTTTTTTTTTTTTTTTTTTTTTGTCATTGTCATTAACTTCATTTGCCACCTCTCAGCCCATCTGCTCAACTTTTCTAGATCCTCGACAACAATGGTGCAACACTGAAGGCCATCCACACAGCCGTATATTGTGCTGCCATAGCAGCCACTAAGATTAATGGAAGAGAAACGAGACACTAGCAGCAGAAGAATCGAAAACAGAAGGAACCGCCAGTTTGGGAAAGAAGACTTCAGCAGAAGATAGAAGAATTAAGAGTCAAGATAGGCCAATTGACCCACTATCAACGGGGTAATAGGAGTAAGAAATTGATTGGAAAATTGAAGAGCATCCTCAAGAGAGACAGCGTCCACACAGTAAACACGAGACAAAAAATCAGAAAATAGGAGAGTATTTGGACACACGGAAGCAGAACCTCCTCACACTCAACAAGAGATTACTCCGATACAAAAAGAGCTCCCAGAGGAAAATAAACAACCGAGTCTTCGATGAGGACCAAAGAGCTTTCTACAGGAGTCTCGGAGAAGACGGGAAAGAAGGGAACGGAGCACCCGAGCAGAAGACGATTGAGGGGTTCAGGAGCAACATATGGAGCAGAGAAGGAAGACATAACAATAGAAACCCCCCCACTCTGGATAGAACTGGAAAGGAAGAAAAACCAAGTACGTACATGAGATACGAGAGTGGGAGATTCGGGAGGAAGCAGTAAAACAGACGTTCAAGAACTCTCACAACTGGCGAACTCCAGGAATAGACAACGTCCACAACTACTGGTACAAGATGCTCACTTGTACACACAAGCACCTGGCAGACCAGTTCGCCCGAATGATAAGGCACACAGAGACAATCCCGAATTTGTCTCTGGGTGCCTTATCAGATATGTGACTCAAGGAATCACATATCTGAAACCTAACGACAATTATACAAGAAGATACAAGAAACTCGGCTAAATACAAGCCAATCACTTGCCTCCCAACGATGTACAATATCCAGACCAGCTGCATAACCAACAGCATATCAGACCACTTGGAGAGACAGAACATAATGGCCGAACAGCAGAAAGCATGCAAGCGGCTGAGCAAAGGATGCAAGGAACAATTAACCATAGATGCCGCGGTTATAGAGCAAGCCTGCAAGAAGCGCCGCAACCTGTACACCGCCTACATCGATTACCGCAAAGCCTTCGACTCCGTGCCGCATAGCTGGCTAATAGAGGCGCTGAACATTTACAAATCAATCCGACAGTGACAAACTTCCTAGAAGCAACGTTGGCAAAATGGAGTACTACCATTAAGGTCGAGATAATCACAACCAGACCGATCCCCATCAGGAGAGGAATCATCCAAGGAGGTGCTCTGAGCCCACTGTGGTTCTGTCTAGCACTTAATCCGCTATCCACCATGCTCAACAGCAGTTACGGATATAACCTCAAAGAAGGAAAGAAAACCGATATACCCTCACTAGCCTGATGTACGCGGATGAAATCAAGCTCTACACCAGAACCGAGAAGCAATTCCAGCAACTACTCCGGATCATCGAAGAATTCAGCAATGATATTAGGATGGAATTTGGTCTAGATAAATTCAAGACCCACTGATGGAAAATTAATGGACCAAATGTGGAACATTGCACCATGGAAAATCATTGGACAAATGCGAAACATTGCACCATGGAAAATTAGTGGACCAAATGTGGACCATTGCACCATGGAAAATTAGTGGACCAAAACTACTAGCTGGAGGCTGGTAAAGAGATCGAAGCCATGGCAGAGGGAGAGGCCTACAAATTCTTGGGGACGATGCAAGTTCAGCAGTTATAGCACAATGAAATTAAGAAAAATACCATCAGAGACTCAGAAGCCTGCTGAGAGCAAAGCTGAACGGAGGGAACACAGTTAAAGCCATAAACACCTATGCAGTCCCAGTGCTAAATTTAAATAAAATTATTACTTTAGGGTTACCAGAAATTTAATACATTAACTCGTATTTATGTCTGTAAATTGTGTGTGTTCTCTAGTCGATTCGTCTGTTTTGCTGGACAGAAAAAACGAACTGGGAAAACCTTGCTATTTACGCCTGAGACCGACTAACTCAGCCACGGGGTGAAAAGTCCAATAAAGTTCCTCGCATCATCGATGGGATTCGAACCCGCGCCTTTTCCACCCAGTGTGGGAGGACGGTGACGATACCACTGTGCTACCCACGCAGACTATCCCAGTGCTAACATACTCCTTCTGGGTCCAAAATTGGACTAACACCGAGCTGGAGGATATCACAAGAAAGACAAGGACAATGATGACCAACACCACCCGAAGTCAACCCTGGAGAGACTGACAATTGCTCGGAAAGAAGGTGGAAGTGGCTTGATAGACCTCATCGATCAACAGAAAACAGTGATTGCTGACCTGAAGGATTACTACCAGAAACACACAGCAGCACTCCACCAGGCCATAATGAAAATAGACAAGCGGTATACCCCACTCAACCTAAGCGAGGAGTCGCCTCCCAACCAGGAAGGACAAACGAATCTAGAAAGTTAGGTAATGAAGACACTCCGTGGCTGACACCACAATGATCTCCATCAAGATCAAATAGATTAAATTGCTTCCAATGCATGGCTCACGAACGGGACGCTCTTCCCCAAGACTGAAGGCGTCATGCTTGCCATCCAAGACCAGGTAATCATCACTAGAATCTGTAGAAAATACATCACAAAGGAGCCCGGAATGTCAGATGACTCATGTCGACAATGCTACCTGTCCTCAAAAACGATCCAACACATCACAGCTGGGTGCAAAGTGATAACCCAGACATAACAAAGTGATAACCCAGACATACTACAAGTACGAACCCCAGGCAGTACTAGAGACGGGAACCCAAAAGCTGTACTGGGACCGCACCATAATAATGGATAAGACAATCCTACACAACCGACCGGACATAACGCTTGTGGACAAGAAGGAAAAGGTTACCATTATGATTCACATAGCGGTACCCAACACTGGCAACCTGCAGAAAACCCATTGGGAAAAAGTTAGGAAGTACGCGAACCTAAGACAGGAGATTAAAGAGACAAGAAGTAACGACCATCCCGATCATCTCGTCATCCACAGATATGATTCTAAAGACCCTACATAACAGCCTCGCAGCAACAGGTCTCCTAGCGAATACCTACAAGGAACTCCAGAAAATCATAATCCTGAACACCTGTAGGACAGTCAGAGAGGTCCTCGACCAACAGTAACACCAGACATAACAACAAAACAACAACCACCATCCTATATACTTCGTAGCAATACCGATGGCCAAGTGGTTACGACACTGGACTGCCAGCCTGATGGACCAGGGTTCGAGTACCGCCTTAGCGGAAGCGAACGTGGCTCCATCACGCTGAGAGACCGGTATAATAATAATAGTAATACATTAGAATAATAATAATAAATAAATTAATAGTAATAAAAATTAATAAAATAAATAAAACTTCGTGAAAGTTGCTCCAAGGGACCTACCTACCCAAAGGTCGGAGTGGCGGCAAAGGCACATTGTGGCGTCATCTGGCGTCACTTGAGAGAACTACCACTGGACATAAGCCGAAGCTAAACAGGTCCCCCTCAATAGATGGATGATGTCGCAGAGAAATATTAATCATACGGCATCGAGTGTGGCGCAGGATAAAGTCACTCGCGTTCAGGCCTTAGCAGAGGGATCGGTTCGAAAAATCAGAGACTATCTCCCGAGGAAGACAGTGGAGCGAGTGGCTCTGTCCCCCCGTATAGCTACCACAAGAGAAGACCAAGACCATCCAGTCCCACCAACTGGAAGTGCTTCCTGCGCAACTCTGCTAGTGACTACCCAGAACGGTAGAAAACGCCAACGCATTAAATGGAGAATCGAAATGAATATGTACATCATGCAAGCATACTACTAAATAACGAAGCTGGAGACTGATAGGATAACCTACAGGGCGAGACTACATACCAAGTGGCTGGAACGATTCCCGGATATAATAATAACCCCATGGCTCACATCTGGTGAGTATGGACTTCCCACACCGAGGGTCCTGAGCTGGATACCATCATTCTTCACTTTCTTGGTGATTCCTGGCTACTTCTGACTCTCTCTCTCTCTCTCTCAGAGTAACTCAGAATTTTTTTTTGGCTGGTGCAGCAAAAGCCTCAGGCTTCCTTGCACCATATGGCTAATAATAGTAATAACTTCTCTGACTCATTATGTGGTCGTGCCGGAGTATAACCAGATCATGAATAAACATCGTTTGCATGAGCTCTTATCCTCTAATAGTGTTGACAGCATATTATTAAAAAAACGGGTTCGTTGCAAGAATTTTTTTTAATCAAGGATTTCGCGAAGCTAAAAATGTTTTTTAATTTCGATTACAATTCGATTATTTTATGACATTGCGTTGTTAAAACAAAAAAAAAAAAAAAAAAAAGAAAAGTGAAAACTATTCAACCCAAGAGGGCAGAATTGTGTGTACTCTGTGGCCACATTGACAACCACGAAAAATGGCAGCCACTGGAGTATTACCGTTTGTACGGGGAATAGATCTTACGAGAAATGATTTTCAGGTAAACATAATAACTGTCATAACACTGCGGGCAGATAGTTGTTTTATGCAGGATTACAAAATGAACAAAAGGAAAAGAAATAACAAAAAAAAAAAAATGTTAGTCAACACTTCTTTCAATTCCTTACTATACAACTGTCGGCACTTCTTTTCAGTTCCTTTCTAAACTCTGGTGAAATTGCTATGCCGGAGGGGGGGGGGCAGAGATACTTGTAGGTCTTCACAGTTGGTTTGGCATGGTTGCTGAAGAGCTCAGGGGTACTTTATGTTGAATTTTATAGGGAGGGCACAGAATTTCGCTACTGACTTCAGACGGGAACTTTTTTTGTAATATTTACCTCCACCCATCCATAAAAATAGTGTGCCGTTGTTTCGAAGTGACAAAATTCTTTAAAAAATAACCCCTATGGATTATCCAACTGAACATCCAATGTATGTTTGAGCAGATATATCCTTCACTTTCTGCAATCAGAAAAAAAAAAAAAAAAAAAAGGAGTTACACCTTGGAAGAAATTTTTGTATTTTGAACAATTTTAATTCATTTTAATTGTGAGACCTTGCAGCTGACCACACATACTTCTTAGTAGATTCCCTGAAGATTGTTGAGGCCTCATAGACCCTAGCAAGCCTGCCTTTTCTCCTCCAGTTTCTCTTTTCTATAACTTTTTGGCAATGGTATAAGTGGCAAATTATGCAAGAAAACAAGCTTATTTAGCATAAGGAAAAAAATAAAAAAATAGAAACTACACTCTTCTCCCATCTGTACCTTCCAAGGATTTGTCTAGTTCTTCCTTGAATTTATTTACACCATCCACTTCCACACAACAGATGGAAGTCGGTTCCAATATTCAACCATCTGCTGGCCAAAGGCAAACTTTTACAACTCTGTCTTGCAACTATCCATCTTAAACTTAAATTTATGCCTCCTCATGTGTATAGTCTCAGCAAGAGGAAGAATGTAATTTACATTCAGCTTACTCAATCCATTCAAGGCCTTAAATACCTTAATCAGTTTACACTGCAGGTGCTTAGTCTCCAGAAGCTACAATTTGCAGAACTGATGCCTTTCTAGGTAAGAGCAACCTTTGTACCCTTCACCGATCTGGTTGTCCTCTGCACCCATTCCATCAGATTTACATCCTAAAGTAAGGCTTCTAGACCTGTATACAATACTCAAGATGTGGCCTAACCATGGCTTTGTATAAAGGGATAATCACCTCTGTATCTCTGCCAGCAAAGTTTCTGTATATCAAGAGTGGCCTACTTAATTTGTGATGTGATCTACTTTTTTCCTTCAAAATGTGCCGCGATCTACCATCTCAAAAATTACATTGCACAAGGTGCACAAATCGAGGGATGACTGTATATTTAAAATTCGTTGTGATCGACCGAAATTAAATCCGCAATTGACTGGTAGATCGCGATCGACTCGTTGGCCACCCCTGCTGTAAATCATTGACAAAACCCCATGAACTGTTCTGGCAGCATGTCTGCACTGCTCAGAGAATTTCATATCTGATTGCACAATTACCCCTAGGTCTTTTTCATTTTTCACTCAGGGTAGTGGAAAATAAAAATCTTAATCATTAATCTAGGATTACTGATACCCATATGCAGTACCTTGCATTTGTCAATGTTAAACTTCAACTGACATTTTTCATCCCATTGACCCAATTTTCTCAGTTCTTGTTGCAGTAGCTCACCCTTATTACTGCCATTTAAGTACCGGTAAATTTTAAAAAAAAGGTACTAAAATAGTTTGTGTTTATATGGAAGTTCCAGAGCAATTTAAATTTCCCCCTACACTGTTATAAATGGAAATGTTCTTGAAAGGTACTTCAGTGAGGAAGGTAGTGTACTCATCTTTATAAGTTATACTGTTTTGAAAAATAACTGGATAATTTTTTTTATTAAGTGTGTATCTCCTGTACTAGAAAATAGCTGTGGAATTTTGAATGATAATAAACAATAAAAAATAAATAAAAATAAGGTGACACATAGAGGTATATTTTAAATTTAGACAGCCGTAGCTCTGTAATTGTTCAGAATTGTACACATGGGTATGTAACTTTATCTTTTTTTTTTAAACTCCAGAATACATCCCAGAATTTTTTGCGCATACTTTTGATACATCCTGTATATCGAACCTTTACTGTTACAATCTCTGTTTGAATTGGAGAACTTCAACAACCAGGATGCTGTTATGGTTCAATTTGCCATTAGTTTTAGTTTTCCAAACTAAGTTTATTGTTATGAAAATCTGCTAATCAATGTTTTAAGAAATGGTGATATGCAACTTTATTGAAGCAGTAGGTGAGAGATATAAGGGGAGGTATTAGTAAGGCAGATATTAGTACTATTTATGGACCTCATCACTCCCATCATTTGCAATTATGTAAATTTTATTATGTACAGATCTATTGGTCTTTATCTGTAAATAATAATAATAGGTATACACTGTAATCAAGTGCTGAAATAACTTTTACTTAATATTGTAGAAGCTGGTAGTTTGAATAAATTTAAAGAAGATTTGGAAAAATTATTGGCAGGAATGGACAAATGAAGTAGTTTTTTTTTGGCTGGTGCTGTGTAAGCTTTGCTTCCTTGCATCATATTGCTAAACTAAATAATGTATATGCAATAATATTACCAGTTAAAAAATTCGGTGGCACACTTATACTGTCAAATGACTGGTTTTGGTATATTGTGCATTTTGTTTTACCATGTGCTTGGATGTAAATATTTTGGAATCGTTTAATAGCTGGAATGCTTTTGGATGAAATTTTAACAAAATATTCTTAAAATATATATATTTTTTTAGAAAGCTCAAGGATCAATGCTAATTTTTTTCTAGATTTGTTTATAAAATGTGTGCTTTTTAAGTGTAACAAATAATTTTTTAAGAAAGCACAGTGATCAGCATTAATTGCACTATTGGCTTAATTTTATAACGGATGGAGTAACTTGGTTTTGGAATGAATGGTTTGCTCAGCCCAGTTGGATTACTGTCACCATGTAAATAACTTTTTCAATTGTTTTGTAAAATGTGTAACATAGACCCTTCTACCTATTTCAGGATGAGAATTATCACTTAAGCTGAAATAATGAAAACAAAGGAAATTTAAAGAAGAAATTATGTATCAAAGTTGGCAGGTATTTTGAATTAAGGGTTTAAAATTATGTTGTCAGCCAGGAGGGGAGGTTGGTAAACTTTAAAAATGTGATTCCTCCTTCAATGCCAGGTATCACAAAACTCATATATTTAATTTTTCAGGGATTGGAATGTTATTATTTGGAATCCCATACCCTAGTTAGGGTTGAAGACCCACTGCAAAATTGTGTACATGACCACTTAAGATTCTAGAATTTTTAACAGCAAAGTTTTTTAAGAATTAAAAAAAATTGCACTTATTCATTACACTAGTTTACAAATTTAAGTTTGTTCACTGGGATTTGAATTTAAATAGGTCCTATTGCCGAAATATGTTGCTGTGATTTCATATATGACTTGGATTTTTTTCTATCACATCCAGATACATCACAATTTAAGAAATAAAAAAGTATTGTTTTTTACGAAAGTATATAACTTTATTGTATTTAGTAATGACAAATTGATAGGATTACATTTTCATATATCAAAAAATATGTAAAAATTAACAAGTATTAATCAGAATTCTGAAACTTTCATTAATCAGACCTTTGTCTCTTTGTTTGAAAAGAATGTTTAATCGTTTTTATTTTATGTACAGTGCCAGCTTTCTCTCTTTTTAAACACCAGCAGTAGCTTGTATTCCACCTTCCCTGGTACCTCTGCTCAATTTCCCTTATGTCCTGATGGAATATCTCTCCTTGTTCTTCGCTCATCTGTGCAGATTTTCAGGGGAAAAATCAAGATGGGCATGCAAAAAGTGAATTTTGATGCTCATATTGCAACCTAAATTTTGAAGCTCTTTGAGCATATTTTGAACAATTTTCTCATAATCCTGTGATTTATGATTTCCTAGAAAGTTTTCCATTACACTTTTAAAAGAAATCCAGACTTCCCTTTCAACGTCAGTCATAGTAGTTTCAAACTGACCATCTAAAACCAATTTTATAATTTGGGGATCAACGAAGATACCCTCATTAAGTTTTGCATCAGATAAACCGGGAAATTTACTGCAAAGGTACTTAAAGAAGTTGCCATCCTTATTCAGTGCTTTAACAAATTGCTTCATTATGCCTAACTTGATATGCAGTGGAGGTAAAAGTATTTTATCTGGCTTCACCAAACTTTCATGCACAATATTCTTTTACCCCGTTGTAAGATTTTGCCTCCAAGGCCATTGCTTCTTTGTCCAATGCAGTGCTTTAGTTCTGCTATCCCATTCACAAATAAAGCGTGGCATTTTTGTATACCCACCCTGTTGCCCCAACAACATACATAACACTTTTAAGTCTCCACATAGTTGCCATTCGTGATCTTGATATTTAATTTTCTCCAGAAGCAACTTTAGATTGTCATAAGTTTCTTTTAAGTAGACTGAATGAGCAACTGGCACAGATGTGTACTTATCTCCATTATACAAGAGAACACCTTTTAAACTTAGAAGAGTCTATAAATAGTCTCCATTCACTAGGAACATATGGTGGAGCTCCTAAAGGCACTTATTAAACCAGTGATATCACTGCAATATACGAGAGGACCTTGTGAAAAATACTGTATAAACTCCCTTTCATGATTTCTGTAGCTGGAGCAAGTAAGTTCTTCTCTTGAAGTCTGGATCCCAGAATTTCAGCAGCATACTTTGGAAGACTTAAATCTCTTAATAAATCGTTCAGTTCGACTTGAGTGAATTGCTGTGGCATTAAAATATTTTCTGGTTGATAACATTCCTCTTCACTAACCTCTTTAGCTTCTGCTTCGGTGGAAGAAGATGTGGACTCCAAAGTTTCTGGTGGAGGTTTTACAGGCAGATCAGTTCCATGTGGAACCGGTCTTATGGCTGATGGTAGATCTGGATATTTAATGTCCTTTTTATTTTTTGAATTGTAACCTTTAACGTCACATACACAAAAGTAACATTCGGCATGGCTTACTGGCTCGTGCCACACCATAGGAACAGCAAATGGCAAGCACACTTTTTTCCTCGACTCCATTTTCTAAGATGTTCGACATACTTTATGATGTACTAAACTTCGACATACTAAGATGTTCGGCATACTTTATGCAGTGCCCACGATTTATCCTGATCACCTAGTTTTATGTCAAAGTATGTATAATACGATTTTTTTACAAAATCGGTAATATTTTGCCTCAGCTTTACAGGAACAAAACAACCACATATGTAACAAAATATGTCAGGACAGTTTATACACTTTCTGGTTGCCATACTAAAAGAAAACTAACACACACAATGAGAGCTCACGGCAGTTTTTACAGGAGTACTGTGACCGCATAAGGGATGTGCCACTTATATAGGCTCTGTGGTTGAGTGGACTGTACAAACAATGAGTGCATTGTCAGACATGTTTAACCCATAAATACACAGGAGTCTCCCAGACTCCACTTGGAAAATAAAATTCTGGGAATCACAGATGGGCCGGAAGAGCGGGGTGGGGGGCCATCTACCTTCCTGGGTCAAGGTCGGCTACCTTGCAGTGTGCGTAGTTACAGGTTAAACATGCAAAATCTGTTGTATTTGCGGAAAATATTTGATACTGATTACGAATATAGAGATATAAAACTTGTAAACCATTGCAGAAACTATAGTTATGTACACATTTGCGTATAATACCTAGGAAAAATTTTGTTAGTGAATTGTAAAAAATCTTCATGTGATAGAAACAAACGGACTTTGGTTTAGTAATCAGTAAACATGCATAAATAACTGCCACATACTTTTACTTAAACCCCAGATACACTGTAAACCAGTGTTATTTTGTGGTATTCAGTAACTCAATTACAATGAATTATAAGATTGCATAATTTTCTTATTTGCAGACTTTTTACAGAAATGACAAAATGTCATCTTCATAGCCTTTTTTGTAATATCATTTTCAACTGATAAAACTAATGATAAAAAAATGATGCTTGGCTTATCATTGTTCATAGAAAATTGTTAATAATTTTAAACTTTAGGAATGATCTCTATGCTGACATATTCACAGGTGTGGTTAATAATACAGGCATACCTCGAATAACGAATAGGATGCGTTCCACGAAATTACTTCGTTAAGCGAAACTTCGTTTTCAGAGGTAAAAATACTATGGCCAGAATAGGGATACGTTCCTACGTAAAGAAAATGAAAAGCTTTTTTTTCGAACAAAGAAAAGTTTTATTAAATAAACAGTCAACTTACATACAAAGTGAAATCACATTTTAAAATATGAGTCTAAAGTTGATTGTTTATGCTTTTTTTCTCTTTCATTTAACAATTGCCTATACGGAGTTATTGCATTTAACACTGATCGCTTAACAATAAAACTTCTTCCTAAATCAGGATCATTTTCACTAAAAAAATTTAAAACGTTTTTAATGTCATTTAAGCACCTTTTTAAATCTTTGGTTGTTAACACTTTTTCGGCAGGAACTGCTTTAACTTCGTCTTCATTATCTTTGTCTTCGTTGCTAACAAGGTTTTCTAAATCTTCCACTGAAAAACCATCATCTTCTGCATTCAATAAATTTCTAACATCCTCTTCATCGACATTTTCGAAACCTATTGATTGAGCCATCTGGATAACTTCATTTCTAATTTCTTGGATGTTATTTTCTTCTTCTAGTACAACTTCTGGCCATATTTTGTGCCAAACTCCATGTAAGCATTTCTTAGTGACTTCTTTCCAAGAACTATCAATGTTTTCAATTGTGTTTTTAATGGTGTAGTTTTTCCAGAAAGTTTTAACTGTCATTTCCTCTTAATCCTCTAGTTCAGTTAAATTGCTTAATGTTCGACGCAGATAATAAGCTTTAAATGATGCTATTACTCCCTGATCCAATGGTTGAAGCAGGGAAGTTGTGTTTGCTGGAAGAAACACAACTTTGACAGGAATGCATGTGTCCAACGTGTTAAGATCAGTAGGATGTCCCGGAGCATTGTCTAACAACAAAAGAGCTTTTTCTTCAAAGTTGTTTTTTTGACAATACCGTTTTACTTCAGGACAAAAGTGGTTAACAAACCAATCAGTAAATAACTCCTTGGTAACCCACGCTTTTCTATTTGCTTTCCATATTACAGGTAAATTCATTTTTATGTTACCTTTTAACGCCCTCGGATTTTCTGAATGGTAAACTAATAACAATTTTAATTTATAATCGCCAGAGGCATTTGATCCAAAGAGTAACGTTAAACGGTCTTTGGCTGCTTTGAACCCAGCAGCTGATTTTTCTTCAATAGAAATGAAGCTTTTTGTTGGTAGCCGTTTCCAGAACAAACCGCTTTCGTCAACACAACACCAAATTTGGTGGAAAATTTTCACGTTCAATTATTTCCTTTAGTTTTTCTGGAAACTTATTTGCAGCTTCTCCTGTTAATTTTACACTATGAATCCTGGCCCGTTTTTTTAAATTTCTCGAACCAACCACGAGAAGCCCAAAAGGTTTCCGTAATTTCTTCAGTTTGTTTAGATTTCAGGTGATTAAACTGGAATATTTTTTTTATGTTAAATGGGGCTTGAAATTGCGGACTTCGTTATATCGAAGCTTCGTTATCAGAGGTAACGTTAACCGAGGTATGCCTGTACATTTTTTTTTTTTTTTTTCATACATTAAGCAGAAGGTTGAAGGAAGTGGTTTAAAGTCCACAGTCCCTGTAGACTAAACCACTTTTAAACTTCTACCGCATGCATTTCCCTTACTCTCACTTTTGTTGTGAGTGTGTTGTAGCCATTTAACAGATGTTTTGGGACCCCCCCCCCCCTTGTGTTGGCCTGGATGCTTTGCATTTGAACTTTGCTGCATATCCTTGGAAGTTTTGATAGAACATTTGGTTGTTTGGTTCCTGGTATAAAACAATCTCATTAAAATCTGCTTTCAGTATTGAATGTAAATATTTATAGTTTTTTAAGAGATTCCTTGTTTTGTGACTTCATATAAAAAGAGTATTTGCTAAATTGGTTATACTTTAGAATATGATATGCTATCCCATGGATCATTTCAAGGAGCAGTGATTGATAGGCTTGTAGCCGCTGCTACTTGTTGCTTTCCTCACAGTGATTGGAAGCTCTGATCCCTGCAGTATACGGTACCTATTTCAGTTACAGTGTGTTTATTCCTTCTGCTGCCACTAGATTAAAATTGGAGTTTATCCCCCCCCTGCTGTGGATTAAAGTCTGATAATTAACAGCCTAACAAAATAATGTGGGATGAGCTAAGCCTTTGTGTCACAACATCACACCATGCCTCCCCAATGGAAGGTGAATCGTATTCTAAAGATTAATCATAAACTGATCAGTTCACTAGAGTCATTCATTTTTATTAGTTTACTCACAAATGACTTACTGATGACCAGTACATTCAGTGTGAAAAGTTATTCATCATGATGGTGTCGAAGCTGGTAGAAAACTTTAGATTAATTAAGGAAATAAAGCACCTTTTCTCTTGCTAAGACAGTGTTCAATAATTTTTTTTACAAAATTATTTTTAAAATGTACAGCAAATATTTTTTCTTTAGAAAGCATAGGGATGAGTGATAACTGCACTGTTGGCATTGCCATCAGACCATGTCTACCTTTATTATATCTTCCAAAATAAAATTAAAATTAAAACTTAAAATGATTCAAAAAAAATTATTTTTTCACTCTTTCTGAACTGTTCAGTCTTCACTAAAATTGAGTTAAGAAATGCTGTATGCTTGTCTGTAAAAGATACACTTCTACCTTTAGTGGCTTGATGTACCAGTAAATCTTTATTTCTCGTTAGGAAAAATTATAGGCTGCTGAGACATTTTTGTTTTAATATCTAAGCTTTAAATATGAGTCAGATTTCTTACAGTTCCACATGTTCCATACAAATTCACTTGAAATAAAGTTAAAAGTTAAAATCATAAAATGCATGATTACATTAAAACATAATATGGGGACTTACCTTGCTTACAGAAAAAGATTTTCACACATAATTTGATAAAATCCTTTTTTTTTTTTTTTTTGCCCTGACTTGCAAAGAAAGACCTTTGCTGTTCAGGGAAAAGGCTTTTGCCCTGAAGAGCAAAGAGCTTTGTTAATGTTGAAAATTATTAAAAGCAAAAATATTAAAAATTAAAAACAAAAATATTAAAAATTATTAAAAATATTAAAAAAATAATTAAAAATGTTAATGCCTGAAGAGCAGAGAACTTTGTTAATGTTGAAAATTATTAAAAATAGTAAAGAAATGTAAAAAATTATTAAAAAATGTTAATTCTTTGAAGAGCAAAGATCTTTTGTTAATATAGTGTTTCTGAAATTTTGTGCAAACCAGTTCCCTCGTGTGCTTCACATCTCCTGGTTTTTGGGCACAATGCATCTTTTATGACCATAGGATTGAAGTCTATTGACCATGATACTCAATATGTAGCTGGTCACCATGGTGTGTAAATTTAGATGTCAATTTATGTATAATAGATTGACAGTGGTTGACCTCTGTTACAGGCCAAGCTATACATCTAAAGTAATGATTTAATTTTTCTGTAGTTAAAAATGAGTGTAACTAAACTCCAAGGCATTACACTATAAAAATATTTCCTACCAATTGTGATTTCACTAAATGGTGTTATCATGCAATTCATTTCCTTAATTGAACGTGATGACTGTCTTTGGTGGAACCAAGTAGGATCTAGCAAAGATAGAACTACTCTATAATGATATTAAGAGTAGGAGACCGGCGGAATTACTTAACAAGTACAGGTCACTGTTGAAGAAAAGCCGTGAATTAGGGTTGAATTTGAAAGTGTCTGCAATTCTGCCCAGACACGATAGGAGGGAGTATATGATGAGAGCCCTGTCGATCAATTCGGCCCTGGAAGGATTGTGCAAGGCTCAAGGGGTAGAATTTTTTTCAGCCTGGTCTGTACTTGTTAACAGGAGAGACTGCTTCTACAGGGATGGGATACACTTAAATAGAAAGGGTGCAAGAATGTTTGCTGATGCTATCGAGGCAGTGTTAGGTGGGTCGGAAAACTGCTGGATTGGGGGGATACAAGGACTAATAGATTAACAGTAGCCACTGGCAGAGGTGAAAGTGATTCTTGCACTGCTTCTATTGGAATGAGCCACAGCCTGGAAAATAAGATGCAGGATATTTCAGAGACTGCTGGGAATCATTGGGGTACAAATAAACACATAGGTTGTGTTAGGGTAGCTAAGAAAAAGAATAGGTGCATGTATACTTGCGCGTACACCAATGCTAGGAGTTTAGTAAATAAATTTGATGAATTTGAGGTATTGCTCAAAACATCAAAGGCAGATATTGTGGGGATTTCAGAGACGTGGTGTCACACAGATATAAGAAATGCAGAACTGGAATTTGGGGAGTACAATGTCTACAGAAAGGATAGACAGGGTAGGAAGGGAGGAGGGGTTATGCTATTAGTTAAGAAATACATAAAATCCAAGGAAGTGACGCCAGTCGACATTGCTGGACAGTGCAGTGTTGAGTCAGTTTGGTGTGACATAAGCATTGGGAGATCAAAATTGAGAGTAGGAGTGTGCTGTAGGCCTAATGACTCTGATGAGTATAATAAGAAACTGTACGGGGAAATAGAGTGGGCCAGTAAATCAGAGAGTCTTATAATGAGGGATTTTAATTTCCCAGATATTGACTGGAAATTGGGGGCTGGTCACTCACACACTAGCAAGGCTTTTGTGGATTTATTGGATGATTGTTTTCTACATCAGCATGTTCGGGAGGCAACTAGAGGGAGTAATACTCTTGATTTGATTATCAGCAGTGATTCTTCATGCATTAAGAATCTGCAGATAAATGAACCACTAGGTGGCAGTGATAACAGTGTGCTGAAGTGGGATTTACTCAAAGAGGTAACTACCATTAGGGGTAAAGGGAAGGGTTATTGCTTTCGTAAAGGCGACTACGATGGACTGAGACAGTATTTAAATTCTATACATTGGGAACAACTGATGATGTTACCAACAGCAAATTCGAAATGGGAAGCATTCAAAGAACTTATCTTGGAAGCTACTAGGCTTTACATACCAACTAAGAAATATTGTTCAAGGTTTAGGCCTAAGTGGATGTCAGATGAACTAATGAGACATATGGCAGAGAAGAAAAATGCATGGGATACATACAAATTAACACGTGATACAGAAGCCTATGATAGATACAAGTTGATCTGTAACCAAGTTTCAAAGGAGGTTAGGCAGGCGAAGGCAGATTACGAGAAATCTTTGGCAAGGGATGCAAAGAAAAACAGCAAAGAGTTCTTTACTTATGTAAACTCTAGAAGGAAGGGGATGAATCAGATTGGTCCACTTGATATCGATGGGTCAGCTGTTGATGATCCTGCTCAGCTAGCTAACAAACTGAATGAATATTTTGCATTGACATTCACACATGAGGAGTTATTCAGCGAGGGGAATGCCAGAGGTGTATTCAACTCTGGCAGTAAGCTAGAGAATCTTGTAATAACAGAGTAAAGTGGAGGAGAAATTGTTGAAGATAAATACAAGAAAGGCACTTGGGGTGGATGGGATCTATCCAGTTATATTAAAGGAAGCAGCAAAGGAAGTAAGCAAACACTTAGCCATAATTATGAGAGATTCCTTGGACTCAGGGGAAGTACCCATGGACTGGAGATGTGCAAATGTGACCCAAATTCACAAAGGAGGATCAAAGGGCGACACAAGTAATTATAGACCTGTTAGTTTAACTTCTGTTCCTGGAAAATTAATGGAGGCACTGGTTAAAGAAGCACTGCAGGATCATCTAGACAAGACTTCAGTTATAGCTCAGACACAGCATGGTTTTGTTAAGAGGAAGTCTTGCCTGACCAATTTGATTGGATTCTATGATGCAGTCACAAAAGAACTGGATGCAGGGAATAACTTTGATATTATATACTTGGATCTTAGAAAGGCTTTTGATACTGTTGCACATGGAAGACTGCTGCACAAATTGGAGCAGTGTGGCATTGGAGGCAAATTGCTGCTATGGATAAAGGGGTGGTTGAGGGAGAGAAGACAGAGAGTGGTAATCAATGGACACTGCTCATCGTGGACTAATGTTATTAGTGGAGTCCCTCAGGGTTCAGTATTGGGTCCATTATTGTTTTCTGTATTTATAAATGATATTGATGATGGTATATCAAGCTTAATGTCCAAGTTTGCAGACGATACGAAGGTTGGCAGGGTTGTCAAGGACACTACTGACACTATGCTACTGCAACAGGATCTGGAAAGGTTGAGTAGATGGGCTGAGAGGTGGCAAATGAAGTTTAACATTGACAAATGTAAAGTAGTACATATGGGAAACAGCAACCCCAGAGCAACGTATCAACTCTGTGGTACCACACTGACAGTGGTAGAGAATGAAAGGGACCTGGGGGTGGTTGTGCAAGCAGATATGAAGTTTTCTGAGCAGTGCAGACGGGCTGCAAGAGTAGCTCATGGTGTATTGTCGATGATATATAGGAATTTTTCTAGCAGGGATAAGGAGGTGATTATTCCCTTGTATAAGGCAATGGTCAGACCACACCTAGAGTACTGTATACAGGTCTGGAGGCCTCATTTCAAGAAGGATGTAGAGATGCTGGAACGAGTACAGAGAAGGGCAACAAGATTAGTGAATGGAACAAAGGGGTGCTCTTACGAAGAAAGGCTTAAGTTTTGCAAATTACAGTGTCTGGAGACTAGGCACCGGTGAGGTGATCTGATAGAGGTGTATAAAGCCTTGAATGGTTTGAGCATGCTCAATGCTGATGGGATTCTTCCTCTTGCTCAGAATAATCACCTGAGAGGGCATAAATTCAAATTGAGAAAGGACAGATGTAGGGTAGACGTGAGGAAATTTGCCTTTAGCCAGCGGTGGTTAGTTGGTGGAATAGACTTCCATCCCTTGTCGTGGAAGTTGATAGCCTAAATAAGTTTAAGGCTCAGCTGGACAGGTATTTCGAACGAACAGAAGGGTGAAGTGGAAGTGGTTATTTTTTATTTATTTATTTATTTTTTTTGGCTGATGCTGCATAAGCTTGCTTTCTTGCATCAAATGCCTCTACTAATGCTAATGCTAACTTGGTGATTAAGTTGGAGAATTTTCAATGACTGTATTACTGTAGTGGTCCTCAACTTTGGTCAAAAGTAACTGATGATAGTCTGATTTACATTTATAGCAGTGTGTCGTACTTTTTTAAAAATTTTGTGAAGTTTTGATGATTGAGAGTCTGGACCTATTTTAGTTGAGCAACATCAGGTGAAGAACCCTAAATTTGAAATATAATTTTATTCTCTTTTATTTATGTATTTTAGTTTAAAAATGCAAATGACAGGGGCATTTGGATGAATAAAACCAGTGATGTTAACTGTTTTTGAAATAAAGGTGAAGGTAAACTGCAGCCATTATCAATATACTGCAGGATGGATGCCTCCTCAACAATTCATGTTGAGGGAAATGGACCATAATCTGCCATGCTGGTCCAGTGCGGGTTGGCAGATCGGCTGTATTTAGCAGTTAGGTGCTTGAATCCCGGTCTACTCAAAGAGCGTGTGCCACTGCACTCCTGAACACTCAGCTACAGAGGCTTTTCTCAACTGAAATGTTGCTCAACTAAAATAGGTCCAGACTCTCAATCATCAAAACATGACAAAATTTTTAAAAAAGTGCATGACACACTGCTATAAATGTAAATCAGACTGTCATAAGTAACATCACACAGTTTTTGAAATATCACACATCAAATCACTTTCAATCTATTGTAATGCACAGCAAAGCGTAACTTTGATAATGACAAAATTTGTTCCAGTGGGAACTTGACTTGTAAATACATAATGCATTGTTATATTTATGCTGGTATGCTATTTAGTCAACATGGTTTTTAATAAGCTCCAGTAATAAAGGTTTATGTATATTTCATTTACATTACTGTAATGTACATTATAATATGTACATTACTGTATTATTATTTGTCCGCTCCGATAAATCTGAAATCCGTTATATTGGGGTCCATTAAATCGAGGGTTTACTGTATATGCATTTATGTATTTAAATATAGAGTATATGCTTCCTCTTTGAAATTTTAAAGTTATAAAAGTATTGAATATTAGGAGTTTTTTAGTGGAATTTTATTTTATATAAATTTTTTTGCTTCTTAATTTTAAAAATTTGGAATAATATTAAATATAAATATAATTATTTATTTATCTTTTGCTTAAATCAAGTGTAAAATTGGAGTGTTTAGTGTTTGAAAAATTAACATAATAATATAAAAATATCTTTTCAGGAAGACTACTTTCCAAAGGCTGTAGCTGAAATGACTGGCTTAAGATGGCTCAAACTGAATCGCACAAATATAGATTGGATTCCAGATGAACTTTCTAGTTTACAGAAACTGGTAAAATAAATGTTGTATACAAATTAAGGCAATTTTAAAAATATTCAAATATAGTAGCTAGGTTTTTGGACACTGTTAGGCTTTAGTTGTATACTAAAAAACTTATCTGCAAAAAGATCTAAACCTCCGAAACACTTTCTTGTTCATTTCACAAATATATGTGGTCTCAGTTCCAGTCTCAATGAGGTCCATTTCTGCTTACAGTCTGCCAAGCCCTACTTACTTTTTCTCTAACAGAATCCTAATTAATCCCACAGCAGTTCTTGCTGTGCGTGTGTGTTGTATCCAAAAATTTCATTACTTCATACAAAATTTGCCCCCCCCCCCCTTTTCCTTACAATTGCACATATCGTGAATAGTCAAACTAATAGGAAAAACTTATTAATGAAAAGAACTAAATCTCCCAAACACTTTTACATTCATTTCACAAATATATGTGGTCAAAGTTCCAGTCTGAATAATGTCCATTTCCATTACATTCTGCTGTGCCTCATTTACATTTTTTTGACAGAATCCCAAATATTGGTTTATTCAACCACTGTTCATCTCAATCATCCTAATTATTCACCATACAATTCCTTTTGCTTCAAAGGTGGTACTTGTGCATATATCCACTCTGATATTCCCTATCAGAGACTTAATAATTTGGAATCTTCTCTTTTCAGTCTTTTTTGATTTAAAATCTCTCTACCCCATTCTGTTATTCATCTGTTGCCTTTATTGCCCAGTTCCACTAATCACTTGCAACTCTTTGAAACTTTACTTTCTTCAGTCCAATTTTCCTAGCAGTGAGGTAAATTTCCTCTGTGGTTTTAATGAACACAATTCCACTAGGCCTCTGTTTTCTAGTCACTTGGACCCACCTATTTAAGATGCTGAGGCCTTTGCAATTAGCATTAGTAAAGGCACATGATGCAAGAAAGCAAGCTTATATAGCATCAGCCAAAGAAAAAACCTTCTCATTTCACCCATCCTTGGCGCACTATAGCCTCAGCAGCTTATGCGCCATTAAACCTCCAATAACACACACACACACACACACACACACACACACACACACACACACACACACCCTCTTGCTCCAATTGTTTGTCTAGTTCTGCCTTGAATCTATTTAAGCTATCAACTTCTATAACAACAGGTGGAAGTTTGTTCCAGCAGTCAACCACCTGCTGGCTAAAGGCAAACTTCCACATATCTGTCCTACAACTGTCTTTCCTCAATTTGAATTTATGCCCTCTCAGGCGATTATTCTGAGCAAGAGGAAGAATCCCATCAGCATTGAACATGCTCAAACCATTCAAGGCTTTATACACCTCAAGCAGATCACCTCACAGGTGCCAAGTCTCCAGAGCCTTGATTCTTGAGCCTTGCACAGTCTCTCCAGGGCTGAAGTGATTGACAAGGCTCTCATCATATACATCGATGAGCCAAAAAATTATGACCAGCGAGTCGTTATACAAATCAAAGCAACTGCTGGTGAACTAGGGCAGGTCGAACTATGTGCAGGTCAGGACATGGTATAAAAACACATGATATGGAGCTCTGTTAGTCAGTGTTACTCTTGTTCTTCAGATGGGAAAGACAGCGGACTTAAGTGAGTTTCACAAAGGCCAAATTGTAATAGCCAAACGACTGGGTCAGAGCATATCCGAAATGGTATGACTGGTGGGATGCTCATGGTCAGCTATGGTTAGCACCTACCGAAAGTGGTCCGAGGAGGGAAAACACATGAACTGCCGGTATGAGGCGTTGGACAATCACAGCTCATTGATTCTCGAGGTGAGCGAAGCCTCTTCCGAGTGCCCACCCTAACTATGGTTCACCGGTGATAATGCCTACCGTGGGCATGTTGTTATGGGAGTTTAACGGGGCATAAGCTACTATGGCTATAATGCACAATGGGCATGTGAGCATCAAAACTGGACCTTGAGTGATTTCAGTTAGCATTAGCATTAGTAGAGGCATACAATGCAAGAAAGCAAGCTTATACCGGATCAGCCCAAAAAAAAAAAAAAACTTCCACTTCACCGCTCCGTTCGTTCGAAATACCTGTCCAGCTGAGCCTTAAATTTATTTACTATCAACTTCCACAACAAGGGATGGAAGTCTGTTGCACCAACCAACTACCCGCTGGCTAAAGGCAAATTTCCGCACATCTATCCTACATCTGTCTTTCCTCAATTTGAATTTATGCCCTCTCAGTTGATTATTCTGAGCAAGAGGCAGAATCCCTTCAGCATTGAGCATTCTCAAACAATTCTAGGCTCTATCAGATCACCTCGCTGGTGCCTAGTCTCCAGACACTGTAATTTGCAAAACTTAAGCCTTTCTTCGTAAGAGCAACCCTTTGTTCCATTCACTAATCTTGTTGCCCTTCTCTGTACTCATTCCAGCAGCTCTACATCTTTCTTGAAATGAGGCCTCCAGACCTGTATACAGTACTCAAGGTGTGGCCTGACCATTGCCTTATACAAGGGAATAATCGCCTCCTTATCCCTGCTAGAAAAATTCCTGTATATCATTGATAAGACACCATGAGCTACTGTTGCAGCCCGCCTGCACTGCTCAGAGAACTTCATAACTGACTGCACAATTACCCCCAGGTCCTTTTCATTCTCTACCACTGTCAGTGTAGTACCACAGAGTTGATAGGTTGCTCTGGGGTTGCTGTTTCCTATATGTAGTACTTTACATTTGTGAATGTTAAATTTCATTTGCCACCTCTCAGCCCATCTGCTCAACCTTTCCAGATCCTGTTGCAGCAGCATAGCGTCAGTAGTGTCCTTAACAACCCTGCCAACCTTTGTATCGTCTGCAAACTTGGACATTAAGCTTGATATACCATCATCAATATTATATATAAATACAGAAAACAATAATGTACCCAACACTGAACCCTGCGGGACTCCACTAATAACATTAGTCCACAATGAGCAGTGTCCATTGATTACCACTCTCTGTCTTCTCCCCCTCAACCACCCCTTTATCCATAGCAGAAATTTGCCTCCTAATGCCCCACTGCTCCAGTTTATGCAGCAGTCTTCCATGTGCAACAGTATCAAAAACCTTTTTAAGATCCAAATATATAATATGTTCTTTTGTGACTGCATCATAGTATCCAATCAAATTCGTCAGGCAAACTTCCCCTTTACAAAACCATGCTGTGTCCGAGCTATAACTGAAGTCTTTTCTAGATGATCCTGCACTGCTTCTTTAATCAGTGCCTCCATTAATTTACTTTTAGCATTAGCATTAGTAGAGGCATATGATGCAAGAAAGCAAGCTTATTCAGCATCTGCTAAAAAAAAAAAAAAAAAAAAAAAAAAACACACCACTCCCATTTCACCCCTCCGTTCGTTCGAAATACCTGTCCAGTTGAGCTTTAAATTTCTTTAGGCTATCAACTTCAACAACAAGTGATGGAAGTCGGTTCCACCAACCAACCACCCGCTGGCCAAAGGCAAATTTCCGCACATCTATCCGACATCCGTCCTTCCTCAGTTTGAATTTATGCCCTCTGAGGTGATTTTTCTGAGCAAGATGAAGAATCCCATTGGCATTGAGCATGCTCAAACCATTCAAAGCCTTATACACCTCTATCAGATCACCTCGCCGGTGCCTAGTCCTGGAACCAGGAATTTTCCTGCAACAGAAGTTAAACTCACAGGTCTATAATTATTTGTGTCAGCCTTTGTGAATTGGGGTCACATTTGCACATCTCCAGTCTGTGGGTACCTTCCCTGAGTCCAAGGAAGCTCTCATAATTATGGCTAGAGGTTTGCTTACTTCCTTTGCTGCCTCCTTTAATATAACTTCAGAGATCCCATCCACCCCAGGTGCCTTTCTTGTGTTTATCTTCAACAATTTCTCATCCACTTGATTCTCAGTTATTACAAGACTCTCTAGCTTACTGCCAAAATTGAATGCACCTCTGGCATTCCCCTTGCTGAATAACTCCTCATGTGTGAATGTCGATGCAAAATATTCATTTAGTTTGTTAGCTAGCTGAGCAGGATCATCAATAGTTGAACCATCAATAACAAGTGGACCAATCTGATTCATCCCCTTCCTTCTAGAGTTTACATAAGTAAAGAACTCTTTGCTGTTTTTCTTTGCATCCCTTGCCAAAGATTTCTTGTAATCTGCCTTCGCCTGCCTAACCTCCTTTGTAACTTGGTTACAGATCAACTTATATCTATCATAGGCTTCTGTGTAACGTGTTAATTTATATGTATTCCATGCATTTTTCTTCTCTGCCATATGTATCATTAGTTCATGTGACATCCATTTAGGCCTAAACCTTGAACAATATTTCTTAGTTGGTATGTAAAGCCTAGTAGCTTCCAAGATAAGTTCTTTGAATGCTTCCCATTTCGAATTTGCTGTTGGTAACATCATCAGTTGGTCCCAATGTATAGAATTTAAATACTGTCTCAGTCCATCGTAGTTGCCTTTACGAAAGCAATAACCCTTCCCTTTACTCCTCCCTAATGGTAGTTACCTCTTTGAGTAAATCCCACTTCAGCACACTGTTATCACTGCCACCTAGTGGTTCCTCTATCTTCAGATTCTTAATGCATGAAGAATCACTACTGATAATCAAATCAAGCGTATTACTCCCTCTAGTTGCCTTCCGAACATGCTGATGTAGAAAACAATCATCCAATAAATCCACAAAAGCCTTGCTAGTGTGTGAGTGACCAACCCACAAATTCCAATCAATATCTGGGAAATTAAAATCCCCCATTATAAGACTCTCTGATTTACTGGCCCACTCTATTTCCCTGTGCAGTTTCTTATTATACTCATCAGAGTCATTAGGCCTATAGCACACTCCTACTCTTAATTTTGATCTCGCAATGCTTATGTTACACCAAACTGACTCGACACTGCACTGTCTAGCGGTGTCGACTGGCTTCACTTCCTTGGATTTTATGTGTTTCTTAACTAATAGCATAACCCCTCCTTCCTTCCTATCCTGTCTATCCTTTCTGTAGACATTGTACTCCCCAAATTCCAGTTCTGCATTCCTTATATGTGTGACACCACATCTCTGATATCCCAACAATATCCGCCTTTGATGCTTTGAGCAATACCTCAAATTCATCAAATTTATTTACCAAACTCCTAGCGTTAGTGTACACGCAAGTATACATGCACTTGATCCTATTCTTAGCTACCCTAACACAACCCATGTGTTTACTTGTACTGCAATGACTCCCAGCAGTCTCTGAAATATCCTGCATCTTGTTTTTCAGGCTTCTGCTCATTCCAATAGAAGCAGTGCAAGAATCACTTTCAGCTCTGCAAATGGCTACTGTTAATATATTAGTCCTTGTATTTACCCAAGCTAGCAGTTTTCCGACCCATCTAACACTGCCTCGATAGCATCAGCAAATATTCTTGCACCCTTTCTATTTAAGTGTATCCCATCCCTGTAGAAGCAGTCCCTTTTGTTAACATTGGAAGAAGGTGCAATGAATCAAGTTTCCTGTTGCACTCTGTGGACCGCCGGGTACGTGTGCATCATTTACCTGGGGAAGTAATGGCGCCTGGATGCACCGTGGGACGAAAAAAAGCTATTGGCAGTGGTGTCATGCTTTGGGCGATGTTCTGCTGGGATACCCTGGGTCCAGTCATCCATGTTCCGGGTACTCTGACGTCTCACACCTGCCTAAACATTATCATTGCTGACCATTGGCAAGTCTTCCCCTCTGACTGTGTCGTCTTTTAGCAGGATAATGCACCATGCCACACTGCCCAGATTGTTCAAGATTGGTTCGTGGAACATGAGGAAGACTTCGAGGATTCCAATTGCCTTGGCTTTCAAATTCCCTAGACATCAATCCCATCAAGCATCTATGGTTTGTGTTGGAACAGCAACTACGATCTGCAGCATCTCAACCACAGACCTTACAGGAATTAGAAGGATCTGCTGGTTACGTGTTGGTACCAGATACCACAAGACACATTTAGAAATCTTGTAGCATCCATGCCTTGCCAGGTACAAGCTGTTTTGGCTGCTAATTGAGGACTAACATCATATTAGGTAGGTGGTCATAATGTTTTGGCTCATCGGTGTACTCCCTCCTAATGTGTCAGGGCAGTATTGCAAACACTTTCAAATTCAACACTTAACTCACGGCTTTTTTTCAACATTGACCTGTACTTGTTAAGTAACTCCGCCGGTATCCTATTCTTAATATCATTAAGGCATTACAACAATATCACCTTTTGTGCCCTTAAAAGATGATATCTGTTCTACAACGTCATCAACCTTTGCACCTGGCAGACATACCCTGGTCCTGTTCCATCTATTCTTTTTGCACAATATGTTCCCTATTTCCCTGACAATAGAGCCTAGACTTTAGACAACTAGTTCCTTTTGGACCAGCGCATTCTGCCTTGGGGGTTGCCTCTGTGTTGCATGATGTTCAAGTGCAAGCTCTGGCATTGATGTGGGCAGCTGAGAGCTTGATGGGCTTCTCAATTTAAATCCTTTGAGGGCATCCATCTTGTCCTTTAAGCCCTCATATAGGCCCATAACAACACTGAGCTGGTGCCTGATTTCCTTACATTGCGCACACACAAAGACATTCCTTGGCAGTATCATTTCCCATTCCCAATTGCTCCGCAAACGTCAAACAAGCAGTACTTTTCAAAAGGCTGTGATTCAGAGGACAGGTTCCCCCCCCCCCAGTTCTCTCCTGAGCCACAGCACTCCCATTAGCTTGATCCTTTTGCTTTGCTGCTCTAGTCTGAGTCATGATTTCGATTCAATTTCAAATAAAATTTCAATTTCAATACAAAAATATAACCCTAAACTTATATCCCAATGCAGTTATAACGCTATATATATATATATATATATATATATATATATATATATAAATGGATTTTTAATGTAACTCTTTATATATATATTATATATATATATATATATATATATACAGGGTGTCTCAAAAATACACGGCATAACTTCAGGAATGAGTTCCTCATATGTAGACAATAAAAATATTTTATATCAACATAGTTCTGGAAATGCTTGGTTCCCGAGTTATTAACTGGAATGTCTTATCTCCCGCAGGTGATTTCCTTCATCACAAGGTACTGACAGAATCTAATGGTTTTCCATTCCGACCATGTATTCAAATCAGGAGCAAGCGGATATACACTTTATGTATGGTTTGGTGGACGGCAATGCTCTGGAGGCTCGTCGTTTGTACCACGAAAGGTTCCCAGAACGAAGATGTCCAGACAGGAAAACGTTTGAAGGTATCCATCTCCGCCTTTGTGAACATGGGACATTTACACCTTGTGCTGCCTACAGAGGACAACCAAGATCTACGACTCCTGAAGTGGAGTGGTGGACCAACTGCCTGGCCTCCATGCTCATTTGATTTAAACCCACTAGATTTCTTCTTGTGGGGCCATTTAAAGTCATTGGTATTCGACTCCAGTAGCTGATGTGGAAACTCTCTGCAATCGAATTGTGGCAGGTTGTGAGACAATGCGAAACATGCCAGGAGTTTGACATTGTCTTTGCGAGTCCATGAGATGTCGATGTTGAGGCCTGTATTCAGGCAGAAGGTGGACATTTTGAACAATTACTATGAGGTGAACAGTTAAGTTCATAGACAGACCTTCAAAACTTGGAAACCAAGCATTTCTGGAACTATGTTGATATAAAATATTTTTATTGTCTACATATGAGGAACTCATTCCTGAAGTTATGCCATGTATTTTTGAGACACCCTGTATATTTCAATATTGAGTATTATCTCTGAGTTACATTATATGACTTTCATATCTCCTGTCAAGTTATATGTATTAATTTATAATGTTATGTTTGTAAATCTAGGTCGTTATATGTATTTAGTTAAAAAGTACAATTTAATTGACAATGAAATTTAATAAGATTAATAAATTTTCTGACTAATTGAGAATACTATACTGTACTAAGCTAACAGATTTCTAATATAGTGCTATGCGTTTCACTTTCTATTCTAGTTTTACGTTAAACCTTAAGCTATCTAGTTCAGGATATCCGTTTTATTGTATAACAATGGCGGTAAGTTATGAACGGTAAATCTACGGACACTAGGTATTAATTAACTTCAAAATTGCCATCTAAATTCATAATAAACCAAGGATCTTGACTAGGTCTATAATCTACTTATCATTTAATATAACAATTAAGTTAATAAAACGGCTAAATATAATTAAAAACTTAACGTTCACCGGAGCTGCAAAATCTTGTCCAACATGTTGATTAGATACCGTAACCGATACAAAGTAATAACCTACAAAATCTCTATCTAAGTTCAAATTAAACTAAGTATCATTACTAGGAATATAAAGCTACTTATAGAAAATAAATTAACATGCCAATTTAAGTCAATAAAACATCAAAAATTTAAAAACTTCTCTATTAGTTGGAGCCGTAAAAACTTTTCCTGCACAGAGCTAATCTCATTCCCAACATTCTTAATTGCACAGATTATTTATTACTTGCACAGATTATTTATTTACTTACCAGAATTCAGTACTAACCACATAGCCAACACTCTTGATCTTTTTCTCATAAACCTTTCTAAGTACATGGTGCTCTTGGTACTTCAGATAAGAACTTGGAGCCTTTCTCTCATGGCCATTCTCAGCCTTGTTTGTTTGGCATTGCAAGAATGCAAAATGGGATGACCTTTGAGATTTCTATTCTTCTTTTCCTTGGTTGGATTACTGTATTAAATCTTCTGATGTCACTTTTTTACTTAGATCATGTCATTAAAATTGTTCTTGTAGAGATGAAATCCTTTATTCCACACGCCATCTTAAATTCTCATCATCCAAATCTTGGTTTTCCAATAAATGTGCTAAGGTTGTTCAAGATAAGAGTATTGCATATCACAACTGGCTTGCATCCAAATCTCCAGGTTCATTTTTTGCCATGCACCAATGCTCACAAAAATTGTAAAGCAGTTATTAATAAGTCCAAACTATATTTTGGACAGGCTAAGAATAGAAAACTCGCTTCTTTTCCAAACAGTATTCAAGCATTCTGGTCTCTTGCCAAAGTTGTTGGCTGCAACTTTTGTTCATCTTCACTCCCAGCTCTGCTAACACATGATAGTTTTGTTGCCACCTCAGCTAAAGATAAAGCTGACTTATTAGCATCATACTTCTCTTCTAGCTCTTGTATTTATGATCTTGGTAAACCACTTACTACCATTCCCAGTACACTCCACTCAGTGCTTGTGGTCTTGCATCAAAAGGATTTCAGAAGAATTTTGAACAATAATGATGCCAAGAAAGCTGGAGGTCCTGATAGTATTTCTCCACTTGTTCTCAAAACCTGTGCTCCTGAGCTTACTCCTGTTTATTTGTCCATAGATGGGTAATATACTAGCTTATATTACCCATCTATGAACAAATTCAACGGAAAAGTTTGGTGAACATTTTCAAAGACTTTTGATCGGGTTTGGCATAAACCTTCCGTCCTATGGATTGCCAACTGTTTTTTCTGTAATTGGGTATCCAGTTTTCTCCCTGACCATTCACTGCAGCTGAGGATAGACATCTCTCTGTCTAACTTTACTACTGATGCTGGTGTTCCTTACGGTTCAGTTCTTTTTCCCACTCTTTGCCTTTTCTGTATTCTTCTTCCATTGACTGGTAATCCTATCCATAATTTTGCTGATGATAGCACATTGCATTTCCACTTTCCAGTTTGAGAAACCCTGCTGTGTGCAAACAGCTTTAACTTCCTAAATATCCACTACCAATTCCCTAAATGCTGACCTCCAGGTAATTTTCCAATGGGGTAAATGTGACTTAGTTAATCTCAATCCTTTTAAAACTCAGTCCTCTCTTATATCTTGCAAAAAGGATTCGTCTGCTCTCATGTTTAACTTCAGTGACACTCAGATTTTTAGACAATGTGACATATCTCTGTTAGGGATTACCCTGACTTGCAATCTAAAAAACTGGGTTTTCTCTTTTGCTACTGGTGTTACTTTTCTTCTAAACAGCAACTCACTATACAAATCTCAAATCCGCCATAATGTCAAATATCGTTCTCACATGTGGGGCAATGCCTCTATAGCAAAAGCCTGCTGCAGACTCCAAGAGTATGTCTGCAGGAGGCTTCTAATGTATTTAAAAAAAAAAATTTATAAGTTTTTTTTTTTTTTTCCCCAGGAGTCACTGTCTGTTGTAAGAAATAACCTTGTGACACTTCATGGAGAAGTATCAACACTTCCATGTCTTAGATATATTAATTGTCGTTTCAACAAGCTTAAAAATTGTGGCATACCATCTGATATATTTCTCTTAGAGGATCTGGCAGTTGTGGTAAGTAATCTTGCATTTCATAAAAATAGTTATAATATGGAATATATTAAAACATCAAAATGTAATAGGAATTATATTTAATCCATTCATGGTATCTCTGTGCTGGCCCATTGATGATAGGAAATTGTGATGCTAATTTTGATAGAGTATTTTTGGGTACAGTTTTAAGCAGGTGGATTTGCAGTAGTAGTAGTAGTAGTGGCATGTGATGCAAGAAAGCATGTGTATGAGCTTATGCAGCATCAGCCAAAAAAAAAAAAAAAAAAAATCACACCATTGCCTCCAAATGCCTGTCCAGTTCCTCCTTAAATTTATTCAACCTATCAACTTCCACAACGACAGATGGAAGTTTGTTCCAGCAATTAACCACCCGCTGGCTAAAGACAAATTTCCGCACATCTATTCTACATCTGTCTTTTCTCAATTTGAATTTATGCCCCCTTAGGTTCATAATCTAAACAAGTGGAAGGATCCCATCAGAATTCAGCGTGCTCAAACCATTCAAGGCCTTATATACCTCAATCAGATCACCGTGCAGGTGCCTAGTCTCCAGCCACTGCAATTTGCAGAACTTAAGCCTCTCTTGGTAAGAGGATCCCTTCATTCCCCTCACCAATCTTGTTGCCCTTCTCTGTACACGCTCAAGTAAATCTACATCCTTCCTAAAATGAGGCCTCCAGACCTATATGCAGTACTCAAGGCATGGCCTGACCATTCCCTTATACAGAGGGATAATCACCTCCTTTTACCTACTAGCAAAATTCCTATATATCATTGACAAAACCCCATGACCTACCGTGGCAGCCTGTCTGCATTGCTCAGAAAACTTCATATCTGACTGCACAATTACTCCCATGTCTTTTCCATTTTCTACCACCTTAAGTGTAGTACCTAAGTGTAGTACACAGTTGGTACGTTTCTCTGGGGTTAATTCTACCCATATGCAGTACTTTGCATTTGCCAAGGTTAAACTTCAGTTGCCACTTCTTAGCCCATCTGCCCAGATTATCTAGATCCTGTTGCAGTAGCACACTGCCATTACTGTCATTAACAACCCTGCCAACCTTTGTATCATCTGCAAACTTCGACATTAAGCCTGATATACCTTCATCAATATCATTGATAAATATACAAAACAACAGTGGACCTAACACCGAACCCTGCGGGACTCCACTAATAACATTAGTCCACGAAGAGCAGCACCCATTGATTACCACCCTCTGTCTTCTCCCACTTAACCATCCTTTTATCCATTGTAGCAACTTACCCTTAATACCATTCTGCTCCAATTTGTACAATAGTCTTTCATGTGCAACAGTGTCAAAAGCTGTCCTGAAATCCAAATAGATGATATCAAAATTATTTTTTGCATCCAGTTCCTTTGTAACCACATCATAATATCCTATCAAATTTGTCAGACAAGACTTTCCCTTAACAAACACATGCTGTGTCTGAATTATTGCTGCAGTCTTGTCTAGATGATCCTGCAATGCATCTTTAACCAGTGACTCCATTATTTTACCCGGAACAGAAGTTAAACTAACTGGTCTGTAATTACTCATGTCACCCTTCGATCCCCCTTTGTGAATTGGGGATACATTTGCACATCTCTAGTCCGTGGGAACCTCCCCTGAGTCCAAGGATGCTTTCATAATTATGGCCAAGGGTTTGCTTAGTTGCTTTTCCGCCTCCTTTAATATAACTAGATAGATCCCATCCACCCCAAGTGCTTTTCTTATGTTTAACTTCAACAATTTCTCCTCCACTTTGCTCTCAGTTATTACAAAATCATTAAGTATCCTGCTACAATTTGATAACCTTCTGCCATTTCCAAACCTTAATAACTCCTCATGTGTGAATGTAGATGCAAAATACTCATTCAGTTTGTTTGCTATATTGGCAGGATCATCAACAGTCGATTCATTGATATCAAGTGGACCAATCAGATTCATCCCCTTCCTTTTAGAGTTTATATAAATAAAGAAATCCTTGCTGTTTTTCTTAGCATCTTTTGCCAAGGATTGATCTCGTAATCTGCCTTCGCCTGCCTGACCTCCTTTGTGACCTGATTACAGACTAGCTTATATCTGCCATAGGCTTCTGAGTCGCTTGATAATTTATATGCATCCCATGCATTTTTCTTCTCTGTTACAAGTCTCATTAGTTCATTTGATAACCATATAGGCCTAAACCTTGAACAATATTTCTTAAAACCAACACAGATTCCTCAGACATTAGTAGTAGTGGCATGTGATGCAAGAAAGCAAGTGTATGAGCTTATGCAGCATCAGCCAAAAAAAGAAAAAAAAAAAATATCACACGATTTCCTCCAAATGCCTGTTCAGTTCCTCCTTAAATTTATTTAACCTGTCAACTTCCACAACAGCAGATGGAAGTTTGTTCCAGCAATTAACCACCTGCTGGCTGAAGGCAAATTTCTGCACATCTATTCTACATCTGTCTTTTCTTAATTTGAATTTATGCCCCCTTAGGTTCATAATCTGAACAAGTGGAAGGATCCCATCAGAATTCAGCGTGCTCAACCCATTCAAGGCCTTATACACCTCAATCAGTTCACCACGCAGGTGCCTAGTCTTCAGCCACTGCAATTTTCAGAACTTAACTTTGTATTGAAGTTTATAATAATCTCATATATTTCAAAGCGCCTATTAGCACATGCATATTGCATTTGTGAACCTCTCTTGGTAAGAGGATCCCTTCATTCTCCTCACCAATCTTGTTACCCTTCTCTGTACACGTTTAAGCAAGTCTACATCCTTCCTAAAATGAGGCCTCTAGACCTGTACGCAGTACTCAAGGCATAGTCTGACCATTGCCTTATACAGAGGGACAATCACCTCCTTTTCCCTGCTAGCAAAATTCCTGTATATCATTGACAAAACCCCATGACCTGCCCTGGCAGCCTGTCTGCATTGCTCAGAAAACTTCATATCTGACTGAACAATTACTCCCAGGTCTTTTTCATTTTCTACCATCTTAAGTGTAGTACCACACAGTTGGTATGTTTCTCTGAGGTTACTTCTACCCATATGCAGTACTTTGCATCTGTCAAGGTTAAACTTCAGTTGCCACTTCTTAGCCCATCTTCCCAGATTATCTAAATCCTCTTGCAGTAGCACACTGCCATTACTGTCATTAACAACCCTGCCAACCTTTGTATCATCTGCAAACTTCGACACTAAGCCTGATATATCTTCATCAATATCATTGATAAATATACAAAACAACAGAGGACCCAACACCGAACCCTGTGGGACTCCACTAATAACATTAGTCCACAAAGAGCAGCACCCATTGATTACCACCCTCTGGCTTCTCCCACTCAACCATCCTTTTATCCATTGTAGCAACTTACCCTTAATACCATTCTGCTCCAATTTGTACAATAGTCTTCCATGCGCAACAGTGTCAAAAGCTTTCCTGAAATCCAAATTTATGATATCAAAATTATTTTTTGCATCCAGTTCCTTTGTAACCACATCATAATATCCTATCAGATTTGTCAGACAAGACTTTCCCTTAACAAACTCATGCTGTGTCTGAATTATTGCTGCAGTCTTGTCTAGATGATCAATCAATGCATCTTTAACCAGTGACTCCATTATTTTACCCGGAACAGAAGTTAAACCAACTGGTCTGTAATTACTCGTGTCACCCTTTGATCCCCCTTTGTGAATTGGGGATACATTTGCACAGCTCCAGCCTGTGGGGACCTCCCCTGAGCCCAAGTCCATTATTCTAATTTTCTATCTTCTGAAAAAATAAATGTGTATGGGTAGGTATACACAAATATGCACATACTAAAGGAGTAGAATAAGTTTATTTCCTTTATGTAGAATACTGAAGAAAAATTTTATTGGTCAACACATAAAATATTATGAAAACTAAAATACCCAATCTTGACTAATTTTATACTGCTGAAACAAAAATGACATTAAAATTTGTCAATTGGCTCTTGTTTTCGAATTGCAGTTGGGGTCCCATATTAATGAATTACTCTACATTACCAACTACAGCTCTCGGCAAAATGCATAGTAACACCGCAGTTTCAGTACCACCATGCTCTTATCACATGATTGTCAACTTTCGCCTCACTCTGCATCACATGATAACTTGTTGTCATCTCAAATGTGTCTTCAACTTTGTTGCAGTAACCTCAAACAAGAGCCAATCAACAAATTTTAATGTAATTTTTGTTTCAGCAGCATAAAATTAGTCAAGATTGGGTATTTTCGTTTTCATAATATTTTACGTGTTGTACCTAGTTGGATAGGTACTGGTTGTGATTTGTTCACAGTTAATGCAAGTGCATTAACTGTGGAAATTTAGTATTAATGCAACTATGATGCAAGAAAGCAAGCTTATATAACACCAGCCAAAAAATAAAATAAATAAAATGTTTAGTTAAATATTCTGTTTGGTTCCCTTTGTATCACTTTGATTGTTTCTCAGTTTTTTGTGTGTACAGGGGGTCTCCTGTATCCGAGTATTTATTATCGGAGTCCTCACAGTTATGAGGATTTGAAAATTAATGAATTAAAGGAAGCCCTTGAGAAAAGAAATCTTGAGAATATTTTTGTGGGAACGAGTCTCTTCATGATTGTGCAGCAAAAGTTAAGTGTGAAGTTCAAGACATAACTAAATGCTACAACACAATTTTATCTGAAAAAAATATGGAAAAAAAGCCAAACGACTCTGGATTCATTCTTTATTTGTAAAACCGAAAAATAGTGTAATTTCAGTAAACTTTACTTAACCGTACATTGTTGAACATATTATAATAAAAATGTCCAATAAAATAATTGTCTCATTTTTCAGTTACTTCAATCCATTTTTTACTATGTATAAGTACACAATACACATTATTTGAAAATTTGATCCCCATTTTAAGTGGAATTTTCTGGAACCAATTATTTTTAAAATAACGAGGACCCTCCTGTATATCCATTGCAGTTTTTCTGTCTGACATGATTACATTCGCTGTTAAGGATTTTGGTTGCAATACTGTGCATAAAACAAAAATGTTTTATGCCACCTGAGTAAAGGATCAGATAGTCCTGAATAGCATCTTTAACTGCACATTCCGTGATCTGCACCACTGAAGTGCAACTCACTGAACTATAGTTGCATAACTCCTTAGCACCACCTTTTTGTATTGGGGGGATATTATCTTCAGTTCAAGTGGATATTCCTGGAGTTTAATGATAATCTCATTAGTATTACCAATGGTTTGATACACTATTACCAATGGTTTGATACACTCACATGCAGCATTTTTAATTATAACTGAATATATACAGCATCCTCTCCTGCAGCATGTCCCCCTTTAACCTTGGTGGCTTTTTTTAACAAATGCTTCTCTGAGATCATTATATCTCTTACTTTACAGCAATCTGACACAACAAAGAATCAAGCTTGAGTTCAACTGTAAATATTATTTAGATATATCTGTTCAAACCTTGCAATCGATTAAGGGAACTATTTGATTTATTCTCTTCATTTTTGAATTCACATATAAGAATACTCTATCCTTGTTCTTGATTCTTTTTGCTAAAACACCCTTACCCCCATCAGTAGCTTACATATTCTTTACATAATCAGAATCTCATGATTGCAAGGATTTCTTTACTTATATAAACAGCAAGGATTTCTTTACTTATATAAACTCCAAAAGGAAGGGGATGAATCTGATTGGTCCAATTGATATTGATGGTTCGACTGTTGATGATCCTGTTCAGATAATAAACAAATTTAATGAGTATTTTGCATCTACATTCACACATGAGGAATTATTAAAGTTTGAAAATGGCAGAAGGTTATTTGTAACAACTGAGAGCAAAGTGGAGGAGACATTGTTGAAGTTAAACATAAGAAAGGCACCTGGGGTGGATGGGATCTATCCAGTTATATTAAAGGAGGCGGCAAAGCAACTAGGCAAACCCTTAGCCATAATTATGAGAGCATCCTTGGACTCAGGGGAGGTCCCCACGGACTGGAGATGTGCAAATGTATCCCCAATTGACAAAGGGGGGATCGAAGGGTTACACGAGTAATTACAGACCAGTTAGTTTAACTTCTGTTCTGGGTAAAATAATGGAGTCACTGGTTAAAGATGCATTGCAGGATCATCTAGAAAAGACTGTAGCAATAATTCAGACACAGCATGGGTTTGTTAAAGGAAAGTCTTGTCTGACAAATTTGATAGGATATTATGATGTGGTTAACAAAGGAACTGGATGCAAAAAATAATTTTGATATCATATATTTGGATTTCAGGAAAGCTTTTGACACTGTTGCGCATGGAAGACTATTGTACAAATTGGAGCAGAATGGTATTAAGGTAAGTTGCTACAATGGATAAAAGGATGGTTAAGTGGGAGAAGACAGAGGGTGGTAATCATTGGGTGCTGCTCTTCATGGACTAATGTTATTAGTGGAGTCCCACAGGGTTTGGTGTTGGGTCCTCTGTTGTTTTGTATATTTATCAATGATATTGATGAAGGTATATCAGGCTTAGTGTCGAAGTTTGCAGATGATACAAAGGTTGGCAGGGTTGTTAATGACAGTAATGCCAGTGTGCTCCTGCAACAGGATCTAGATAATTTGGGCAGATGGGCTAAGAAGTGGCAACTGAAGTTTAACCTTGACAAATGCAAAGTACTGCATATGGATAGAAGTAACCCCAGAGAAACGTACCAACTGTGTGGTACTACACTTAAGATGGTAGAAAATGAAAAAGACCTGGGAGTAATTGTTCAGTCAGATATGAAGTTTTCTGAGCAATGCAGACAAGCTGCCAGGGCAGGTCATGGGGTTTTTGTCAATGATATATAGGAATTTTGCTAGCAGGGAAAAGGAGGTGATTGTCCCTCTGTATAAGGCAATGGTCAGGCCACGCCTTGAGTACTGCATACAGGTCTGGAGGTCTCATTTTAGGAAGGATGTAGATCTGCTTGAGCATGTACAGAGAAGGGCAACAAGATTGGTGAGGGGAATGAAGGGATCCTCTTACCAAGAGAGGCTTAAGTTCTGCAAATTGCAGTGGCTGGAGACTAGGCTCCTGCACGGTGATCTGATTGAGGTATATAAGGCCTTGAATGGGTTGAGCACGCTGAATTCTGATGGGATCCTTCCACTTGTTTAGATTATGAACCTAAGGGGGCATAAATTCAAATTGAGAAAAGACAGATGTAGAATAGATGTGCGGAAATTTGTCTTTAGCCAGTGGGTGGTTAATTGCTGGAACAAACTTCCATCTGCTGTTGTGGAAGTTGATAGGTTAAATAAATTTAAGGAAGCTGGACAGGCATTTGGAGGGAATGGTGTGATTTTTTTTTTTTTTTGGCTGATGCTGCATAAGCTCATACGCTTGCTTTCTTGCATCACATGCCAATACTACTACTACTACTACTATTGTCTGTAACTGTTTCATGCTTGTTTCTTTTGATCAGTTACACTCTTGACTTCACCTGTCATCCATTTTGAAATTTTACATTGACAGAACTTGACCACTAGTACGAATACATTTGTGGCTTTGAGGATAAACGCCTTGAATATTTCCCATAGTATATTTGCATCTGTCAGCATAACAGTATTCTTTCTAGTTAATTGAGCACAAGGAATGTCTTGTTCCATTCCAGTCTCTTCTCTTGAATTTGAACTCTTACCTTTTATCTTTGACTACATATGTTTCTTTAGATATAACCCATTGTATGGTACTGTGGTTGCTGCCTGGTATTGGTTCCCTCACTGTCAAGTTTTTGATGCAGTTAGGCTCCTTGTTGAGAATCAGTTCTGTTGATATTAGTGCTCCCTGTACTCCCTAGTTTATGTAGGATAAGTAGCAGTCGTTGGTTTGTTCAATAAAACTGTTACTATATAGGTATTTCCAGTCCGTGTACCCTTGTCTATAAGAGATAGGTTGAAGTCCTCACTCTCCTGAACATTATTTACTGAAATAAAATTCTTTATCTCTTATCTCCGAATGGTACCGTGTTAGCATTAGCATTAGCATTAGTAGAGGCATTTGATGCAAGAAAGCAAGCTTATGCAGCATCAGCCAAAAAAAAAAAAAAAAAAAAAAAAAAGTAACATAAATAAATTTAGTGTTTCACTAAGCCCAACTGCATCAGCATTAATTAACTTGATCAAAAGCTCAAACTCGCTTAATTTGTTTTACAGTGCCCTTGTGCAGACTTACAATGCACTGTACAATGCTACAAGCTCTTACAATGCACTGTACAATGCTACAAGCTCTTACAATGCACTGTACAATGCTACAAGCTCTTACAATGCACTGTACAGACAAATAAAATTTTGAACTTTATTGATTTTGACAGCCCTTGTACATTTCTTATAGTTATGTGTTTTCCCATATGGTCTTAGAGTGTTAGTAGATTTTACCTCTTTTGCAGTTCCCCTTTCAGTGACGAGGGTAAATAATGGTTGCACACAGTGCAGGTATTTGGAGAAGACTATGGTGAAGTTTGTTAGATGGTAATTTGATTATCTCCTTGTATTCATGAACAAGACTGATAATTTGCCATAGAGGAATCAAATGAAGATGTTTTTGGGTCCTCTGATTCATTTGGCTGACAAATGAATCAGTTCATCAGACACTCTAAGCAACTTTTGTATTATCATATTTGTAAACAACACGATTCATATACTCTCATCTGTTTGTAGTTGACTGGGGGAGGAAAAAATAAATAAAAATATTGTTCAGTCAATGAAATACAGTCAGTTCTCGTATAGCACGATAGTTGTGTTCCCAGAAACCCTCGTGCAATGCAAAATCGTGCAATACAAACAACAGGCCCTATGGGAAAAATAGGGTTAGGTGCTGACCACCCAAGATTGAACACACATTTGTAACCAAAACATTACCAAACACAATAAATAATCGTAATAAAATAAAATAAATAATCGTAATAAAATAAAATAAAAAATCGTAATAAGTATTTTATTACGACTATTACATAATAAAATATTGCTAATGCTTTTGCTTCTATCGTAAGCAAACTTGTTTTTTGTTTGATTTTCTATCCAAACAGATGACAGCGGTTCCATCTCTTCCAATTCTTTGTGTCTTAATCTAATGGATTTTAATTACACTTTGAGTTGTTCCTGCTATGAAAGTTGTTTTTATTTTCTCTGCATTCTTTCTAATTCTCGGCATTGCCTCATTTAGGCCTGTAGCATGTGCTTTATCACATGGTCTTTCATTTCGCTCAAAGCGTTTCATAATTTCATATTTTTTCTCAATCGACAGAGGTGGACTTCCATAAGCCTTAGCGGGGAAACCCCGGTGGGCCAGAGGCCAGTGTGATTTTGGCCATAAACCATAGTACAAGGCCACTATAAATATTCCCGGGTAAGAATTTTTGACCCAGTCCGCCTCTGTTTATCGATATTGCTTTTCTTTTTCTCTCTGAATCTGCAGTGTCTTCACCAGCACGCTTCCTTTTAAAACATTTTAAGTATTTTACTCATTTTTAGGGAATAAAGCACAATTACAAAACGAGGAGGCATGCATGATACACATAAACAAAGCTGTGCTCATGTAGCAACTGAATAAACAACACCGTAAAAGCAGAGATACACTATTAACACCTCACATTTTACTAAAGCACATTTCTGGGGGGTTACTACCATAAAACAATAAAAACAATTTCCAGTTGCGTTTCTGCTAATGGAATCTGTTATAAACTGGTAGTAAACTCGATCTAATTGCATTTGCTATTATACCAATAGCTGGAATTGTGTTGGTTTTTACGTTATTATAGTGAAATGTGTTTCCCCTTCACTGATATAAAACATATAAATACGTTTTCAGAATCTTCTCTTCATTCCTATCGTGTTGTGTTCATTTGGGGTGATCCGCATTTGACTGCCATTTCTTGTAAACACAAAGGCGAATCGTGCATAAGTGAATTCGGTTCGTGTTATATAAGATATCGTTCCCCTATTTATAAATCGTGTATGATCGAATTCGTGTAATGTAAACACGTATTATACGAGGACTGACTGTAATGGCATTTTAAAGGAGATTTCTTCATTGTTCATGCACTATGTATGGATGCTCCTTGTTCAGGAAGTATCTGTATATTTAGCATGTATTTGCCCTTATATATATCACATAAAAGAAAAGTAGTTCATTGGATTGTGTCTTGTTTCAGAGTGCATACAATCCACTTATTATATGAGGGGTAATCATTTAATTTTTGTACTGGTGAAAGATTTTATTTTTACCGTATGAACTGTCCATAAAGTTTGTATGGTAAACATAGCTTACGAACTTTATGGTACGCTAGAGGCACTCTCTCTGTCTCTGATTGCTACTGAGCAGACTCTGTTTGCACATGCCAATACTTGTCGAGTTAGTGTTGTATGAAGAGAGTTTTTTTAGCCATATGCCACTGATGATTGTTTTGAAGCAAAGTATCATGTCAGAGACATATAAATTGAACAGCGATAGGTGATTCATTATTGTGTCAGATGGAACTTATATGCATTGGAAACTGTTAAAGAGATGAATGAAGTGTATGGTAATGAAAGCCATTACTTGTGCCCTTTAAATATGGCATATTTAAACGGCACAAGTAATTCAGTGAAGGCCATGAGTCTATTGCAGATGACCCAAGACTTGGTTAGCCTTGCTCCTCAACAACTGAGCAAATCACAAAAGCCCAGGAAATTTTGGATGAAGACAGGCAAATTACATTTCATGAATTAGCTGTTAGAATGTCCATTTCATACAATAGTCCTCACAATATTGTTGCTCACAAGATCACCTGAATATTTCACGAATCTCTGCCCGCTGGATTCCACACAATTTTATTCAGTACAAAAACAGAAAAGAGTAGAATTGTGCAAAGAAATGATTGATCGTTTTGAAACAGAGGGTCACAACTTCTTAAATCGAATAGCGACTTGTGATGAAACTTGGATTTTTCACTGTGATCCAGAGACAAAACAACAGTCGAGTGAGTGGAAGAATTCTGATTCACCAAGAAATAAGAATTTTCGAACTTCTCATTCAGCTGGCAAACAAATGGTCCTTGTGTTTTTTGACATAAAAGGCATTCTTGTTACACATTTTGTGCCTTGTGGAACAACTATGAAAAGGGAGCACACTCTGAAGTTCTCAGAGTTAAACTTTGCCGCGCCATTTATGAGAAATGTCAGGAACTTTTTGGTGTGAAGTTGTTTCTCCCTCAAGAAAATGGCAGGCCCCATACAGCTAATATTGTGCAGCAGTGGTCATTGCCATAGGTGGCGAGGTTCTACCACATCCTCCTTATTTATCATACTTAGCCCTGTGTGATTTCTTCCTGTTTGCACTCCTGAAGAAAGCTCTGAAAAGCAAGCATTTTGCATCCAACACAACAATGCTCACAGAGGACAGTGGAAGCACTTTGCAGTCTTTCAAAAAATGTCTTGCAAGAAGCATTTAATGCGTGGATACAACGGTGGCAAAAGTGTGTAAAGTTCAATGGAGAGTATTTCGAGAAGGAGAAATCCACAGAAGATTCAGATTATGACAGTTAAGATCTTACACCCATCCGCAAATTAAATGATCAGCTCTCATAGAAGCAGTAATCTTGTGAAATACAGTTAATCCTGTTACAACAAACTTCTCGAGGGGTGGGGGAGGGTACGAATAATTTAGTTATGCCAAAATTGTGTTTTAATGAATATTGCTGAAAATTATTTCAAAATAATCATTATTTTAATTTTCTGTATAAATAAAATTCTTTTGCTCTTTTCAGAAACACAGAAGCAGCAATTTCTGCTTAGATATTGACTTTAAAACTAATACATAAAATGATGAAATAAGTGTACTACAAAAGCAAAAATATTTTGTCATTTTGAAGCATATTTTATTATAAGAAATACCATACATTTAGAAATATGTTACTTTTCACATATTAATATGTCAATTCTGTTTGTAATTTTTTTTCCCCACATTAATACAAAAATTCAATTTCAGTACAATTGAAAATATAATGTTACTGTAGGTGTTAAACAAAAACAAGTTAAGTAATATATGCAATGTGTTACATTTTGGGTGCATTCGATTGTTTTTTTCTTAAAATAGTTGAATTTTTTCTTTTTTCTGTGATAATTAGAAGTGAAAAGTAAATAACTTATTTTGTTACCAATTAATTACTAATTAATTAACTAATAATATATGAAAGTAATTGTTCTCACTTCACTGTACCATATCTCACAGCATAATATTCACCCAACATTTTGTAATGCATTTCCTCCTGGACTTTGAATAAAAATTGAAATCTGACACCTCTGTTTCACAGATCTTTGTGAAATAAAGATCTTTGAAGTAGGTATTGAATTTTGACAAATACCTTAGCTTATAATATACAGTTAAAATTTTTGTAATGTGTACTTTATTTCTTCCTGGATTTTAATAATGTTTGAAAGATAACATGTACTGTATTTCACATATTTGCTTTGATTAATGTGATAAACAAATAGTACTAATTCATGATTTTTATATTTAGTAAACTGGTAACAAAAAAAAAACATGCTCATCAAATGGTAAAGACTTCATATATACAAACTGAAAACATTTCCTTTTCTGTGCATCCACCATATATTTCATTCATTCCTCTAATTAGTGTATGGTAACAAATACTATTTCATACTTCTCAGCTACAATATACAATAATGTAAAGGAATAGTCCATGTGATATCTATGTATGAAAGAAAAAAGAAATAACAATTACTGGATTTCACCTTGTTCAATTTTAATGTCCATGTAGGTAGAATGGTGGTTATAATTGCCATCTTTCCTGCATTGGGGGAAAAGGCCAGGGTTTGGATTCCATCAATGACACGAAAGACTCTTATGGGCTTTTTTCACTCCCTAGCTGAGTTAGTTGTTCTCAGGTGTGGATAGCAAATTTGGCAATTTCACACAGGTTATGTGGCTCTTCTAAAACTTCTTCCCTTAAAGATGTGGCTAACCAGTTCACTGTTTGATCTACCAAAACAAGTTTCTATATGCTTGCTTATGACATTCTTATGACAGACCAACTTGAGAGATGTGTGCCATTATTCTACTCTATTTTTCAGTGATTGCAATAATATATAAATTGAAGGCAATACAGAAAGTCCTTTATACAAACCTTGATAATATAAAATGGAATGATGTAATGTATATACAGTTATGCCACCGTATCTGCTGATTCGGTATCCATTGATTCAGTTACCTGTGGTTAACCATGGAAAAAAAAACGAAAAAACTTAACATGTACTACTCGAGTGTCCAATACGATGCTTCCCTTAATTTTTTACGATGTTGATTTTAAATCTAATAGCTTCCCTTTATTTTTTACAATGTCGCGTATGGTTTGGTCATCAACGTCATAATGGTTCTTTAGAGATTTAACTAATGCACTATTTTCAAACTTTTGAATAATTTCAAGTTTTTGTTTAATTTGAAAGCACAACTCTTGCGTTTGCTCATCATTTTCACGGTTTCTAAAAAAAAAAAAAAAATTCCGACATCCCTGACATAAATAACAAAACAAAATTTGTCCTTTTGCGGTGTAACGGAACACAACGATCAATGCAATGCACTAAATCAAACTAAACATTTGTCTTTTTTTTTTTTTTTTTTTTTGAGCAGTAAGTGTGATGACAGTGTGGGGGGTTGCAAGATAATAGGTACACTAATCTTCCAATGACGACTTATAACACTGTTCTTGTTGCTTATTTACGACTTGCAAAATATATGTTTATACCTATTCTAGTTTATTACTTGAATTTTATGATTTCTGGTTGATTTTATTTTTTTTTTAATTTTGGAGTCTTGAAGTGTCCTGGTTAAGTCAATCCCAGTAAATCGAGAGTTTGCTGTACTTTATTATTACCATAATTAATGTTGGTAATGTCTTACTGTGCGTTTAATTTATCAATTAAACTTTATTATATGTATGTATGTACAAGAAAGTCACGTTATATATGGAGTCAGCGGGTGTTTGCTTATATCTGTGGTTTCAGCCATCCACGGTAGGTCTTGGAATGTATCCTCCACAGATACGGGGGTCTTACTGTACTCGGGTTAAAATTGATCCCTTCCTTTTTTATATGTATAAGAATTAAAATATTGAAATTTTTTCATCACTAAATTGTATAGGTCCTCACTATTAATTTATTAACAAACTATTTAATAACATTTTATTAAATAGTTTATTAATTAAATTAACAAATCATTAATAAAATATAATTTTTAAAAATTTTTGAAAGAAATTATTTAATATTCATTTAAAAATTTTTCGAAGCAAATAGGAATACAATGATGACTTAAAAAAAAGCTCTAAGGTTTTAATGACTTGTAATCTCATGCACATAACAAAATTGATTTTAATCACTTGTCATCTCTTAACCCCATAACAAAATAGTCTACTAACATAATTAAAGGTAATTTAATTAATTTATTTTTTATGCTGTGTTTGTATGTCCCTGAAATTGTTCTTCACAGGCTTAGTGGAAACATATCACCCTTCTTTTGGGTTTTGTTATTCAGTCATTTAACATATTTGCTGCCACATATACTTGTGAGGTTCCTTTATTTGTGCTTTGGGTTGCCTCTCTGTGGTGCTGGAACAAGTAGGCAGTGCTTTTTAGTAATTAGATTTTATTTGTGAAGAATCATCACTCCAGTAATTCTAGCATCTGTTGTTTGAGGCACTCTAACATCAACAGATGCATTTGAACAAGACTCAGAATAGCTTGAATAGAATTCCATTTCAGTATCAGATGATATTATAAAGAGCTGATTCAGTGTCATCAGTTCAGTATATTGCTCATACCTGTTCCTTTTTAGTCCTGATGTCCCAGGCCTGTGGATTCATTATAACAACCCTTCGGGGTAAAATTTTATAGGAAACATCTTTTACAGAAAATTTTATCAGCAGACACACACTAAAGATGATGTTTGGTTTTTCACAAACTAAAGAATTAAAATTCATCAAGTACAGTAAGCACCGGTTATAGTGATCATTGGTTATTAGAATCAGCTGCTCAATAGAATTAAATTTCAAAGAACCAGTCCAAATCAGTAAAATGCGCACTATACTTTCATTGTTTACTAGAATCACATTTTCGGTTATAAGAATCAATTTTGAATGCCTCTGTGATATTTTTCTAAAGCACATTTCTGGAGGTCACATTCATAGAGGTCACAACCATAAAACAATAAAAACAGTTTGCAGTTTCCGGTTTATTGGGCTTTTCTGTTAGTGTAACGAATGGGTAGTAAACTCGATCTTATTCATTTGTGATAATACCAATAGCTGAAATTCCAGTTTGTGCATGCTGTGTGCTTTGTAATTGATCGATGCTTATATTTTTTACTGTGTTTTAAATTTTATTGCCAAAAAAAATGTCAGTGAACAGAAAGAGAGTGAATTTGAGTGTAAAAGATAAGTTATGAATTTTAGAAATGTATGATAAATTAAACTTAGGCAATATGTCTCAAAGGGAAGGATCAGAAAAATTTGGAGTGCCTCAGTCATCTTGATCAAAATTGTTAAAATCATGTCACACATTAAAAACTAATGTGATTAGTGAAACCAGAAAAAGGAAGCGTGAAGAGAAATGCCAAACAGTAGAATGAAGCTTTGTTCGTTTGGTTCAAACAGGCCAGCTCATTTAATGCGCGAATCAATTGTAGCATTCTTCTTCAAAAAGCTAATGATTTTGCTGAAAAACTACACGAAGGGTTTAAGGTGATGGATGGCTGACAAGATGGAAGGATAGGCATGATATTGTTTACAAAAAACTTTAGACATTTTTAATATAGATCAAACGGGGCTGTACTACAGGGCTACCCCAGACCACTGCATGATTTTTAAAAATTCCTCTTAAGTTCTTTTAACATGCAACATGATGGGAACAACCAAGTTGAAGCCGTTAGTTATTGGAAAGAGTAAATCGCCTAGATGTTTTAAAGGAGTAAAACAGCTGCCTGTTGAATATGCCAATAATACCAATGCTTGGATGACAGCTTCTTTATTTTAAGATTATCTTCGTAAATGGGATTTGAAATTGGATAAGAAAAACAAAAAAATTGCATTGGTTTTGGACAACTGCCCAGCTCATCCAAATTTAACTTTCAAAAACATTGAATTAGTTTTTCTACCTTCAAATACCACATCACTGATTCAACCTCTCGACCAGGGAATAATAAAAACCTTTATGACCTTTTATAGATCAGATATGAGGCGAAGAATCATCCGGTCTATAGATGAAGGTTTTGGAACATCATCCAATATCGCAAAGTAGATAACTGTTCTAGATGCACTTTATATGACAATGAATGCCTGGAATGACGTTTCTGAAACCTGCATTAGCAACTGTTTCAAAAAATCTGGATTAATTATTCATGATGGGCAACTAAGTCACGATACTGATCACGTTTGAAAGCGTTAAGACATGGGTGGACATAGATGGTGAACTACAAGTTACTACACCTTTAACAGATGAAGAAATTGCCCAGTCTGTTACTGATAATTTCACTGAGGAGGAGGAGGAAAATGAAGATGAACCTGAACTAATTCCAGTTGCAAAATGCAAACTCGTGAAGCTATAGCCATCCTGAGGAGAGCATTGGAAGAAGCTGGTGCAAGTGATCGTGAATATAGACTGTTATACAATATTGAAAAATCTATAAATAGACTTTGTAGTGATAATTTCAAGCAATCTAAAATAAGTGACTATTTTAAATTATAATCATATTACAAAGTGTTATGTTTAATTAATATGTATATTAATTAAGCTATGTACATAAATACAAATTTATTTTTATTTTGCTAACCTGTGGATAAATTTATTTTATTTTGTTTGGAACGTAAAAATCGGAAGAATATTCTGATTTTTATGTATCTTTTAATTGGTAATAAACCTTTGGTAATAAAGTGTAAATGTGTGCTTTATATCTTTATTGTTATAGCCTCTGGATAACATTTGTTGATTTTCACTTATTAGAATCGCCGTTTATTAGAATCAAAATTCAATTTGCAAACGTGATCACTATAACTGGCACTTACTGTATAATCTTCAAAAAATTTTACCTTTTCTTCTTGTGGAAAATACTGAACTAATAAAATAACTTCAACATAAGCAAAGAACATGAAACTGTGAGTCAAGTATAAAGCTTTTATAGCACTCTCTAGACAGTGCAATTGATGCTAAGCAAAATACCAGCCAGTGCAATAGCACATGGTTCATTCAGTTAGCCAAAATCGCTCAGTTGTTTATTTCATGTGCTTTTCCTTTACAGTTCTCATTTATTGACTGCAATTCACTAGACACATATTTGCATTGAGGAATAAAAATTGCAGTTTGTTTTAACACAAGTTTGCATTCAGGCAGCAAATGTGGTAAATCTTCATTTCCATTGTCATTAAGAAAATTCAACATCTTCATAAAAAAATTAACAAGTTTTTTAAAAATGGTCTTAAGAGGTCCTTAAAAATGACCTTATGTTTATCTTAAACAATTTCTCCTCCACTTTACTCTCAATTATTACAAAATCATCTAGCTTACTGCCAGAGTTTAATTCATCTCTGGTATTCCCCTCCCTGAATAACTCCTCATGTGTGAATGTAGATGCAAAATACTTACTTATTTTGTTAGCTACCTGAGCAGGATTGTCAACAGTTGAACCATCGATATCAAGTGGACCAATCAGATTCATCCCCTTCCTTCTAGAGTTTACATAAGTAAAGAATTCTTTGCTGTTTTTCTTTGCCTCCTTTGCCAAAGATTTCTCGTAGTCTGCCTTTGCCTGCCTGCCTAACCTCCTTTGTAACTTGATTTACGGACCAGCTTATATCTACCATAGGCTTCACGGTCAACTGTTAATTTGTATGAATCCCATGCATTTTTTTTCTCTGCAACAAGTTTCATTTGTTCATCGGACATCCATTTAGGGCTAAACCTATTTGTTAGTATATATATATATTTGTTAATATATATAAACTAATGTGAGTTATTATTAAGTTTGTATTCATTTGGCCAATTAAATTTGCTCTTTCACTCATTCCCATTTACCATAACACTCATGCACTCTTTCTTTCCCTCATACTGGGTTAATCTCACCACAACTAATATTTATTTTCTTTTATCATATTTCCAATTCACCCTTTCACTCAGTGCTTAGCTCATTCATTCTATCTTTTGTCCTCTTTCATTCATTCCCCTCATTTGTTCTTTCATTCTATATTGCATCCCCTTGCTACTAGCTTGCTAATATTTTTCAGCTAGTCTGCTTCCCTGCTGCCTGTACATCTCCCTCTCCTATATGGTTACTTATTTGGTTTGGAGGGCCCCCCCCAGGTTCCTACACATAGCAGGGTAGTCCTGGGGGTACCCAGGTCAGTCCGGTTTTGTCACATCAAGTTTCTGTCAGGGCACTGAATACAGTTATCCTGACAGTTTTTAAAGTCATGTTGGTGACCCACCATGCCATGGTGGGAGACATGGGCAATTTTAGTTATTGATTATTGTTTATCTGCTGGGGGACTGAATTGCCCTTCTTTGGATAGTTCTGCATATTTCAAATACTTTCTGTGTTGCGAAAGCTTTATAATTTTACTCTTCTATTATGAATAGCTGTTCCTCCCATGGGAAGGGGACCAGTCTGAAGAGGATGTCATAAATTATACATTCATATAGGATGTGTACCCAGGCTTCACTCTTACCACAGGTTTAGTTTGGATCGTCAGTCAGCCCTAAAGAGGTTAGTTTCATCTTTAGGGAGCCATGACCATGTTGAGAAAAGTTCAGGGCATACCATTTAGGCAGCTTTGGGCTGAAAATTGCCACCCATGGCAGAAACGTTTTGGTAATTAGACCTCTGGTTTCCTGTTCCCAATTTGTTTGCCATAGCTCATTGAGCTTTGTGGCTATTCTTTTTCTTTCAGTCTTGATGGTGTTTGCTGTATCAAGGGCTGTACTCAGGAATTCTGTGGGTATGCCCTTTTTTAGTCTGTAATATAAACCCCTTTTGACTACTTCCAAGTAAAGTGGGAGAGTGCCAGCCAGCACCTGCACTGTAGGTGTGCTTATATACAGCATGCTCTGGTAGTAAGGTGTAAAGTTTTTTTGGGTCAAATGGCACCTGGAGTTCCCCCCCATCTCCACGTAGTGTATATTGTTGTGTGATACAGTACACTGTAAAGGCCAGGGATTTAAAAGTTTATAGATATTGTGGTGTGTAATGTTTTGTACCGTGTTCATCTGGCCTTTTAGCCATTGGGCTCCTAATGGGACCCACTGTTGCCCACACTATGCCCCTAGGAGGCAGACCAGGTAAACCCAGTATAGTTATATTTATTCTGGTCAGTCCTGCCACCTAATTTCCTGAGATTTCAGTGGCTAAGACCTAAAAAAAAAAAAAAGTTACTATAATTTATGCTGAAAGGGGGTAGGCTGAATGGTAATAGTGTTGTTGCATGGTTGACTTAAGTTTTTAAGTGTGGGTTTGGAATAATTTTGGTTTCATTAGAAGCAGTTGCAAAGTTAGATGGGGGGTAAGACAGAGGTGGAGTCAGTAGAGAAGACAACCCCAAATGGTCAGTGCCCCACCAGAGGGAAGAAAATGGGGTGGCGAGGAGGGAAGGAGACAGCAGACTTCTACCCTCCCCAAAGGCAGTAGGAAGAAAGTACCCTGCAAGAGTGCACTGCTATGGAGAGGCCAATGGCCTTGGCAGCAAGCTGCAGCAATAGTTATGTTCGTTGATCACTGGTGTCTTCCACCGCAGAGAGATCTTGAGACAGGTGAACAGTGAACTGCATCGATTCTGTGTCCGGTCCTGGTTCAGAGGGTCCTTAGTGTGGACTCAATCTTTCCGTTTGAATGTTTCTGTCCAGTTATGTTGAGTTGTTTCATTCAGTTATTGGCTTTTGTTAGGTTGGGTTGTTTCGTTCAGTTATTGGCTTTAGCCGTGATGAATAGCAATAAGTGTCCTCCTAGAAAACATCTCTTGTGCAAACTTGGTGAAGATCAGGAACTCCTCCCTTAAGTCTAGCAGATGATGCTCCAGTCCTGCTGGTAAATATGAGTTCCGTCATAAGTTGACAGCAGAGGTTCTCATAATGGTCACAGCTGTACGTAATGTGGGACCATGTTTCTGTCTCTCCACATGTGCAGAGGGGGGTCTTCCATTGTTCGAAAAAATAGTTAACTTGGCATTGAAGGCACCATGACCTGTCAGGATAAACGTAAATAGACCTGAGTGGAACCAGGAAGTGACTAGGATAGACATGGCCGACTGTAGGCAGGAACTTTCTGTTACAGACCCTTTGTTGAACAGACCACTTTTCCTGCCATGCCTGCTGCAGATGATTCTCAAGTCTGGTCCTTTCTTCTATTCTGTTCCCTGCTAGGTTGTTGGTGTATTCCCCCAGAGTGTAGGGTAATCCTTTGGTCATAATTGTTGGCATAGTACATCATCCCACAGCATATAACTTCTAGGTCCAGGGGCAGAACCCCCGCCAGGACTTGGAGGGCATGCGTACTAACGGGGGAGAAGCGTATGTAATCACTAGGGTGAAGAAGGCTTTATAGTACAGTGTTAGCATACTTTTTTTGAGCCCCCAGTTCTTTCTTGTTATTCTGGCTATTAATCTGGCATTTCTTCTTATTTTTTCTCTCAAGTATTTGAGATGAGGGTGAAGGACAGGTTGGTGTCTAGAATGATACCTAGATGCTTCAGTTTGGCAACTAGTTTGATTGTCTGGCTATGGATTTTAATTTGTGGTGGTCTTCTTAAGTTTAGGCTACCTTTCAACAGTGTAGATGATATTTTAAGAAGTGGATTGTGGCCCAGTCTTGAAGCTTAAGTGCTTGGTTTGCTTGGACTTCCATTTGTGCTCAGCTTTCAGCAGCAGCTGTCAGTATTAAATCATCTGCAAAGGCTTGGGAATTTGCTTCCCCCAGGTTCAGGGCCAGGAATTCGTCTAGGATCATATACCAGAGCAGTGGTCCTAGAACTGAATTTTGGGGGCAGCCCCTGTAGAGTGATCCGGTCAACTTATTATAGTTATATGATGCTATCACCTGGATTTCTCTGTTGGTTAGATAGAATTCCATAACTTTGTACAAATTCATAGGCATATTTGCACTTCTCAGTCTAGCTAGAATGCTCGGCCACCAAATGGTGTCGAACGCCCCTGCGAAATCGATTTAGATGGCAAGAAAATATTTTTTGTCACACCCTGTGGCCACCCTCAAAAGGCCACCCAGGGCATCAATGGTAGAAGTTCCTTGCTTGAATCCATGTTGTGCTGGCATAGTTGGTCCAGCTGTTTTGTAGTGGTGAGTTATTCTTTTACATATCAGCCTTTCCAATAGCTTACTTGCCGCTGGGAACAGGGCAATCAGCCGATAAGAGTTCGGCTGTTCTGGAGGCTTTGAAGGATTCTTGGGTATGAGCTTCACGGTTGCAAGTTTCCAGTCGGCTGGGTAAGTTCCTGTTCTTAGGCATACGTTGTATAATATGAGGAGCAGTTCCGGGGTGGTGTCTACTACCTTTTTTATAATTTCCGACTCCAGAAGATCTGGGCCGGGACATTTTCTATTCCTTATGAGGGCTGCAATGGCATGAAATTCCTCCATGGCGAAGAGCTATTCTATTTGCTGTGTTTTTTTATGCTTCTTTTTCTCTACCTATTTGTACCTGTTCTGGTAAGGTTGGGACAGCTGGTTCATGAAAGATCTGATTGGGTATGTTATCGATAGACTGTTCCCAGGTAGTGGCTAGTGTGCCCTGCAGGGTTCGAGTCACATTTATGATTTCTCCTCTGGGAAGTTTGTTAGTAACAACTTTGTAGACTATTTCCCAGGGATCGGTGTTTCCAGTTTTGTTGACCAGGTGCTCCCAGGCTATCCTCTTGCTTTTGCATATCAGGTCCATGTAGCTGTTTCTAACAATCTTGTATCTTTCCCTTAACAGTCTTACTTCTGGGTCTGGCCAGATACATCTCACCCTTTGAAACTCTTTTCTTGCCTTTATGACCTGCTTTCTTAATGTTTCAATTTCTTGAGTCTACCAGGGGACTGCGCCCGAGGTTGGAATCTTCCTCTTCGTGGCTGTTTCACAAGTGTTAGTGATAATTTTTGTGACACTCCTCTGGATCTCATTTGGGTCAAGTTGTTGGTCATCCTCCATCCAATGCCCTTCTGCCTGGTGCAGCAGCCTCCCAAAGAGTTCCCAGTCAGCCTTGTTAACCACAAACCGGTTTATCACATGTTTGACTACTGGAGTTCTGCTAACTGTGCGGTTGATTTGGTAAGTAAGCATTCTGTGGTCTGATGTCCAGGAGTCTTGGACTGCCCAGTCCACAGCATGTCCAGCCACATTGGTGATTGCCAAGGAGACATCTATTGTGGCCTCCCACAGAGTGTTACAGAAGTTGGGTAAGTGACATGGTTGATTTAATACTACCATAGGAGAATTTGCTAGGAACTCCTTGAGTCACCGCCATTGTGTGTGCCTCTCCTATCTGGGCTGTGCATAGTTAGGTTATTTTTGTGACGGTCAGGTTGGGGTTTCATACTAGTATTGCAGCCCATGGGTTCTCCTCCTCAGTTTACACTATTTTGTACATCCCAGGGTATCCCTTTGCCTGTCTTGTGTGGGTGTATGCTCCTGTATGATTAAGATATCGGCATTTTATTTGTCAGCCTTTCTTCTGGGTTGTTCAGGCACTGCCCTGGCCCACTGTGTATTCTGTTGGAATATTAGTAACCTTGTTGTGCTATATCTTTTAGCTCGTATAGCCATAGTCGGTTCTAGACTGGTAAAGCTTTTTGTTTTTACGAAGGTGGGGCATTTTGGATCTCTAATAGAATGCAAGTGCTCCAGTTTCAAGGACTTGCAGTTCATGCAAACGGGTTGTTACTCTTTGTTAGGGCAGTTTTTATACTCATGCCCTTTAGCAGAGCAGTGTCCACAAGTTGGTGTGGCCTGGGTGCATGTATGGGAGGTGTGACCAAACCTGCAGCATTGATAGCACATAGGTACGTCCACGTTCTCCCGAAATCTATGACTGCTCCAGTCAGTGTACAATCTTGTCTGGCTCTTCAACACTTGCCAGGTCGCCGAGGCTAGATCCACAATCCAGTTGTGATTCGAGCCTGTCTTTGACTTAGTGTAATATTTTGGCTGCACAAGTCTCCCTTGTTCCTCTCCCAAGTTAGGCATTTGCTAACTATTTGCTAACTTGTGATGATCTCATCTTCCAGTTGTTTAGCAGTGAGGTCTTTATCCACATCGAAAATTAGGATTAAGGGGCCTGCCTTTTTGGAGGCCCAGCCGTGAGTCCCATTGTAGCAGTTTTAGTGTTTGTCATAATGTTATCTGTTTTGCCTGGTTTTGGTCTCTATTAGGACTTCTATGTTCCTTGTTTTTCTTATGCTCTTTATTCTTGTCATTTTCAGGTCATTGTATATTTGAGTCATGATGGTTGTCTTCAGTTCCTCACTTGTCTGGGTGCCATCAGTGTCTGTCGCTGGTCTGAGGACCACCAGGTTGGGGGCTCTAAGTAAAGGTTGCTTCCTCTGCTGGGGCATCTTTGTGTTAGTATCCTTGTTTTGTGGGTTCCTCAGTGCATCTGCATACGAGGGAGGTGCACTGTTGCATTTGTTTGTCCCACTCATCCAAGTAGGCCTCCAATTTAGCTGTGGCTTTCTCTTGTTCACATTGCATACTGACAAGAATAATTTCCATTTTATTCCATATAGTGATTATATCGCTTCTCAGTCCTGTCGTGATCCTGCTGTTGGACTTTGCCATTAACGCTTCCAATTGTGTTCTTAATGTTAGCATCTGCGTGAGAACTGGGCCATCTGGCAGGGCGGAGTCCAGCTGTTGTTTGGAAGCCACAATGTCAGCCTGAGTGTTCGCCATTTCTTCCTGTTCCTTTTGCTCTGAGGAGTTATTCCTCGTTTTCCCTATCACTTTTTGGGACCACCAGTTTCTTATTCTTTTCTTTGTCACAGGAGTTAGTTTAGGGTCATTCATATCTTCAATCTGGTCAGCAGTCTGTGTGGCTTCGGTCTCAGTTTGTAAGATTTCTGTCGCTTCTTGTTCTTCTGTGGAGTCCATGATTTCCGGATTAATGGGAAGAGTTCGGATTATTGGGTTTAATTTATGCTGTTCTTGTAGAGGTTGGAAATGCAGCTGTTTGTCATATACCAAAGTCCTTGAGTCCGTTAGTTCCAGAGCAATCCCTCTGTAAGGATTTGGGCTATTTCCACTGGTCATGTGGGGGGGGGGGGACACAAATTCCTTGATATTTCTCTATGAATGCAATACAAGTTGTTGAGACACTGTCTCAGCCCTGGGAAAAACACAAGGGGGCAATGATGTCACAGAAGTCAATAGAATATTTTAATGTGAAATGTTATAACTATTACATGAGTACTCAAGTTGTGCTAGGAATAAGCTGGCTCTTTTCAGTATTGTGGCTTCAGCCAATCAGAACAGGCCTTATGGTCACGTGACCTAACAACAAAAACAAGGCCTTTGTTCTCAGCACCCGAAGAGGAAGCAATGGCTGCCTCCATGTGACATAATTAAACTACTCAAATTGTCAATCAGCCATAAATCAAAAATGGAAAATGCAATCATCATAGAAATATATATATTTTTGAATCAGAATAATCTACTAATGTTCTAGGCAAGGTTTAAACTGTAGGAATAATTAAAAGCAATGTAATTCAATCCAAAAATTTCAATGTAAACCAATGGCCGAACCTATATGGCATTGTGATAGTGTAAATTGCTAGATTGAACACCTTAGAAGTTTGGCATACAATAAGCGTCTGTGGACTCACCGTCACCTGGAGAGCTTGAGGAACATAAAATATATCCAATTTGAACTGCTAAAAATCAGAAAACTTTGCGGAGCACTAAATTCATACGGCCTTCCAATGCTTGGTCAGCGCCACCTATCTGCTCTGGTAGTAGTGAGAAGTATATTCCGCTATATTGATTCTCAGTGCACATTGGGTCCATGGAGTCCTGTTGCTTGTGCCACACATGATGGCATCCACCGGTGTGTTACACCAGGTATTTGGACTCATCCGATCAGCACACTTGTTTGTGGTCCTCCAGTGTCCAACCACCATGTTGTTGACACTACAATATTTCCCGTCGATGGTCATCAGTGGTAAGGAGAAGGTATCTCTTGGGTAATCTGTTGTGGAACCCCATATATTCTAGCATGTTGCTCACCATAATTTGGGATATTGTTCTTGCATTCCCCATATTGTATTGCAATGTCATCTGCCACACAGTGACCTGCTGTTGGGCCTGTACAACTCACTGCACCCTTTGATCGCTATGAATATCCACTTTGCATAATCCTTTACAATTCTGTTGGTGGGTAGTGGTTTGACCTATTCCACACCATCTTTGTACATTTTAACCACAGTGGGCAGTGAGCAACTGACATGATGTGCTGTTTCTGATATGGAAGTGCCTGATACAAGCTCCCACACTCATGCTCTTTTGAAACTGTTATCTTTACTACATCTCATAACTGCTACTTTATCTCTTTGACTTGCACAATCAGATGCAAGTTACCATTGCTTTAGTGTATGGAGCTCCTTGGCTTTTTATACTCCAAGCTATGCAGCATAGTCCATTACAAATGAGGATGCAGTCACAATTCAGTGATCACTGAATATTGTGCAAAGTTAAATGCTTAATTGCTGTATATAAAACAGCTCTGGCAGTTTTTTGGCTGAATGTGTTTTTTTATACTTATGCAGATTTTAAAGGAGGAATATTAGGGCATTAGCAAAACTTCTGATAATGTTGGATGAAAATTCTGTGGATATTTATCATCAGTGGACATTTGAAAAGACTGTGGATATTTGAAATATACCACTGCTTGCTGTTCTTCCTTTGAAAAATTTGCCATAATCTCAAAAAACTTCTCACCCAGATGCCACCATTGACTTATATGTGCCAATACAACAGAATACTTGCTGTGTGCATGCCATAGATGTATTTAAATGTATTGGAACTTGTTCTTTCCACTACGCATTGAATTTCTAAAGATAATGGGATTTTGGCTTTCATTACTTTGTAATGTGTCTGCATTGAGATGTGAAAGTGATTCTTGATGATACTAACTTTTTTTTATTATACTATTATATTTTCTTAAATAGGATTTTAGCCACAATCATTTGAGAGAGGTTCCTCATGAACTAGAACATGGTAGAGGGCTTTTAGTGCTGAATCTCAGTTACAATCAGTAAGTATTTCACTGTAATTTTAATATACAGTATGAGATAGATTTATTTAGAATTCCAAAATCTGAAAGGTGTGACAAAATCTTTTTTTTTTAATCCAATAATGTGATGCTGTTCTAGCATTACTCCTCCACCCACCCATCTGCCAGAACATGGTAGAACAGTCATGTTTTTTTCATGAAATTTAAATGACTGTCATGCTTATTCAATAAATGGAATATATATTTTTTTATTTACTGAAGGAGTGAATAAACTACTTATATAAACATAAATTACTGAGTTTTATTTGCTTGTTCTCCCATCCAATCTATGTCATTTCCTTAATGATCTCCATCAGTAGTGTACTGGTGGAGATTATGGTGAAGATTACTTCCATTGTAAATGGTTTATCTGCCACACATGTTATACCATGTTTCCTGGCAAATGTATGCAATCCAGTGCACCCGTTAGTAACCACAAAGTGTTGTGTTCAATTTTTACTATCAGCATAAGAAAAAGTTTTCAACTTCTGTTCCTCTATGTAGCATATCATCCTCTTGAGCCATTTAAAAAATTTCCAGACAAGCACGTGACTTTTTAATTAATTTCAACTGAGACTGTTTTTCATACAAAAAGTCAGCTATGCTTTCCCAGACTGATACTGCATTGTCGCAGCAACAAATTTTGACCAGTAACCTAAGAGAATACTCAGGTATTAAAAAATAATAATAAATCATCATTCATCATTCTACTCTTCCATTTGGCACGTGTTGAGCCCCTATTTAGATATCGTCCTCCATTGTTGTCGATCTCTTGGATCTTGCATCATTTGTTGATAACTCCGAAAGCCTGTGTTTTCCTTAGGCATTGGAGCCATTCTCTTTTGGGTCTTCCTGGTGGTCTCTTATCTCCAATTCTTCCTGTTAGTACTACATTAGGCAGCCTGTGTTGTTTCATCCGGTTCACATGTCCAAACCACTGAAGTTGTTTTTTGTAGATCTGCTCTATTATTCTGCGTTCAAAATTTAGATCTCTCCTTACTTGTTCATTAGTTTTATGTTCTCTCCAATTTGTTTTATTGATTTTCCTTAGACATCTCATTTCAAGTGCCATTATTTTTTACCTTTCTTTCTTATTTATTCTCCAATTCTCTGATCCATAAGTTGCTGTGGGTATGATGACAGTTTCATATAGTTTAATTTTTAGACTATTTGAAATTTTATTGCTCTTTCATACGTTTTTGAGTTTGTTCATGTTTGTCCATCCGATATTCAGTCTGTGATTAATTTGGTCAATATTACTTAGGTTTCCGGTTATTAGAGAGCCCAGATATACAAATTTTTGTACTTGTTCTATTTGTTGATTTTGGATGTTTATATCTTCTATGTTTTTTCCGATTTTCATTACTTTGGTTTTATTTATATTAATATTAATTCCATAATTGTTGCTTTCTTTATTGATGTTTGTTAATATTTCTTTTAGTTGTTCTTTGGTTTCTGTTAAAATCACAATATCATCTGCATATTTTATGTGGTTTATATTTTTTCCATTTATTATTGTGCCTCTTTTTTCTTCAGTTGATTTCATTAGTTCGTCTAGGTAGATATTAAATAGATATGGAGATAAAGGGCATCCCTGCATGAATCCTTTCTCTATTTCAAATTTCTCTGTTTTAAGGTTGTTGAATTTTACTATTGCTCTTGTATTTTTATAGAAATTATTTACAAACATGATTATTTCATGATCGAGTGGGATTTTTTGTAGTTGCTTCATTAAATTTTCTCTGTTTACAGAGTCAAATGCCTGCTTGAAATCGATCAAACACAGATAAAGAGGTTTCTTCTTATTCCAATATTTTTCTGCAATGATGTTTAGTGTGAATATTTGGTCTATTGTTGATCTGTCTTTTCTAAATCCTGCTTGTTCTTCCCCTATTGTATCTTCATATGATTTAAGTATCCTATTTTGTAAGATCCTTATAAATATTTTATATATATGGTTTATAAGGGTAATGGGTTTATAATTTTGACAATTTTCTTTCTCCTTTTTTTGGGTATATCACTTCGCACCACAATTGTGCGAAGTGTTTTAACATTGCATTGCCTTTGAATTTCCATAGTTCTGCTTGGATACCATCATTTCCAGGTGCCTTGTCATTCTTCATTTGGCTAATTGCTTTCTGAACTTCTTTTGTTATCGAGGATGCTTTATCTCTTCTATTATCGTTCTTTCCCCTTTGAACAGGGTTTGGAAATATTCTTTCCATATTTTTTAAATTTCTTGCGTGTTTCCTGTTTTTATTTTTCATTGTCAGTGTTTCCCGGATGTATGTTTTAGCCTTTATAACCTGGTAAGTTGTTTTAGAGTCGTGATGTTTATTTGCCTCTTCGCACTGCTTTGTTTTGTCTTCCAACCATTTCCTTTTAGCAGCTTTACATAGGTTGTCTATTTTGTTTTTTAGGGATTTATATTTTCCGTTTTGTTTTGGCTATTTTCTTTGTTTAGGAGGTTTTTCATTTGTCTTTTTTCCATCCATACATCTAAAATTTCTGCTGTAATCCAGGGATTATTTGGTTTTGGTTTTGTTCCCAAGGTTTCTAAGGCTGCATCTTTAGTCATTTGTTTAGTTTTCTCCCATATATTTTCCACAGATATTGAATAGTTTATATCTTTTAATTTTTCTTGTAGTGTTTTCCCATAAATTTCCTTTATTTTGTCTTCTTCAAATCATGATATATTTAATGTTGCTCTATTGTTCTTTGGCTTCGTATTTTTAAATTTACATTTAATTGTTGCTGCTAGCAGTTCATGGTCGGTGTCAAAATCTGTACTTCTAAGAGTTTTAACATTTTGAATGGACGATTTCCAGTTGTTATTTATTAAAATGTAGTCGATACAGTTTTTTGTATTTCCATCTGGTGATGTCCATGTATACTTACGTTGAGATCTGTGGTAGAACAGTGTGTTGGTGATGAATAGTTTATTTTCTTTGCAGAAGTTCAAGAGTTCTTCTCCTCGCTCATTTCTATTTCCTATCCCGAACTTTCCCAATATGTCACTGAAATCTGTCGAAAAGCCTCCAACTTTTGCGTTAAAAGTCTCCCATTATTATTAAAATATCTTTTTTGTTTGTGTTATCTATGGTTTCTTGTAGGTCCAAATAGAAGGCACCTGTCTCTGTATCATCATGTGAGGAGTCTGGGGCATATGCCGGGATTATTTTTATGAAGATTCCTTTTTCTTTACCTTTTATTCTTAAACTTATCATTCTTGAGCTGTGTGTGGGTGAATTTCTATTATTGAATTTAATAGATATTTCTTTACTACGAAAGTGACTCCTCTATGTATGTTGTCTTTCTCCCTGAGTAAAATATTCTTCCTTCTATCATATCAAGTGTTCCTTCTTCTGTCCAATGTGTCTCTGACATTCCTACAATATCCTATTTGATCTTTTTCAATTTTTCTTCTACCAATTTTATTTTCCCGGTCTTGTAAAGCGATCTTACGTTTAGTGTTGAGAGATATATTTGAGTTTTGGCTGACCATAAAGCTTTCTTTACATCTCTTCTCCGTGGTATAAGAACAGCCGCGTCGGTTACCCCGGACGCGGTAGCATGACTATTTATCTTACAATGACTGAGATCCACAGGGTTTAAGGCAGATAATGCAGCTGTCTTGCCATTCCTCTGCTGCATAGTCCACAATTTAGATGGGACCAGTATTTTGGAAGAGTGACAGACTTCCACTGTTGCTGAAGATAGATCCTCCCTCTTCACCTGTAACCCAGGCAGGGGGCCCATCCCAGGTACTGTCGGCTGGAGCCAGCCGAGCCCAAGGTTTTTTTACACAAGGTATGCTCCTCCCCCTCCTTTTTCATCCAGGTTGGGACTGGCAATGGCAGAATTTAATGAATAATTAATAAATAAATAAAATAAACAAATTTAAAGGGAGAGTGAAAAGCAAGCAAACAAGAAAACAAAAATAGTAAATTTATTGGATAACTCACGTATTTTTATTCATTGATGAATGGTTAAAATTTATTTTTTAAATTCTTTTCTGGTAATAACCAAAAAATATGAGAGATAAATTTTATGACAAACAACGTCCCTATTAAATACAGTGCATCCCCGATATACTATGCCTGATCTCCTTTTACCACCATTTCAGATATAATGCCAGTGTGATTATGTCTCAGAAGAGAATATAAAAAATAATGGTGTTTATGGCAAACACACAAATTTCACAATGGACACTGACAACAGCAAACTCTATACTTCACGGAGGGAGAACCGGTTAATGCATTGAGCTACTATATTCCCTTGTATGGTATATTCTTCCAATTAGACAAATTTTTATAAATAACAAAACTTCTCCCTGAGTAGTTATTATAGACATTCGATTTTTGCATATCCCGTGGCACCTCCATAGCCAGGTGGGAAGGAGCAGCAGTGCGTAGCACACGCTTCTTGATTAGACCGGGGTTCGAGCCCGTCACCACCAAATATGGAGGATGCGGAAAGGTCAGGGAATGACCACCACGTATCCCGGAGCAATATGGCCTTAGTTGCTAATGCTCCTAAAAAAAAAAAAAAACCAAACCAAGCATATCCCGTTTCAATTAAAGATGCAATAAAAAAAGAATACAGTACACCACTGACATAGTAATTGCGAAAGAAACTCACAGAGTTAACATCCTTCCTCTGAGAGGGGAAATGAGAACAAAGCTACTACTTGCAATATATTCAGTTATAAATTTTTGCAAACAGTAGCATGTGGCATCCTTTCCAAAGTTATGAAATCACATAAAGAATGGCAAAAATTGCTAAAGGTAATGCTAAGTGTGCCCTGGAATATATTAATCATGTTACAAAGGGATACAATACTTGTTAAACAAAAACAAAGCTCTTTGTCCTTTAATGTAATGGGAATGTATACTTCTTTCTTTTAAAGTTAAAACTTCATTGCAATTACTGGTTACATTGTAATGTTAATCAAAACTTTACTTTGAAATTGTTGGTCTGAAATTCCTTTCACAACTCAATTCCTGAGTTTTGAAAGGGATTTCAGAAGGCACCACCGTTCAATTCCCCTTAACATTAATATGTTATACAGCTTGTTTATTGAAAGAAGCTTTAACAATTACATCTTCCACAAAAGAACTGCAATACTGAATGTTGATACCTTTTATTCTATAATTAAGCTTTGCTACTTTGCAGTATTAAATGGAGATCAAAAAGGCAGATGTTTTGTTTGTGTTCGCTATATAAAGGAACATAATTCACTGTAGCTTAGTAAGAATAGCAATCATTCTTTCTAAAAGGATCTGGTATGTCTTTTTTTCAATGATATCTCCCCCTCCTCAACCATACTCACACACCCAGTGAACATGAAGATGAGTCAGGATGCATGCTCTTACCACAAATTAATTGCCATCAATTGCCATGGTGTCACCCAGCAATTATCTCCCACCCAACCGTCATTACCCATGAATATATGTAATAATAAAATTTATTTTCTTTGTTTCATGAAAATAAAAAAGAAATTTATCTTTTGCTTTCAGTGGTGAAAACATGATAAATACAAATGCATTCTTTCCATAGCTAAAAGGGAGTGTACACATGTTTGCTGGCATATCATTCCCACTTAGCAATTCTATGGAGTGAGTTGTGGGGGACACCTTGAAATGTGAAAGTTAACCCACACGCATCACATGAAATTTTGTGTGATAAAAATGCTTGCTTAGGTGATCATATTCATATTAAATTAGAAGAAACTGGGTTAATTTTATTTCAAGCTAGAACACAGTGTTAAAAGATATTCTGACTCCTACATTATATTGAGGTTGCATTGCACATATTCATATGTATTGAAATACTTAATGTTCATTCTAAAAAGTATTGATATTTGAGAGTGCAAAATTTCAACTCCTCCCCCGTACAGAGGTTCTAGATATTTAATTATACATGTACTTTTTTAATATAGGTTCTAGTATCTTTTATTATATACTTTTTTAATCTACATTTATTTTTAGTTCATCTTATTTTATTTTTATTTTGTGAATAAACTATTTTAGTTTTATATTCTGCTGTTAATTTTTTTTAATTTTTATAATATTATAATGTAATTTTTTAAAAATTACTTGCCCTCGAGAATAATGTAACTGGGAGCTTGTCGGGGACTAGTAACCTACAAAGTGATACACTCCCGATCCAGAACAGAATAACCAAGTGCAAACTGCTCTGTTTCAAAAGGACAGTTCTATTAGGAGATTACATTCAGGGGAAACAGGAAATATTTTTTGTAATAAGGATAGGTGGGCTAGAATCAGGTGTGTCTGCCAGGAGCAACAATTAATGATGTCACCAACAGATTGTCAGGGGGGGTAAAGAGAATCTTATTATTTGTGTGGGGATTAATGATATTAAGCATACACAATCTGACAATTAGTTAGACAAATATAGGACCATGCTGAAGAAATGTCACTAGTTAGGTCACTAGTTAGGTCAGAATATCTATATGTCTGCAATTCTACCGAGGCATGATAGGAGGGATTATATGCTGAAAGCCTTGTGGATTAACTCAAGACTTGAAAGACTCTGCAAGGCTTTTGGGGGAAAATTTCTTATCAGCTTGACCAGCACTTTTAGGTAGAAGGAATCTGTTTTTTAGAGACATGACACATTTAAACAAAGGCGCAGGGGTTTTTGCCAGTATCATTGAAGATACCTTAAAGATTCAGGGAAACTGCTAGTTTGGGGGGGGGGACAAGGGTAATATAGATACTCATTTATCTGATGATATTGGTCAAAGTAATGCTTGAATATACCTCAAGGGTTTTTGTTTGTTATTGCAACAGATCATATTAGCAAGTTCTTCTAAGGGCAAAAACGTTTCAAATGCCAGGGAAGCAAGCTTAAATAACTTCAAGGGGTGTGTCAGGGTAATTAACTATACAAGAACACTAAGTCTTATTTGTTTATACAGTAATGTCAGAAGTGTCGTCAATAAAATGAGTGAATTTGAACTGCTAGTTAGGACAAGTAACACTGACATAATAGGGCTTATGGAAACATTGTGCCACCTGAAAATAGGGGATGATGAGTTTCAGTATGATATGTACAATCTATTTAGGGTAGATAGAAGGGATGATGGGGGTTGTGCTTCTTATCAAAAGCAGCCTAAGTGCGATGAAAGCTTTCACAGATTCTATGACATCTTGTATGCTAGCATAGAATCTGTATAGTGTGAGATAGTTAGAAATAAAGGTATAATGAGAGTGGGAGTAATCTACAGGCCAGGTGATTATGAAGATTATGATGAGAGCCTCTACATGCAAATGGAATGAGCAAGCAAGCATAATTTTAATTTGCCTCAAATTGATTGGGACAAAATGGAAGGAAACCCGACATCATCATCAGCCATTTTCAATTAACTGTAGGATGAAGCCCTCTCCAGCAACTTTTCAGTTCCTTCTGTTTTGTGCAGTGGCTATCTGCACTTCCCTACCATTAATATCTTGACACCCCTCCATGGATGGGGAAACAGGTCCTATGCATGCAACATGTCACAGAATCTGCTATAAATATACACACTGGGCTTCGAACAGACAATTCCAAAAGTGGGCATGCAAGATGACACATGCAACAGAATTAACAGACTTCCAATGTGGAATGATAGTAGGACACCACATAAGCAAGCATTCTGTACGAGACATCATAAAAGCAAAAGGTTTTAGCACAAAATATAAAATGACATAATAAAAGCTCTTTTTTTGTCTAAAGCCAGGTGTCTGGATATTAATTTAGCATTAGCATTAGTAGAGGCATTTGATGCAAGAAAGCAAGCTTATGCAGCATCAGCCAAAAAAAAAACACCACTTCCACTTCACCCCTCTGTTCGTTCGAAATACCTGTCCAGCTGAGCCTTAAACTTATTTAGGCTATCAACTTCCATGACAAGGGATGGAAGTCTGTTCCACCAACCAACCATCCGCTGGCTAAAGGCAAATTTCCGCACGTCTATCCTACATCTGTCTTTCTTCAATTTGAATTTATGCCTTCTCAGGTGATTATTCTGAGCAAGAGGAAGAATCCCATCAGCATTGAGCATGCTCAAACCATTCAAGGCTTTATACACCTCTATCAGATCACCTTTAGAGGGGGCTTAGAGGGGAACAGGTATCCTGTGTGTTATCAGACACTTAGCCTAAAACACTGATGGATCCAATATCTCTCTATTACAGAATATTTAGGAGAAGTCCGGTTGGCCTGCCTCCCTAAAATCCACTCACGCACACCTTCTCGATGGTAAGCCCTGTTACATCACTTAGGTGGCAAGGAACGTGTAGAGTGGTTCTCTTCAAGACGCCTGAGGGTTCGAGCCCGTGAGCCACCAAATACGGAGAATGCGGAAAGGTCAGGGAATGACCACTGCATATCCCCGGAGCAATATGGCCTTAGTTGCTAATGCTCCTAAAAACCAAATAACAACAACAACATTCAAGATGCCTGGTCAGCGTGAAGAGGAAAAGACCAAACCCTCCAGCATATGACAGCATGAGAAAACAAATGGCCCTCAGTCCCCAGCAGCTTTCACTCTCCCTCTTTCGGCAGTGAGAAGATGAGAGTGGAAGCAGAGGGTGCTAAGAATCTTTGGGTATGACCAGGCTGCAATGCACTGAAACTGAACTTGGCCTGTTATAACATAAGATCACTCATCGGTGAAGACAGGATATTAGAGCTGGAAAAGGAATTAGAAAATGTGAATTGGAATATCATCGGTTTGGCTGAAACAAGAAGAAGAAATGAATCACTTATAAGATTATCAAGTGGAAATCTGCTGTACACCAATGGAAACAGTGAAAGGAGTGAAGGTGGAGTTGGGTTTCTGGTCCATAAAGATTTTAAAAACAACATTTTGGAATTCAGAAGTACATCACCAAGGGTGTCAAGACTAATACTCAAGATTTCTAAGAGGTACAAGCTAAAGATTATAATGATTTATGCACCAACATCGAGCCATGATGATGAAGAAATGTACACCGAAATTGAGAGTCTTCTAGATGAGCAGAAAACCCACTACACTATTATTATGGGGGAATTCAATGCTAAGGTTGGAAAAAGACAAAACAGCACAGAAAGGGGAACTATAGGAAATTTTGGAATTGGTGAAAGAAATGAAAGAGGTGAAAGACTTGTGGAATTTGCAGAATCTCAAGGACTGTCAGTAATGAACACTTTTTTCAAGAAAAGGGTGAACAGAAAGTGGACATGGAAGAGTCCAAATGGATTAACTACTAATGAAATCAACTTCATCCTCATTAACAGAAGATATATTGTGAATGATGTTACCATCCTGAATAAGGTAAATGTTGGAAGTGATCACAGAATGGTAAGATGTACACTTGATATAGATGTAGGAAAGGAAAGAAAAAAACTGACTCGAGTAAATAATACAAAGGTCTTTGAGATAACAGAAGAGGAGAAAAAGCAGTATGTACTGGAACTTAAGAACAAGTTTGAGCTTCTGCAGACTGCTCAGGACCAAGATATCGACGAGGAATATTACAACTTTCTGAAAGTGATAAAGCCCAAGAACCCTATAGGGAAAAAGAAATCCAAAGAAGAAAAAATTAGTCAAGAAACACTTGTCATGATGAACTGAAGATGACAAATGAAGAACAAGATAAACACTGACAAGGAGAAAATTGGGTATACTGAGTTATGCAAAGCCATTAGAAAGAGACTCAGAGAGGACATAAGAAGATTTAACACAAGAAAAGTAGAACAGGCATTAAGGGAAAACAAAAGATTTAAATCAGCAGCCATGAGCAGTAATACAGAAAGACAAATGATACTGAAACTGAAGAATAGCGTTAGTATACTTATAAACAGCAGAGAAGGCATAATTCGAATAGCAGAAGACTACTATAGAGAATTATGCAAGGAGCAGGGGAATGATGCCAGCAGTGGAGAAAATGGATTGCAAAGTAGCAACATATACGACATACCCGATATTCTTCCTGATGAAGTAGAACATGCATTGAAGAAAATGAAGAATCAGAAAGATCCGGGGGGAGATGAAGTTACTGTAGAGTTGTTAAAATTGGGAGGAAGAGACATAACACAAAAACAAGCAAGGCTCTTCACAAACTGCATTAGAAAAGGTGTGACGCCTAAGCAGTGGAATAATGCAATCATAGTTTTGCTGCATAAGAAAGGAGATAAATCAGAAATTCAAAATTATAGACCAATTAGCTTGTTATCCCACAACTACAAGTTGTTCACAAGGGTCATTACTAACAGATTAGAAAGAATACTTGATGAGAATCAACCGAAAGAGCAAGCTGGCTTTAGGACAGGATTCTCAACTATGGATCACCTTCACGTAATATCACAGCTAATGGAGAAAGCAAATGAATATAAAACACCATTATGCCTGGCATTTGTGAATTATGAAAAGGCATTTGACTCCATACAGCATAAGGCAATGTTTCGGGCACTGGAAAGACAAGGCATTGATACCCCATATATTATGATTTTGAAGAAAATATATGAGAGTGATACCTCCTTTATTAGACTAGACAAAGACAGTAGGAAATTTAAAATTGAGAAAGGAGTTCGACAAGGAGACACAATATCTCCGAAGCTGTTTACTTACTGCTGCCCTTGAGGAAGCTTTCAGAAGATTAGACTGGTTGCAGAAAGGAGTCAATGTGAACGGAGAGCACCTAAACCATTTACGATTTGCGGATGACATTGTGGTCATAAGCCACGATCCCAAAGAATTAGAGGAAAATCTTAATCAGTTATGCACAGTTAGTACGGATTTTGGACTAAGGATGAATATGGCTAAAACAAAAGTAATGATGAACAAGTATGCCACAGAAAGGGAAATAATGATTGAAGGAGCAGTAATTGAAAAGGTGGAGTCATATACTTATCTGGGACAAGTTATTAGCTGTAATAATGATAAATGGCTGGAAGTCAAGAGAAGAATAAATTTTGGATGGATAGCATTCAGGAAATATAGTCACATACTGAAGAGCAATATCCCAGTTTGTCTGAAACGTAAAATAATGAACCAATGTATACTCCCCACCATGAATTATGGAAGTGAAACTTGGGCACTCACCAAAAGAATGGAAGAGAAGCTAAGAACTACACAGCGAAGAATGGAACAAATTATATTGGGAATCAGACTGTTAGATAAGAAGAGAAACACATGGATTAGGCAGCAAACTCAAGTAAAGGACATTCTTATCAAAACTAAAGAACTAAAATGGTCTTGGGCAGGACACAGCTCGAAGACATGATGACAGATGGACTAAGAAAATAACAGAATGGTATCCAAGAGGAGCTAGAAGAAAGCATGGAAGACAAAGGCGGATATGGATAGATGAAATTCATGAGTTTGTGGGTAGTAAATGGATGGCAAGTGCTCAAAACAGAAGGAACTGGAAAGTTGCTGGAGAGACCTTCATCCTGCAATGGATTGAAAATGGCTGATGATGATGGTGATGATCAGATCACCTCTCTGGTGCCTAGTTTCCAGACACTGTAATTTGCAAAACTTAAGCCTTTCTTTAGAAGAGCACCCCTTTGTTCCATTCATTAATCTTGTTGCCCTTCTCTGTACTCGTTCCAGCAGCTCTACATCCTTCTTTAAATGAGTCCTCCAGACCTGTATACAGTACTCTAGGTGTGGCCTGACCATTGCCTTATACAAGGGAATAATCACCTCCTTATCCCTGCTAGAAAAATTCCTATATATCATTGACAATACACACCATGAGCTACTCTTGCAACCCGTCTGCACTGCTCAGAGAACTTCATATCTGCCTGCACAAGCACCCCAAGAAAGCAAGCTTATGCAGCATCAGCCAAAAAAAAAAAAAAAAAAACCACTTCCACTTCACCCCTCTGTTCGTTCGAAATACCTGTCCAGCTGAGCCTTAAACTTATTTAGGCTATCAACTTCCATGACAAGGGATGGAAGTCTGTTCCACTAGCCAACCACCCGCTGGCTGAAGGGAAATTTCTGCACGTCTATCCTACATCTGTCTTTCCTCAATTTGAATTTATGCCCTCTCAGGTGATTATGCTGAGCAAGAGGAAATATCCCATCGGCATTGAGCATGCTCAAACCATTCAAGGCTAACCTCTATCAGATCACCTCGCTGGTGCCTAGTCTCCAGACACTGTAATTTGCAAAACTTAAGCCTTTCTTCGTAAGAGCACTCCTTTGTTCCATTCACTAATCTTGTTGCCCCTCTCTGTACTCGTTCCAGCAGCTCTACATCCTTCTTGAAAGGAGGCCTCCAGACCTGTATACAGTACTCTAGGTGTGGCCTGACCATTGCCTTATACAAGGGAATAATCACCTTCTTATCCCTGCTAGAAAAATTCCTATATATCATTGACAATACACCATGAGCTACTCTTGCAGCTCGTCTGCACTGCTCAGTGAACTTCATATTTGCCTGCACAACCACCCCGAGGTCCCTTTCTTTCTCTACCACTGTCAGTGTAGTACCACAGTGTTGATACGTTGCTCTGGGGTTGCTGTTTCCCATATGTAGTACTTTACATTTGTCAATGTTAAACTTCATTTGCCACCTCTCAGCCCATTTGCTCAACCTTTCCAGATCCTGTTGCAGCAGCATAGTGTCAGTAGTGTCCTTGACAACCCTGCCAACCTTCGTATCGTCTGCAAACTTCGACATTAAGCTTGATATACCATCATCAATATAATTTATAAATACAGAAAACAATAATGGACCCAACACTGAACCCTGAGGGACTCCACTGATAACATTAGTCCACGATGAGCAGTGTCCATTGATTACCACTCTCTGTCTTCTCTCCCTCAACCACCCCTTTATCCATAGCAGCAATTTGCCTCCAATGCCACACTGCTCCAATTTGTGCAGCAGTCTTCCATGTGCAACAGTATCAAAAGCCTTTCTAAGATCTAATTATATAATATCAAAGTTATTCCCTGCATCCAGTTCTTTTGTGACTGCATCATAGTATCCAATCAAATTGGTCAGGCAAGACTTCCCCTTAACAAAACCATGCTGTGTGTGAGCTATAACTGAAGTCTTGTCTAGATGATCCTGCAGTGCTTCTTTAACCAGTGCCTCCATTAATTTTCCTGGAGCAGAAGTTAAACTCACAGGTCTATAACTACTTGTGTCAGCCTTTGATCCTGCTTTGTGAATTATGGTCACATTTGCACATCTCCAGTCTGTGGGTACCTCCCCTGAGTTCAAGGAAGCTCTCATAATTATGGCTAAGGGTTTGCTTTAATATAACTGGATAGATCCCATCCAACCCAGGTGCCTTTCTTGTCTTTATCTTCAACAATTTCTCCTCCACTTTACTCTCAGTTATTACAAGACTCTCTAGCTTACTGCCAGATTTGAATACACCTCTGGCATTCCCCTCGCTTGAATAACTCCTCATGTGTGAATGTCGATGCAAAATATTCATTTAGTTTGTTAGCTAACTGAGCTGGATCATCAACAGTTGACCCATCGATATCAAGTTGACCAATCTGATTCATCCCCTTCCTTCTAGAGTTTATATAAGTAAAGAATTCTTTGCTGTTTTTCTTTGCACCCCTTGCCAAAGAGTTCTCGTAATCTGCCTTCGCCTGCCTAACCTCCTTTGTAACTTGGTTACAGATCAACTTGTATCTATCATAGGCTTCTGTGTCACGTGTTAATTTATATGTATCCCATGCATTTTTCTTCTCTGCCATATGTATCATTAGTTCATCTGACATCCATTTAGGCCTAAACCTTGAACAGTATTTCTTAGTTGGTATATAAAGCCTAGTAGCTTGCAAGATAAGTTCTTTGAATGCTTCCCATTTTGAATTTGTTGTTGGTAACATCATCAGTTGGTCCCACTGTATAGAATTTAAATACTGTCTCAGTCCATCGTAGTCGCCTTTACGAAAGCAATAACCCTTCCCTTTACCCCTAATGGTAGTTACCTCTTTGAGTAAATCCCACTTCAGCACACTGTGATCACTGCCACCTAGTGGTTCATACACCTGCAGATTCTTAATGCATGAAGAATCACTCCCTCTAGTTGCCTCCCGAACATGTTAATGTAGAAAACAATCATCCAATAAATCCACAAAAAACCACAAATTAAAATCTTCCATTATAAGACTCTTTGATTTACTGGCCCACTCTATTTCCCGGTACAGTTTCTTATTATACTCATCAGAGTCATTAGGCCTATAGTACACTCCTACTCTCAATTTTGATCTCCCAATGCTTATGTTACACCAAACTGACTCGACACTGCACTGTCCAGCGATGTCGACTGGCTTCACTTCCTTGGATTTTATGTGTTTCTTAACTAATAGCATAACCCCTCCTCTCTTCCTATCCTGTCTATCCTTTCTATAAACGTTGTACTCCCCAAATTCCAGTTCTGCATTTCTTATATCTGTGTGACACCAGGTCTCGGATATCCCGACAATATCTGCCTTTGATGTTTTGAGCATCTGCCTTTGATGTTTTGAGCAATACCTCAAATTCATCCAATTTATTTACTAAACTCCTAGCATTGGTGTACACGCAAGTATACATGCACCTGTTTCTATATGGGCGACTCCGTAGCCAGGTGGGAAGGAGCAGCAGTGCATAGCACACGCTTCTTGATTAGACCGGGGTTCAAGCCCGTCACCACCAAATACGGAGGATGCGGAAAGGTCAGGGAAATGACTACCGCATATCCCGGAGCAATATGGCCTTAGTTGCTAATGCTCCTAAAAACCAAATAACAAACAAACAAACCTGTTTCTATTCCTAGCTACCCTAACACAACCCATGTGATTTGGTAGACCAAATCTATCAAACCTACCAACCAATTTGATTGGTAGAGTGGTAGGTCAGTGTATGTACTGCCCACGAACTCTTGAGTTTTATCTGTCCATCTCTGTTGTTGTCTTCCAGGTTTTCTTTTAGCTCCTCTTGGGTACCATTCTGTTATTTTCTTAGTCCATTTACCTGGCCTTGGGGCATTGTAGCCTTAGTTGCTAATGCGCCAAAAAATCCAAACAAACAAACATCTTAGTCCATCACTCATCATGTCTTTGAGCAAATTTAGGAAAATTTTAAAAATAATAATAATCTATGCGTTTTCCTCCTCCCATAGGTTACTATCCAGCTGACTATTTGAATTTCCTCAAACTGCCAGCTTCTACCCACCCATATAAGTAAGTTATTCCAATAATTTATAACTCGCTGGCTAAAATAAAACTTCCTGCAATCCAGTCTATGTAAACTCTAGAAGGAAAGGGATGAATCAGATTGGACCACTTAACATAGATGGGTTGACTATTGATGAACATGCTCAGGTAGCTGATAAACTGAATGAGTATTTTGCATCTACATTCACACATGAGTTATTCAATGAGGGGAATGCCAGACGTTATCAAACTCTAACAGGGAGCTAAGTGATTTTGTAATAACTGAGAGCAAAGTGGAGGAGAAATTGTTGAAGTTAAACATAAAAAAGACACCTGGGGTGGACAGGATCTATCCAGTTATATTAAAGTAGGTAGCAAAGGAAGTAAGCAAACCCTTAGCCATAATTATGAGAGCTTCCTTGGACTCAGAGGAAGTCCCCATGGACTGGAGGTGTGCAAATGTATCACCAATTCACAAAGGGGGGTTCAAAAGGTGACACAAGTAACTATAGACCTGTTAGTTTAACTTGTTTCTGGGGAAAATAATGGAGTCACTGGTTAAAGAAGCATTGCAGAATCATCTAGACAAGACTGCAGTAATAGATAAGACACAGCATGGGTTTATTAAAGGGAGGTCTTGTTTGACCAATTTGATTGGATACTATGATGTGGTCACAAAGGAACTGAATGTCAAAAATAATTTTGATATCATATACTCGGATTTCAGGAAAGCTTTTTATACTGTTGCACATGGAAGATTGCTGTACAAATTGGAGAGGTATGGCATTAAGGGTAAGTTGCTACAATGGACAAAGGGATGGTTGAGTGGGAGACGACAGAGAGTGGTAATCAGTGGACACTGCTCTTTATGGACAAATATTATTAGTGGAGTGCTACCTGGTTCAGTGCTGGGCCCATTATTGTTTTGTGTATTCATCAATGATATTAATGAAGGTATATCAGGATTAATGTCCAAGTTTGCAGATGATACAAAGGTTGTCAGGGTTGTTAATGACAGTAAAGACAGTATGCTACTGCAACTGGATCTAGATAAGTTGGGCAAATGGGCTGAAAAGTGGCAACTGTTTAACATTGACAGTGCAAAGTACTGCATATGGGTAGCAATAACTCAAGAGAAATGTACCAACTTTGTGGTACTACACTCAGGGAAGTGGAAAGTGAAAAAGACCTGGGGGTAATTGTGCAGTCAAATATGAAGTTTGCTGAGCAGTGCAGATGAGCTGGCAAGTCAGGTCATGGAGTCTTGTCAATGATATATAGGAATTTTGGTAGCAGGTACATGGAGGTGATTATCCTGTTGTACACGGCAATGGTCAGGCCACACTTAGAGTATTGTGTACAGGTCTGGAGGCCTCATTTTAGGAAGGATATAGAGTTGCTAGAACGAGTACAAAGAAGGGCAAAAGATTGGTGAGGGGAACAAAGGGGTGCTCTTACCAAGAAAGGCTTAAGTTCTGCAAATTGCAGTGCCTGGAGAGTAGGCACCTGTGAGGTGATCTGATTGAGGTGTATAAGGCCTTGAATGGGTTGAGCAATCTGAATGCTAATGGGATTCTTCCTCTTGCTCAGATTAAGAACCTGAGGGGGCATAGATTCAAATTGAGGAAAGACAGTTATAGAATAGATGTGTGGAAATTTTTCTTTGGCCGGTGGGTGGTTGATTGGTGGAACAGACTTCCATCTTTTGTTGCAGAAGTTGATAGCCTAAATAAATTTAAAGCTGAGCTGGACAGGCATTTGGAACGAATAGAGTGAAATGGGCGGCTATTTTTTTTTTTTTTTTGGCTGATGCTGCACAAGCTTTCTTTCTTGCATCGTATGCCTCTACTAATGCTAATGCTAAACATCCCCCCCCCGTAACTTGAAATTATGGCCCCTTGTTCTAGAATCATTTAAAACCGTGTAAATTTCATTCTTTATTCATTTTGTTGATGCCTCTAGTCTTAAACACCTCAGTCAAGTCTCCTCTAAGGTGTCTAGTTTCCAATTTATGCAACCACATATTCAAAGTCTTTCCTCATATGGACACCCATTTGCCGATCTCACCAGACGAGTTCACAGTATTCCAAGTGTGATCTAAGAACAGTCTTATATAATAGGATTATGACATCCTTATCTCTACTAGCAATTGTTCAATAAATTAATGATAGGACACCATGGGTCTTCCTTGCACCAGTCTACAGTGCTCGGAGAACTTCATGCCTGACTGTATTGTAATACCTAAGTCCTTTCCTCTACTACTACCTTTAGTTCAACTCCATCAATAGTATAACTTATTTTGGGGTTACTGTTCCCCGGATGTAATACCCTTACACTTTGCTGGATTAAAGCATAGCTGTCATTTTTCTGAACATCCCTGAAGTCTGTCAAGGTCACTCTGAAGAAGCTCTGCTTGGCAGTCTGTTATTTATTTTATTATTTATTATTATTAACCATATAGTGCAAGGAAGCCTGAGGCTTATGCTGCACCAGCCAAAAAATAAAAATAAATAAATTTCTGAATTACCCTGAGAGAAAGAAAACAAGAGCCGAAATAAGTGAGTCACCAAAAAAGGGAAGAATGATGATATCCAGCCCAGGACCCTGGGTGTGATCATTAACTACTCTATCAACCTTTACATCACCTGCAAATTTAGACATCACACCCTCTATCCCTTCATCGATGACATGTGTGAAAATCAAAAACAACAGTGGTACTAATACTGATCCTTGGCACTTCTTACATCAACCCAATCTGAAGAATAACCATTTATCACAACCCTCTACCTCCTGCCCTGAAGCCATCCAGCTATCCATCTAAGGATTTTTCCTGTGATTCCACCCTGTTCCAGCTTATAAAATAACTGCTCATGTGGAACTGAGTCAAATGCTCTGCTGAAATCCAAATAAACAATGTTGAAATTATTCCCAGCTCTTGAGTGACCCTGTCAAAATAGCTAACCAGATTAGTTAAACATGATTTTCCCCTTTACAAAACCATGCTGAATATCCTTTAGAATTCCATTTCTATCTAAATGATCCTGAATTCCATTTCTATCTAAATGATCCTGAATTCCATTTCTATCTAAACGATCCTGAATTCCATTTCTATCTAAATGATCCTGAATTCCACCCTTGATTATTGTCTCCATGATTTTCTCTACTACTGAAGTTAGACTAACTGGCCAGTAATTTCCCACTTCACTCTTAGAACCGCCCTTATGTATTGGAAATGCATTGGCACTTTTCCAATCCAATGGAATCACTTCTGAGTCCAGTGATGCTCTCATAATTAGCCTCACTGGTTCAATGCACTCCCTTGCCACCTCCCTTAAAATTATAGGGTATATGCCATCAACCCCAATAACTTTACTTGCCTGTAGGCTCAAAAGTTTTTTCATTAAATAAAAATGTGAAATTTCAATATCATTAATTACATTTTTTTTAACTTCACTCCCATAATTTCTCATCGACGTTAAGGGTTTTTCTTCTATGAATATTGATGCAAAGTAACTGTTGAGTTCATCTGCGACTTCAACTAGGGTATCTAATACTTTCCCATGTCCATTACATAAGGGTCCGATATGGTCTGGTTTGTCCTTCTCTTGTTTGCATTTATATATGTGAAGAATTCCTTATCCCCTCTTTGCCAACGACTTCTCTTAATCTGCCTTTGCCAGCCTAACCTTTTCTGTGGCACTATTCTGTGGCACAGATCAATTTATAGCTGTTATAAGGCTTTAGTGTTTTTTTATTGCTCTTTAAATTTTACATGCTATCTTTTTCTGCTCAAGTAATCTGGCAACTTCATTGTTCATCTAACTTGAAATCCTCCTCGTGGAGTATTTGTTTAATGGTATATAAGCATTCAAGGCTTTTGTGATAAATGTTTTAAAAGTATACCATAATTCAATTGTATTTGCTCTCTGTGAGATTGCTATCCAGTTAATAGAGGCCACATAGCATCTTAAGCCGTCGTAATTTCCTTTCCTGAAATTATAACCTAATCCTTTGCCTTTAACTACTGTTACCTCTCTCTTCATCTTCCACCGTGGAACTCCTTGATCACTTCCTGCTACTGGTTCCAGTACTGACAGCCCTGTTATGTTATCTGGTTCATGGGAGATAATGAGGTCTAGAGTATTCTTTTCCCTAGCACTTCCCTGACAAGTTGATACAAATAGCAATCATTTAGTTCAGGGATTCTCAATGGGGGCAAAAATGGGTTTTTTGGGGGGGGAGAAATCATGGATATTACAGTGGTTTGTAGCCCTCCAAAGTTCAACCCTACCCGATGACATCTTATTCCTTAATATTTAATTTCTCTCATTGGGTTTTCTTTTCTCCTGAGACAACTGATTTTTAACATATAGGTATATTATATCAGAAGTGTTTGTGTTTGTTTGGTTTTTAGGAGCATTAGACTATTGCTCCGGGAATATGTGGTGGTCATTCCCTGACCTTTCCACATCCTCCGTATTTGGTGGTGACGGGCTTGAACTCTGGTCTAATCAAGAAGCGTGTGCTATGCACTGCTGCTCCTTCCCACCTGGCTACGGAGGCGCCTCATATCAGAAGTGAGTGAGAAATTTGGTAAAAGGAAGATAGTGGGCGTAATTTAATTCAACCACCTTTGCTTTTCATAGGCATTATATGCCTAAGCTTTCAGAGGTAAAGTCTCCGCAATCCTTGGAGTTTGCACCTTTCCGACAGATGAGACCTTGGCGGTGGCTTGGTGAACATGGCATGGTTTATTCATTTATTCTTTTGTTTCATTGGTCAATATATGAGGCATGGATGGGATGAGGAAATGCTTAAGTGTATTGTTTCTACTTTCTAAGTGACATTTAGTACTGATTTATTGTTTCCTTGTGGAAGTTGTTTATTTTGATCCACAGTGCTTTTATGAATGACATGGGCTCTGAGAGTTAAATAAAAATATTTTGTTATTTAATTCTTTGTAGTTATTCAACCCATCATCAATCATGGCAAGTGCCGAAAAGAAAAAGTGTTGACAGTTTCTGGATGAATATTTCGTGTTTTGTGTGTAGCGGCATAACTAGGGTTGATTGTGCCCAGGACAAATAAAAAATGGTGCCCCTTGGAAAATGCAAAAATTGGAATTTTTCCATTTTTTAACCATAAAAATGGCACCCGGGGCACGTGCTTCACCTGCCTCACCTTGATTGATTAGGACATTGATTATTGCTTGTTTTGTGGCTGAGTAAAATGTTTTTCATAGTCAAAGAAAGCTATACATAATGGAAGGTTGTATTCATTGTGCCGCTTTATAACTTGCTGCACTGTTTGAATGTGATCCATTGTGCTGAAGCTGCTACTGAAGCCACTTCTGAAATCTAGCTATGCCACTATTTATGTGTAATAGTTCTTTTTCAAATGAGGCTATGAAACGATGAAGACTTTTAGATCACTTAGAAAGGAAAGATAACATTGAAAAATAACCAATCCTGATACATTGGTGAACATATCGAATATTTTAAAACAGAATTTTGAGCAACATAACACTGTTACTTCCTTATTTAAGAAGAACACACAAACAAATGACGATGGAATGATTGCGTCTTATGAAATTTCAGAAATCATTGCAAAAACTGGTAGTGCTTATACAGTTGCTGAGACTGTTATACAATCCTCATTAGAGACTGTAATTTCAACAGTGATGCATCAAAATCCTTCCAGTATTTCAATAGCATTGCCATTGAGCAATGATTCAATTTGAAGATGAATCGATGAGATGTCAGTTAACATTGTAGAACAGCTAATTGACAAACTAAAAACAAAAAAAATTTCTATTTAGATTGATGAATCGTTATTGACAATAAGGCCCTTCTAATGGCATAAGTTCGATGATGATTGTAAATTGCAAGAAGAGATGTTTGTAAAATCTATAGAAACTGACTGTACTGGATCATCCATTTTTGCTGCTATAAAAATATGGTTTAATGAAAAACAGGTACCATTGGAAAATTTGATATCTTGCGTCACTGATGGTGCTACCTCCGTGGTTGGAAGATAAAGGTTTCATAGCCCACCTAAAGGAAGAATGTCCTGAAGTTCTTGCATTACACTGCACTGTGCAATGACACAATAGTACAAGAAATATTAGTCCGGATTTTTTATCAATCTCTCAGTATAGTTATTAAAACCATCAATAAAATAAAGTCACCTTGCCTTTTCAGAAAATTTTGTGTTGATAATGAAGATGAGAAGGTGAGGCTTCTTTTACGCAACAGAAGTCAGATGGCTTTCTAAAGGAAACTGTAACAAGATTTGTAAATCTTTTTGATATGATAATTAGTTTTTTTAGAAAGTGAAGGGGAGACAGATTTAGCAAAGGAGATTAGCAAACACAAAAACAACATACTATATGGCTTGGATTTTTCGAAAACTTAATGAAGTATCACTTCAACTTCAAGGGAAATTAATTACAGTGATAGACTGCAAACACGTATTAAAAGCTTTCATTGAAAAACTGGAAATATTTGAGAGTAATTTAATTAGAAAACAATTTCATGGTATGGTTAGCTGAAATCAATGAATCTCTCACTGAGAATGATCATAAGAATTATTCAGATCATTTGTGTTCTTTAAAAGGTGAAATGAAAAATAGATTTTCAGATTTATTTTCTTTTGAAGTGAAGCCTCGGACATTAGATCAAACAGGATGTGCTGTTGGGTTTGTTAGTGAAGAAATTCGTGAACAACTCACTGAATTAAAATGTAACGAAGAATGCAAATATAAATTCGAAAAGGTGGAATTGCCGAGTTGTGGGGATCAAAAACAACCTAAACTTCCTTATCCAACAATATAGTCTGAAACCACTTTCAACCCTATAAGACGTTTTCCAATGTCTTATATGGTTGAAAGTGGTTTTAGTTCAGTAAATAAAATATTAACAAAAGAAACAGAACTGATATATGTTCAAGAGGAGACATTGGAATTAAACTTATTAACATCATACCAAACATTGAACTTTTAGCTAAGAAGCATTAGGCTCAGGGATCCCATTGAATAAAAAGAGTAAGTATAAAGTATTTTCTTGTTTAAAATTTCATGGTGGGGGGGCAATTAGGAAAAAAATCGTCGAAAAAAGCCCTTTAAGGAGGTGATAATTAAAAAAAGGTTGAGAAACACTAATCTAGTTGATTTAAAAATTTTGGCCCCCATGTGGAGTTTCCTTCTCATTTGTTCCAATCAATTAGAGGCAAATTAAAATCACCCATAATAAGACACCCTTACTTGCCCATTCCATTTCCATGTATCATCATAATTTTCACAATCACCTGGCCTATAGATTACTCCCACTCTCATTATACCTTTGCTTCCAACAATCTCACACAATACAAATTCTGTACTAGCATGTGAAATGTCTGAATCTGGGAAAGACTTCATTGCACTCAGACTGCTTTTGATAAGAAGCATGACCCCATCACCCCTTCTATCTTCCCTCTCCTTCCTGAATACATTATACATACCGTACCGAAACTCATCATCCCCTATCTCCAGGTGTTACCACATTTCCATTATGTCAGCATTACTTGTCCTAACCAGCAGTTCGAATTCACTCATTTTATTAACGACACTTCTGACATTACTGTATAAACAATTAAGACTTGGTGTTCTTGTATAGTTAACTACCCTGATGCACCCCTTAAAGTTATTTAAGCTTGCTTCCCTGTCATTAGCTACCTGCTCATTTGAAATGTTTCTGCCCTCAGAACATCTTGTTACTATGTTCTGTTGTGGTAACAAACAAGAACTCTTGAGGTATATGCAAGCGTTAGTTTGACCAATATCATCAGATAAATGAGTATCTATATTACCCTTGTGCCCCCCCCCCCAAACTTGCAGTTTCTGTAAACCTTTAAGGTATCCTCAATAATACTGGCAAAAACTCTTGCACCATCTCTACAAAACAGATACAAGTGCAGGCCAAGTTGATAGAAATTTCTCCCCAAAAGCCTTGCAGAATCCAAGTCTTGAGTTAATCCACAAGGCGTTCAGCATATAATCTCTCCTATCATGCCAAGAGGCATGATAGGAGAGATTATATTTTGCCAAGTTTGCCAAGAGGTTTTCAACCAGGTGTCAGCTGCAGAACCATTGGAATCCTGTTTTTCTCCATGAAGTTTTTGTAAACAATATCATGCCTCTCCTTCCATCTTGTCGGCCATCCATCCATCACTTTAAATCACCTTAAATTCTCTTTGTGTAGTTTATCAGCAAAATCATTAGCTTTTTGAAGAAGAATGCTATGATTGACTGGTGCATTAAATGAGCTGGCCTGTTTGAACCGAATGAACAGAGCTTCATCTACTATTTTGGCATATTCCTTCATGCGTCCTTTTACTGGTTTCACTAATCACATTAGTGTTTAATGTGTGATATGATTTTAATAATTTTGATAAGGATGACCGAGGCACTCCTAATTTCACTGCTGCTTCCCTTTAAGACATATTGCCTAAGTTTAATTTATTGTATGCCTATAATTCGTAACTTATCTTTTACACTCAAATTCACTTTCTTTCTTGTTCACTGACATTTTTTTTTTCCAATTTTTTCGGTAGTAAAATTTAAAACAGTAAAAAATATAAGTGTCAATCAATAACAAAGCACACAGCCCACACAAATTGGAACTAATCTGACACATGCAAGTGAGACGAAGTTTAGATATAGAATTGAAGAGCAGATTTCAGTGAAGGGGAAACACATTTCACCATAATGTGAAAATACAGAATTCTAGCTATTGGTATTATTGCAAATGCAATAAGATTGAGTTTACCACCCATTTATTGCACTAACAGAACTGCATTAACAGAAAAGCCCAATAAACCAGAAACTGCAAGTTGTTTTTGTTTTATGGTTGTGACCTCCAGAATTGTGCTTTAGAAAAATATCAGAGGCATTCACAATTGATTTTTATAACCGAAGGTGCGATTTTAATAAATAATGCAAGTGTAGTGCATTTTGTTGATTTGAATCGTTTCTTCGAAATTTGATTTTATAAATTGGCTGATTCTAATAACCAGCGATCACTATAACCAGTGTTTACTGTATTTAGTAAACTGATAACAAAATATGAGCTCCTCAGGTTTCATGCTCACATCTGGTGAGTATGGGCTTGGCACACCCAGGGTCCTGAGCTGAATATCATCATTCTTCTCTTTCTTGGTGATTCCTATCTACTTCTCTCTCTCTCTCTCTCTCTCTCTCTCTCTCTCTCTCTCTCTCTCTCTCTCTCTCTCTCACGGTAACTCGGAAATTTTTTTTAGCTGGTGCAGCATGAGCCTTAGGCTTCCTTGCACTATATGGCTAGTAATAATAATAGTAATAATAAACTAATTTTTTTTGCACTTATTGTCCATTAATTCCTTCAGTGAAAACCTGGATAAACAATATTCAGTATTTCAGTTACAATACACAGTATGTGGATCTTATGTGAAACATAGGATATCCATATGAAAAAAAATAAAATAATAATAATTGTCGAAAAATAATAATAATGCAATTTGGGATAGCTTGATAAATCCATCTAAAAGAGGCAAACATGTTTCGTGAAAATTCAATAAATTATTACGTATGGATGGATGGACAGACGTTGTGAAGAAAGGTACTTCATGCATGTATGCTTACACATCTAAAAATCATCGCTTGATAAAATTTCAAGAGAAGGATGTGAATGGGGTAGTATCTAACAATAAAAATGTCTTAATATTTCATTTGTATTTAACTTTACGTTTTGAAAGAATTTATTTCTTTTCAAAGTGACCATGAGACCATTCTGATAGAATTTTGGAATTGTATCATTAAGTTCATGTTTTGGAAAATTCTCCATTCTCAATAAATAAGATATATATAGTAGAAACCCGCTTAACCAACTTGCCAGACATTGGAAAAAGTAATGGTATCCACATAGTAGAAGAAATTATCTGCTGAACAGTTGCTCAGAAATTTACAGTTTAAGGGCATTTATTAAAAGAGAAAATATGATTGGAGAACAACTGTACAGTATGAATGAAACAGGTCTGAATTATAGGTCTGAATTTGCCTACAGAAATGATGGCAAAAGTGGAGCCCACAGCACCAGGATACAAAATTCCAAATAGCATATGGTCACCACCTGTGACAGTGCAGCTGGAACGCATATTACAGATATGGTGTCACTCAGCTATAAGAAATATGAAATTTGAATATGGTGATTACAATGTGTACTGAAAAGACACGAAAGGATTGGAGGGAAGGGGTTATGTTCCTAGTTAAGATTTATGTAGTATGAATCAGAGCTCTCCAGAAATTAAAACGAAAAAAATTGAAAAAATTCGATTTTTACATTTTAATTTCTGGAGAGTATCATATGGAAGTGTTCTACGTACTATGTTGAGGTAAACTCCTCTTATTATTTTACAACTAGTTAAGATTTATATAAAAGTTAAGGCAGTGCATTCAGTTGACATGGGTGGCTAGTGCAATGTTAAGTCAGTATGATGGTAAAACAAAAATGAGAGTAGGAATGTGTTTTAAGTTTAATGACTGTGATGAGTATAACGAACAGCTGTACAGACAGTAGTGTGGGACAGTAAATCAGATTGTGTTATAATAGAGAACTTGGATCTGTTGGAACTGGGGCAAAGATGAGCAATGAGATTAGTGAGAGAAACAAAAGGGTACTCTTACCAGGAGAGGCTTCAGTTCTGCAAACTGTAGTGCCTGAAGGCCAGGCACTTGTGAGATTTGATTGAGCTGTTTAAGGCTTTGAATGGATTGAGTAAGCTGTATGCTGATGGAATCCTTTCTCTTGCTTAGACTGCACATGAGGGGAACAAGTCAAACTGAGGATGGTTGCAGGGTAGATGTGCAGAAATTTGCCCTCAACCAGTAGGTGGTCAGTTGTTGGAACAAACTCCCATTTGGTGTTGGGATAGTTTGAATAAATTCAAGGAATAACTAGACAAACTGCTAGAAGGGATGGACAGATGATATGGCTTTTTTTCCTTTTTTTTTTTTGTCTTTCTTGCATTATAGGCACTCACTGACTTTCAATACTCAACTTACGTAAATTCGATTTTACGCAAGTTTTTGCCGGCTGGTGCAAACTAAAAAAAAAAAAATGTGGAAACGTATTTTGCACCCTATAGGAATAAATTGAGGTATTGTGAAAATATCTTAATGTGAACCCAATAACACATTGTTTTTTTTTTTTTTGGTAATTCGTTCCAAGACTTCAGAAGTTGAAATTTTCTCTATATAGCTAAGCTATTTATCTCTCTAAAAGGCCATTTTTATGATGGAAATTGTATTAGTTTTATATAAATTTATGTCAAATTAGCATAACACAAAAATCACTTTTAACTGAAGGATGCAAAAACAAAACACGTGGCCAACACGTTTACAAACGCTACTATTGGCTGAGAGGAAGGGCTACACTTTCATCGTTATCATGTTCCGTTATAAGAATCAGTTTTGAATGCCTTTGTGATGTTTTTCTAAAGCACATTTCTGGAGGTCACGACCATAAAACAATAAAAACAATTTGCACTTTCTGGTTTATTGGGCTTTTCTGTTAGTGCAATCTGTTATTAACAAATAGTAAACTCGATCTTATTGAATTTGCGATAACATCAATAACTGTAATTTTTTTTTTTTTATGTTATTATGGTGAAATGTATTTTCCTTTCACCAAAATCTTTAATCATATAAAAAGCATAAAATTTCAGAGTCTTCTCTTCATTCATATTTACTTATTACAATGATGAAGGGAAAGTGACCAACAAAAAGTGCAAGTGGTGGCAGTGCTAGGAAATGAAACAAAATTGATTTATAAATGAAAACGAAAATTATTAAGAAGTAAGAAGCACATCAAAAGTTGTGATCTATTGCACAGGAATTAAGTCTTTCTACTTCAACAGTGAATATCATTTTAAAAGACAGTGCACACATAAAAGAACATGTTAAAGGATCAATGTTTTTAAGATCAACAGCATTCAGGTGCTGTATCGGAGATGGAAAAGCTATTAATTTATATAATAAGTAGTGTTTCCATGCGGGAATTCTTCCCAGTATTTCTCGGGAAATTTATGTGTTTTTCTGAATCCTGAATCCCAAGAAAAATCAGTCGAGAAAATGGGAAAAGGTATTATAATTCTCCTACCAGAATTAAAGCTTAACAATCAATATAGAAACGTTACTGGTTCAAAGGAATTCACCAACATCAAGTCAAAAGCAAGAGCAGGAAACGCTGATACGCGGAGTGGAAGGTTAACTTAACCTTCCACTTTCAGAAGGAACCGGAGTGGAAGGTTAACTTAGCCTTCCATTTCCTGTCAACTTCTGGAAATGTCGACCTTAACCAGGTTAAGGTCGACATTTCCGGGAATCAGGAGTATGTTGTAGTAGTGGCATATGATGCAAGAAAGCAAGTGTATGAGCTTATGCAGCATCAGCCAAAAAAAAAAAAAAAAAAAAATCACACCGTTGCCTCTAAATGCCTGTCCAGTTCCTCCTTAAATTTATTCAACCTATCAACTTCCACAAGGACAGATGGAAGTTTGTTCCAGCAATTAACCACCCACTGGCTAAAGGCAGATTTCCGCACATCTATTCTACATCTGTCTTTTCTTAATTTGAATTTATGCCCCCTTAGGTTCGTAATCTGAACAAGTGGAAGGATCCCATCAGAATTCAACCCATTCAAGGCCTTATATACCTCAATCAGATCACCCGCAGGTGCCTAGTCTCCAGCCACTGCAATTTGCAGAACTTAAGCCCCTCTTGGTAAGAGGATCCCTTCATTCCCCTCACCAATCTTGTTGCCCTTCTCTGTACACGCTCAAGTAAATCTACATCCTTCCTAAAATGAGGCCTCCAGACCTATATGCAGTACTCAAGGCGTGGCCTGACCATTGCCTTATACAGAGGAATAATCACCTCCTTTTCCCTGCTAGCAAAATTCCTATATATCGTTGACAAAAGCCCATGACCTGCCCTGGCAGCCTGTCTGCATTGCTCAGAAAACTTCATATCTGACTGCACAGTTACTCCCAGGTATTTTTCATTTTCTACCACCTTAAGTGTAGTAGTACCACACAGTTGGTACGTTTCTCTGGGGTTACTTCTACCCATATGCAGTACTTTGCATTTGTCAAGGTTAAACTTCAGTTTCCACTTCTTAGCCCATCTGCCCAAATTATCTAGATCCTGTTGCAGTAGCACACTGCCATTACTATCATTAACAACCCTGCCAACCTTTGTATCATCTGCAAACTTCGACATTAAGCCTGATATACCTTCATCAATATCATTGATAAATATACAAAACAACAGTGGACCTAACACCGAACCCTGTGGGACTCCACTAATAATATTAGTCCACGAAGAGCAGCACCCATTGATTACCACCCTCTGTCTTCTCCCACTTAACCATCTTTTTATCCATTGTAGCAACTTACCCTTAATACCATTCTGCTCCAATTTGTACAATAGTCTTCCATGCGCAACAGTGTCAGAAGCTATCCTGAAATCCAAATATATGATATCAAAATTATTTTTTGCATTCAGTTCTTTTGCAACCACATCATAATATCCTATCAAATTTGTTAGACAAGACTTTCCCTTAACAAACCCATGCTGTGTCTGAATTATTGCTGCAGTCTTTTCTAGATGATCCTGCAATGCATCTTTAACCAGTGACCCCATTATTTTACCCGGAACAGAAGTTAAACTAACTGGTCTGTAATTACTCGTGTCACCCTTCGATCCCCCTTTATGAATTGGGGATACATTTGCACATCTCCAGTCCGTGGGAACCTCCCCTGAGTCCAAGGACACTCTCATAATTATGGCTAAGGGTTTGCTTAGTTGCTTTTCCGCCTCCTTTAATATAACTGGATAGATCCCATCCACCCCAGGTGCTTTTCTTATGTTTAACTTCAACAATTTCTCCTCCACTTTGCTTTCAGTTATTCCAAAATCATTAAGTATCCTGCTACAATTTGATAACCTTCTGCCCTTTTCAAGCCTTAATAATTCCTCATGTGTGAATGTAGATGCAAAATACTCATTCAGTTTGTTTGCTATCTGAGCAGGATCATCAACAGTTGAACCATCAATGTCAAGTGGACCAATCAGATTCATCCCCTTCCTTTTAGAGTTTATATAAATAAAGAAATCCTTGCTGTTTTTCTTAGCATCTTTTGCCAAGGATTTCTCATAATCTGCCTTCGCCTGCCTAACCTCCTTTGTCACCTGATTACAGACTAACTTATATCTGCCATAGGCTTCTGAGTCGCTTGATAATTTATATGCATCCCATGCATTTTTCTTCTCTATTACGAGTCTCATTAGTTCATTAGATAACCATTTAGGCCTAAAGCTTGAACAATATTTCTTAATAGGTATGAGAGAAGCGGTTGCGATCTAATCAGTCAGTCCTCCTTGTAACTGTTGCCTTGTTATAAAAGTGTGTTCGTAGCCCTGTCTGCTGATAACTGTGAGTCATCCTTGCAAATAAAATAAATAAAAGTTTATATGCAGAGTATACTTTATGCAAATCCTATGAGTGGTGTTCCAGAAATAACAAGTTTTGGAAACAAAATAAGTCCTTAATTTGGCAATTTTGACACATGATTCTGTGTAGTACTGTTAACCTTGCTAGGAGATCTGAATGTTACATTATTCGAATACTTTCCAATACCAGTGTTTGAATATTTGCTATAGGCTACAGTTCTTTGTAAATACTACTAAACTTAATATTTCTTATTTATCAAATATGTTTTTTTTTAGATATCCATAATAATGAGTAAAGAGTAAGAAGAATGTTGGAAGTATTTTAAGAAAGATAAAAGGAAATCAGTCAGCTCGTTGCCAGATATGTTTTAAATCATTGCAGTATAAAGCATTATCGACTAGTGGACTTCATAGGCATCTCGAACATATTCATGGCATGAAAAGGACAAAACACTCTGAAAATAATCTTGATGAGCCAATGCCTACTACTTCTAAGAAACAATGCACAATTTTGCAATACATCAAGAGACATGTGTCACAAGATTTAGAAAAAATAGTAAGCAAACTTGCAGCAGCAGATGGATTATCTATCAACATAATCTCAAAGAGTGAATTTATTAGGGCAAGGTTCCTAAGCAAAGGACTGCAGTTGCCAAAAAGTCCATCGTCAGTTATGGCATTAATACATAACTATTACAGTAAAATAGAACAACTGTACATCGAGAAATTTGGTGCTTTCAAATGTGAAAATAAGAAGATGAGCATTTGCATAGATGAGGGGACTAGTTATAGGAATCAAAGATACATGAACGTTCACATATACCACAACGAGACTTCACCGGATCTTGGTTTAATAAGAGTTCATGTGAACTGTCTTGCAGAAAAAGTGTTATCTTTACTTCAGGAAAGATTATAAACCTTTGAATTAAACTTGAAGCAGATGTGGTTGCAACAACTAGTGCAGCAGTTATGGAAAAATTCGGAAAGTTATCACCAACTATTCAGCAGTTATGTTACTGTCATGTACTTCACCTTGCTGTAACGAAAGTGTTTTATGTCAAAAAGTTGAAAGGTGAAGCATCAAAAGCAAGCAGCAGCGGAAGTGAATACGATGCAGATTCTGAATATGAGGAAGATGAAAGCAATGACTGATTCAGATAATGTAGCCAGAGCCGATCAGTATGATCTGCAAGATTCCTCTTTGATGTCTCTCAGGTAATTTTTAGTATAAGAAAAATTGTAAAACTGTTTAAATATTCTCCAGTGAGAAATTTCCTTTTGCAGCAAGAAATAATCAAGTGTGAAAAAATGGAACTATGTGTAATTTTGGACTGTAAAACATGCTGGAGCACATTAGAAAGAATGATTGAAAGATTTTTAAAGATCCTAAATCCGATAAAAATTGTTTTATGACAGCTGAAGCTCGGTCACTTATGGAAAGAGGAATATTGTGAGAGATATGTTAAATTGTTTAAAACCTGTTCAATTAGCAGTTAAGGCATTAAGTAATCATGATGCAAATCTTCTAACAAGTGAAGGAATTTTTAAGTTTCTTTTTAGTAATTTGGAAAAACAGAATTTAAATTTTTAAGCAGTATTAGTTGTTTATATGAGGTGGAAAAGGACAACTTTTTTGCTTTGGCAAACAAGAATGAAATAACTCGATTGGCAAAATCATTAATGGAAAGACTTTTTAAAGGAAAATGTGCTTTAACAGAAGAAATGCAAAGAGAAGAAGACTTTGTTGTGGAAAACTCTGACATGAAATCAGAAATTGATCTAAAATCTGAATTAGCAAAAGCAATATCGATTTTAACATCAAAACCAAAATCAGGGCAAGCGGACAAAGTGGTTTCATCGTTAAAAAAAGAAATGAGCTTATATGAAGCAATATGTACCCTAATGCCCAACTGGAAGATGCCGTTGGATGCACTCTTAACAATTTAACCAACGTCAACACAAAATGAAAGAAATTTTTCTACGTCTGGAATATTTGTCACGAAACAAAGATCAAGACTATTGGATAGGGCAATCAATGTTTTGTGTGTTTTAAAATTTAATTTTAAGAATGATAACTTTTAAATATTCAATATTTGTGGTATTGTCTTTCAATTTTTTAAATGATTTTTATTTGGCATTTATTTTGTGTTAATGTTCCCTTCTTTTAATGTTTTCTATTATCAAATATCTATATCAAGTAGAGATCACTTTTATATGTTATTGAAATATATAATCTTGTCACAATATATATATATATATATTTTTTTTTTATGAAAACCCCAAACACGAAAGGTATCAAAACCTATAGTACTTAGTACCGTGCATGGGTTGAAGGAGAAGTATGGGGGTGCGGGATGCCGGAAACTTTGCTCTAGAGACTAAACATGGGTTTCACCACTTCAAGCCTCCAATAAGCGAAGTGGTGGTATTTCACCGGTTGATATTGGTTCATAATAATAATAAACCATGCATTTATTATATCGTCTTTTTTTCCTTTTTCTTTTTTTGTTTTTTGTTCTTTTTTACAGAAAACCTCTGAAACTTTTAGTATAAACCTATCACAGAAAAATGATTCACTTTTTATTATTATGGTCACTCATTATTATTTAAAATCAAGTAAATAAAAGTATGAAAAATACAGAATAACTTATGATTTCGGGAGTTCCGATTTTTTCATTCCCAAATCGTGAAGATTAATATCTGTCACGAATTTGGAAACACTAATAATAAGGATGGAAATTTTCAGAAGTGAGTGCCCCTGATGTGTTTGTACTGGCACTTGTCTTAATCTTTTTATTGTACATTTCGAAGCACACTTTTGCAATTTTCCCTGTGTGTGAGATAAAAAAATTGAATAAATAATTCTGTTTACATGATCATTGAACATTTCTTTTTTGCTACAATCCAGTTCAGCTCGCATAGTTGCGAGTGCTGCGTAAGCATTTAGGGAAATTCTGACTTATGCAGAGTTCCGCAGAACGCAACCCTTATGTAAGTCGGAGTGGCTGTATTAATACTAACACTAACTACTGGTCATGATGATATCAGATAAGAGGGCTTCTGTTGTGTGTGTGTGTTTGTGTTATTTACTTTTATGTTGTTTTTTTTTTTTTTTGAAAAGGATGTATATTAACAAAGTAGAACAATTTTGCTTGATTATTTCAGTTGGGTTAATTATTTTAAACAAATTTGGTTCTCATTCTTAGCAGACAGAGAGATCCAGTCAGCTCGTTACCTTTCTCTGTGTTATTTATATTTTGATTTTTTGATCATATGAAAATAATTTTAGAATATATTTATTAATTACTTTTAATTTATAGGATTGAAGCAATTCCAAATCAACTTTTTGTTAGTTTGACGGACTTAATCCATTTGGATTTAAGTAATAACAAATTAGGTGGGTGCACTTTTTAATAATTGTAGCATGACTTTATTAAGTAAATAATGCTAGTATATTTTCTTATTTCATTAGGTAGACTTTTTTTATAAATACCAGCTGGATGAGCTAAATTAAAAAACACATTGGTTTAATAATTTTTTTTTTTTTTTTGTCAAATTCATCACATAAAGTAAAAGTAAATTGCAGCCATTATCAACCCACTGCAGGATGGAAGCCTCCTCAACAATTCATGCTGAGGGAAATGGACCATAATCTGCCACACTGGTCCAGTGCGGGTTGGCAGATCGATCGTATTCAGCAGTCAGGGGCTTGAACCCCGGTCTATTCAAAGAGCGTGTGCTACTGCACTCCTGCTCCTGACCACTCGGCTACAGATCACATATTGCTGATAAACAGCTGTTTTATGGTTTTTGCTGTCCTGTTTGGAATCCTGAATGAAATTCTTTACAATGCAAATTTCTTTTTATTTTGTTGACTTATTATAAAGCAAAAAATTTCAGGACATATTTGATTGTATGCTTATTTTAGCAACTAATCAGTATTAATTATTCAGTATTATTAATTAATCTGTATTAATATGAATACTTTTTAAGTTTAGCTTATAATACAGTGAAGAATTATAGCAGTAGCTTATAGAGATAAATTTTTTAATATGAATTATATGATTCAAGAAAGCTTTTTTATTTATAATTTATCTCTGTAACATTAAATGAAATGCATGAATAGGAAATGAAATAAAAAAATAAGAAAGATAAGACATTACCTGTTACAAAGTATGCTTGCAAGGATTATATAACTAAACCTACAGGAAAATTGTTGAGGTCAGATATGAGAAATAAGGAAGAAACCATAAGATAGCAGCAGTTAGCTAACAAGGTTTTTTTGGTATTACACTCCATCAAACACAGTTTTATATGCAAGAAATAAGCTGTGAATAAATATTGGGAACAAAAATGATGAAAAAGAAGAAGATTACGATGAAGAGAGCTGATTGGTTGAGAGAAAATGAATATTTGCTAAGTTTCCAGATGTTGGAAATATCTGTGGGTAAGCAAGCATTGAGAATGTTCAAGGTGTTAGACTTAAATTGCCATTGCCTCTATTATGCATGGTTTATTTTAAGGTATTGTTTTGCTTAGGCTAGAGTTAAGTTAATGATAATATCCTGATACCCTGGCTTTTGATTAAAAATAGCAGCATATATTTTTCTGATATTTTCATTTTACTCAATTCATTATAATTGATATACTGATAATGAGAAACAGCAGTTATCTGCAAGGCTTCCACTATCTGATAAGGAAGTCAACTTCGGCCATCAAGATATTTAACCACTTAACGGTTCCCTTTTATTCAAGAAAATGTTCCTGTCACTTCCTTTAATTTAGTCCAAAGTTTTCTGATAATTTTTCAAATATACAGATATGTTTCAAATATACAGAAATTTAAGGCTGAACTAGACAAACATTTTGAGTGACTGGATGGGAGAAATGGGAAGTGTTTTTTTTTGTTTTTTGTCTGATTCTGTATAAGCTTGCTTTCTTGCATCATATGCCTCAACTAATGCTAATGTTATTTTTTTAAAATTGTGCACCTACTGAATTGAAAAAACTGTGCACTTCAAAGCTGATATTCAGATTTTTCTTCTCATGTTTAGTATAAGTTGTGAACAGGGTTTTTCACCTAATTGTTATATATAAAGAGCATTAAATATAAAAAGTATAAGTTTGTGTTTACAACCTTAGGTGAAAAATATATCCGGACTTTGTATATAATATGTTTAGAGGTATTTGTATATACAGTAAACCCCCGCTATTCGCGGTATCTGTATTCGCGGTTTCGCATATTCGCGGTCGCTGATTTAATATAAAATGAAACCTAAAAAAATGTGAAATTTAAAGCACCGTGAACTTTTTCCGCCATAAAAAAACATGGACGTGGCTAAAATTATCTTTCCCGGTCAAAACAGGGCTCAGTGGGTGGGGGAGGGGGTGACAAAATCACAAGCGTGGATGTTTCTCGCTAATCCTTGTTCAGTATGTGTTATGCGCTTGTCGTGGAAGGTTCCATGACAAGCGCATAAAACCTTCCATGACAAGCGCATAAAACCTTCCATAACAAGCGCATAACACATACGCGCTTGTCATGGAAGGTTTCTTCGTTTGCCTTTAATTTATATGCTTATAAATTGAATAAATTTATCAATTTAAAATTGATATGCTTAAAAAGGTGAAAAATCTACCGTTTTGAAGTGTAAAACGGACTTTTTCGAGTGTGTTAACGGAAGAAAGTGACTTTATTGTGGACAAGTTCTTTCTAACCCGTACAAAAATATGGCTACGAATAACAAGGGAAATGTGAAAAGATCAAAGGTGATGACATTAGCGAATAAAATTGAGTTATTAGACAAAATTTCTAATGGTGAAAGTGTCTCCTCAGTGGCAAAACATTATAAAATAAATGAGTCAACGGTACGATCAATCAAAAAATCGGAAGAAAAAATCTGCCGTAGTGTCCATGAAAACGCACTAATTGCTTCAAAAATTTGCTCTGTAACTCGTGGTGTTAAATTAGAAAAAATGGAAAAGGCTTTAAGTCTGTGGATAGAAGACCGAACTCAAAATAAAATTCCGTTATGTTCACTTATCATTCGTGAAAAGGCAAAACTCCTTTATCAACACTTTAGCGAAACTGGTGATAGCACTGGCGAGATAAGTTTTTTTTGCTAGCAAAGGTGCTGGTTTGAAAGATTTGTTTGAAATTTCTAATAAATATTACATTTAATATTAAATTGTTTCCTATTTTCATTTCGATGCCATATGCTTGCATTTCACTATGTACTGTCTATGTACATAGTCGTATTATGAAGGTACATATAATACATACATAGACTCAATTTTAGACTAGTTTTTCTTATATACTGTATTTCATACTTTGGAATGGAACCCCTTTATTACTATGGGAGCCATAACTCAGTATTCGCGTTTTCGGTATTCGCGGAATTTCTCAGGAACGTAACCCCCGTGAATAGCGGGGGTTTACTGTATTTGATTTTTGTAATAATGATTTAACTTTTAATATCTTAATTTCAATGGTTTTTTTTTTTTTAAATTTAAGTAGTATTAATGACTCAGGTGGGAATTAGTGCACCAGCACACCCATAATTGTTACTGGGTTTGTCTTTCCTTTCTAGACACTTTCAAAGAGCGGAATATATACCTTCATGGTGGTGGGGGTATATCACTTGTCACTGGGAATGCCTGCTCTAAAAGTTCATTATGCCTGGTTAATTTAGATGCCATTGAAATATCAAGAACAAGTGCCTCAATTTTTTAAGACATCCATATAGGGAATCTGCTTTACTGAACACTGTAGAAACAAATTTTCTGTAGAAAGTTGTCAATTAATAGATTTTTCTATTACCTTAAAAAAAAGGATTGAAAATTCATCCTGTTTTTTGAATAGGGGCTTGCTACTGTTGAACTTTTCAAAATCAAATTCTGGCTAAGGTAAAAAAAGCCAACACAAGAACCACAGCAAACTTCAGGAAACCTACTGGACAAACTGGTTTCCCCCTGCTGCAGTTTCTCCCTGCAGTCTCTGTAAACAGATGGTGTATGCTATTGGTAGTGGCAGCAGAAGTCGATAATGATGTATTGATTAGTTTTTTCTCATTATTAAAAGCAGATTATTGGAGTTCGTGAGTGGAATTTTCTGAAATTTACTTACAGGTACACCCTCCAGACTGCCTCGGTCTTAGAGTGTTTACCCCATCCCCCCTGCTGTTTTAAAATAGGAAAATGACTTCTACACACTGCTGCTAACATCCACCATTTGTAGATGTCATTTTCCTATTTTAAAACAGTGGGAAGGGGGGATAAACACCCTAAGACTCAAGCAGTCTGGAGGGTGTACCCATAAGTAAATTTCAGCCAACTCATGAACTCCAATAATCTGCTTTTAATAATGAGAAAAATCTGATCAATACATCATTATCGACTTCTTCTACCACTACCGATAACATGCACTGTCTATTTACCAAGATTGCAGGGAGAAACTGCAGTAGTGGAAAACCAGTTTGCCATGGTTCTTGCATTGGTTTTCTTTACCTTAACCCAAATTGTAATTCACTAGTAATTTTTTGTGACTTTCGTATGTTCTGGTTTTAGTCACAAAAGGAAGTTCATAATATTATGCAACCAGGTAATATGCTTTATTCTTATCTCAGATTTCTTCAGCATATTTATTATGTGGTCTCAGGTGGAAAACAACTTCCAGGTATTGAGAAAAGGAAGGTTTTAGTAGTCTTTTAATGAATTTTTTTTTTCCATGAGTTTTTTTCCATCTGATATCTGTTGTGATGTGTTGGTCCTGATAATCCTTTTTTAATCTTTAGGTCATGGCATCATTGTTGTTTGTTAGGTTTTAAGATGAAATATTTGTGTACAACAATATTTTATTCATGAAATGTGTTGATGTAACACCCTGCATACAGTCCATGTACTGCCAATCACTCCTGCGCATTTCCTGACCTCCGAGGTGATTCTTTGGCAACTTTGAACATGATAAGTTGCTCAGCATCTTCAGATGTCACAATATCTAGTCTGTTTGAAAGACAGACTAGGTTGGAAGTTTGGAAAACTCAAATTCTTTCATATTCTTAAGTTCTGCCTTATGGCATTCTACTACCTGTCTACATTCCAATTCATTGAGTTTGTTTCTGTACAGCTAGGCAGTTATAAATGACACTTTACCTTCTGCAGCTTCATTTACATCCCTTTGCTGCTTCATTACCCTGAACAGTTTTTGGATAACCAGCAATTTGTATAAAATGCTCTTATTTGTTAGCATCCCAGTACCCTTAATAACTTAGTGTATGTTAATGAAATATGTGTGTATAATTGTATTTCTACCTCTCCCTTTCTTCCTTCCCCTCTTCCTCAATACTCTTTCAGATACAAAAGAAAACATTATTTTTGCTATGCTTGCTACACTTTTCAAGGTGCTGTTATGGTCTGTTGGAGAGATGAAATGAAGTTGTCTTAATATTAGATAATACAGTTCATATAATTTCTGCATCCTTTGTAGCAAGTTTTACATTAGGTGACATTTTCATGAGATTATAATTTATACAAAGAAAAGACTGTTTAAATTACTAAATAAAAATTACAGACTAATTCACACTTAACTCCACATAAGATTTGAGCTTAAATTGTGAGATTTAGTCTTAAAAATATATGCTGTGTTCTCTGAAGCTAGTGGGTACCTCGACGTCCTAGGTTTTTATATTTCATTAACTTATTTAGACGTTACATGTAATAGACATTGCTCAGTATCCAATAAATTTTACAATTTAACTCAAACCTTAATGTGCAGTCAAATATGAATTTGTAATTTTTATTTAGAGATTAAGAATATCTTATATATGAATATCTTATCTTATATATTAAGAATATCTTTCACTCATCATTTAAAGTGCAGAATATTTAAAATTTTGCATTTAGTGTGAATAAAATTATCAAATGGTTTGGATTCATAATAAGCTTTTGCTCAAATTAACATGACAACTAGAATGAGAGGAGGTTTATTCAAAGTGTTTAGTAATGTCATTAAAGTTATTTATGTCAAACAAAATAGGTAATTATTTATTCCAAACTTAAAGCTGAAAATACTGGAGAATCAATAAATGTAATTGCAGCCATATGAGCAAATTAATTAGATTATCTTGGCTTGCCAGAGATTTAATTTGACTTGCCAGAGAATTAGGGCCAAAATAAAAGTCACTGAAATGTTCATTTTACTTTGCCAAAAGCTACCATTGGCATATGTAGTTTTGAAAGTGAATTTCAAGAATTTTCAGAACAAAATTTGCAATTCAGCAAAAGTTATGAAGGAAATAAATGACAATGAAGTAATTCCTACAAGTTTCAGGACTTTTCAAAGAATTTTAATGACATTGGATTCATTTATAGTAAATGCAAATATACTTGCACTTTAATCGTGGGATAATGTCATTTAGAAGTGGAAATCTCGCAGATTATTTATATAATATTGAGCTGAAGGGAAGCAGACTTCTTACTTATATGGTTGATATTGGTCATACAAAGTATGGTAAAACTTAACCATCACAGCTAGTAGAAACGTGATTTTAGAGAATTTTCCAGAGGTTTGAAGGCTCCTTTAGACAAAGGCGGAAGAGTGCTGGGAAAAAATGTATTTTTTGACCAAAAGCAGATTTGATGATTGTATTAGACAATTCTGTTCATTTTGTTGATATTGAAAATATTGCAATGAAAGCAATGTGGAAAGCTGACATACAAACATAGCATTCTGCTTATCATATAGATACAGTTACTATTTTTCTGTTGCTGATATATAATTTATAAAAACTGAGTTATCTGCTGTAATTATTGTTGTTGTTGTTTTGGTTTTCAGGAGCATTAGCAACTAAGGCTATATTGCTCCGGAAATATGTGGTGGTCATTCCCTGACCTTTCCGCATCCTCCGTATTTGGTGGTGACGGGCTCGAACCCCGGTCTAATCAAGAAGCGTGTGCTACGCACTGCTGCTCCTTCCCACCTGGCTACGGAGGCGCCTTGCTGTAATTATGCTCAAAAAAAAAAAAAAAAAAGGAAAAATAACTAATGTTCAATATTACAGTGATAAAACACACAAAACCAAATCTACTATAATTTTCCCATTTAGTTCACATTTAACCAGTAAAGCAGTGTTATTTCAATAAGTCATTAAAATTAGCAATTAAATATATATTGCAGGTAGGTTTTTTATATAGTCATACAACTGTTATTGACTTTAGTTGCTACCACAAAGTGTGGAATTAAGACCACTTTGTTTTGATGAAAGTAGAGTAAATTAATATATTTTGCAAAGTGCCATTTAGTTTCAATATTCTGAATTGCCTTTTTTTTTCTGGGTTTTTTTTTTTTTTTTTTTGTTCTTGATTATAGAGGGAAAAGGTAAATGTTGGTAACATAGTGTTTTTTTGTTCCTATATTTTAATATTAAATTTGATTTATATATTGAATAGTAATAGTTGTCACATTTTTGAAAATCATTTTAGAAACACTTCCTCCTCAAATGAGACGTCTTGTAAACCTTCAGACATTAATTTTGAATCATAATCCTCTAGGCCATAATCAACTCAGGTAATGCAGCAATACCATTTACCTTTTGCATTTGATTGTATAAAATAATATTAATAGCACATAAATAGATCATGATGTGTTTTGTTGTAAAATTCCAAATAATGATTTTTGAAGTTTGCAAGTCATTTTCCATTTGTTTATTAAAAGTTTATTTCCAGGTGTTTATTTAGAATATACTCTGCATGTGTTGTTCTTAATTAGGTATTAAATTATTTTATTTTAAAGTTAACACATTCTCTGCATTAAAAGATTTAGTTGTTTATTCTACTCAGGAGCATGTAGCATATGAGCAGATATTTCCATTTGTTAAGTTCATGTTTTTTGAAAATGTCATAAGGAAAAAAAAAAAATCCTGGTTTTGGATTTCCAAGTTTTTATGATTTATGATTTAATTTTTGACAGTTTTTATGATTTGATTTTTGACAGTAATCTTCCTTTGCTGTTTGGCTATTATATTGAGTAAAAATAGGGAAAAAAATATTTGAAAGCATTTACATTATGTATTTTTTTAATTTTTGCATTCTTCCAAATTTCTGGAAAAAAACATTCTGGTTAGCTTATATACTGCTCAAAAACTTACCTGGAAAAGGGTTATTATTGAAACTTGGTCTGAACATAAATTACTTGAAAAGCTTACTTGAAAACTTACTTGAAAAAATTACTTCGAAAAAGAACAAAAAAAAAAAAACAAAACAAAAAAAAAACTCATTCATTTGCAGTGTTTGAAAAAAGTACTAAAATGGAAGACCTTCAATTCTGATAAGATAAAGGTTACTGCTTGAGTGTGAAGCTCATTCAGAAGGCTCTGTAGCTGCTTGTTGGTGGAGACGTTCATATGCTAGTAGAGCTCTCAAGGTGCATCACTAGAATGCTGATGGAGGGAGACTGTTGTTTTCTGTATGACCAAAGGAAGGTGCTCAGCATGGGTGGGAATTCCTCTTGGCAGTTTTTATGGCTGATTTTGAATCAACTACTGCCCTATTCCCCTACATATAAATGCCTAAACTAGGATGTTGATGATATTTTAATCATTTAAAACCAGAGCAGAGATAATTTCGAGGGATATTATTTCCATCTGAACTCAAAGAATCCTAACATGACCCTTTCCCTAAAATTGGAAGAAAATAAGCTCTTCCTGGATGCTCTTATTACCACTATCTTAGATGCTCTTGTCAATACATTAGGTTGAATCACATTGGGCCACTTGATATTAATGGCTTAACTGTTGATGACCCTGCTCAGGTTGCTAACAAATTGAATAGATATTTTACATTTACATTCACACATGAGGAATTATTTAGGGAATGGGATGCCAGAAGTTTAGAAAACTTCAGCGGGGAGCAAAATGAATTTGTGATAATTGAAAGGAAAGTGGAAGAGAAATTGACTATAAAAAACAAGGCACCTGGGGTGGATGGGATTTATCCAGTCATATTAAGGGAGGCAGCAAAGAAGTGAGCAAAACATTAGCCATAATTATAAGAGCACACTTGGATTCAAGGGAGGTCCCTATAAACTGGAGACATGTGAATGTATCCCCAATTCATAAAGGATAGATATGCAGAAGTTTGCCTTCAGCCATCAGATGGTTGATTGTTGGAACCAGCTTCCATCCGTTACATAATTTTTGTTACATCTCATATTTTGAATGACTTTACAATGATTGCTGTGATGTTGCACTACTTTGAATAAGCAGTGCTTCACCAGTAGAGAAGACTAATATTACTGATTCTCGGCGGATACCATGGTATCCATTTGAAAGTTTCTGTTGGTGAACACTGCTGTTCCAAGAGTAATTAATGTAGATTGCAATCATAATGATGGGTTCTTTATTGAAATTATACATCAATCCACAAATATTGCCAATTTTACCTGTCACGACTATCAAGTGTTGTGCGAAGATATGCGATGTACTGATAATAGTTGAATCTTCATGTCAGTATATAGCTACACTGCCATTACGAACATTGGGTTGTTTGTATTGAGTCACAGAATGAAATGATGATAACAATACATGATCATCATTATCTATCCAATTTTCACTCCAAACTAATATTTTTTTCTATTATAGGATGGAGTCAGTTTTGATGTCCCATCCATGACTACGTAAACTTTGTACATTCATTGATGTTATCGAGAAATCTCCGTTATGAAGGAAATCTTATAATTCACTTTGTAGAAGTGTCAGGTTATTCTTTTTTAAACAATCTATTTCTGTAGAGAGTTTGACCTTACTCATTCCCTTTCTGTGGTAGAATGTGAAATCATTGCAAGGATTACAAGAGATAACAATACAGGTTGCTGTTGGTGATCTTTCTCATAATCATATACCACTTCATCAAAGGTTTCCACCTTGACATTTATGTATAGTTAAAGCACATGCAGGCACCAAAAGAAATTGAGTGCACACACACCAGTCATCTATTATTCTTAAGCAGAATCGTTGTCTAACATTTAACAATAGATACACGTCCATTGGGCATAGATTTATATATATGTGGGAGATCCGCTGTTTTGGTCATTGCCATTTTATGAATTTTATTTCTCATACTTTTCAGTTCTTCAGAATTATATCCTTGGTTCACATCATGGGCAGCAACTTTGTGTATTCCTTCCTGAGATAAAACATAATTATTATAGCCATTAACATCATTATTCTTTATAAACAACCAAATACCACGAGGACATAAACAGTGTGCATCTTATTTAGGAAAAAATTTCTCAATTCAATAATTTTAAGTTCTTCAGAAGTTAATGCTTCTCCATTACCTATTTTTGTAAATAGAATGTACTGTCAGTCGAGAATGTACCATCAGTCTGCCACACAACTTGTAATGGGCTCTTTAATATTGGGTCCACCAATGCCTTCTTTAAAAGTTTATATATAGCTGTCACACACACACAAGAGGAAGTAATTGGCATAAATCTCTTACACCTCCAAATGAGAGTTTGTGAATTTCTGTTATCTGCTTTTAGTGCATATCTATAACTGATAACAATTATGCACTTATCACACTAACTTCATCAATTATAATCGCACGTACGTGTCGAAAGGCAGTTCTGTATTATTGGAGAGTTTCATTAACAAGTGACCGGTTATTCAACAGACAGATAATGCAATGCAGAATGAACCGTCGTACCACCGATTGCCACAGCTGCTTTCTCTGTAAAGGCATATGTAATGTATGCATTGAGTATATGTGACAAATTTGAGAAATGATTATACGTTTACATCAACAGTTTGATAGTGAATGTGTTTCCACATCCCACTGGTTCCACGAGAAACACTTGAATTGGTTTATGTTCTCAATTATTGATCTCACGATGGATAGCTTTTACAACAGTGTGTGTTGTTCTTTATTCATATAACTCGTTACCTGACAGTATCCTTTGGACAACATAATATTCTCCCATCTTCTCATGATAGATGATAATTGATTTATCATTGCTATTCTTTTTACCTCCGTGATATTGTTGGAATTGGAAAAGAAATCAGCAACTTTACACTGTTGAAATTGTTCATTTTTTCCATTGCCATTTTACCATTATTGTCCAGTTAAATGCATAGTTATCTACAAATTTTTACCGTCTTTTCAATATCAGATCTGAATCCTTTCCTTTGCTTGTGAATTAATTATTTATATTGTTCATAAAGTTCAATGTTGTATCTATTTTCATTCAAAATTTCACTCCTCAGTAACAAAAGGCATGTGTAAAGTTACCATTTCACACACACACACACACACACATATATATATCCAATATTTTAAATTAAATAAAATAAAACGTAAGCCAGTAGTATGGCAAAAACTGTAGAGCGAAAATTTACATAAAAATAACCCAAATAAACAAACGAACGAAAAACAAGAATAGACATAAATAGTAGCCCAGAAACCCTTGTATAATTTCAAACTTTAAATCCAATTAACAAAAATTATACAAAATTTAGGATAATGCCAATTACATATTAATTTAGCGGTTTAGAGATATCATGGGCGAATGGATAAGTCACTTTAACCAAAACATGATTCGTCAAAACAGAAAAATTATTCTTTTCATGGATAATGCTGCATCTCACCCGCACATTGAATTGTCCAACATTCAAATCGTTTTTCTGCCACCAAACACATCTGCAGAGTGTCAGCCCTTGGATCAAGGGATAATAAAAAATTTTAAACTTCACTACAGAAAACGTGTTTTAAGACATCTCATTGCAAACATGAACGATGTAACATGTGCGAGTGACCTTGCAAAGAAAATCAGCATCCTAGATGCGATTCAATGGATTTCCTCTTCAGTAAACGCAATTAGAAAACAAACTGTCGTGAACTGTTTTGTAAAGTCTGGCTTCTCAAACGCAAAAATTGAAGTTGTGAACAGCAATGTGGAGCACCAAGAAGAACAAGAACTTCATCTATTGATAATGTACAATACTTCAGCTACAAGTGACCCTGGCTACAAAGATATAGACTTGAACCTCACTGCAGAAGATGGTGCTATAGATATCAACTACATTATCATCGATATTTTTCAAGAAGTTCCTCATGAGGATGAAGAAATGGAAGTAGGTCATTATGTCGTAGAACATATTAATGACGAACCACTGATGAAAATAGAAGAAGCGCTCATACAAATCAATCATTTAAAATTTTTTTCACCGCTGAAGTATCTTACTGAAGGACTTTCGATGGTTTCTTCACTCCAAACAAATGTTGAAAACAAAATTATCAGCCGGAAGAAGGTGCAGAAGAAAATAAGTGATTACTGTATGTATTTTTCATAAGATAAAGTCATAATATGCATAGCACAATTGTATGTATATTATTTAAAAAAATATTGTGCAAAATCTGTATATAATTTAATTTAACATTAAACGTTTAACGATTTTTCTTTATCTCTTGTGTATGTAATTGTATATTATTTACAAAAATATTGTTCAAAATCTGTATATATTTTAATTTAATTTTACATTAAACGTTTAACGATTTTTCTTTCTTTCTTTTTTTTTTTTTTTCTCGCTCAGACTTCTTGTTAGCGGACACTTCTCTCTAACGGACACATTTTCGTTCCCCATGGCTGTCCGTTAAAGGGAAGTTTCACTGTATATATATATATATATATTTTCATGGAAATCTGTCATATCATAATTATGGTACTGGATAATTTTAGGAAATTCTCTTTGTACCCATCCAATAATCCCTTTTGATAATCAGCAGTGAATAGTGTGAGAGTTACATCTTTCATATCTTCGCTACAGAATTCATATTTATCGAAAATGCTACATTTCCATATATCTAAAGATTCCTCCTCAATTTGCTGTTTGTCTAATTCTGCTGTAGATTTCCATAATTTCTGACACTCGTGTGGCCACACAGTGGAAATATATTCTGGCTATTTTTCCTGAAGTTCTATAAGCCTCCATTTTAACTTACTGATTCTTCTGCTAGTTTTATTAACATATTTGACTACATATGCAGCACTACAATATTCTTTGATAATGAATTATAAATCAGTATTAGATAGGAGAATGTCTGAGATCGATGGGTTGTAACTATAGGTAAATTTTATTTCCATTGTGCTGAAGAAATACATGTGGTCATGTTATACCAGCTCCCAAAGTGTTTAGACATTCCTCTTCCAATTGATATCAGTTAGCTTGCAGAAATTTTTTGAAAGTAGCATGATCATCTAATTCCAGTGATTTGTGCATCATTTTATATCTATTTTTGTAGGCCATTTTTCAAGTGTCTGTTGAAGCCATGGGGATTAAAATTTGTGTTTGTGACATAGGCCAAAATGGTCTTCAAATCAACAATTTTGCTGCTTCATTTTATTATTTTTGTAACAAATGAACATATGTTTATGTTGCTGTAATTTTCCATTTTCAGAATTTTTTCTGCAGAGCATAACAAATCTATCATTCTGTTTGCTGCTTCCATTCCACCATTTTCTTCATTCAATGGTGTTAGGTGAATTTTTTAACCATAATAAGTATGTGCATGTGGACTTCTTCTTTGTTGAAATTTGATTTGTTTGAAATAACCTACAACATATTTTCCAAAGGGACTATAATTTTCTGATTTAAAAATTGAGAGTATACTTTTAACAACATTATTGAATTACAGTCGAACTTCGTTATAACGATCATCAAGAGACCAACAAAATTTCTTGTTATAACCTTTACTCACTACAGGTCACTAATCTGGTAGCATTGGGACCTGTGGGGTGCCAATGCTACCATTGTGGGGTGCCAGATTAGTGAGTTTGTTGGATCACTGGTGGTTATTTTAGCACATACAATTTACCCAACAGCTAACCACCTCATCCTACCTTTAACACGTTGACTGCCAAGCTAATTTTAAAAAAACATTACCCAGGGACCAAAAAATATTTAGCAAATAATTTGATTAGTAATTCTAAAATAAATATTATAATAGTGTCATTTTTTTCGTTTAAAATATCAAAAAAAAAAAGTTTTTTTTTTTTTTAATGTCGCATATATGTGGCCGACGTGGCCCATTAGGTTACTTTATTTCTTGAGAAGCCGTGTTGGTCATATACGTGTGATGCTATTATGGCATACATATGAAGATCGTTTGTGATTAGTTTATTGTACATGTGGCAAGCACTGGAATAAAACTAATTGCGATAAAATAAACTCTCAAGCGTCGTAATAAGTTTGTCAGTATTTTTAGAGATTTTGTGAAAACAAGTTCGTTAGTGCACTGTATTATCCATCACATTGTGTTGTGTTTTTCCGCAAGTTTGTACAAGTGTGTTGTAAAAAAAAATCCATCCAAAAAGGAATGGCTAAAAGAAAATTACTAAAATAAGAGGAACTGAGAGAAATTGCTGGAATTTACAACTAAGCAGAGTTAAACTTCTCACAGACACGCCGCTGTCAAAGTTTTTCAGAAGTTCAACTTTATCTGTTATGGACAATGTAGGACAGTTGCGCTTTACACCATGAGAGGCACTTCCTTTATGCATTGGAACCATAGCTGGGACTAAATATGAGCAGGTTATTATAATAAATGCAGAAAAACAAGTAGGAATGGCTTGCCAGTGTTTACGAGTTCGCGCCAACAGCTGATGCTGCAACCCACACCATGAAAACAGTAGTGGCAGGTCGGTGCGCCAACCCGGGAAATTTGAAATTACGTTCACGGAAATTATGCCCAAATTAGCGGTGGGATCGGATTACCGGTGGCCGAATTAGTGATGGTCGACCTGTATATCAGTGATAGCGGAGATGGGAAAATCTCTGGAGCCATTAGACAATGAACATTTTATATCAGTGATGAGTTAAATTTACCTCTTATTTTTTTAAATTCTCAATAACTTGATAAAAAGATAGATTCGTAAAACAAAATAAATATTAGAGAGAAAAAAATAATATAAGTATATACCTACATATTATTTGTATTAATATGCTTGTATAAACTACAATACACTTAATATTAAACACAATTTATTTGTCTGTGATTTTAAAACCATACATTTAATACTAAACACAATTTATTTCTCTGTAATTAAAAACAATACTATTTAATAATAAATACGATTTCAATTAGTCTTTATTTATGAATCTTAAAATTGATTTTGTTTTAAAGATTTCACTTTGATATTTCTTAAGTTTCCCCTTAAAACACTCAATGCATTAAAAGTTTCATTACTTGCCTCAGTTCCTTCAAAAAAATTGACTGTGTCCATTGCACCTTGAGCTTGTGAGATTGTCGGCACTGATTTTGATTCACTTTCACTTGTCATCATATTATCATCACAATCATCATCTTTATCATCATTGTTATCGTCTTTATTGAGCACAGTATCTACAATGTCACTCTTTGTAGGAATACCACTAGTTAACAAAGTTGTCATCGACTCGTACAAATTCATCAATGTTATCTGTATTAAAACCTACAACATTGTTACATATCAACCATTCGGATAATGGTAAGTTGTTTTCTTCATTTCCATCATCTTTATGATTGAAATTTCATTTGAATTTAATTTCGATTTCTTGAAGCAATTCAATATGGTCGTTGATGTAACGTTGTTCCGCGCATCATTCAATAAATTTATAGCATCGTATATCGATGTAGATTCAGTAAGTTTCCGTTCTCTTTGACTGATCAGGTGTAGAACTAGAAATCTTTTATAAAATCCTTTCAAACTATTGATTATACCTATGTCCACTGGTTGTAAAATTGACGTTGCATTGGGAGGCAGAAACACTACCTTAATGGTGGACAAATTTTGAATCTGGGGATGTGCAGGATGGTTATCAACTAACAATAAAATATTTTTCTTCTTTTTGAATATCGCCTTATTCCAATCATTTATGTATTATCCGAACTCATTCAAGCTTTCTTGTTTGCAGTGCAATCCACAGAAAATTTCCTTACATTTTTGAAACACTGAGGTTTTAACAATTTTCCGATAACAGTTTTTTTTTATGAATATTTTATATGTTCATAAAGCCGTCAAGCGGGGCGCCTCCGTAGCGAGGTGGGAAGGAGCAGCAGTGCGTAGCACACGCTTCTTGATTAGACCGGGGTTCGAGCCCGTCACCACCAAATACGGAAGATGCAGAAAGGTTAGGGAATGACCACCGCATATCCCGGAGCAATATGGCCTTAGTTGCTAATTCTCCTAAAAACCAAATAACAAATAACAAATAACCGTCAAGCGAGCCTTTGATTTTTTTCCACCAACACATTTTCCCCCATTGAATTTAAATCTATTGTCAGGTGTCAAATTATTAAAAAGTCCTGTTTCATTGGCATTGTAGATGGGGTGCCTCCGTAGCCAGGTGGGAAGGAGCAGTAGTGCGTATCACATGCTTCTTGATTAGACCGGGGGTCGAGCCCGTCACCACCAAATACGGAAGATGCAGAAAGGTCAGGGAATGACCACTGCATATCCCGGAGCAATATGGCCTTAGTTGCTAATGCTCCTAAAAACCAAAACAACAACAACAAAAACAACATTGTAGATGCTGTTGTTGTTGTTGTTTCATCATTGAAATCGTTCCCGATTTCTGCCCAAACATGGTCAATCCATTCATTTGCCTTTATTGGATCTGCAGATCGAGATTCTCCACTAATTTTTGCATAAATGATGTCGGTTTTTAAATTGATCCAGCCAACCAATGTTACATACAAAATCATTGCATCCAAATTGTTTAGCAAATTTTTCTGCTTAAGCTTTGTGTGGTGAACCATTGAAGCAATGCTTCATCAACATTTGTTAACTTGCTCTTTCTAAAATTTTTTTCGGTTATGTTCTTTTCCAGTGCCAATATATAAACATCTATTTTTTCACAATGTCAGTACACTTGAAGAGGACAAAGAAAACTTTTTATACACTTCAACATTTATTGCACCACGTTCTAACTCGCAAATAATTTCAACTTTTTTGAAAATCAAGAGACACTTTCTTTCATTAGTAGACATGTTTCCGAAGAAAGGGTTCATTTTTTAACTGATTTTACTTTAAAATGATAAAGTGGATCTGAATATAAAGTTCTTAGAAGTCCCGAAATGCATACAAAGTTCTTAGAAGCCCCATTTCCAAAATTCTTAGAGGTCCCAAAATAAATTTATGGTTCAGTGAATACAAAACAATCTGTAAATAGGGTAATGCAACAAGCAGAATGCCAATGCACTATTGTATAGCCCCCATTCCCTGAATGATAAGGTCATAAACCCTCTAATCTGATGCAGGTGGTCATAAAGCTGTCGTCCTTTTTATTTTCGTCTATTCCAAGAATTGAGTTTTTTTTGTCTACCCGAGCAATTAAGAATGTTTGCATAGTTACTAAAATTTGTACGGTATATCCAAGTAGCACACTCGTTATAACTGTGAGTGATTGTATGGGAATACGTGTAAATTAAAACCATTATGGTTTTTTGCTCGTTACAGCTGTGAGCTCATTATTTCCCTGCTTGTTATAACCAAGTTCAACTGTATATAGCACGTGTTACAGGATCTTCATTTATTAGTGTTGCTCGCATCATATATGGTAAAGTCATTACTTTGGTCATAATTTCTCTTGTTTATAGACTTCAGTCATAATTTCTCTCGTTTATAGACTTCAGTCATAATTTCTTTAGTATATAGATTTCAATCATAATTTCTACAGTATATAAACTTTTTACAGTTTGCAGTAAAATCTTCGTGCCATATACAACAAATGCTTGGATGTAGATTGGATCACCATGGCGATCAGATCTACTGAATTTCACTAGATGCCATCATAAATAGAGTGATTTTCAACCCATCTTAAAATTCTTGCATGTCCAAGATATATAGCTGGAAACAAAAGTTTCTCCATGCGTTCATCAAGTAGTAACTTGTTGGGGAAGATCTTTGACCAGGTGCAATACACAAATACATTTCCTCCACCCATACTAATGTTTGCTGTTGTATTAACAACGGTTCATCATCATGTTCAACTGGTTCCAATATCTCATCCTGTGGTTCTGTGGAATTTTTTTCTTTATTTTTATCATTTAGAAAATCATCTGTCACCTTAATACCATAAAATTTATATAAAGGTAAATTTATCAAATATTATAACTAGATCTTAACAGTTTTTTTTTGACATGCCCTTCTAGATATGAAGTTTTATGTATAAATTTTCTTTTAATGTGTACATTGAGGGCATAATCATTATCTAAATCTCTAGATCAGTGGTTCCCAAACTACTGAGATCTATGGACCCCTTCAAATATCAAAAAAAGTTTACGGACCCCTATATACAACATATGCATATGTTATATATATACATTGGTGTTCAAAGAAATGCATCATCTAGGAATTTCACATTCCTAACCCTTTCTCACGATGGTATGTTACATTAATGACTAGCATCACAAATAGAAATATAAACAAAAGATATTTATTAATAGTTAGTTAAGGCAAAGCTAAGTAATATTTGACAGGTGCTCTCAAAATATTCCAAAATGAGCATTTGCAAACTTTATACAACAGTTTTGGTAAATATAACGATTTTGGCTGAAATGTTATCAGATGCCCTTGATTTGCTTCAGTTTATCATTTTAAATGGGAAACAAAATGAAAAGTTCACCAGGTGCAAACTAATATTTTGTTGAACTGCCTCTAGCCCTGATGACAGCAGCACACCATCAAGGCATTGACAAGGTCAATTTCTGAAGATAATCAACTGATAGTTCGTGACTCCAGACACAAATTATGGCTTCCTGAAGTGGAAAGCTCTTTGGTTTCTTTGTGGCAACTGCAGATTCCACACAATGCCAACAGTTCTCAGGTCTAGTCCTGTCCAGCTAAGAGTTGTAATGAACTGTTCTTCCAACCATTTTTTTTAACCAAATGTAACAAATGTAAACACATTACTGTCAAACCTCTAATGCAGAAATGCTGAAGTAACTACAAAAGTGCCTACTTAAACTTTTTCCCCGATGACAAGGAGCACAGTTGTCCTGAAAGATGCAGTTACTTGGCAGGTTGAAATGGTCTCTAATGGTTGGCAGTAATTTTCCTTCCAATATAGCCAGGTATCCATTGCCATTTACAGAACCTTTTATAAACTGCAGGTGACCTACTCTGCAATACGAAATGCACCCCCGTATCATTTGGCTGATAGGGAATTTCACTGTGGACACCATACAGTCTGGATGGTATTCTTCATCACGTCTAGGGTGAATTATTTGTCTCCCATCAGAACCATGCAGGTTGAATTTCTTTTCATCTGAGAAAATAACTGACTTCTACTGTTCAGGGGTCCATTTGACATGCTCCTTACACCAAATTAATCAGCCTTTTTCATTTTTTGTGCGAGGAGGGGCTTCTTTTTAGGATGACAGTCTACAAGTCCATTTTTGAAGAGGTATCTTCTGACTAGTACTGCACTTGCTACCACTCCTGTATTTTCTTCCCATTCTCTTTTCAGCTGAGACGAAGAAGCTTTATGGTTTTTAAGGCATAAGCGCTTCAAAACGCGGTCCTGTTTTGGCAAGAAATCTGCCAAAACAGGACTGATTACAAGACACTCTATAAGCAATATTATGGGAAGAACATCCTTCCTCACTTAAAGCAACAATAGCACTCTTTCTTTGTGGCGTCAACTGCACGTAACTTGCCATCCTGACACAAGCAAGGAATGACTGCAACTCTTGCAGAGCTTGCTTATATAGCTGAAAATAACAGCTGATGCAATATTACATCACCACCTAGGCGCCTCCATAGCCGGGTGGGCAGGAGCAGCAGTGCGTAGCAAATACTTCTTGATTAGACTGAGGTTTGAGCCTGTGACCACCAAATATGGAGGATGCGGAAAGGTCAGGGAATGACCACCGCATATCCCCGGAGCAATATGGCCTTGGTTGCTAATGCTCCTAAAAACCAAATAACAAACATCATCACCTATGCATGTCAATCTTATCTGATGCAATGTGTAAGAAATATTGCCATATACTTACATTATTAGGACGACAATTACAATTTTAAGGGGTGAAGCACTTTCTTTGAACACCAGTGTACATATGTGGTCGACCACCATTTTGTGGACCCCCAGGATCTGGTCTACGGACCACAGTTTGGGAAATGCTGCTCTAGGTAATTGATGAACTATTGTATCTACATCAACTGGTACTTTTATAACTTGTCAAATAATTCCATGTTTTCCTTGTTCATACCACAAATGACGAATATGCATAAGTGGTAGTTGTGGTGAAATCGAATGCTCAGTCACCAAATCCAATTGATGTTAATGAGTGGAATACCCAGAATATACAAAATCATTAGATGTTGACATAATAGGTATGGGTTCCTTCTTTAAAGAATTGTGACAAAGTATTACAAGTAGTGGATGTTTTTACAACCTTCGTAAGAAATCCTTGTTGAAGTATTTCATATTCATTTTCAGGAACTGGTTTCCTATCCTTTTTAAACCATAACCAGTGACATACATACCAATTATGTCCAAGTGGATTATCATCAGTTTTTCTTTTGATTTATTTATAGGCCTTGTTATGATTTATATTGGCATAGCAACAAAAATTTGTTTGAGGGATTTCAGCATCAACTGTTTGTAAATTTTTGTTTTGTTCACAATATTCTCTCATACTTATGCGGTGGTTTTAGATGTAGACTGAGAAGAAGAGTTGGGATTTTCTTCTTTTAATTTCTCTTTCTTGCATTGCCGATATTCTCTCATACGTTGTGCGGCAGTTTTAGATGTGGGTTCAGAAATCTCGGGATTATCTTTTTCTAATTTCTCTTTCTTACATTGGCAATATTCTTTCATAAATTGGGCTGTGGTTTTTTTTGACGGCAGTTGGGAAACACTGGGATTTTTCTTCTAATTTCTGTTTCCTATATTGTAAATATTCTCTTATACATTGGGTTGTGGATATAGCTGGAGTCCATTTACATTTACTATTGTTTTCATATATACTTTCAGCAGGAAAATTTTTTCGATAATATATCTGTCTGTTATACACTTTTATACCTATATACCCGTATATTGTTTCTAGTGTATTATGGTTATTAAACAATTAAGTGAATTCTTTAACCATAATAATATATGTGCGTGACAACTTAATTTGCATTGAAATTTGATTCGTTTGAAATCTACATCATAATATTCTCCAAAGGGACTATAATTTCTTGTGTATTATGGTTAAACAATTAGGTGAATTGTTTAACTATAATAATATATGCTCATGTGAACTTCCTCTGTGTTGAAATTTGATTCATTTGAAATAATCTACAACAAAATATTCTCCAGAGGGACTATAAGTTTACAATTTAAAAATTGAAAGTATATTTCAACACAGTGGAAGTCTACATGTGCAGGTTACAGGATCTTTATTTATTAGAATTGCTTGCTCCATATATGGTTAAAGTCATTACTTCTTCAGTAGTATATTGAAATTTTTATAACAAACGTAGTTTATGTTTACTATTGTTTTCATATATACTTTCAACAGGAAAATTTTTTTCCATAACCTTGAAACTCACACTATATCTGTCTCTTATGTTATACACATTTGAATGGGTTAGTGCCATTGCACCATGTTTTGTTCATAGTGAACTACCGAAGTAGATAATTGGCATCGTTTTAATTGTATCTCATATTGTGAATACCTTCACAATGAGTTGCCATGGTATTTCACTACCTCAGATATGTAACGCTTCACCAATGGAGAAGACTAATGTTACTTATTCTTGACGGATACCACCACCCAGACGGCACCTTTTCAAGGTTTGTTGGCCTCTACTCGGTGGGCGGGTAAGTATTCTGGTGTTGCAATCATGACAATCCAGTTATGAAGTTTAAATCGACAATATGAGAGATGCCTGATGGTGTGCAATAGTAGAAACTAAGGTGATTATTTTGCATAAAGCATAACACTATGTGTAAGATTCACTAGTGAATGGGTTAGTGCCATTGCACCATGTTTCGTTTGTAATGAGCTGCTGAAGTAAATAATTGGACGAAGCAGATAACGAGGAGAGGCCAACAAGCCTTGAAATGTTGCCGTCTGGGTGATGGTATCTGCCAAGAATAAGTAACATTAGTCTTCTCCATTGGCAAAGTGTTACTTATTCAAGGTAGTGCAGTAACTCATTGTGAAGGTATTTGCAATATGAGGTACAATTAAAACAATGCCAGTTACCTACTTTGACAGTTCACTATGAACAAAACATGGTGCAATGGCACTAACCTGTTCACTAGTGAATCTTATGTGTAGTGTCATGCTTTATGCAAAATAATCACCTTAATTATACACTTTTATACCATTACAACATATATACCGCATATTGTATCTCTCATCTCATTACTGTATATCACAAATGTTACTAACTGAATTCATTCTACCATTCCCATAACATGGATGTTATTCCACCTGTTTTTTCAACCCTTTTTTCTAACATTTTTTGTAACTTTTTTTTTAAAGCAGAAATTCAGCTAACCCTGCTAAAGATGTTTTTAATGTCAAAATGTAAGCTATATAAAAAGTAGATAAGAAAATAGACATTATGTACTTCCCTTCTCACATAGGTAACTGTCTTGTTAACCTTTGAATTTTTTCAAATTGCTGGCCTTACCTACCCATGAAGGTAATTTCTTTCAGAAAACAGCTCTCCGGATAAAAGAAAACTTCCTATAATCCGGTATAAACCTTTTACCCTGTAATTGGAAGTTATGGTCCCTAGTTCTGGAATCCTTCATAACAGTGAAAATTTTACCTTCATTCATTTTACTCTTACCTCTCAGAGCCTTATTGACACAACTGCATGAGAATGGCATTTTAGTGGGGACCTCAGTCACACCCACCCACCTCTACAGTGCCTGGTTGTCAAGCTGTTTAATCCACTTATTCAAAGTTTTTTCTCATATGGGTGCCCTTTTGCAGATCTCACTGTATGGGTTGACTGTCTTTAATCCTTTTAAGTAATTAAATGTTGTTAATGTAACAAGAATAAATTTTAGATCGTCTGCATTTAAAGATTATTTTTATTACTTTATATAAGCAGATTTTTTCTAACAGAAATAATATCTAATTCCTTTCAGACAATTGCCAGCCCTTGTATCTTTGCAAACTCTTCATATGAAAGATACACAAAGAAATCTCTCCAATACCCCATCATCACTGGATATAGTTAACCTTTCAGGTAATATAGTTTTGTGTTTTTTTTTATTGTGTGAAATTTTTAATTAAAGATTAATCTGACACAGTATACAATATTCATGTATATTTAATTTTTATACATGGTAAATTGTGTTGAATTTAGAATATGAGTCACATATTGCTAATGCCATATTTCCTCTTCATATAAAATTTTATTATTCCATGTGTATGTAAAATGCATTCATTTTAAAACTTACTGTTGATCTTGGAGGAGTGTGTTACATTTAGTGACCATATTTATTTTGGATAATCATAAATATTGTGCCCTGCAGAAACAAAAAATATCAGAATAGTATGATTTAGAGTTTTACTTATTACATTTTCCAATAGACCAACCTAAAAATGAACAAACTTATCTACAAAAGACCTAAACCTCTCAGTAACCTACTTGTTCATTTTACAAATATACACAGTCTCAGTGTTCCATTCTCAGTGATGTCCACTTCCACCTACAATCTATTTCTAATGATAGTATTTATGTGTATATCATCTGTGGTAGTTCTTGTCAGAGAATTCTAATGTGGAATCTCCTCTGGCTTAAAATCTCTTTACTGCATTCTGTCAAATTTGTCTACAACTCTTGAAATTAGTAGAACTTTCCGAATTTCTTCTACTTGAAACTCAACCTTCCTAACAGTGAAGTAGTTTTTCTTGGTAATTTTAATGATCACAATTCCAACTGGCTTCAGCTTTCTAGTTACAGGGAACTTATATCCCAAAGCTTTTGTGATGCTAATGACTTTACACAATTTATTGGTTTACCTACCAAAATGTTAGGCAGTTCTAACCACCCACTACTCTTGATCTTTTTCTCACCAGCATTCCCTCAAAATAGTCAATGCTAGTCATTGTTAGTGGTCCTCTAGGCATTTCAGATTAGAACTTGGTGAAGTCACAACTTGGCAGAGAATGACTGGAGAGTGAGAGAGAGAGAGAGAGAGAGAGAGAGAGAGAGAGAGAGAGAGAGAGAGAGAGAGAGAGAGAGAGAGTCCACTGGAGCTTCTCTCTCAAGGCTGTTCTCAGCCCTACATCATTTGCCATTACAAGAATGCAAAATTGGATTACCATTTTAAATCTTTCAGTCTTGATGTTTTCTCATATTGTGTCAGGGAAATTATTCTTGTAGGGATGAAATCTGTATTCCACATTCCACCCTAAAATAAAATCCTGTATAATAATTTATTATGGGAAATATAAAAAATGATTATATCATTTTAAATTAATTAAATTTTAATAAATTTAGATAATAATTTAGTTTAATTTAAGAAATGTTCAAGTGTTTCATAAATTTAATTTAATTTAAAATGATATAACCATGTATCCCCATAACCAAAGAATAAATACAGAAAAATAATTAATGCTGTTAATAGGGTTAGAGGTAAAGCAAGGTGCTATTCTGCTCCTATGAACCTAACCATCTCTATATCAAAACAAACATTAAAAATAAAGAATAAAATAAACAAAAGAATAAAAAACAGAAAAGCAGTACCCTTTGGGAACGAATGTATGGCTCCCTGCAAAAAAGAGAGAAACACCCACACCCCGAAGAATGAGCACTATTGAAATAAAAATACCACAGAAAGGAACAATTAGCCCATAAGGACTGTTTTTTCGAGGGTTTTATGTTTGGTTTATTATTTCTCTTAAATGTTGGGATGTATCGGGACATCCACTGATATTTGGCTGTAATAGTAATCAGTGATTCGTTATTTCTGCAGTCATTGCATTTGCTAGTTCTAAGCAAGATTAGCAAGTGATTGATAATTAGTGATAGGGAACTCAAAACAGTTTCTTGTTCATCTGGTTCTTAGAATTAGGCCAGCATAATAATGCCCGAGACACCTTTGACAACTTTTACAGCACACGTCTATGTTTATAAACAACATTGACACTGAAAATTTCATCCACATGTGTGCAGTTTGGAGAAGGTCTTGTTTCATATGTTTTTGTTGGGAGAATATCTTGTTCTTTCATGTGTTTTTTCTACTTAATGCAGTGGTCTTATTTCAATCATTAGAAAAGCTTTGTTTTCACAATGAGTTGTTCCGATATTTCACATTATTTTCAAACAAGTGGTATCAACAAAATTTAAGCGAGACCATCTAATAAGTCCTGAAAGAGGCTATCATAGCAGCATATCATGATTCTGGTTTCTGGTTTGCACAAGTACAGAGTCCAAACTTTGTGAGACCAAACTGATTCAATATGAGCTTCAAACCATGTCCAATAAGCGAGAAATAGGTATACAGCCCAAACTGTAGCAATGGCTTAATCCATAGATTTGGAGGGAAGGAAGTGTAAGTCATTCTTTCTCATAATTAATTCATCAACTTTGACAAATCTGTATTAATTCTTCATTGATTCTCCTTTGCTCTGATGTCCATAGATGCTCAATGGCAAGTACCACTTATGCTCAGGAGAGTAAACCTCTGAGCAGCCAAAAGTGTTGGTTGCCTTGCACATCAAGCCCTAGAAGAATAAGTCAGGATAGTATATACACATTCTTACCAGTGATCTCTCACTTCACTCTGAGAACCCTCTGGAGTTTAACACACAGAAATTAAATTTTTGCTCTTAATGTACTTAGCATGCTCAGAAAAGAAAAGTCTCTCCTTTAGGCACATTCCTAAGTACAGTCAGTCCTCATATAGCACGATAGTTGTGTTCCTAGAAACCCTCGTACAATGCAAAATTGTGCAATATAAACAACAGGCCCTATGGGAAAAATAGGGTTAGGTGCCGACCACCCAAGATTGAACACACATTTGTAACCAAAACATTACCAAACACAATAAATAATCGTAATAAAATACTTACGTATTTTATTTCGACTATTACGTAATAAAATACTGCTAATGCTTTTGCTTCTATCGTAAGCAACCTTGTTTTTTGTTTGATGATTTTCTATCCAAACAGATGACAGCTGTTCCATCTCTTCTAATTCTTTGTGTCTTAATCTAATGGATTTTAATTACACTGAGTTGTTCCTGCTATGAAAGTTGTTTTTATTTTCTCTGCATTCTTTGTAATTCTCGGTGTTGCCTCATTTAGGCAACACCGAGAATTACAAAGAGAATTATAAACAACACGATTCATATACTCTCATCTGTTTGTAGTTGACTGGGGGAGGAAAAAATAAATAAAAATATTGTTCAGTCAATGAAATACAGTCAGTTCTTGTATAGCACGATAGTTGTGTTCCCAGAAACCCTCGTGCAATGCAAAATCGTGCAATACAAACAACAGGCCCGATGGGAACAATAGGGTTAGGTGCTGACCACCCAAGATTGAACACACATTTGTAACCAAAACATTACCAAACACAATAAATAATCGTAATAAAATAAAATAAATAATCGTAATAAAATAAAATAAAAAATCGTAATAAGTATTTTATTACGACTATTACATAATAAAATATTGCTAATGCTTTTGCTTCTATCGTAAGCAAACTTGTTTTTTGTTTGATTTTCTATCCAAACAGATGACAGCGGTTCCATCTCTTCCAATTCTTTGTGTCTTAATCTAATGGATTTTAATTACACTTTGAGTTGTTCCTGCTATGAAAGTTGTTTTTATTTTCTCTGCATTCTTTCTAATTCTCGGCATTGCCTCATTTAGGCCTGTAGCATGTGCTTTATCACATGGTCTTTCGTTTCGCTCAAAGCGTTTCACAATTTCATATTTTTTCTCTATCAACAGAGGCGGACTGGCCATAAGCCTTACCGGGGAAACCTCGGTGGGCCAGAGGCCGGTGTGATTTTGGCCATAAACCATAGTATGAGGCCACTATAAATTTTCCCGGGTAAGAATTTTTGACCCAGTCCACCTCTGTTTATCGATACTGTATTGCTTTTCTTTTTCTCTCTGAATCTGCAGTGTCTTCACCAGAACACTTCCTTTTCACACCTTTTAAGTATTTTACTCATTTTTAGGGAATAGAGCACAATTACAAAACGAGGAGGCACGCTTGATGCACATAACCAAAGCTGCGCGCGTGTAGCAACTGAATAAACAACACCGTAAAGGCAGAGATATACTATTAACACCTCACATTTTACTAAAGCACATTTCTAGGGGTTACTACCATAAAACAATAAAAACAATTTCCAGTTGCGTTTCTGCTAGTGGAATCTGTTATAAACTAGTAGTAAACTCGATCTAATTGCATTTGCGATTATACCAATAGCTGGAATTGTGTTGGTTTTTACGTTATTATGGTGAAATGTGTTTCCCCTTCACTGATATAAAAAACAAATACATTTTCAGAATCTTCTCTTCATTCCTATCGTGTTGCGTTCAACTGCCATTTCTTATAAACACAAAGGCGAATCGTGCATAAGCGAATTCGGTTCGTGTTATATAAGATATCGTTCCCCTATTTATAAATCATGTATGATCGAATTCGTGTAGTGTAAACACATGTTATACGAGGACTGACTGTACTTGACCTGTCTCACACACCTCAGAGAACCATCTCAACAGCATAACAAGATAGTGAGTTTTGATAGTGAGCATATTCAACTTCTACCATGGATTTTCATTTTTCACCTGTGTTTTAAATATCTAGGTGGTAGATGACTCTCATCAACTGGTGCAATACCGCTACTTTGCTTATTGTAGGCTTGAAGTGGTGAAACCCATGTTTAGTCTCCAGAGCTAAGTTCCGGTCAACCCTCCCCCATCTCGTCCATCATGCAGTATGATTGATGTCTTTTGAGGTTATGATGAACACCATGGCGTGATCAAAACTTCCTTGCATTTCGAGGGTACAGCTCTAAAATGGTGTTCGCAGGCTGGCTGCTAGTAAGTACACCGGACCGAATTTATTGGTAACTCTCTAGGAGGCTTCCAGATTAGCTACTGTATAATCTTGCTGCTTCTACTCTGCCAGATAGTGACTAGAGTGAGACTGAGTAGTGTGTATGTGTGGAGGCATTGTCGTGGCCACATTATGTCAAGGATCTGGGTATATTCTTATCATGTGTACACCGTATCCAAAAAATTCATTACTTTATACAGCTTGTTATTCCCTCCCCACTTTTTTTTTACTATTGAATACACCATGAATTGTCAAACTAATAGAGTAAACTTTTCTGCAAAAAGATCTAAACCTCCCAAACACTTCATAGTTCATTCCACAAACATACATGGTCTCAGTTCTATCTAATCTCAGTGATGTCCATTTCCACTTGCAGTCTGTCAAACACCATGTACTTTTTCTGACAGAATCTCAGTTATCGTTTGATTCAACCACTGTTCATCTCAGTTGCCCAAATTATTCGCTGTATGATTCCTTTCATCTCAAAGGTGGTACTTGTGCATATGTCTGTTCTGATATTTCCTGTCAGAGACTTGGCAATTTTGAATCTCCTCTTTTCGATCTTCTCTGGCTTAAAATCTCTCTACTTCATTCTATCAAATCATCTGTGTCTCTACCGTTCTTCCAACTCCACAAATCACTTGGAACTCTTTGACTTCCTCTCTTTGCAACTTCACTTTCTCCAGTCCAATTTTCCTTGGTGATTTTAATGTTCACAACTCCAGCTGGCTCCGTTTTCTAGTCACACAGACCCAGCTGGTTGAGATACCGAGGCTTTTGCAAGTGCTAATCACCTCGCACAGATTGTTTATTTACTGACCAGAATACCAGACAATCCTAACCATACAGCCAACACGCTTAATCTTTTTCCCACAAACAACCCTTCTAAGTATGCAGTCGAAGTGAGTAGTCCTTTAGGCACCTCAGACCACAACTTGGTGATTGTCTCTTCTCCATTGGAACCTTTATCTAATGGCTATTCCCAACCTCGTATTGTTTGGCATTACAAAAATGCAAAATGGGGTGACCTGCGAGATTTCTTTTCTTCTTTTCCTTGGTTGGATTACTGTTCCAAAACTTCTGATGTCAACGTTTGCTCAGATTGTGTCAGTGAAATTATTCTTGTAGGAATGGAATCTTTATTCAACACTCCACCTTAAAATCTCATCCTTTATCCAAACCTTGGTTTTACAATAAATGCGCTAAGGCTGTTCAAGAGAAGAATGTTGTATATCGTAATTGGCTCGTTTCCAATTCTTCAGTTTCATTTTCTACCTACACCAGAGCTCGCAACAATTGTAAAGCAGTTATTAATCAGTCCAGACTAGATTTTGAACAGGCTAAGAGTAGAAAACTTGTTTCTTGCCCTAATAGTAGCTGAGCATTCTGGTCTCTTGCCAAAGCTATTGCCTGCAAGGCGCTTCCGTAGCCAGGTGGGAAGGAGCAGCAGTGCATAGCACACGCTTCTTGATTAGACCGGGGTTTGAGCCCGTCACCACCAAATACGGAGGATGTGGAAAGGTCGGGAATGACCACCGCATATCCCCGAGCAATATGGCCTTAGTTACTAATGCTCCAAATAACAAACAAACAAAAAAAAAAAAAAATATTGCCTGCAACTTTTGCCCATCTCTGCTCCCACCTCTGTCAAAACCATATGGTTCTATTGTCACTTCAGCCAAGAATAAAGCTGACCTGCTATCCCATTTTTCTTCCAACTTATGTATTAATGATCCTGGTAAAACATCTCCCACCATTCCCAACACGCTCCATTTAGTGCCTCCTGTAGTCTTCCGTCAAAAGGATGTCAGAGCATTTTGACGAATCTTGATGCTAAGATAGCTCCAGGTCCTGATGGTATTTCTCCACTTGTTCTCAAAATGAGTGTTCCTGAACTTATTCCTGCCTTTTATCACTTTCTTATTCCAAAGATGTTTTTCCTTCTGCTTGGAAATTTGCTCATATCCATCCAGTTCCTAAAAAGGGTGACAAATCCCTCCCATCCGATTATCATCCCATTGCAATTACTTCTACTCTTTCTAAAGTAATGGAGAAATCAATTAACCGCCAACTCTTAAACTATCTGGAAACCTTCCGTCTGATCAACGATCGCCACTATGGAGTCTGTCAGTGTCAATCCACTGGTGATATTCTGGTTTATGTTACCCATTTATGGACAATTTCGATGGAAAAGTTTGGTGAAACATGAGCAGTTGCTCTTGACATCTGAAAGGCTTTCAATCGTGTTTGGCATTAAAGGTCTTCTAAACAAGCTTTCATCTTGTGGTATGCCAAATGTTTTTTGTAATTGGTTATCCAGTTTTCTCTCAGGCTGCTCACTGAGTGTGATGGTAGATGGCTCTCTGTCTTCTAACTTCTCCACCAATGCTGGTGTCCCCAAGGTTCAGTTCTTACCCCCACTCTTTTCCTTTTTTATAATAATGACCTTCTTCCATTGACCAGAAATTCTATCCATTGTTTTGCTGATGATAGCACATTGCATTCCACTTAGCAGTTTGAGAAACCTGGCCCTGCTCAATCAGCTTCAACTTCTCGAATATCTGCTACCATTTTCTTAAATGCTGATCTCCAGGTAATTCTCCAGTGGGGCAATGACAGCTTAGTTGATTTCAATTCTTCTAAAACTCAGTCCTGTTTATATCTCACAAAAGGATTCTTCTGCTCCTATGCTTATCTTTGGTGACACTCCGATTTCTAGGCAAGATGATATATCTCTTTTGGGGTATATCCCTGACTTCTAATCTCCCTTGGCACAAGCACATTACAAATGTTGCTTCCTCTACATCTAAAAAACTTGGTTTTCTCTTTTGCTCTCGGCATTACTTTTCTTCCAAACAGCTGTTCACTCAGTACAAATCGCAAATCTGCCCTACCATGGAATACTGTTCCCACATCTGGGGCAGTGCCCCCAAAACCCAAAACATCTCTCAGGCTTCTAAATTTCATTCAGAAGAGGACAGTTAGGTTAATTAATGACTCATCTCTGACAGAGTCTCTCCACTCTCTTTCTCAAATACATTCTGTTTCTGCTGCATGCCTTTTCTTCATATACTTCCATGGGCACTATTCCTCTGAATCTACAGAAATTCAAGTCTAATGTCAACAAATATCGTCTTTTGTCTTCTTAACCTCCAACCCATACACGGTACTAATTCTACAGGTTCTAATACCTCTTGTGTCTCGGGTTTTCATAAAAAAAAAAAAAAAAAAAATAGAAACCGGGAAAACATTATAAATTGCTTGCTAAACACTGTTTTTGTAAAGGATAAGCACTTTATTCCTTAAATGTTTGTGACAAAACTTCAAATCAGAACTTACCACCTAGACACCAGTGACCCATCATAACCTGTCATATAACCTTACTGAGCATCGGTCACAGTCTTTATACTAAGCTTAGTGCTTATGTGATGCCAACTTAAAAGGCGCCTCCATAGCCAGGTGGGCAGGAGCAGCAGTGCATAGCACACGCTTCTTGATTAGACCAGGGTTTGAGCCCACGACCAAAATTTTTTTTTTTTTTTTTTATAGGAGCATTAGCAACTAAGGCCATATTTCTCCGGGAATATGCGGTGGTCATTCCCTGACCTTTCCGCATTCTCCGTATTTGGTGGTGACGGGCTCGAACCCTGGTCTAATCAAGAAGTGTGTGCTACGCACTGCTGCTCCTTCCCACCTGGCTACGGAGGCGCTGACCACCAAATATGGAGGATGGGGAAAGGTCAGGGAATGGCCACCACATATCTGGAGCAATATGGCCTTAGTTGCTAATGGTCCTAAAAACCAAACTTTCACCCCCCAACAAACTCTACTCCTGTACACCCTAACCATCCTAACCTGAGATACTGCTGAAATTCAGTCCATAACTAGTGCTCCTAACTTTTCAGGCCGGTCAACACTCCATCCAGAGAATATTTCATCTCCCCTGTTTATTTCATGGAATCTATTGTTTTTAATTCTATTTTCATTATCATCTTCTTTACTGCCACCTCTTTCCTTGGATGATCTATGGGAGTCAGAAACTTAAATTGGCCAAAGGCAGCCTCTTGTGCTGCCTTTGGCACCCGTTCTACTAGTGAAATTTCATGCTATCATCTAATGGTGCCACTAGATGATATTATTTAATTATTCCAGCAAAGTATTATGACAAAAGTCATCTGGCTTGTGGTAATAAAAAGCATAGACAAACATATCATGTTCCAGCTTAATTTTAATATGAAATCCCCTAAAGATTGCATTTGTGAGTCATCACTGATTCTCTACAGTAGAGTGAACTTGGTATGTTTAAGGATTAATCCTTAAGAGGTTGACATTTTCAGACCTGTGACATCACTCTTTCAACTATTGACATCACAATGTAAATAATTCCAACTTTTTTTAAAATTAAAATTGAATTTTTAATACATTCAGGAATTGTTTTGAATTAATTTGAAAATTTATACATTTCTTAATTCAGTCTTTCTTGGGTCCATCCATGACAGAGACTTATTTTCAGCCTTGAAAGCTTGTGCTTATACTCACATTAGTGACAACAGCATTAGCCAAGCTGACCTATATTGCTAAAATAATATCATTTTAATATAAATAGCATCAAAAAATGTGAATCTGTTATGTATATAAAACTCACGGTACTGCTTTGGGTTTTAAATAATGGATACATAATGGATTTTAAGCCTTACTGGTCCATCATCAGATGTGGGCAGTCTCAGTAAGCAAGTTTTTACTGACCAGTGAATAACAGATTGAACCTAAGTGGTGTATGGTAGAAAACTTTCAATTAAAATAATAAAAGTTAACTTCATCTTCATCCTCTAATATTGAATGATGTTTTCCCTACACATAGAAAAGGATTAAAGGTTACAGGGTTATATTTCGGCTCAGGTGTTGAAATAATTAGAGGAATATATATGCAGTGCACACTTTTTATTGTGATCATGGATAATGTTATCATTTATGTAATGTTATTAGTTTCATGAAGTTCTGATCAGATGTTTACTAATACAGGCACCCTCAACTTATGTACTTAATTGGGTTTTTTTTTTTTTTTTTTTCAAGTACGTAAGTCCAACTTCGGTCTTGTAGATACTAAATATATGTACAGTACAGCCTAACTTAACAAGATTATAATCCTCCAACAAACTTCACCAGGCCATATGTACAGTATTGTTTACAGAATTTTACGATTTGTAAGTGAGGCAGAAAAAACACACAATGCATAATAATGTAGAGTACAGTATTTATTCAAAAGTAATTTATTCTAATACCTGTAAACAGTACTCTATAGTGTATAAACAAGATTCAGTATACAAGAACAAAAATAAACATGAGTTTAATTTGCTGACATTATTATATATATTGGGATATTGGGTATTGTACATATTGGGAACAGATTGACTGGTCGTGGTACCACGTGTGGTATGGATTTCATATGTTCACTTCCACTTTCTTGAAAAACTTTATGGATTTTAATCTGCATAGTTTTTTTCTTCTTCTTTTCATAGATTAGTTTATAGCAGGCAATGGCATTGTTTACATCTGCTGCCACTTTGGTGAACCTCTCGGTGTTAGGATCTTGAACCCCGAGATCTTGAACCTCTCGGTGTTAGGATCTTGAACCCCAAACTGTTGGAAAGCCACTCAGTTCCTGAGTGGCTTTCCAACAGTTGGTAAACACACTCTTACTCCACCTTGAGATCCAATTATTTTCCAAGCTTCACCACGTTTTTTGAGACTGACTCTATCTCTTCAAATGTACAGAAGTCATGAGCAAATTGTGGGATGAGTTTCTTCCAGATCCCATTCATATTTCATGATGTTATCCCATGCCAGGCAGCATCTGTATTCTTGATTGCATTGTAGATATTATATCCCTTCCAAAACGGCTCTAAGGTCATTCTACCCTCTCCTTCTGTTGCTGTTAAGGCTTCCTTAAAAGTTTGTTGAGTGTAATAAGCCTAGAATCTAGTAATAACCTCCTGATCCTTTGGCTGTAAGAGGGAGGTGGTATTGGGAAGCATGTGAACCACTTTAACATTAGAATGAAAATCATCCAAGTGAGGATGATTGAGGTGAGGATCAGGAATAGACAAACATTCGCAGCAGACGGGCGTGCAGGCAGCTAACGCCGTGTTATCATACACACGGCAGCTGATTTTGCTACTTCACATGCATTGTTCAAAACTGTCAAATATATTTTTGATATACAGTATTATTATTAATTTTGAGAAACTTTGTGCTTTGTACTTATCTACAAGTTGTATGTAAGTTATTTGTACGAAATTAGAGGAGTGCCTGTACATAGGAAAAAAAAAAAAAACATTTATAGCAATCAGCACTTCAGTTTATGTTATTGCTTTTTTGCTTCAATGCTTTTTATTTACGTGTGATGGAAGTGATTACATAATGGTCTTTAATTCTGACACATCGCGTTTACAGTTGCTACTGTTGTTTTTGTGGCACCTCCATAGCCAGGTGGGCAGGAGCAGCAGTGCGTAGCACACACTTCTTGATTAGACCGGGATTCGAGCCCGTGACCACCAAATACATAGGACGCGAAAAGGTCAGGGAATGACCACCACATGTCCCCGGAGCAATATGGCCTTAGTTGCTAATGCTCCTAAAAACCAAATAACTAACTAACTAACTAACTAAATGTTGTTTTGTATGGTTGTCAGTGTCGTTACTTCCACGAAAGAAAGTACTTTATCTATACTCCTACAAATCTGACTGTGTTACAGTAGAGTATCAATCTTTTTTTAATTCTTTATTTTAATATTTTCTTTATTTGTTTTCAATTTCATTTTTATTGATGACTTTTTTTGAAGAAATAGTGAAAGATTAAATTAAATTATTTTATATTGTTTTTTTTTTTAATGTTTTCTTACTGTCCAATTCCACCTTTTTATGTAACAATGCCAAACAGCTGTATTTCTGTTACATCAATTATTTTTATCAATTAAGCTGTGTCCTGAACTGATCACAATAAGCAGTGTTCTCTGTATTTTTGTGTTAAATTTCTGTCTTGGGGCTGCTTTGGTTCTCCCAGTGACAGAGACTGACTTTTAGCCTTGAGAGCTTGGTCTTATGCTCATTAGTAGAGATGACACCATTAACAATAAGTCTAATTTGCTAATGTCATTTTGTGTGTTTAAAACTGAAAGTTTTTCTTCTTTATAGAACTCACCTGGCTGTTCACTTAGACTCTGTACATTATTTGCTATACATATCTAGCATAAGCTTACTAATAGAGAAAAACAACTCTTACAGTGGTATATTGAGTCATCATTCTCTGTAACTGGAGGTACCAGAGTTAAAACAGAAACTGAATGCAGAAATGCATACATTTTTCAAATTCAATCCATGCCTGTGTTGAACCTTACAACCCTACTTTAATTAGAAAATTAATTTGCATATCGTACTCTTTCTTTGTATTGGTGTCTGGGTATGTATGAAAATTTGAAATGCAGTGTAATTTGGATTGATTGACTGATTTAATATGAGAAATGATAAAAAAAAAAAAAAAAAGATTGAGACTAATTTTACAACACAAAATGTAAAATGAGGCTAAGGTAAAGAAAGCCAACATGAGAACTATCAAAAACTTCAAGAAACTCACCAATAGAAACTGGTTTGCCGCTACCGCAGTTTCTGCTTGCACTCTTTGTAAACAGACGGTGCATGTTTATCAGTAGTGGCAGTAAAAGTCGATAACATTGATTAGTTTTTTCTCATTATTAAAAGCAGATTGTTGGAGTTCATGTGTGTTTTTGGGGCTGAAATTTACTTACTGGTACACCATACAGACTTCCCAAGTCTTAGGGTGTTTATCCCCCTTCCCACTGTTTTAAAATAGGAAAAAACAACTTCTACTGCAACTACCAATAATGATGTATTGATTAGTTTTTTCTCATTATTAAAAGCAGTTTCTCATTATTATTGGAGTTCATGAGTGTTTTTGCCACTGAAATTTACTTACGGGTACACCCGGCAGTCCAAGTCCTAGGGTGTTTATCCCCCCTTCCTGCTGTTTTAAAATAGGAAAAAACAACTTCTACTGCCACTACTGATAACACGCACCATCTGTTTACTGAGAATGTAGGGAGAAACTGCAGTAGCGGCAAACCAATTTTTCTGGTTAAGTTCCCTGAAGTTTGCAGTAGTTCTTGTGTTGGCTTTCTTTACCTTCACCTAAAATGATTATTAATGAAAACTATATATATTTAAAACTGTCAGATATTCATCTCTGATGTATAGTTTTTTGCCTCTGCAAGTCTGCAATAATTTTTGAAAAGCTTGAAAAGGAAAATTAATGAGCAAACAGTAAGGTAATGTGAAATTCTGTGTCCTACTGAACAAAACACTATCAGAAACATTAGAACATTTGCAGATTGTACACATATAGATGGTATAAACAGTTCAGCGTTGGAAGAACCAGTACAAAACATGACTATAAAAATCAATAGCTTACGTTGGTATTGGTACATATGCTGTTTTCCTTGAAGACAAACAAGTTGCAGTCAGAAATATTGTGGGGGTCATGGGTATTAGTGATAGGTGCACACAAAGCATTTTTATATTTAACATTCAAAATATTCAGTGTGAAAACAGTGTTTTGGAATGACATGTTTGTTCACATAGGGTCCTTCAACTTGTTGCTCCTGAACAAAATCAAGTTAGAGTTGATATCTGTTGACAGATGGCAATCCTAACCTGCCTCAGAAACACTAATGTTAGAAAAATAATATTTTAAGTATAATAATCACCGGAGATGAGTCCTTGATCAAAACAATGAAGTTTTGATCCAGTGGAGGTGTGCTATGCTTCTGCACATCACTTCTCCACCTCTGAAGAAGGCACATTCTGTGAAGTCTGCTGGCAAGCATATGCTCATTTTCAATATGAAAGGCAAAATTTAAACTCATATTGAAAAATGGGCCAGGAAAGACCTGATTTGAAAACATCTGGATGCTGGACCATGACAATGCAGGAGTTCAGACAGCCTCAGTTGTTAAGGAAACATTACATAAGTTAAGCATCAAAACAGTTCCCATAGACCAAATTTGCCCCCTATGACTTTTTTTTATGTTTCCTCAAGGATGAGCTAAGAGATCACCATTTTTCATTGTATACCGAGCTGAAAGCCTCACTCAGGATATTTTTAATTTTTCAGTCAAATAATGGATTTTTTGAAGAAATGGGAAAAGTAAATTGAACTAGATGGAGATATATGAAAATGAAATATAATCAGAAGAAAGAAAGAAAGAAATATAATAATCAGAAGAAAGAAAGAAAGAAATATAATAATCAGAAGTTCAATAAAAACAATGTTTTTTCTTTTTAATTTAATATATTTCAGCATTATTTGATCATCTCTTGTATATCTTGTAATAAGAAATTTTTTATATTTTTAATATAAAAGGTAAAATTTATAAACTTAATTACAGATATAGATTTTTCCCAGAATGCCTTGCCTCGTGTTCCAGATGCTCTTTATTCATTAGCAAATTTGAAGCGGCTGAACTTAAGTGATAATTGCATTACAGAAATATTACCAGATATAGGTGGTAAGTTATAATATTGAACAGCTGATAGTTCTGTTTCTCTAGCTAAAATTAATTATAATTTTTATATGGTTCTGTAATCTCATCTTTGTGCACTACAGATAACACAATACACTGTTCCATAATAAAAGTAAATTTTCATTTTGCCAAGTCTTGATTTACAGCATGGAAACTTGTAAAAGTTATTCTTTCATCTAGAAAACAATAACAAATAAAGATATGTTTGAAAAATTTTGATTCTGATTATATTTTATATAATTTCTGTAAGTGGCTCAGCAAAAAATTAAGATTTGAAAATTTCAGCATTGCAGCAAATTATTAACTTGACAGAATAAAGTAAAGTAATAAAATAATCATGACAGTGGAAGCCAAGTATAGAAAATTTAAGTAAATAAAATAGTATTTCACAGAATAATAATATAATTCTTAATCATTGTTTTAAATACCTTATTTACATTTTTTCAATTTAATGAAGATGTTAAGTGCATATATATATATATATATATATGCAGATTGTTTGTAGAAATGATGTCATAACATCCTGGATTGACTGAATTTTTTATTATTTTTTTTAATTATATTGTTCAGCTTTTAGAGCCTTCATTTTCATGTTTCTTACAAATATGTTTCATAGAGTCTAAATTTGAAATATATATATTTTTTAAATTCTTTTTCAGACCTTTGGAAACAATTAGAAACTTTAAATTTGTCAAGAAATAAACTCACTGCTTTACCTGTAAGTATATTTTAAAAAAATAATAAAAAAAAATAAAACGTTATAATTGAACTTGTTTAAAATGACTTTGGAAAAATAGAACTCCATATAAATTGTGCTGTTTTACCTTGTTTACTGTATCATTTCAAAATTATATATCTCTGCTGTAATGTTGAACTTTCCAGTGAGCTAATGGTAATATATATTACAGAATTTGTAAAACATTCATTATCCACTAGTGCTGTATTTTCAATAGAAATCTAGTATATATATATTAATTACAACAGATTACTGTTATTACTATAATTTCTCTAATTAAAATTGAGTTCAGGAAATTGTTTAGTTAGCAGCTGAATTTAATGACCATTAATTCAAAAATTTTTATTACTACTGTCATGTGCCATAAGCATTACAATTTTCTTTGTTTGGATTCATAGCTGTTTCCCTGGAATTTTTTCTTTGGCAAGAACAGAATTCCATTATGGTACACTGTGAGTTGCACATGGTTACCACAATGCTCAATAGCGTTGTTTTCAAATATAATTCAGTTTACATCATTTTGTTGTAAAGATTACAATGCTTTGACCTAAACTTAAAGAATACCAGGGTCCCTACACCATAATTGATTTTGATCTAATATTACACTGTACTAAGGAGCCAGAGATCAGTGGCATACCTGGATATGCCACTGATCTCTGGAAATAAACTCGTAAGGGGGGCATGGCAACCAGGTCCAGGTAACATCATAAGGGGGCATGGCAACCAGGCTTTTGAGTTGTTTTTTTAGAATGCCTCCTGCATTCTGTTTCTTTAATTTCTAATTTTTGGTTAAGGGGGGCTAAGGTGGGAAGGAGGCAGTGTGTAGCACACCCTTCTTGATTAGACCGGGGTTCGAGCCCGTCACCACCAAATACGGAGGATGCGGAAAGGTCAGGGAATAACCACCGCATATTCCCGGAGCAATATGGCCTTAGTTGCTAATGCTCCTAAAAACGAAATAACAAACAAACAAACAAACAAGGGGGGCTATGCCCCTTCTGCCCACCCCTGAATACGCCCTTCCAGAGATTGCCCAAAGACTTATAATGAATCTTACAAACTACCCTGCAACCAGAAAGTCTTAACTGAATTAACTAATAGTCGACTAAACCTTATCTAGAGTATTATCATAGAATCGGTGTAGATGTTATAATAAAATAACCAGTGAGGATCAGTTTTATTTTATTGTAATTGCATTACCAGACAGACTTTTGGCAATATGATTATGAACTGACTAATTGTTTACAATAACTTTATATGTTATTAGTATTAGCCAAACCTGTGGTAATGACTAATTCTTTAGAACCTTATGTGTAATATTATTAGACAAAACTCTGATAATTAGATAATGAAATTTTACTAATTCTCTGGAAAAAACTGATAGCAAGATTGAAAAACTGGGCTCTCTTTTTTTTTTGTATTAGTTTTCTTCTAAAAAGCTATGAACGCTGTACAAATCTCAAAAATCATGCTACCATGGATTGACTATGTTCAAAAGGGCAGTTAGATTAATTAATGACCTGCTTATTGCATTAAGAATCTGCTTTAAACCCAAAAAAAAAAAAAAAAAAAAAAATGGCATTGGGATGGATGGGATCTGTCCAATTATACAGCCACTCCCCAACTTACGTAAGGGTTGCATTCCGCAAAACTCTACGTAGGTCAACTTTTATGTAAGTCGGAATTTCCCTAAATGCTTATGCAGAACTTGAAACTATGAACTATTTGAATCCCTCCCTTCACCATTGTAATAAGTAAATAGGAATTAAGAGAAGATTCTGAAAATTTATTTATGTTTTTTATATGATTGAAGATTTCAGTGAAGGGGGAAACTCATTTCACCATAATACCGTAATGTAAAAACCCACAGAATTCCATTTATCGGTATTATTGCAAATGCAATAAGATCGCATTTACTACCTGTTTATAAGAGATTGCACTAACAGAAAAGCCCAATAAACCAGAAAGTGAGGCGCCTCCATAGCCAGGTGGTAAGGAGCAGCAGTGCATAGCACACACTTCTTGATTAGACCGGGGTTCAAGCCCGTCACCACCAAATATGGAGGATGCGGAAAGATCAGAGAGTGACCACCACATATTCCCGGAGCAATATGGCCTTAGTTGCTAATGCTCCTAAAACCAAATAACAACAACAACAAACCGGAAAGTGCAAATTGTTTTTATTGTTTTATGGTAGTGACCTCCAGAAATGTTTTAGAAAAAATATCACAAAGACATTCAAAATTAATGAAAGTGTAGTGCAATTTTCATTATGAAAATAATCTTTTATAGAGATAAATAGCTTAGTTATATAGCGAAAATTTCAACTTCCAAGGTCTTGGAACGAATTACCAAAAAAAAAAAAAAAAAAAAAAAAGTGTTATTGGGTTCACATTATGATATTTTCATGATACCTCCATTCATTTATTGTTTGTTTGTTTGTTATTTGGTTTTCAGGAGCATTAGCAACTAAGGCCATATTGCTCCGGGAATATGCGGTGGTCATTCCCTGACCTTTCCGCATCCTCCGTATTTGGTGGTGACGGGACATTCATTTATATGGGATGCAAAATACATTTCGACAATTTTTTTAAGTTTGCACCAGCCAGAAAAAACTTACGTAAAGTCGAATTTCTGTAAGTCTAGTATTACGCAAGCCGGGGAGGGAGTGCCTATATTAAAAGAGGCAGTAAAGGAGGTAAGCAAACCCTTAGCCATAATTATGAGAGCATCTTTGGATTCAGTGGAAGTCCCTGCGGACCGCAGGTATTCAAAGTATCCCCAGTTCACAAAGGGAGATCAAAAGGTAACATGAGTAATTACAGACCTGTTTGCTTAACTTCAGGTCCAGGGAAAATAATGAAATCACTGGTCAAAGAAGTAATGCAGGACCATCTAGACAGGAATGCAGTTATACTTCAGTCGCAGCATGAGTTTGTTAAGGTGAGAACTTGTCTGGCCAGTGTGATTGGACACTGTGATGCAGTGACAAAGGAACTGCATGAAAAAAATATTTTGATATCATATACTTGGATTTTAGGAAAGCTTTTGATAGTGTTGCACATAAAATACTGCTCATGGGGTTTTGTCAATGATATACAAGATTTTCATAATGATTTTCATTTTCATAAATTATGCCATTCTACAAGGCAGTGATTAGGCCACATCTTGAGTACTTCATACAGCTCTGGGGGCCTCATTTTAGGTGAGATGTAGATCTGCTGTAACAGGTGCAGGGAAGGACAGTGAGATTGGTAAGGGGAACAAAGGAGTGCTCTTAACAAGAAAATATTCAGTTCTGCAAATTATTGCATCTGGAGACTAGGCATCTGCAAGGTAATCTGATAGAGGTGTTTAAGGATTTGAATGGCTTGAGCAAACTCAGTGCTGATGGAATTCTTCCTTGTGCCCAGACTATGCACATAAGGGGGTATAAATTCAAATTGAGGAAAGATGATTGCAGATTAGATGTGTAGAAGTTTGCCTTCAGCCAACTTTTGATTGATTACTGCAACAAACTTCCATTCATTGTTGTGGAAGTGGATAATTTGAATGAATTCAAGGAAGAACTAGAAAAGCTATTGGACTGGATGGATAGGTGAAAGGGGATTTTTTTCTCCCTTCTTTTGGTTGATGCTGTATAAGCTTGGTTTCTTGCATCATTTGCTTAATACTAATGCTTCATAGATGTTCAGTTTCTGTATTATTTTTTATCGATACTTCCATGGTACTCTCTGAATTTTCATCCACCATTCTCTTCCAAACTGAACACATCCTTCAACCAGACAACACCCATTCATTCTCCATCTCCAGATTCACAGGACTAACATATCCTCTTCCTCATATATCTTTTTTATTTCAGATTTCTCTGGAACAACTTTCCGTCAAATGTATTTCCCAAAAATTAGAGTCTACAGAATTTAAGTTTAATATCAGCAAGCATCTTTCTTCTGGCATGAAAACTATGGTCCTATTCCACATATCTTTTTTTGCATAATATATTTCTAGTTTTATGGACAGTAGGATCACCAAGAATAGCTATGTCATGTGCAGTTAGCACTTTCTGCCTTTGGCAATCCCATTGTGCTTCCTGATGCATGAGATTAGACTTTGTGTTATGGGATCTGAAGCTGCTGATATCATGGGTGGCATCTGTTTTTTGGTATTTTGGTGATTATATTATATACAGATCTCTGGTTGGCTGCATTGTGAACTAGTTTTCTTAACATTAATGGTCTGTTGCAGATGTTTTAGAATGATGCAAGCAGGCTGCAAATGGAGTGAGATAAAGATTTTTCCATGAAATCAGCAGTTTATAAAGCAGTTGTAACCACATTGCTTTTGACAAGGATAGTAATTGCTTTAAGTATTCTTGCAATAAATTTCTAAGTTTGTCTGGTGGCAAACTTAAAGAAGACATTGTCATTCCACAAGAAAGTTAAGAAAGTTAATTTCAGACAAGCAATTTGAAGGGATGATGGCCACAGTTGAAACAACTAATTACCACTGCTATTGAAAATAATGGAACTATTTCTCTCTCTCTCTCTCTCTCTCTCTCTCTCAGGGTAACTTGGGAATTATTTTTTTATTTTTTATTTTTGGTTGGTGCAGCATAAGCCTCGGGGGCGCCTCCGTAGCCAGGTGAGAAGGAGCAGCAGTGCGTAGCATACGCTTCTTGATTAGACCGGGGTTCTAGCCCGTCACCACCAAATACGGAGGATGCGGAAAGGTCAGGGAATGACCACCGCATATCCCGGAGCAATATGGCCTTAGTTGCTAATGCTCCTAAAAACTAAATAACAACAACAACAATAAGCCTCGGGCTTTTTTGCACCGTGTGGCTAAGTAGTAGTAATAATAATAATTAGCAGCTAAGACCATATTGCTCTGAGGATATGCAGTGGTCATTCCCTGACCTTTCCGCATCCTCCATATTTGGTGGGCATGGGCTTGAACCCTGGTCTAATCAAGAAACGTGTGCTACACACTGCTGCTCCTGCCCACCTGGCTACGGAGGCGCCGAGATGATTGGGACATCAGAATGTTACATGATACAGGTTATGAGTTACCATAGTTATATGAGTTACCTAACTACTAAACAGAACTGTTAGGTATTTATTTTGGTCTGGGTGTGCCTTGAAAAAATTACTGAGACACTAAGAGCGCCGTGAACCGAGAAAGTTTGGGAACTTCTGACATAAAATACACAATGAAGAAATGACTGATGCGGAAATATTTGAACAGTGTTGACTTTCTCTTTTCATCTGTCAATTTCCAATAATCGACAACAATCTTCTCTGGGCCCTGGCGAAATAAATATCGCAGAAAACTCTGCGATACAAAAGATTTCATCTAATTCTTTTACCGTTATCTCCTTCACGGTAATATTTTCATCTGGCTCATTTAAAATTTTGAATTTTCATGCAAGTGTGCATTGACTTTATTAGCAGGAGACAAACAAGTAACACGTCTTCTTCCGATGGTTGAATATTTATAGGCATTTAGTTCTGTTGTTGAATATTTATAGGCATTTAGAAATTGATTAAAGATAATCGATCTTTTGCAGGTGAACAGGCGATAGCTATTATAATGTAGAAAGCATACCAGTGTTTGTAGGTTTTCGATAGATGCTAAATTGGATTTTATTCGAGTCCCGAGTAAGCGTGAAAATTTATAAAATTTAATGACTTTGTATCCATATCCTCCCTTTCCAATGTAAATTTGAGTCTATAATGAATATTATTAAACGAATGTAAAATGTCTTGGATAGTACTACTATCAGTAATAACTAGAACATCATCTAAATTCCTCCCATAGTATGTGATATGGGGTCAAGAAGGTGTCAAATGTAAATGTACAAATTTGACACAATCAAAAAGGTTTTAATTGCATTAAATTAATTTTTAATTGTGTTAAATTGATTTTAATTGTGTTAAATTGGTTTTTAATTATTTTTTACTCTAATGTAAGTTTTTCAATTTTTTCGTTTTAATTTCTGGAGAGTATCATACAGAAGTGTTCTACGTACTATATTGAGGTGAACTCCTCTTATTATTTTACAAGCATATATTTATATATGCCATGTTGTTTGTTTTTTTTTTTGCATTCTATAATGCACTATAATTTTCTGCCTCTGTTTCACCACCATATGGTCCTCTTTTTTCCCCATCCATAATTTAAGTATTACCTATGCATTGCACTGCATTGTTATATGGTTAATTTTTATTTTTAATATTTCACTTAACTAAAATCTTGGCAATCAGCTGCTACTTAGAGTTAAAAAAAAAATGGCACTAAACATAACTTGAGTATTAGGAAGCAAAGTTTATAAAAAACCATAGCCAAAAAATAAAATTAAATAAAATATTTTCCTTCTAATAATTTGCATAAACCTTCTTTAGTTTTATTCAAACCACCCACTTCCATGATGCCAACAGTAATTATTCTCTGCATGAATGCAAATTTCTGCACATCTATTCCACAACCAAACTTTGAATGAAATATTCACACAATATTCTTTTGTGTCCTAACTAATTTTATTATTCTTCTCTGCATCTTAATAGATCTATGTTTTTCATAAATGGTGTTTCTAAACCTGCATAGTGTATTTTAGATGTGGCCTAACCACTGCCTTTTGCAACACAATAATTATACCCTATTGGAAAAGTTCCTATATATTACTGACAGAACCCCATCAGCTGTTCTAGCAGTTGGTCTACAATACTCAGAAAAATTCATGCAAGACAGTACAATTATTACCCCTGTATCCTTTTTTAATATCAAATCCTTTGAGTCTGGTGATATTTAAATGCTGTTGTTCTTGTTAGGGCTTAACGACACAAGGGCTACTGAGGCCAAATTGTGTCTGTTCATTGTTTATTTATAGGCAACATATAGTTATAGATGTTAAATTATATGCTCCTGTACAGGTCAATATATTTTAGGTACATCAAAAGTTCGTCTATGTTTGCTTCATTTCCTATGAAGTGAGATAAATCATGAGAGATTTTCATTGTGGAGAGAGATTAAAAAGTGTTAGAGTGGATGGTTGAAAGTAAGGGACAATCAACCAGAAAATGACAGTTATTAGACCGATCAACCTACCGAGAGAAAGCCCTGGCCCTACTACTAGACCCAAATGTATATGAACCTCTATCTGATCCACCCATTAAGGTCTTGAAACTTCTAGAGACACATGTCAATGAACTCGTCCACACATGGTTCAAAGATAAGAAGATCTCGACTACAAATCAGCGTCTTCTACTTGCTACTGGCTGCCAACTACCGCAATTCTATGGATTGCCAAAGATCCACAAACCGGGTATTCCCCTCAGACCAATAGTGTCGTGCTGCAGTGCCCCAACGTATGAACTGTTCAAGCATATCGCACGCCTCCTCTCACCTCTTGTAGGAAATACCTCACACGCCGTTAAAAATAGCAGTGAATTCATCCACCTCATTAAGGACCTTTCAATCCCTGACAACACTGTCATGGCATCATTCGATGTGATTTCTTTATTCACTTCAATTCCCGTCCAACAGGCCGTGCACTGCGCAGGAAGGCTCCTGGAGAGCGACTAAGCCTCCAATCCAGGACATCACTATCCACTGATGACATCTGTACCACCCTCAACCTATGCTTATCAAGCAGTATCTTCACTTTTGAGGATTCAGTCTACCAGTAGGTAGACTGAATCCTCAAAATGCCATCCTCAAACATGGCACTGCTATGGGTGCCCCTGTTAGTTCCGTAGTAGCCAACATCGCCATGGAAGATCTGGAGGAGCAGATACACCTGAACCCACCTACACCTATTACAACATGGTGCAGATATGTTGACGATATTTTTACTATAATACCACGTGGCTCTGAAACAGCACTACTGGAATACCTCAACTCCCTATCTAATTTCATCAAGTTTACTATGGAGTTAGAGGTCAACGATGCGCTCCCATTCCTGAATGTCTTAGTGCATCGCGTAGGCCCACATCTAGAGACTTCAGTATACCGCAAACCTATGTGGTGCGGACAATTCACCAACTACAGATCCGGCCACGCACCAAGTCATCTCAATAGCACTGCCCACACCCTATTCTCCAGGGCTTGGAGCCATTCCAGCACTGATGCAATTAGGCGTAACGAGATCTCCTGTGTGAAGCCGGACCTAATCAAATGTGGTTATCCATCCCATGTGCTAAGCAGGTGCCTATTACAGGCACTAGAAAGGAATCACCAAGAAAGAGAAGAATGATGATATCCAGCTCAGGACCCTGGGTGTGCCAAGCCCATACTCACCAGATGTGAGCCCCTGGGGTTGTGAGTTCTTGTTTCTCTCTCTCTCTCTCTCTCAGGGTAATAGTGAAATTTTTTTTTGGCCGGTGCAGCATAAGCCTCAGACTTCCTTGCACCATATTAGCATTAGCATTAGCATTAGCATTAGCAGAGGCATATGATGCAAGAAAGCAAGCTTATTCAGCATCAGCCAAAAAAAAAAAAAAAAAAAAAACCCACTCCCATTTCACCCCTCCGTTCGTTCGAAATACCTGTCCAGTTGAGCTTTAAATTTGTTTAGGCTATCAACTTCAACAAATTTAAAGCTCAACTGGTCAGGTATTTCGAACGAACGGAGGGGTGAAATGGGAGTGGGTTTTTTTTTTTTTTTTTTTTTTTTTGGCTGATGCTGAATAAGCTTGCTTTCTTGCATCATATGCCTCTGCTAATGCTAATGCTAATGCTAATGCTAATATGGTGCAAGGAAGTCTGAGGCTTATGCTGCACCGGCCAAAAAAAAATTTCACTATTACCCTGAGAGAGAGAGAGAGAAACAAGAACTCACAACCCCAGGGGCTCACATCTGGTGAGTATGGGCTTGGCACACCCAGGGTCCTGAGCTGGATATCATCATTCTTCTCTTTCTTGGTGATTCCTTTCTAGTGCCTGTAATAGGCACCTGCTTAGCACATATGGCTATTAATAATAATAATAATAATAATAATAATAATAATCCCACCCAAGACCACCGAACCAAGACGGTATACCGTCCGCATACATTCCCTATTATCCAGGCGTGTCAGGACGGATCTCGAAGATTCTTAGAAATTACAACATCAAATGCATGCAGTTACCCTGCAGGAACCTACATTCACTTGTCTCCCATGTGAAGACCCCTGTCACACCTCTCTCTTACGCAGCAATGTAGTATATCTCATCACCTGTAGAGACTGTGACAGCTGCTACATAGGAGAATCATCAAGATGTCTCCAAGATCGCCTTACGGAACATGACAGAGCAATCCGGCTTGCCGAAACTGACCAGTCCGCAGTCGCGGAACATTTTTGGGGGCCACCAACCACGATTTCGATCCCAAACGTGACTTTGAAATAGTAGACCACTCACGACACTTTCGCCACCGCCTATGGCTAGAGTCACTTAACATATCAAACAATCCAAAGGCAATAAACTGCCACAAAGGCATACGTCTACACCCCATCCTAGAAACAATCATTTTAATGCTAGATGATCAGTGGAGTAAAAACAGCGCACGTCCGTGCAACAACAATAACACATGAATAACGTGACTCACTCAGCTCATTTCACTTATCCGTTGTATTTGTATTTGAATTTCAGTTGATAAAGAGACTCGTTAGTCTCGAAAGCTACTGCCTGTTACTTATTAGTATATTTTACATTAAACTGGGTTATAATCTATATTTGCTCTCAACCATGGACCCTAGTACACCAGGCCCATTCGTTACTAGAATCTACTTTGGGCTCAGAAATACAAATATTAACTAGCAGGTTCTTAAACAGGGGTTATACCCTTGCCACAATAAACCGAATTAGGGTACAGGCTAAGGATAGGATACAAAATACTACACCAAACAACAATAGTAATATCAAAAAATACTTTATTTCTGTCCCATATGTTGAACAGTGGCACAAACAGCTTAATAGATTCTTTAAAGATACCGAATTTAAAATTGTGGCCAGGCCAATACGGAAATTACACACTATACTGAACAATCGCTCGGTTCTTTCCGCATTCGAAACACAAATTAATGACCTGGTATACAACATTTCTTGTGGTGATTGCAACTCGTCTTACCAAGGTTCAATGCATTTTTCTCTGAATATTCGTGTAAATCAACATAAAGCCTCAGTTTGTGCTTCTAGTTCAGCAGCATCAGAATTAGCCTTTCATGCCATTAACGAAAAACATACTTTTTTATTTAACGAGGCCAAAATATTTAATGTCCAACGTAATTATACATGACTGTTAATTGCAGAAACCGTAGAAATTAAATTACACGAAAATTCTGTTAATGTTCGTCAGCCCTATTTGATCTCCGATGTGTGGACCTTTACATGCATGTGCGAAGACAAATAATCATTATTTAAGTTTCATGTTCAACCCTATTCTGTAATTTTCATTTCTGTGATCATGACATATGGTCGAAAAGCGTTGTCAGCTTCAGGAAGGAAAATTGTTTTGAATATTTTCATTAGATTCTTTTTAATATTTTTAATTACGTTAAATTGATTTAATTGTGTTAAATTGATTTTAATTGTGTTAAATTGGTTTTTAATTATTTTTTACTCTAATGTAAGTTTTTCGATTTTTTTTCGTTTTAATTTCTGGAGAGTATCATACGGAAGTGTTCTATGTACTATATTGAGGTAAACTCCTCTTATTATTTTACAAATATTAATATCAACGTAGAACGTATTGAGCATTACAGCTCTGATTCATACTGTATAAATATATGCTATATTAATTGCTATATATATCATATTACAATAAATTGCCATTGTGACGATTTGTGTCTACATTTACTTCTATCCTTAACAGGCATCTCTCTGCAAATTAACTAAACTTAGAAGACTCTATATCAATGATAATCAGTTTGATTTTGAAGGCATTCCTTCAGGCATTGGAAAATTACATAGTTTGGAAGTATTTATGGCAGCAAATAATAATTTGGAAATGATCCCAGAAGGTGTTGTTAGGTAACATATTTCATTTGTAATCATTTAGATTTTTTTTTTGCCTTTCTTTCAGAATGTATACTGTGTATTTACTTCTCTTGATTGTCTTACAGAAAGAAATTCCTCACATAAGCAACATAGAATGTATATGGTTCAGAATAAAAATTTCATGTCTGGTATATTTAATTAATAATATTAAAAACAGATAAATAATGGATTTATGCAATTATTACAATTTTGAGATCTTGCAAACAGCTATTTAAATGAACAATACAAAATTTATATGAGTCAGAATAAACCTTTTATAATTGAAATGCTGAAAAAGGGAAAATGGTGCCATCGTGATATTGCATTACATAAACCAGAGGTCATTTTCTTGTTGGACCAAAGTATTAATATGTAAAAAGAAAAATAAAGCTGAATGTAGAATTAGTTAATTTCAGAAGACTTTCACTCCTTAATGTGATAAAATGTATGGGAGCATTTTAGGTAAGAGGATTAGAAGTAGATGAGTCAAGTTTCAGGACAAATGGGAGGATTCTAGGATCAAATATTCACACTAAGACAAATTATAAAGAAGTCATTGGAATATAACAAGAACCTGTATTTCAGAGTTGTTGATCTTCAAAGAGCATACAATACTAGCCACCTGACACCCATGTTACATCAAGAGATTGAAACCTTGATGTAATATGGGTGTCAGGTGACAATTTTAATACCTGCATTATAAGCTGCCTATGTTATAGCTGAAAATAAAATGTATCCAGTTTTTTTCCAATTTTTTAACACGAATACACAGTGACTAAAAGATGATCTATTAAGCAAGCATTTTTGTGTAAGTAAATTTCATTTTTTTTTTTTTTTTTTGTTTGTTTTAGTTTTACTAATTTGCTGCCAATCAGTGACACGGTTAAAGGTTTTAAATAGCAAATGCAGCATTACTGCAGTTCTTTTTTTAATAATAATGTTATACTTTTAAGTAACACTGTTAAACAACAATATTTTGTGTACTTAAAAAATAAAGATCCAAAACTGTCAATTCCCTGTAATGAACCAGTGCTTCCAATTGAGATACCACTCAGATGCATAATCACAACTTTGCACATGAAAACACAACCATAAGGCTCTGTAAGTTTTGGTCTTTGTGAGCTTCATGAAGGAGTATGGAAACTTATAATTACTACTCTTTTATGAAGGGCATATTCAAACTTTATGCTGCAATGAGTTACATTTAATTTTATTCTAGTGGATTTTAATGGATTGTTTATGTTTAATTTTTTCTAACAGATACTGCTTGAGTTATATGATTAAGTTATTCCTGGAAATCATCACATAGGCAATAATTACAAAGAATGCTAACTGTGGCCAGTAGGAGTGTATATACAAAAATATACAAACTGTTCATAAATTCATGTACACTTTGCATTATGCCTTTAGCAATTTTTGTCATTCTAAATATGATTACATATTTGAATAGAATGTTGCATACCGTTGTTTACAAAAATTTATGACTGAATATATTGCAACTGGCAAATATGATAGCTGATTCTCCCTGTAATCTCTCAAAGGAAATTGTTTAGTTTTTAGAGTGTCTCATTTGAAATTAATGTTTTATTGCACCTCTAAATGAGGGGGAGAAACTAAACATCTAGCGGGCATGGCCAACGAGTCGATTGCGATCTACCAGTCAATAGCGGCTTTAATTTCGGTCGACCATGATGAATTTTAAATATACAGTCATCAGGTATACTACCAAAATTTTATATTGCGCAGTGGGTTTCGATACCTGCCCGTTATTTATTTTATTTTATTATTTTTTTTTTTTTCCCACGCTTCAAAAATAGAAGTGAAGAGCAGATTTTGAAAATTTATTTTTGCATGATTGAAGATTTCATTGAAGGAGAAACACATTTCACCATAATAACGTAAAATCTCACAGAATTCCAGCTGTCGGTATTATTGCAAATGCAATAAGATTGAGTTTACTACCTGTTTATAATTAGATTGCACTAACAGAAAAGCCCAATAAACCAGAAAGTACAAATTGTTTTTATTGTTTTATGGTCGTGTCCTCCAGAATTAGCTTTAGAGAAATATCACAAAGGTGTTCAAAACTGATTCTTATAAACGATATAACCAAACAGAGCAATAAATGGTGGTGCATTTGTCTGGTTATTTTGGAAACAACTTCCTCATTCAGGAATCCTCTTCATCAATTATCCTACGTTAGCTGTTCAGACAGAATATTTTTCCAGTTCGTGCAACTTAAAGTGTTTTAATTAGTAAGTATTGCTTTTGCTAGTTTAATAACTGGACAGTACTTATATGTTAATTTAATACCTTTTGATTTAAAGTGAATACTACGGAAAAGAGTAAAACGTATCATTTTCATCAAGAGGGGGAACTAGAATACTTTTTTGTGATGGTGAAAGAAAAATGTTGCTGTTCAATTTGCAATGCTTCCGTGGCTATACCCAAAAAAGGAAATTTAGAAAGTGCACTTCAACGCACTCCTTGGTAAATGCCAATCGTATTTTCTGCCGAATAGTGACCTTAGAAAAAATAAATTAGAAGAACTTAAATCCAGATTATTCGCGCAACAAAATTTCTTCATGACACCTAATTTACAATCTAAAGCAGTAACTGTAGCATCATTTAAAGTGAGTCATCTTCTTGCAAAAAATGCAGATCATTTTCTGATGGTTTCGATTTCATCAAAAACACATTTTTAGAAATAACAGATTCTCTTTTTGAAAATTTTAAGAAAAAAATGAAATTAAAAGTGCTCTTCAAGATCTGCAATAATAAAGAACCATTATAATGTTGGTGACCAAACCATACTCAACACTATAAAAAATAAATGGAAGCCATTCGATTTAAAATTGATATCGTAAAAAATAAAGGAAAGCATCGTATTGGATACGTGAGTAGTACGTGTTAAGTTTTTTAATTTTTTTCTGTGGTTAACCACGGGTAACTGAATCAGCGGATAAGGGGACACAACTGTACTAAAGAACCTGTTCTTTTAGTTATATACGAGTTTTAGTTCCAGTTGTTCTAAAAGTTGTTGTTTAGCAAACTTAAATTTTGCCACAGGAGTTTTTTAAGAACATGGTAAAGAGCATGTAAGCAATAAGTATACATTTATGTATGTTTACTGCTGTAAAACATTTTTCTGTACCACTTTACAGTTTTTTGCTCGCACTCTGCTGAACTCAGCATCATATCACATCTGTCCACTGAACCTATGTTTTTTTTATGCACATTTATACATTGTGGCTTCATTAATTTTTCTTTTGTTTTCTTGTTGACTTTTCCAGTGTCAACCATTTCTCTGCTTGAAATCTTCTTAGTTCTAATGTCTCTTCTGTCCATCCCACACAGTGTCATCATAATATCTATGCAGAATGATTGTGTTGCACTCTTTGGTAATTTTTCCTTCAATTAAAAGGTGGCATTCTCTTTCTTTTATGATGAATAGTACCACAAGAATTGGTTTTCTTTACATGCAGTTCCTTAGAAAGCAATGGACTCGTTGTATAACAGTTGTCTGTATACAGACTATAATTATCACTTAGGTGTGACTGAATTAAATGTATTAGATTTAGAAGTGCATTAGTCAACATTGCTGAACAGTGCAGTGTCGAGTCAGTTTGGTGTGACATAAGCATTGGGAGATCAAAATTGAGAGTAGGAGTGTGCTATAGGCCTAATGACTCTGATGAGTATAATAAGAAACTGTACGGGGAAATAGAGTGAGCCAGTAAATCAGAGAGTCTTATAATGGGGAATTTTAATTTCCCGGATATTGATTGGAATTTGTGGCTTGGTCACTCACACACTAGCAAGGCTTTTGTGGATTTATTGGATGATTGTTTTCTACATCAGCATGTTCGGGAGGCAACTAGAGGGAGTAATACTCTTGATCTGATTATCAGTAGTGATTCTTCATGCATTAAGAATCTGCAGATAAAGGAACCACTAGGTGGCAGTGATCACAGTGTGCTGAAGTGGGATTTACTCAAAGAGGTAACTACCATCAGGGGTAGAGGGAAGGGTTTTTGCTTTCATAAAGGTGACTATGGTGGTCTGAGACAGTATTTAAATTTGATGATGTTACCAACAGCAAATTCAAAATGGGAGGCATTCAAAGAATTAATCTTGGAAGCTACTAGGCTTTACATACCAACTAAGAAATATTGTTCAAGGTTTAAGCCTAAATGGATGTCAGATGAACTAATGAGACATGTGGCAGAGGAGAAAAATGCATGGGATACATATAAATTAATGGGTGACATGGAAGCCTGTGATACATATAAGCTGGTCTGTAACCAAGTGACAAAGGAGATTAAGCAGGCAAAGGCAGATTATGAGAAATCTTCCGCAAAGGATGCAACTAAAAACAGCAAAGAGTTCTTTACCTATGTAAACTCTAGAAGGAAAGGGATGAATCAGATTGATCCACTGGATATTGATGGTTCAACTGTTGATGATCCTGCTCAGGTGGCTAGTATTTTGCATCTTCATTCACACATGAGGAGTTATTCAGGGAGGAGAATGCCAGAGGTGAATTAAACTCTGGCAGTGAGCTAGATGATTTTGTAATACCTGAGAAGAAAGTGGAGGAAAAATTGTTGAAGATAAACATAAAAAAGCACCTGGGGTGGATGAGATCTATCCAGTTATATTAAAGGAGGCAGCAAAGGAAGTAAGTAAATCCTTAGCCATAATTATGAGAGCTTCCTTGGACTCAGGGGAGGTACCCATGGACTGGAGATGAGCAAATGTGACCCGAATTCACAAAAGAGGATCAAAGGGTGACACAAGTAATTATAGACATGTTAGTTTAACTTCTGTTCTAGGAAAATTAATGGAGGCACTGGTTAAAGAAGCACTGCAGGATCATCTAGACAAGACTTCAGTTATAGCTTGGACACAGTATGGTTTTGTTTTGTTAAATGAAATTTAAGTGTCTGACCTATTTGATTGGATAGTATGATGTGGTCACAAAGGAACTGGATGCAGGGAATAACTTTGATATCATATATTTGGATCTTAGAAAGGCTTTTGATACTGTTGCACATGGAAGACTGCTGAACAAATTGGAGCAGTATGGCATTGGAGGCAAATTGCTGCTATGGATAAAGGGATGGTTGAGTGTAAGAAGACAGAGAGTGGTAATCAATGGACACTGCTCTTTGTGGACTAATGTTATTAGTGGAGTCCCTCAGGGTTCAGTGTTGGGTCCATTGTTGTTTTATGTATTTATAAATGATATTGATGATGGTATATCAGGCTTAATGTCCAAGTTTGCAGACAATACGAAGGTTGACAGAGTTGTTAAGGACACTAATGACAGTACGCTGCAACAGGATCTAGAAAAGTTGAGCAGATGGGCTGAGAGATGGCAAATGAAATTTAACATTAACAAATGTAAAGTACTACATATGGGAAGCAGTAACATCAGAGTAATGTATCAACTCTGTGGTACTACACTTACAGTGGTAGAGAATGAAAAGGACCTGGGGGTAATTGTGCAATCAGATATGAAGTTAGTTCATGGTGTCTTGTCAATTATATACAGGAATTTTTCTAGCAGGGATAAGGATGTGATATCCCGTTGTATAAGGCAATGGTCAGGTCACACCTTAAGTACTCTATATAGGTCTGGAGGCCTCATTTTAAGAAGGATGTAGAGCTGTTGGAATGAGTGCAGAGAAGTGCATCAAGATTAGTGAATGGAACAAAGGGTTGCTCTTACAAAGAAAGTCTTAAGTTTTGCTGATTACAGTGTCTGAAGAGGCACCTGCAAGGTAATCTGATTGAGGTGTATAAAGTACTGAATGGTTTGAGCATGCTCAATGCATGATTGGATTCTTCCTCTTGCTCAGAATAATCACCTGAGAGGGCATAAATTCAAATTGAGGAAAGATGGTTGTAGGATAGATGTGTGGAAGTTTGCCTTTAGCAAGTGGGTAGTTGATTGGTGGAACAAACTTCCATCTTTTGTTGTGGAAGTTGATAGCCTTAATAAATTTAAGGCTGAGTTGGACAGGTATTTGGAATGAACGGAGGAGTGAAATGGGAGCGTTTTTTTTTTTTTTGGCTGATGTTGACGCAGCTTGCTTTCTTGCATCGTATGCCTCTACTAATGCTAATGCTAGTTAGAACACCACTCACAACCAAATTTTCATTTACTGGCACTTCAATTGTGGATCAGTATGAATTGTTAGGTGAAGGATATATCCAGTCTTTACGTCACATTAAACAAACTGTTTTACAATAAATCTATGTTGTTTTTTGCAAAAAGGATTGTTTTTTGCCAATTTGTTCTTTGAACAAAAATACTAGTTTTTTTAAGATGAAAAGTTTCCCAAAAAATTCTTCTTAGAATATTCAGCACAGAACTCAGCTTGTGCATATCTTTTTTTTTTTCTCATTATGAGTAAATTGTAGTATTCTGAGTAGAGAGAAGACTCACTCTATCTTTTGGCATAATCCCAGAGAAGGCTGGGGGGTGGGTGGGTTAAAAAGCCAATTATTTGACCGGTATTCTTTTAGCAACAGTTTCTTATCATATACCATAAGCATAGCAATAAATTTTCAAAAGGAATGTTTTGTTCACTGTCATAATGAGTATGAAATTTCAACATAATATTCTTTTCAACTGTGTCAACTATGCTGTTGTCTTTTCAGCTCCTAATTTTTAAACTTCTGTAAACATTTTCAAAAAAAATTCAACTTTTTTGAGATCGCTACAGTCATCAGGAAACACAGCTATACTAGTTCCTGAATTACTCCCATAAAAAATATATTTTTTGACTGAATTCATCCGTACACCATTTCATTTGGTTTGTTTCCAGCTGCTTCTTATTTGTAGCCTTTCTGATTTCACCATCAGAATCAGAACTTACCTCAATGTGTTGTAGTTTCTTATTGCTGCTTTTGCTTTTGTTATCAGATAAGCATTTTCAGAATCATTAACATAAGATTCACAGTTTTCATTTACTTCTGATAGTCATGACCACCAAATATGGAGGATGCAGAAAGGTCAGGGAATGACCACCGCATATCCCCGGAGCAATATGGCCTTAGTTGCTAATGCTCCTAAAAACTTATTTTTAGGAGCATTGATTTCCTTGTTTGGAAAGGGATATCTAATAGGAAGCTTATACATTCAATTAATTGGTAAATTGGTACAAATTGTCTGAAGTGATAATTTTAAATCCTGAAATTTCAATATTATTGATTAGTATGAGCTGTTTATTTATTTCTGATATTGAATTAAGTTTAATCTATTTAATCTGCTTCCATGTTCATTTACTTCTGTGGCCAAAACAGATATTTGTCTGTTAGTGTTAATAACTTCTTGCATTTTGTGAAAATGTCTTGTTACTTGTTTTCAAACATGGACATAAATTAAATAAAGTTTTTACTACTTCCACTTTTTTTCTTCATTGGAACTATACCTTGAAGATAGGCCAGTAAGTGAATCTTCATCAACAGAATGGTTAACACAGTACCAGAGTTAGTGTGTTCCTCAAATTGTAGCCTAAACAGATCCTCAGATGAGTTTTTCAACGTGTACTTCATCTTTGCTTTGATGGTAGTGTTGTAGTATCATTTTCAATGTCAGTGTCTTCTTAATTTCTGTTTTTTTCCCTCCTTTCTATCTCTGTGACAGAATTTTGTATGTAAGTACTCTCTTAGAAGAGAATGATGAAATTGGAATTGAGACAAGCAATCCTAAACACAAAACTTAATTAGCAAAGAATGATTGCTTATTTGAAGCAATATTTTACTTGAAAAACTTATCAGTCTAATATATAGTTACATAAGGAAAAACTTACTCGAAATGGAGTAAAGACATTTATTATGGGCTCCAATAGTGATGGTTATTATTGTTGTTATACCATTTTTATTGTTCTAGTGATGGTTGCTCTTATGATTAAAATGTAATAATAAATAAATACAATAAGTTCCTGTTATAATGCTAATGCTCATAGTGCTCTTCTACTTTTAACTTCTTTTCTTTTGGTCCCATTGTCTATGAAGTACCATGCATTTTTGTAACATCTATAATGCTTTGGTTTAAAATACTTGTATGCAAGCTTTCAACTTATGTAGTTCAATAAAATGGAATAATGCTAACAAAAAAAAATATATATATATTATCATAGTTAGTTTTTTTTTTGAAATCACTTTAACAGGAGTTTTCTATAATATAATAAATAAAATAAATAAATAAATAAAATAAAATAATAAATAAAATAACATTAATATATATATGTGTGTGTGCGTGTTCTAGGTGTGGCAGACTGAAAAAACTAGTGCTTTCTCATAATCGTCTTATAACTCTTCCTGAAGCTATTCATCTTTTGACAGACCTGGAGGTACTAGATCTTCGGGATAATCCTGACCTGATAATGCCTCCTAAGCCACAAGAGTTACAGAAAGGAAGTGGTTTAGAATTTTATAACATTGATTTTTCACTGAATGCTCAATTAAGATTAGTAGGTGCCTCAAGTGCAACGCATGTTTCTGCTCCAAGTAAGTAGAATTAGTTTAGAATATGAAAACTATTTTAAAAGGTATATAATGAAGACATGAAAATTGCACTTTATAGTTACTTGAAAAATATGCAATAGCAGTTTTTCCAGACCCAAAAAACTTTGATACTTCAGTTTTGTCAGTTGCACCTTAGTGGGAATCTGATTAAGTCATTTAAGACTGAAACTTGGAGCTGGCAATCTTTTTTGCCATATGAGCTACTTTACAAAATACACAGGGTCTGAAGATCAGCCTATTACAATTTTTTTTCCACAAATCTGTATCTTTCTTAAATAAAGTACACCAATTATAGAATTATTTTAATTTTTATAAACAAATGCCATAAGTAGATATATAAAAATTTGAAGTAAACTGTAAAAAACTAAATTAGGAAAATAATTAATGAGATTTCTCCAGAAAAGTATTTTATGATATTATTTAGAAGTGCTATATAGTCAATCTCAGTCGTTTGTATTGACTCTTTATAAGCCCTTGCTTTTTATATGAAAGGTTAGGAGTAAACTAAATTTTTTCTTTTGTAGGTGTCAAAAAATCATATAATTAAGGAATGAAAGCTGTAGTCTGGATATAAGAAAACTTTCTTTCAACCAAAGAGTTATTAATTGTTGGAACAACTTGCTGCATAACTTTGTAAAACTAGAGAACTGTTGTAAATTTAAGAAAGGATGAATCAGGAGATAGGCTTATTCAACATCAGTCTAAAATATAAACTTAGTTCCCCTGATCATTCTGTCTATATATTTTGTCAGTTCTGCCCCATTAATACTAAAACCTTCATACAAAGAATATTCATGAAATTGAAACAGGACAAATATCTTTGGAACTCAACAGAGGAGACACATGATATCTCTGATATAACCTTGGAATACATCTTTAGTCTCTGATGTAGGCTATGGCTTTGGCATAGAATTCTCTAAACAAAATTTATTTTCAAGAGTTTTGAATCTCATCTTAAATCCATAACATCAGCAAAGAAGGCTATGTAAAGTTGAAGATTTTAAACTATTGGAAACAACAGAAAAGTTTAGTTTAAAAGTTAAAACAAAGTTCAGACAAAAATCATTAAAGAAATATTTACATAAGCCAGGTCAAAATGCTTAAGAACATCTGTTAGGCTGTCCTCATGTATAATAGTTTAACTGATTTATACTGAGAATAAAACAAAATATACTACATAAATGTTTTACAGCACCTTAATCCATCATCACATACTTGGAGTTAAAATAATCCCAGTGTTTTTAAGAACTTTTCCATACAAAGAAATAATAGTCCTAGCTTCCTAGCTACCTTCAAGTTAATCCAGGGGTGTGCTGGAGGGGGGCTTGCTTGAGTCCTTGTTAAATTTGTAGGGGTCATCCAAGCCCCTTATTTAAAAAAGAAAGAAATGGAAAAGAAAAAATTTTATCAAACTAAAAAATTAGTTTGATAAAATTTAACTGACAAATTAATTTGGGAATGGCCCTTAGTTGAAATGCTTCTCGAACATGCTTCTTTATTTGCTTTACTTGCTGTCACAGTGGTGAAAAATGAGTCAAAAATTATAATGACACCATTTCAGGTTAGTCCTAACAGTTTTGAAAACTGTTATTTTATAACTTCTGGAGTTATTTAATAGTCAGTCAGACAAGAAACTATTGGAAGCCCTGCACAAAAGAGATTAGTTAACTTGTTTTACCTCACATCACTGGTAGCAATTTTCTTTGTATTATCAGGTGATGCTATATCTAATAAGTAATTACAAACCTAATTTTATATTTGTAATGGGAACAGTACTGTTGATGTTTTCTAAGAAATAAATTAAAAATGTACATATGCTTCCATTACAAAAATCTCCTCAGAGATGAATTTTTAGAATTTCATACAAGTTAAATGTTGTAGATATGATATTCAAAAAAAGATTATACTATTCCTGGTCAACAATAAAAACTTTAATATGGATCACCTCACCAGTAAGTAAAAAATTAATGAGAATTATCAGTAAATGGCTGTGCTATAAGCTTTTAAATTTTGGATTCGTAAAGAATCCCTTGTACTCTTCGCATATGAATAAAATATGTATACTGGTGATTTAAACAACAAAAGTTACAAAATTTTCAAATCTGTAATACGAACACCAAACGTTCTGGTATTTATAAATTTCATCTTGTGAGAGTATGAACAGTAATATGATAATGGGAATTAAACAGCCACAAATAAAAAATTCAAAAAACAATTTTATAGATTCAGTTATTGGAAAAAGACAGTAATATTGTAAGAATAAAAACAATATCCATACTTTAGTTTTGGAGGACTTCCTCCCTCATCTTTCAGTGGATAGAAATGCAAGCATACATAATGCCTGGAAAGAGGCACTGAAATGTTCTTTTAACAGCATGGTATGCAGGTGAAACAAAATGGGGTCAAGTGGAAAATTAAACATGTCAAACTGTGTACAGTAAAATTTCTTATAGGGATTACTGATAATTCTAAGACATTTATGGTATTTTCTGTACCAATTCTTCGGTGACTGTATTGCTGTTTACACCACCAACATTACACATCTGTGTGTGAAGTAAACATGTTTGCTTTATGTACTAGATCTAGATGTGATTTTTCCATACCAATTATTCAACTGAACATGGAGCCAGTCTACCTCTATCTTAGTTTTACTAAAATTTGACATTGTTTTTTTGGTAGCATAGGTGCTAATAAAAGGCAATAATCAAATCCCTCATGTTAATAATTTACTTATTTAAAAATTATATAATAATGCACCTAAATAACACTAACATTTTAAAAGCAGCATTTTATATGAATATTAAATATTGTTGGTGGCTAGAGACTGGAGGGACAGTATTGTCCCTAAACAGTAAAGATAGAAGAATTCATTATATGAAATAGTATTCTGCTTTTAATAGGCTGTATTACCAAGTGCAAAAACAGGTGCACATATACTTGCTTATATATGCTATGAGTAAATGAATTTGATGAACTGTTGATTGTCATCAAATGCTTACATCATTCTGAAATAGGGAATGCAAATTTGGAATACAGTCAGTATAATGTATACAAGAAGGACAGATATGATACCCGCATGCTTTTGATTAGTAAAAAAAAGTAAAATATTTTTGCTTTGTACTCCGGTTGGCCATATAGGGTCAGAGGAGTGTACAAAACAGGGAAAATAAAAGAACAGCACTGCAATTAGCAAATCACATGGATTAAAACTACAGTCAACTCAATTGCTTGTTCTACTGTTCCTTTTTAAACACTTGGCCGTAGCAGTAGGATGCAATTTTTTTTATGAAAATCCCAAACACAAAAGGTATTAAAACCTATAGCTTAGTACCATGCATGAGTTGAGAAGATGAAAGAGGATACTTATTGACATTAGACTTACTGACATTGAATAGTGAAGTTGCCACATTACTTGAGCAGAAAAAGGTGGCATGGAAAAGTAACAGAGCAATAAAAAGTACTGAAGCCTATAACAGCTACAAGATGGTCTGTAATAGAGCCACAGAAAAGGTTCGACAGGCAAAGGCAGTTTATGAGAAATCGCTAGCAAACAGAGCAAAGAGGGGGGGGGGGGGAAGATAAGGAATTCTTCACATATATAAATGCTAAGAAGAGCAGGACAAACCAAATTGGACCTTTATGTAAGGGAAAGGGGATAGTATTAAATACACCAGATGCCGTTGCAGATAAACTCAACAGTTATTTTGCATCGATATTTACAGAAGAAAAACTTTTTGTGGCATAGTATTAGGGTCAGGCGCCACCTGTGGTTTCCCACATCTGCACCATATGTTCGCTGTGAAGGAATACAGTACTACTGTAAATGCCAGAAAAGTGTTGTGTGTTGTATATGACATATTGCATTAGGTTCTGTTGTGTGTCCTGGCATTTGGCCGCAGGGCCCCTAGTGGGACTCCACGTTGCCCGCACACACCACTAGGAGGTAGCCAGTCTGCCCATTATTCTCTGGCTTGTCTCCGCCAGGGTCGCCAGAGCTTCCTGGACGGAGACAAAAAAAAAAAAAAAAGGTAGAGTCGGGGAAGTACAGAGTGTACGCAAGAAAGGAGGGTATAGCTAGAAACATGGAGGATGTAGGCGAAGGTATCCTCCAGGTTATCAATGGAGCAATAAGTGCCATCAGTTGAAAGGGGAACCCAGGAAGGACGATAAATAAGACACAGCAAGAGAGCCGTGTGCAAGTTGCCACTGAGGAATGAGGTGGTCCATACGCCAGTTGATCCTATCCAGGTTAAGATCGGTTGGCCAGTTTGGTTAGGATCAGATGTTTGAGTTGTTCCTATTTTGTGTTGGCAATAGGGTGCTTCGTCTTGTGAAGAGGGCTTGTGCAAACTTGGTAAACTCATAGTAGTAGCTTTCTTCTGTGATGAATAAGTGTTCATTTCCTTGAGGGTTATCTTGTATACGAGTAAACAGGATGCTGCGGAGGTCCTCGTAGTGTTGACAGGTATATACTAGATGGTTCCAGTCTTCTATTTCACCACATGCACAGTATGGGTTGTCAATGATTCCCATGGATGTTAATTTATGGTTTATTGATCCGTGTCCAGTAATGAGGTAGGTGGTATAAAGACCAGGAGAAAACCAAGTTGGAGATTTAGGAAATACGGCATTCACATACGGTATAAATTTCTTGGTGATTGGGCCCTTGTCGGTAGCAGTCCATCTGTCCTGCCAGGTCTGAAGTAGTAGGATGGCAATTTTTTTCTTTTCCTGCCTGATTTCATTCAGGTTATTGAAGGAGTGTCCAAGGATAGTTGCTTGTATAGACAGTAGTGGAGGCCCCTTCGAATAACCTCCAGATCAAGCGGAAGGATGCCCGCAAGAACCTGAAGGGCTGGGTTGCTAACTGTGCAGCATGCCCTTGTAATAGTAAGAAGGATGGTGCGCTGGATGGTTCCCAGTTTACGTTTGTTGTTGTAAAGAGTTGCCCTGCGAAACCAGACCCCTGATCCATACGTTATGAAGGGAAGGAAGATTGATTTGTACAGAATCTTAAGGGTGCTTCGGTTCAATCCCCAATCGCAACGACTCACCCGTGCGATGAGAGCAGTGTAGCTTCTCACTTTCGCGTGGAGGTGTGCAAGATGCGGAGAGAAAGTGAGCTTAGGGTCAAGTACTATTCCCAGTAGTTTTAACGTAGAAACTAGCTTGACGGTTTGGTCTTGAAGTTTGATAGTGGGGTTTCTAGTAGGCTGCAGTGATCCCTTCAGGAGAATGGATTGTGTCTTTTGGGGTGAGAGTCTTAGTTTGTGTAGGGCTGCCCAGTTCTGAAGGATTTGAAGTGCCTGGTTTCCTCTGGCTTCCAGAGAAACTTTTTGTGGCAATGGGAAAGGGTGGGAGCGAAGTTGAAAAATATGTAATTAATGATATTGAAATTTCATAAGATTATTTAATGAAAAAACTTTCGAGCCTACAGGCCAGTAAGGCTCCTGGGGTTGATGGCATATACCCTATAATCTTAATGGAGGTGGCAAGTGAATGCATTGAACCATTGAGGCTAATTATGAGAGCATCACTGGACTCGGGAGTGATTCCATTGGATTAGAAAAGTACCAATGTATCTCCAATACATAAGGGCAGTTCTAAGAGAAGTTGGAAATTATCGACCTGTCAGTTTGACTTCAGTGGTAGGGAAAATCATGGAGGCAATGATCAAAGGTGGAATTCAGGATCATTTGAATAGAATTGAAATTCTCAAGGATACTCGGCATGGTTTTGTAAAGGGAAAATCATGTTTAACAATTCTGGTTCACTATTTTGAAAGGGTCACTCATGAGCTGGATTTAGGGAATAATTTCGACATTGTTTATTTAGATTTCAGCAAAGCTTTTGACTCAGTCCCACATGAGCAGTTGCTTTATAAGCTGGAACAGGTTGGAATCACTGGGAAAATCCTTAGATGGATAACAGGATGGCTTCAGGGCAGGAGGCAGAGGGTTGTGATAAATAGCTATTCCTCAGATTGGGTTGATGTAAGAATTGGGGTTCCCCAAGGATCAGTATTAGGACTACTGTTGTTTTTAATTTTCATAAACGACATTGATGAAGGGATAGAGGGCGTGATGTCTAAATTTGCAGATGATGTTAAAATTAGTAGAGTAGTTAATGATCACTGTCAAGCTGAGCTTCTTCAGAGAGACCTAGATAGACTTCAGGAATGGTCAGAAAAATGGCAGCTATGCTTTAATCTAACTAAGTGTAAGGTATTCCACCTGGGAAACAGTAATCCCAAAATAACTTATTCACTTGGTGGATTTCAACTAAACCCAGTACTGGAGGAAAGGGACTTGGGTGTTACGATACGGTCAGACATGAAATTCTCTGAGCATTGTAAACAGGTTGCAAGGAAGGCCCATGTTGTCCTATCGATGATCTATCGAACTTTTGCAAGTAGAGATAGGGATGTGATAATCCCATTATATAAGGCTTTTGTTAGACCACACTTGGAATACTGTGTTCAAATATGGAAACCGCACCTAAAGAAAGACATCGAGCTTCTTGAAAGGGGTGCAAAGATGGGTAACTCGCCTGGTGAGATCGGCAAAAGGGTGTCCTTATGAAGAAAGACTTTGAATATGTGGGTTGCAGAGTTTGAGAACTAGACACCTTAGAGGAGGAGATTTGATTAAGGTGTTTAAGTCTCTGAGAGGCATCAGTAAAATGAATGAGGATGAAATTTTCAAGATTATAAATGATGCTAGAACTAGGGGACATAAATTCAAGTTACGTGGGGAGATGTTTAGACTGGACTGCAGGATGTTTTATTTTAGCCAGCGAGTTATAAATTACTGGAATAAGTTGCCTACATGGGTGGTAGAGGCTGACAGTTTGGGGAAATTCAAAGGTCATCTGGAAAGTACCTTCGGGTGAGGGAAATGCATAATTTCCTTATTTCCTTTCCTTTTCTTTTATTAATTATTAGTTTTTTTTTTTTTTTTGGCTGGTGTAGCATAAGCCATAGACTTTCTTGCACCATGCGGCCATTGCTAATACTAATACTAAACTTTAATTTCTGTAGATTGTAATTTTCACAAAATTCATGTGAAGGGTGTTGTTCAGGAAAATGGAAGTTGAAGGAATAAATGAGGAAGAAGAAAAGTTGGTTCTGTGAGTTTGAAGTTGGAGAGTAAAAGAATGCTGAATGGTTATGATGTGTTCAGACTGGTTTAGGAGAGAGAGGGGGGGGGAGAATTATAGATGCTAATTCAGAAGAACAGTACCCATGGACGTATCTATAGTATCTACAGAAACAGAATGTGTATGAGAAATAAAGGGAACAGACTTTGTAAGAGATGAGTCATCAATTAACATAGTCATTAATTTCCCTCTTTTGGATGAAATCTAGAGGCTTGAGAGGGGTTATCGGGACACTGCCCCATATGTAGGAACAGTATTCCATGGTAGGGCAGATTTGAGATTTGTACAGAGCGAGTAGCTGTTTAGAAGAAAAGTAATTCTGAGTGCGAAAGAGAAAACCCCATTTTTTTGGATGCAGCGGAAGCAATGCTTGTGATGTACTTGTGCCAAGAGAGATTAAATGTCAGGATAATCCATAATAGAGATATGTGATCTTGTATAGAAATCTGAGTGTCATCAAAGAGAAGCATAGGAACAGAAAAATTCTTTTTTGAGAGGAGGGAAATGCATAGGTTGTCTATTTCCTTTTCTGTTATTATTATTTATTAATTATTTATTTTATTTTTATTATTATTTTTTAAATTTTTATTTAATTATTTATTTTTGGCTTCCTTGCACCATATGACCATTACTAATACTAATACTAATATAAGGCAGAATTAAGTTTTAAAGGATTGAAATTAACTAAGTTATTTTTGCCTCACTGGGGAATTATCCGGAGATCAGTATTTAAGGAGTTGACAGTGGATATTCAAGAAGCTGAAGCTGTTTGTACAGGGTAATGTTTCTCAAACTGGAAGGTGGAATGCAATGTGCTATCATAAGAAAAAATATGGATATAATTTGTGGTTAATGGAAGGACATTAATATATAAAAGGAAAAGAGTTGGACAAAGAACTAAAACTTTGAGAACATCAGCATTAATGGAGAAGTTAGAAGACAGGGATCTCTGACTGCTCACTCATAGTAAGCAGTCAGAGATCGAAGATGCAGAACAGGAGTAACCTGAGGAGTACAGGTTTTGAGAATAGGTTGAAGAAATACCATCAGGACCTGGCACTGATGGCATTTCTTCACTTTGGCATTAAGACTGTTCAAAATTTTCTGATATTATTTTGATGGAAGACAATAGGAAGCAAATGGAGAGTAGTGAGAATGGTAGGGGGTGGTTTACCAAGATCATCAATGTAAATGTTAGAAGAAAAATAGAATGCTAGCAGGCTGGCTTTATTTTTAATTAAGGTGGTAATAGAACCATCGGGTTTTAATAGCAATGGGAGTAGAAATGGGCAAAAGTTGTGGCCAATAGCTTTGACAAGAGACTAGAGTGCTTAACTAATCTTTGGACAAGAAGAAAGTTTTCTACCCTTGGCCTGTTCAAAATCTAGTTTGGACCGATTAATAATTTATTTACTATTGTTGCAAGCTTTGGTGTAGGCAGAAAATGAACCTGGAGATTTGGATGCAAGCCAGTTCAATATGCAACATTATCTTGAATACCTTTAGTGCATTTATTGTAAAACCAAGGTTTAGGTAAAGGACAAGATATTAAGATGGAGTGTAAAGGATTTCATTCCTACAAGAATAATTTCACTGAATCAGCGTAAACATTGACATCAGAAGACAAAACAGTAATCCAACCAAGGAAAAGAAGAATAGAAATCTTGCAGATCATTCCATTTCGCATTCTTGTAATTCCAAACAACATGAGGTTGAAAGTGGCCACAAGAGAAAGGTTCCATTGAAGAAGTGATCATCACCAAGTTGTAATCTGAGCTGTGTAGAGGACTGCTCATGTTGTCTGTGTACTTGTAAGGGTTGTTTGTAAGAAAAAGATCAAGAGTGTTGGCTGTGTAATTAGGATTGTCTGGTATTCTGATAGATAAATGAATAATCTATGCAAGGTCATTAGTGTTTGCAAAAGTATCAGCAGCTTGGTTGGTCCATGTGACTAGAAAATGGAAGCCAGCTGGAGTTGTGAACATTAAAATCACTACGGAAAATTATCTCACTGTTAGGAAAGTTGGACCGGAGAAAGTCAAATTTCAAAGAAAGGAACCTGAAGGGTTCCAAGTGATTAGTGGAATCGTGAGAACAATAGAGTAGATGGATTTGACAGAATGGAATAGAGAGATTTTAAGCCAGAGAAGATGAAAAAGAGGGGATTCCAAATTGCTGACAGGGAATATCTAAATTGCAGTTATTCGTTGAATCAACCAATAATTGCAGTTCTGTCAAAAAAAAGTTAGTGGGGCTTGGCAGACTGTAATTGTAAATGGACATCATTGAGATTGGAATTGAGACCATGTATATTTGTGAAATAAAGGAAGGCAACAAGGAAGTGTTTGGGAGGTTTAGATCTTTTTGCAGATAAGTCCTATTAGTTTGACTATTCATGGTGTATTCAGTAGTGAGAAAAAGTGGGGAAGATATGTTGTATGAAGTATTGAAATTTTTGGATATGATGTACACACAGCAAAAATATACCCAGCTCCTTGACATAATGTGACTTCAACAATGCTCCCTACATGCACACATTACTCGGACTCCCTCCAGTTGCCAATTGGCAGAGTAGAGGCAGCAAGATATACACTAGCTGATCTGGATGCCTCCTAGAGATTTACCAATAGGTTCGCCCCAGTGGAGCATCTAGCGGCCGGCCTGCAAACACTGTTTTAGAGCTGTACCCTCAAAATGTAAGGAAGATTGGATCTTTCCACAATGCCCACCATAACCTCAAAAGACATAAATCTGTGATGGAGGAGATGGGATGGGAGGTTGCTGGATCTTTTTTTTCTGTAGACTAAATGTGAGTTTTGCCACTTACAGTCTCCAGTAAGCAAAGTTGTGGTATTGCACCAGTTGATGAGAGTCATTTCTTACCTATATAGATTCTAGAACAATATAACCAGTGGACACAAGTTGTTTATATATTATCAAGTAAGTCTGGAGTGCAATAAACATTTGGGAAAACAAAAATGAGGCTAAATGACTGTAATGAGTATAATGGCAGCTATACCAATAAATAGAGTGGGCCAACAAATGTGAATGTCTTTTCACTGGGGATTTTAACTTTCTAGATATTGAATAGAACCTGTGGGTTGGCAGCTTATTCAGTAGTAAAATATTTCTTGATTTGATGGATGCACTCATTTAGCATATCTATGCCAACATGCTAAAGATGTGGGAAACAATATTCTTTATTTGAATATAACATTATTTGAATTTAATTTTTTAATGCTAAGAAATGAAAATGTCAAATGGAAAATTCTCATGAAAGTAATCAAGAAGCTATTAAACTTTTTATACTAAATAAGAGATATCGTTCAAGGTTGGGATCTAAATGGATATCTGATGAACTCTAATGAGAAACTTTTTTTAAATTCTGCATGTTTTTTTATGAAAATTTCCCTATATTATAAAATTTGAAAAAGTAACACATTTGATTTATGTATATATATATATATATGTAGATATATATATATTTTTTTTCTCCCTAAATTTCAAGTGCTAGTAAAGTTATGATTGTGTCAAATGGTGTAATCAATCATTTGCAAACAAATAAGCTTAAGAACAGTGTACATTGCTCTGAAAAATTGAAAATAGATGCATCATTTCAAAGCTATGAAGATGATGTCAAGACATTCTGAATGTTTATTGTAAAACAAGCTTCTTCTAAGCTATGCTGATTATGCAGGTGTATTATTCAGAATATGTTTTCCAGTTGTGAAATACATGCAGGGGTTGATTATAAAATGTATATGTGGAAGAAGTAAAACAACTGCATTGTTAGAGAAATTGTACAGAGAGGGGAAAGAAGTGGTTGTGATGAGTTTGAAAAATGTACCATTTTCAATTGCTATAGATGGCATTAATCAAAGTGATCCAAAGCTACATCCCGTTGTGGCGACCGTTACTAAAAAACAGTTAACTGACATACAAGTTAGTGCAATTGCATAATTTCTGTTCATAGCCAACTACTTAAGTAGTTATAAATTGGCATAATTAAGTATATCTCATATTGTGAATACCTTCACAACGAGTTGCCATGATATTGCACTACCTCAAATAAGTAACGCTTCACCATAGGAGAAGACTATTGTTATTTATTCTCAGCAGATACTGTCACCCATATGGCACCATTTGAAATATGGTATGGGATAAAGATCTTGGTTATCCTCATACTATTCCTATTAGACTTAGGAAAGCAATAAAAATGTAAAGATTGTAGGAAGGTGATAGTAGGAGAGGTAGAGGAAGGAAATGCTGTAGAAGGAAGAAAGGGACAGTTACCCCTTCACCTCACACTACTCAAAAGCTCATAAATTCCTTGAATAGGCAACGCTTCCCCAGTAGAGAAGATTGTTGTTACCTATTCTCGGAAACTCAGTGGCCATCAGGCCCCCCAGACGGCACCGTTTCAAAGCTGTTGGCTTCTCTTCAGTGGGTGGGTGGGCAGGTACCCTGGTGTTGCAATGATGACAACCCAGTTGCAAAGTATAAATCCACAATATGAGAGATGCCTAATGGTGTGGAGTAATTTAGATTACGGTATATTTTATGGCTAAAGCCTTAGGTTACGTAGGGGGTTAATTGACGTACAAGTTAGTGCAATTGCATCATTTCTGTACGTAGCCAACTAATTATATAGTTATAAATTGCATCATTAAGTATATCTCATGTTGTGAATACCTTCACAATGATTTGCCATGATATTGTACTACCTCGAATAAGTAGCACTTCACCATAGGAGAAGACTGTTGTTACTTATTCCCCTCTCTCAGCTGATACCATCACCCATATGGCACTGTTTTGGAGCTTATTGGCTTCTCTTCAGTGGGTGGGTGGGCAGGTACCCTGGTGTTGCAATGATGACAACCCAGTTGCAAAGTATAAATCCACAATATGAGAGATGCCTAATGGTGTGGAGTAATTTAGATTACGGTATATTTTATGGCTAAAGCCTTAGGTTACGTAGGGGGTTAATTGACGTACAAGTTAGTGCAATTGCATCATTTCTGTACGTAGCCAACTAATTATATAGTTATAAATTGCATCATTAAGTATATCTCATGTTGTGAATACCTTCACAATGATTTGCCATGATATTGTACTACCTCGAATAAGTAGCACTTCACCATAGGAGAAGACTGTTGTTACTTATTCCCCTCTCTCAGCTGATACCATCACCCATATGGCACTGTTTTGGAGCTTATTGGCTCCTCATCGGTGGGTGAGCAGGTATGGGTGATGGTATCTTCTGAGAATAAGTAACAGTAGTCTTCTCCTATGGTGAAGCGTTACTTATTCGAGGTAGTGCAATATCATGGCAACTCGTTGTGAAGGTATTCAAAATATGAGATATACTTAATGATGCCAATTTATAACTACTTAAGTAGTTGGCTACTTACAGAAATGATGCAATTGCACTAAATAGTACAACAGTTAACTCCCTACTTAACCTGAGGCTTCAGCCCTAAACTATTCTGCAGTCTAAAAAAAAGTTTAAAAAAAAATTATAATAAATAAAAAAAATTTACTTAGTGTTGATAATGCCCTTTTTTTTTTTTTGGTTAAAAAACTGGTGTTAGAAAGTTATTAAAAGAAGAGATTGAGCACTTGGTAGTAACAGCTGATCTTGTTATCTAATTAAATTGTATACTGAAAGGGGGAGGGTTCATTGCCTTCTGAAATTGAATAAATAATGAACATTTACTGCCATTTAGGAAAAAAGTTCTAAAAGGAAAGACAATTGAAACAGTTTCAGTGTTTACTACTAAAGCAAAAAAATTTGAAGCATGTGTATGTATATTTTGGCTGTTTTTGGTAAATGTTTAACCAGACTGGTAGAACACTGGACTGGCACTCTTTGACAAGTCCATTTAAAGAAGAGACTTGAAGTGCTAAGAAAATTCACGTGAACATTTCAAAGTTATCAATTTGAAACCTGCAATAAGTAAGTGCTAGTGCACACTCATGTCCAAATTTACTTCATAATCCAAAAATAAGATTCTTTAAAAATGGATGCTTTTATTTTATGTATTTCCATTTATGTCATTGTGGAAGTTGTTCAGTTGATGACATGGCAGGAAAGATTTTCATTCCTTGATCCTCAGTGGTGAGCACATTGCCAACATAGTGGACCAAGGAATTTTGTTTGGCTAGAACCAAATCCTAGAATATTGTTTTTAGGACCAGCACGAATATTTCAGCAGTAGTAGAGAGAGAGCAAGTTTCTAATGCATCTAGGTCTTCTCAGACTGGGTGTGGAGGAATAATCTAAAAACACACTTGTCATACTGAAAATCGAGATGAGATATATTTTTATAGGGATAGTTTTAGTGCATCCACTGTAGAGGTTCTTGTTGGTGACACATAGCGCAGTGTTTCTTGTTCATCCATTTTACCATCGCCACTTATTGTGTGAAATCTAAATATAGAAATCAGGGGAACATAAATCACATTACAGATTCAGCATGATGTTTTTATTGTTTGGTGTAACAGCATTAAACTAAACAGGCTTTCTTTACCTTAACCTAAAGCATTTATTTTCTAATTCACTAACCTTTACAGAATATTATTGTTTCCTGTATAGATGATATGGTATCACTTCCACTTGAAACTGAACTTCATTTGGCAATGTTGCCTTTCTTATCAGCGATGACTCACCTTGCTGACTGCTGTCAGTATCAGTTGACATTCTGGTCATTCTCCCCAGTGCAATTGGTTTCCAGTGTTTGTTTCCTTTAAAATTGAATTTTCAATCAATCTGTGTATTTCATTTTTAATTTTTACTGGTAACCCGATAATGTCAAGTAATAAGAAAAGAGAGTATTCAATGTAGAATGGGAATTGCAGTATTACGTTGTTGCAGTGAACGATAAAATGATGTGTTTGCTCTGCAATGCCATATTGACAACAGTGAAGAAATACAATGCATATCAGCATTTTGGGACTCATAAGGACAACAAATATGCTAAACTAGAAGAAGAAGAACCTCGAAAGTCTGTACTTAAGAAAATGAAAGATGGAAAGCAGCAACAAGTACAGCAGACTCTCGATTTACCAGGATCGGTTTAACCGGGACACGGCGCGCCTCCGTAGCCAGGTGGGAAGGAGCAGCAGTGCGTAGCACATGCTTCTTGATTAGACCGGGGTTCGAGCCCGTCACCACCAAATACGGAGTATGCGGAAAGGTCGAGGAATGACCACCGCATATCCCGGAGCAATATGGCCTTAGTTGCTAATGCTCCTTAAAACCAAAAAACAAACAAACAAACAAACCGGGACACTTCAAGACTCCAAAGGGGAAAAAAAAAAAAAAAAAAACAGAAATCATAAAATTCAACTAGAATAGGTATAAACAGATGTTTTTCTAGTCGTAAATAAGCAACAAGCAGGGCGTTATGAAGTCGTTATTGGGAGATTATTTTGAAACCCTCACTGTCTTCACACCCGACCCCGACACTCAAAAAAAAAAGAGAGAGAGAGAGAGAGAGAGAGAGAGAGAGAGAGAACAAATGTTTATTTCTATTTATGTCAGGGATAACAAAATTTTTTTTGTTTAGAAATTGCGAAAATGATGGGCAAACACAAACGAGTTGCGCTTTCAATTAAACAAAAACTTGAAATTATTCAAAAGTTTGTAAACGATGCATCCATTAAATCTTTAATGAACCATTATAATGTTGGTGACCAAACCATGCACGAAATTTTTAAAAATAAAGTGAAGCATCGTATTGGACACATGAGTAGTGCGTGGTAAGTTTTTTTATCCATCACCATATTTTTTACGTAGGTTGCTGAACATGTTTGGATATATTGTAGTAAGTCACCGAATTACGTAACTTCGAGCTTATGTTAATTTTTTTCATTCAATTTTTTTTTCTTTTTTATGATTGTAAAATTTAAAACGGAATAATAATAATAAGCTATCAGTAATGACGACCATGGCATGCACAAATTCCACAAACGGGACACGGAGTAACAAGCTGAAAAATAGGAATGAAGAGAAGATTCTTAAAGTTTTTTTTTTTTTTTTTTTATATGACTGAAGATTTCAGTGAAGGGGACACACATAATAACGTAAAATACCGCACAATTCCAGCTATCGGTATTATCGCAAATGCAATACGATCGACTTTACTACTCGTTTATAATTACACTGTGCTACCATTTTATTAGGTACACCCCTGCTGTGCACACAAATGGTTTGTCCCACAACGTTGCAAGTTACAGTTGTGGATATAAATGCAGCAGAACATTTCCAGTATCAGTTAAGCATACAAACTGTATCAAGAATTTTGTACTATGTGTCCAAAGATTCTGGAAGTATTGCAGCCATGTAGATCTATCGCATTATTCTTATATTTTCCCTTGTTTCTTGATTTAAGTTATTTAAATTGGAAAACAAGATTTAACAAAGTTATTTATTAGTTAGTTATTTGGTTTTTAGGAGCATTAGCAACTAAGGCCATATTGCTCCGGGAATATGCGGTGGTCATTCCCTGACCTTTCTGCATTCTTCGTATTTGGTGGTGACGGGCTCGAACCTCGGTCTAATCAAGAAGCGTGTGCTACGCACTGCTGCTCCTTCCAGATTTAACAAAAGAAACCTAACAAAACTAAAACTGGTTATAAGTAACCAGGTTTAGTTTTGTTATGTCTCGCCGACCAGGCTAGCCGAGTGGGTAAAGTACCTGCCCGGCAACCCAAAGGTCGCGGGTTCGATTCCCGTCTCGGGCTTGGATCAAAGTACTGCAAAAACCTTGGGAGGTGCAATATGGCCACAGAAGCCGATGCGCCAACAACTACCAAATCAAAAAAAAAAAAAAAAAAAAAAATGTTATGTCTCAGAAGTTTGAGACAGTTATTCCAGCTCTCTCTCTATTCATTTTCCTGACTTCTCTTTTGGCTATTGCTTTTTTCTTGTTATATTCACATTTATTATCAGCTGATTTTGTTGATAAGTATTTCTTCAAAGCATTTCATTTATCTTCTATAATTTTTGAAATTTATTCATCCCATTGTCATAGGCTTCTTCTTCAGTACCATCTTTTCTTATTGCTTAAACTTTCAGATGCTGCCTGTTTTATATTTTGCAAATGTGCGTCCATTCTTCTTCAACTGATTTGCTAGTTTGCATATCTTGTGTCAGTTTTTTAACTCTCTGTGGAAAAGCCATCTGATACTAAGGTCATGCAAAAGGCTCACTTTCAAACGCTCTTCATTCTTTGTTTCTGTTAATTTTTTCTTTGTTTTCAGCCATCATGGTGGGAATCTAATTGATGAAACTAGTATAAAGTGGTCAGTTTTCAATTCAAAACTTCTGAATACTCTTGTGTGCAAAACAAATTTTGTTTACTAATATATAATCTGTTATTGACCTGCTACCTCATGCTGAGCAGATGTATTTGTGGCAGTCTTTGTGGGGAAGAAAGTACAATAAGCTCCGGTTATAGTGATCACTAGTTATTAGAATCAGCTGCTTTATAGAATCAAATTTCAAAGAACCGATTCAAATGAGTAAAATGCACCACACTTTCATCTTTTATTATAATCACATCTTTGGTTATAAGAATCAATTTTGAATGCCTCTGTGATATTTCTCTAAAGCCCATTTCTGGAGGTTAAATTTTGAGAGGTCACAACCATAAAACAATAAAAACAATTTACAGTTTTCGGTTTATTGGCTTTTTTGTTTGTACAATCTGTTATAAATGGGTAGGAAACTGGATCTTATTGTATTTGCAATAATACCGATAGCTGGAATTCTATGTATTTTTACGTTATTATGGTGAAATGTGTTTCCCCTTCACTGAAATCTTCAATCGTAAAAAAAAAAAAAAAAAAACATAAATAAATTTTCAGAATCTGCTCTTCATTCCCGTATCAAAATTTCGGAAACTCTTTACTCCGTAAAAAGTGGCACGTGTCATGTTAGTTCCTATTTGTGCGTGCCATGTGCTTTGTTATTGATTAACACTTATTTTTTTACTGTGTTTTAAATTTTACTACAAAAAAAATGTCACTGAACAGAAAGAGAGTGAATATGAGTGTCTGGAATGAAATTTCCAAAACCTGCATTAGCAACTGTTTTAAAAAATGTGGATTAATTATTCATGATGGTCAACTAAGTCACAATACTGATTAAAAAGCCTGAAGACATGGGAGAACAGGAGTTTAATGATTGGGTGGGCATAGATGGCAATCTGGAAGTTACTACAGCTTTAACAGATGAAGAAATTGCCCAGTCTGTTACTGATAATTTCACCAAGGAGAAGGAAAATGAGGATGAACCTGAACGAATTCCAGTTACAAAACAACGGCAAAATCTTGATGCTATAGCTGCCCTGAGGAGAGCATTGCAAGAAGCTGGTGCAAGCGATCATTAATATATAGACTGTTTTACAATATTGAAAAATCTATAAATAGACTTTGTAGTGATAATTTATCTCAAATAAGTGACTACTGTATTTCAAATTATAATCATATTACAAGTGTTATGTTTAATTAATAAAAATTAATTTTTATTTTTCTAACCTGTAGATAATATTCATCTGATTTGCATATATCATTTAATTGGTAATAAACTTTTGGTAATAAAGTGTAATTTTGTGCTTTTTATCTTAACTTTTATAGCCTGTGGATAATATTCATCAATTTTCGCTTATTAGAATCGCCATTGATTAGAATCAAAATTCATTTTGCAAACGTGATCACTATAACTGGGGCTTACTGTATTCATAATCTGTAGGTTATTATAGGTTGCAAAATCAGTCAGCCTTATCCCATTTCTGTTCTTAATTTGCTCACTGTATATGCTCATAATTTAATTGATTTTACTATTTCCCATTCTAGCATTTAGGTCACCCATTACCACAAAGTAATCTGATTTGTTTACTTTTGGTCATTTGGAAAAAAGAAATAATAATAATAATATAAGAAGTAATGCAAACAGAATGCAGTTATGTTGCATTCATAGAATGGATTTGTTAATGGACAATCTTGTCTGACCAATCTGAATTAATATTATGATGCAGTAACAAAGGGACTGGATGCAAAATATAATTTTGACAAACATCCTTAGCTTTCAGAAAAGCTTTTTATACTGTTCCACATAAAAGACTATGGGCGCCTCCGTAGCCGGGTGAGCAGGAGCAGCAGTGCATAGCACACGCTTCTTGATTAGACCGGGGTTCGAGCCCGTGAACCACCAAATACGGAGGATGTGGAAAGGTCAGGGAATGACCACCGCATATCCCCGGAGCAATATGGCCGTAGTTGCTAATGCTCCTAAAAAATCAAATAACAACAATAAAAGACTACTGTGCAAATTGGAGCAGTGGCATTAAGGGCAAGTTACTGCTATGGATAAAGAGATGGTTGAGTGGGAGAAGATAAGAGTATGAGTATCAGTGAGCACTGATCTTGGACTAATGTTATTAGTGGAGTTTAGTGCTGGATCTATTGTTTTCTTTTATATTTATTAATGATATTAATGAAGGCATATTAAACTTAGTCTTAAGTTTTCAAATGATACTAAGGTTAGCAGTGTCCTTAGTGACAGTAATCAGCGTGTGCTGCTCAACAAGAAAAAATTAAAATAAAATGGGATAATCACCTCCTTATCTTTTCTGTCAATGATATATAGAAATTTTTCCAGAAAGTATAAGGAGATGATTATCCCATTGTATAAGGCAGTGGTTAGGTCACATCTTAAGTATTGCATGTAAGTCTGGAAGCCTCATTTTAGTAAGGTTGTGGATCTGTTGGAATGGGTGCAGAGAAAAGCAACAAGATTAGTTAGGGAACGATAGAGTGCTCTTGCTGACAAAGACATCAGTTATGCAAATTGCAACATCTGGAGACTAGGCACCTGTGAGTAGATCTGATTGGAGTATTTAAGGCTTTGAATGGTAAGCTCAGTGCTGATGGCAACTTTCCTCTTGCTCAGTTGATTGGGCCTAAATTCAAATTGAGCAAGGATGGTTGCAAGATATATATATGTAGAAATTACCTTCCGCCACCAGGAGGTAATTCATTTTTGGAGCAAACTCCCATCTGGTGTTATGGAAGCAGGTAATTTGAATAAATTTAAGAGAAAACTGGATAAATTAATAGGGAGGTTGGGCAGGTGATGTGGAAAATGGGTTTTTTTTTTTGCTGATTCTGTATAAACTTGCTTCCTTGCATCATTTGCCACTACTAATACTAATCCTGATACTAATCATCTTCTTACGAACAAAATTAAAAAAATTTAATTTTAATTAAAATTAAAAATTTGAAAATGAAAAGCTTAGCAATTAACTTAATATGTGAGATGTAGAGTCCTCTTATTATATGTGATTTTCATTTTATTATAGAATCTGATTTATATATTTAAAGGTGTTAATGATAATATTCTGTTTGGTAGCAATGTCAAAAAATTTTCAGGTACTTTTCTTTTAAGAATTTCTGAAACTACTCTTTTCAGGTTTAACTTATACATTTATAGGATTGTTAAAAGCAGATAGTTTACTCATTTAATGAAAACTATATAATATTTCAGCTCCCAGCAAAGATCCTATAGCACGTAAACAAAGATTAAGGCGAAGAAAAGAAGGTGAAGCTGATAGCGATCAAGCTAAAATTTTAAAGGGCATGAGTGATGTTGCAAAAGAAAAGAATAAAGATTTAAAACAGGATGACAAGAATGTGTCTCTGAAGTTAGTAATATTGTGTATTATAATATAGTAAAGCACATGTCCTTTTTTAAACTTTAATTGGCTTTTTGATGGTAATGTTGCTTTTATGTTAGACATGTAGGTATGATTTTGGCAACTTTCATTGATATTAAAGTAATTCATTAGTACTACATTAAAATAAATTAGTATATTCTAATACCAAATGGTACAGAATGGGGTGGACATTAAAGGTCCTCTGATATTTTCTGCCATACAGCAGCGGCCAGTTCATCTCTTTTTTTGGGCAGTCTCTCTTCATACCCAAGAATCCATTTCATTGCAGAGGTTCCCTGTAGGATTGAGATCAGGGCTCTGGGCTAACAGCCAACTTTTGATGCTCATATTCATATACTAGTCTTTTTTTTTTTTTTTTTTATGAAAACCCCAAACACGAAAAGTATCAAAACCTATAGTACTTAGTACCGTGCATGGGTTGAAGGAGAAGTATGGGGGGAGGATGCCGGAAACTTTTCTCAAGAGACTAAACATGGGTTTCACCACTTCAAGCCTCCAATAAGCAACGTGGTGGTATTTCACCGGTTGATGAAAGTCATCTACCACCTATGACTGTGTGAGTAGTATGATGTGGAGCATTGTCCTGCTGATATAAGTATAGACCATCACTGTTGTGGTACAAAAATATAGGTAACGCATTGTTGTCCAGGACATCTAGATAGACTTCAGTATTCATGGTTTTGTCCAAAACAACCAATGGTCCAAGAATGGCAGACCTTACACTAATCTAGAAGATGTCTGGCATTAGTCAAGGTGATTAGTGGCATGTGGATAGCTGCATGATTTTGGTAACCTGTATCATACAGCTTCCTGCACACTGTACTGATGCTGACATGTACATAAGTCCCAATCATCTCACCAAGGGCCCGCACGTTGCTTTTATACTTTCTTTCAATTTCTTTTTTTGTCTGATGCTGTATAAGCTTGCTTTTTGTATCATATGCCTCTACTAATGCTAATAATTTCCATCCTAGTTGGGCTGGCTTTTTTTTTTTTTTTTTATGTGAACCCCAAACACGAGAGGTATTGGAACCTATAGTACTTAGTACCGTGTTTTGGTTGGAGGTTGTGAAGACGAAAGGAGATATTTGTTGACATTGGACTTGAACTTGTGTAGATTGTAATTTTCAGGAAATACGTATGAAGGAAAGTTGTTCCAGAAAATGGCAGTTGAATGAATAAATGAGGAAGATGAAAAGTTGGTTCTGTGGGTTTGAAGTTGGACAGTAAATGGATGTTGGCTGGTGGCGGCACGTGTTTGGACTGTTTTGAAAGAGAGAGTGGGAATTATAGAAGCCAATTCCAAAGAACAGTGCTCATGGAAGTATCTGTAGAAGAGGCATGCAGCAGAAACAGTACGTCTATGAGAAAGCGAATGGAGAGACTCAGTTAGAGTTGAATCATTAATTAACCTAACTGCCCTCTTTTGAATGGAATCAAGAAGCCTGAGAGAGGTTTTGTGGGCACCACCCCAGATGTGGGAACAATATTCCATGGCAGGGCGGATTTGCAATTTATACAGAGTGAGCAGCTGTTTGGAAGAAAAGTAACGCCGAGAGCGAAAGAGAAAACCAAGTTTTTTAGATGCAGAGGAAGCAATATTTGTAATGTGCTTGTGCCAAGAGAGATTAGAAGTCAGGGTAATCCCCAAAAGAGATATATCATTTTGCCTAGAAATCGGAGTGTCACTAAAGATAAGCATAGGAGCAGAAGAATCCTTTTTGCGAGATATAAGACAAGACTGAGTTTTAGAAGGCTTGAAATTAACTAAGTTGTCTTTGCTACACTGGAGAATTACCTGAAGATCGGCATTTAAGGAATTGGTAGCAGATTTTCAAAAGGTTGAAGCTGATTGAGCAGAACAAGGTTTCTCAAAATGGAAAGTGGAATGCAATGTGCTATCATCGGCAAAACTATGGATAGAATTTCCAGTCAATGGAAGAAGGTCATTAATATACAGGAGGAAAAGAGTGGGGGAAAGAACTGAACCTTGGGGGACACCGGCATTAGTGGAGAAGTTAGAAGAGAGAGCCATATACCATCACCCTCAGTGAGCGATCAGAGAGAAAACTGGATAACCAATTACTAAAAACAGTTGGCAAACCATAAGATGGAAGCTTGTTTAGAAGACCTTTATGCCAAATATGATCGAAAGCCTTTGAGTTGTCAAGAGCAACTACTTGTGTTTCACCGAACATTTCCATTGAATTAGTCCATAAATGGGTAACATAAGCCAGAATATCACCAGTGGATCAACACTGACGGAATCCATACTGGCGATCATTGATCAGACGGAAGGTTTCTAGGTAGTTTAAGAGTTGGCGGTTAATTGATTTCTCCATTACTTTAGAAAGAGAAGAAGTAATTGCAATGGGACGATAATTGGATGGGAGGGATTTGTCACCCTTTTTAGGAACTGGCTGGATATGAGCAAATTTCCAAGCTGAAGGAAAAACACCTTTTGAATAAGAAAATGAAAAAAGGCAGCAAAGAATAGGAGTAAGTTCAAGAGCACAGGTTTTGAGAACAAGTGGAGAAATTCCATCAGGACCTGGAGCTTTCTTAGCATTAAGATTCATCAAAATCCTTCTGATATCCTTTTGACGGAAGACCACAGGAGGCATTGAATGGAGCGTGTTGGGAATGGTGGGAGGTGTTTTACCAAGATCATTAATACATGAGCTGGAAGAAAAATGGGATGCTAGCAGGTCAGCTTTTTCCTTGGCTGAAGTGACAACAGAACCATCTGGTTTGGACAGAGGTGGGAACAGAGATAGGCAAAAGTTGCGGACAATAGCCTTGGCAAGAGACCAGAATGCTCAGCTACCATTAGGGCAAGAAGCAAGTTTTCTACTCTTAGCCTGTTCAAACTGTAGTTTGGACTGATTAATAACTGCTTTACAATTGTTGCGAGCTTTGGTGTAGGCAGAAAATGAAACTGAAGAATTAGAAACAAGCCAATTACGATATGCAACATTCTTCTCTTGAACAGCCTTAGCACATTTATTGGAAAACCAAGGTTTAGATAAAGGACGAGATTTTAAAGTGGAGTGTGGGATAAAGGATTCCATTCCTGCAAGAATAATTTCACTGACACGATCTGAGCAAACTTTGACATCAGAAGTTTTGAAACAGTAATCCGACCAAGGAAAAGAAGAAAAGAAGTCTCGCAGGTCATCCCATTTTGCATTCTTGTAATGCCAAACAACACGAGGTTGGGAATAGCTATGAGATAAAGGTTCCATTGGAGAAGAGACAATCACCAAGTTGTGATCTGAAGTGCCGAAAGGACCTCTCACTTCGACTGTGTACTTAGAAGGGTTGTTTGTGAGAAAAAGATCAAGCGTATTGGCTGTATGATTAGGATTGTCCGGCATTCTTGTAGGTAAATGAACAATCTGTGTAAGGTCATTAGTAATTGCAAAAGTCTCAGCGTCTCGACCTGCTGGGTCGGTGTGACTAGAAAACAGAAGCCAGCTGGAGCTGGAACATTAAAATCACCGAGGAAAATTACCTCACTGTTAGGAAAGTTGGACTGGAGAAAGTCAAGTTGCAAAGAGAGGAAGTCAAAGAGCCCCAAGTGATTAGTGGAGTTGGGAGATCGGTAGAGACAACAGATGAATTTGACACAATGAGGTAGAGAGATTTTAAGCCAGAGAAGGTCAAAGAGAGGAGATTCCAAATTGCCAAGTCTCTGACAGGGAATATCAGAACGGACATATGCACAAGTACCACCTTTGAGGCAAAAGGAATCATACAGCAAATAATTTGGGCATCTGAGATGAGCAGTAGTTGAATCAACCGATAACTGAGATTCTGTCAGAAAAAGTACATGGGGTTTGGCAGACTGCAAGTGGAAATGGACATCGTTGAGATTAGAATTGAGACCACGTATATTTGTGAAATGAATTAGGAAGTGCTTGGGAGGTTTAGATATTTTCGCAGATAAGCTTGCTCTATTAGTTTGACAATTCATGGTTTATTCAATAGTAAGAAAGTCACTATCTGGCAGAGTAGAGGTAGCAAGATTATACACTAGCTGATCCGGAAGCCTCCTAGAGAGTTACCAATAGGTTCGGTCTGGTGTACTAACTATCAGCCGGCCTGCGAACACCGGTTTAGAGCTGTACCCTCGAAATGTAAGGAATATTGGATCTCGCCACAATGTTCATCATAAGCTCAAAAGTCATCAATCATACTGCATGATGGAAGAGATAGGGAAGGGTTGACCGGAACTTAGCTCTAGAGACTAAACATGGGTTCCACCACTTCAAGCCTCCAATAAGCAAAGTGGTGGTATTTCACCGGTTGATGAGAGTCATCTACCACCTAGAAGGGTGTGGTCTTGTAGTAGCACACATGGCCACAAAAAGTGCATGGCCTCTTGTTCACTACGGTATTAAAAATATTTTTATGCTTAATTCCATATGTATATGGTTTCAATGAATATGTAAACTCTTCTGGTCATGGCTGCCCTGAGAATAAAAGGAAATATAGTTTATTCCATTCTAATACTACATTATACATAGACGAACATAATAAATTTTCAGTAATGTTGTAAGCAAATGTGTGCAGTGATGTTTTGCTCTCCATGTTTTATCCAAGTTAAATTTGTAGTAAAAACTTGGAAGATTTAGAATGCGAGCATTGAAAACTTTAGAGTTCAGTAAAAAAACTAGAATTTTGTAAAATTTGTTATTCTTTTTCTCCACTATGTAATTTATGAGAACATATTTGATTTAGCATTAGTAGAGGTATATGATGCAAGAAAGCAAGGTTATATAGCTTCAGCCAAAAAAAAAAAAAAAAAAACCTTCCCCTTTTCACCCATCCATTCACCCCAAATTGTCTGTCTAGTTCTGCCTTGAGTTTATTTAAGCTGTAAACTTCTACAACAACATATGGAAGTTTGTTCCAGCAATCAACCACCCACTGGCTAAAGGCAAATTTCTGCACATCTATTCTACAACTGTCTTTCCTCAATTTGAATTTATGTCCCCTCAGGCAATTAATCCCTGCAAGAGGAAGAATCCTATCAGCATTGAGCTTGTGCAAACCATTCAAGGTCTATACACTTAAATTATGTCACCTAGCAGGCAGGTGCCTAATCTCCAGAAACTGTAATTTGTAGAACTGAAGCCTTTCTTCACAAGAGCAACCCTTTGTTCCATTCACTAATCTTGTTGCCCTTCTCTATACTCATTCCAGCAGCTCTACATCCTTCCTAAAATGAGGCCTCCAGACCTGTATACATTACTCAAGGTGTGGCCTGACCATTGCCTTATACAAGGAGATAATGGCCTCCTTATCCCTGCTAAAAAAGTTCCTATATATCATTGACAAGACACCATAATCTACTCTTGCAGATTGTCTACACTGCTCAGAAAACTTCATATCTGACTGCACAATTACCTCCAGGTCCTTTTAATTCTCTACCACTGTCAGTGTAATACCACACAGTTTATACGTTACTCTAGGGTTACTGCTACCCATATGCAATACTTTTCATTTGTCAATGTTAAACTTCACTTGCCACCTCTCAGCCCATCTTCTCAACTTTTATAGATCCTGTTGCAGTAGCATACTGTCATTAGTAACCCTGCAAACTTGGACATTAAGCCTGATATACCTTCATCAATATCATTAGTAAATACAGAAAACAACAATGGACCCAACACTGAACCGTGGGAAGCTCCACTAATAACATTAGTCCATGAAGAGCAGTGTCCATTGATTTACTACTCTCTGTCTTCTCCCACTCAACCAACCCTTTATCCATAGTAGCAATTTGCCGTTAATGCCATACTGCTCCAATTTGTACAGTCTTCCATGTGGAACAGTATCAAAAGCTTTCCTAAGATCCAGAAGGCTGTACAGTTTCCACATTCATAGCATGGTATGTACAATTAGCAGATTAAAGTTAATAACGAATCGCATGGTTACATATATTGTATAGAGATACTTCTTACATTTTATTTGATTTCATGATATCAGTTTTACAATCCACTCAGTTTTTCCAATCAGCAATAGCTGTGCATTATTGGTGGTAGAGCCATAACCTTATGCCAAACAATGCTCACATAATGGATTATGTCTGCAGCTTCAAGATCTGCCACTGGTTGGGAGTTGTATACATCATTTCCACTTAGGCTTCAGTTAATTGGAACCATAGTACTTATGTATGCCCAATTTTTGAGCTTTTGGTGTTACATGAGGTAAGAAAAATGCCATGTCATTCTGTCATTCCTTTTCTTCCTCTCTCCTCCTACCACTTAGACCTTCTGCTCTTCATTTTAGTCCGGCACATCACTTCTCCCCCACCTATAACTCATGTGTGCACACATGATTACATGCACATATGATTAATTGTAGTTTCTCATACCCTTTATTTAAGCCACTGCTTACCATCCTTACTTTGATAAAGGCAGATTATAGCAGCTGAAAGCTACTCTACATTTATTTATTGTTTTTAGTTTTTTAATATATATTTTTAGCATTTTTAACCAGTGTGTTTTAACTGCTTTTATTTAACGTATTTAGTTTCATCAGTCTTAATTGTAAATATTTTGTATCTTTTATTTGTAATAAATCATCTGATTTGGTCGATGTCTGCAAGAAGTTGTAATGTACAATTATTTTATTTGGGTGTAGAATAGAAGGTTAATAGCCATAACATTTTTTAGAGAAAATATATTTTTCAAGAAAAAAAAAAAAAAAAAGAAATGTATGACTCTCAGTATATTGTTTGCATTTTTGGTTTATCAAAATTTACAGATGGTTTATAAGTTAGCTTATCCATTAATAATGTTTTGCTTCTTTTTTTCTTTTTTTCATATTTTTTTTCTAATAACATATAAATTAACATATCGCATTGGTTTGAAAAACAAGCAAGTTCATAAAAACTTGCTTGTTTTTATGAACAACTTTAAAATCTTTGCATGACATTATGTTCTTCTACAATTTGAACCATGCCTTCACCCATTTTTCTGAATAACTGATGTTTTACTGTAGACTTATCTTAGAGAAAAAGCATAGCAAGTATTATAATTTAGAGATATTTATTCTTTGGGTAATGAATTCTTTCTATCTGATTTAACAGTAATACCAATGATTTCAATAAATACAAAGTGAATTTACGAATCTTTAATTGGTCTCATAATTAAAAAAATAAAAATGCTGCTGGTTTCATTAAGTGATGTCTCTAAGCAGTAAGTGTTGTATGTACAAAAAAAAAAAAAAATAAATAAATAAATAAAGGCATTCCATTATTATTCCTAATGAAAACAACTTTATTGCAGTATTTTTCATCTGTATTTCACTTTCCAAATAAATAAGAGAAATAATTAATTTGTGTTTGATTTATAAGCTTTTAAATGATGGGTACGAAAACCAGACCATGCAGTACTTATTTTGTAAATTTTTTTTTTTTAAAAACAATGAATTTTACATTTATGAATGTGATATTTCATTTTTAGTATTAGTAGTGGAAGGAAGCAAGCTTTTATGCATACTCTGGCTGAAAGCAGATTTTTGCACATCTACCTTATAACCATCCTTTTTCAATTTAAATTTATGTTCTTTTATGAGTGTTGTTCAAGAGAGAGAGAGAGAGAGAGAGAGAGAGAGAGAGAGAGAGAGAGAGAGAGAGAGAGAGAGAGAGAGAGAGATTCTATATGCCATCAGCATTTAGTTTATTCAATCAATTTAAAGCCATAAACACTTCAGTCAGGTCTCCTTGCAGGTGCTTAGTTTCTAAACATTTCATTTTGCAGAACTGACAACTTTCTTGGTAAGAGTGTCCTTTTGGCCCCCACTAAACATGTTTCTCTTCTCTGCACCCATTCCAACAGATCCTTCTTAAAATGAGAGATTCCAGACTTGAGTGCAGTACTCAAGATGCAACCTAATCATTGCCTTTTACAACAGGATAATCACCTCCTTGTCCGTGCTGACAAGATTCATGTATATCACTGACAGAACTCCATGACCTTACCTGACCTGACCTGACCTAGCACAAAGCTTTTTCTTTTCAGAGAACTTCTTGTCTGACTACACAATTCTTCCCAAGTCTTTTTTGTTCTCTACTACCCCTGTGTGGTACTACCACACATTTGGTATATTGTTCTGCAATTACTGCTGTCCATATTCAGTTCCTTTCATTTATCAATGTTAAACCACATTTGCCACTTCTCAGCTCATCTGTCCCAGTTTTTCTAGGTCTTGTTGTAATAGCAGTGTGCCTCGATTCCTGTCATTAATAAATATTGAAAACAGGAAGGTCGCAAGCACTACCTTTTGTAGTGCTTGCAATATTATTGACCAAATTATATAATAAATTTAATATAGCTTAATGATTAAATGTTCGTCTTACTGAATCAACATTATGAGGAATGTATTAAGAATATCATATTTGAATATAGTATTTTAATGATGATTAATGAGAAAATTCATAAATACATATGCTGTATGCTTTTATTTTTGGAAGACTATCGAACTCCTGTGCTCACTGATATATATAAGAAAAATTTGCATGATCACTAGTGGGTTAAGTCCCCCCTCCCGATTTTCTAATAAAAGGTTGAATGTATATTAACTTGCAGTTAATTTTTGTAAAAAAAAAAAAAAAAAAAAAAAAAATGCTTATGAAATTTCATAGGAAAATACCTGTGTGTGATTGTGATGAGAATAGTTAAATTCCATGCTTATTTGTCACCCCTCCCCATCCCTCATTCATATTACTTTAATATTTCTCTGATGTCCAGTTTAACCACCACCTCACTCAATGATTTCTTATTAAAAGCCAATTTTTCATGTTCATTGTATTAGTTAGTATGAGCCAGCTATAATGCTTAATACGTTCTATGTTGATATCAATATTTGTAAAAGAATAAGAAAGGTTTACCTCAATATGATATGTAGAACACTTCCATTTGATACTCAGAAATTAAAACGAAAACAATTAAAAAATCGAAAATCTTACATTGCAGTAAGAAATAATTAACAATAATTAAAAATCAAATGAACACAATTAAAAGTCAATTTAACGCAATTAAAAATTAAGTAAAAAAATTTGCAAATATGAATTTTCATTCTTGTGATCATGACATATGGTTGAAAAGCATTGTTAGGTTCAGGAAGGAAAATCGTTTTGTTTTGGAATTTTTTTCATTAAATTAATTTTTTACTTAATTTTTAATTGCATTAAATTGATTTTTAATTGTGTTCATTTGATTTTTAATTATTGTTAATTATTTCTAACTGTAATGTAAGATTTTTGATTTTTTTAATTGTTTTTATTTTAATTTCTGGAGAGTTCTATCATATGGAAGTGTTTCTACATATCATATTGAGGTAAACTTCTCTTATTCTTTTACAAATCATTGTATTAGTGTAATTAACAAAAATTAATTATTTCTAGTACCCTATTTATGTTATAACTTATTATTCAGGCCAAAGAGATGGGATGAAGCATTGGAAAAGCCACATCTAGATTACAGTGATTTCTTTGATGATGATGTTGGTCAGATACCTGGTAAGTAATTTAAACTGGAATTTAGGTAAGATCACTCCATAATCTAGATCTAATCCGTTGGAATTTTCTGCATTCCATGCTCAAAATACACACTGAAAGATGATTGCATAATAAATTAGGCAAGCAGATGTGCATTTGTCCATTCAAATGGACAAATGTAAATTTGATATTAGTTAAATAAGCAAATTTATAAATTAAAATTCCCAGTTTCTAAGAAGTTAGAGAAGCCTTATGTGTTAAGAAAAAAAAAATAAATAAAGTTTTAATTTGAAAAACACTTTCTATACTATTTAACAGTAACAGTACGTATATTCCAGACATATTTAGACAATTCCAGACAAAACTTGTCTGTAAAAAGAACTACAACCCCCAAAATATTCCTAATTAATTTATAATAAAAAAATTATATGGTGTAGGTTCTGATTTAAATGAAAGTCAATTCCATCTACAATTTGCTGTGTCCTGTTAGTTTTTTATTTTGACAGAATCTCAACCAGCATTTCAAACATTGATTGAAACATTGAAATCTGATTCAAACATTGTACTTGTGCATATGCCTGCTCATATTTCCTGTTAGAGATTTCCTAAGCTGGAATTTCCTATTTCAGATTTCTTTTGACTCAAAATCTTTTTATCCCATTCTGTCTGTCAAATTCATTTGTTGCTTCCAGTGCTTTTCCAACTTAACAAATAACTCAGAACTTTGAGTTTGTTTCTTTGAACTTAATTTAACTTAGCCATAATTATGAGAGCATCCTTGGACTCAGGGGAGGTCCCCACAGACTGGAGATATGCAAATGTATCCCCAATTCACAAAGGGGGATCGAAGGGTGACACAAGTAATTACAGACCAGTTAGTTTAACTTCTGTTCCGTGTAAAATAATGGAGTCACTGGTTAAAGATGCATTGCAGGATCATCTAGACAAGACTGCAGCAATAATTCAGACACAGCATGGGTTTGTTAAGGGAAAGTCTTGTCTGACAAATTTGATAGGATATTATGATGTGGTTACAAAGGAACTGGATGCAAAAAATAATTTTGATATCATATATTTGGATTTCAGGAAAGCTTTTGACACTGTTGCGCATGGAAGACAATTGTACAAATTGGAGCAGAATGATATTAAGGGTAAGTTGCTACAATGGATAAAAGGATGGTTGAGTGGGAGAAGACAGTGGGTGGTAATTAATGGGTGCTGCTCTTCGTGAACTAATGTTATTAGTGGAGTCCCACAGGGTTCGGTTTGGGGTCCACTGTTGTTTTGTATGTTTATCAATGATATTGATGAAGATATATATATCAGTGTCGAAGTTTGCAGATGATACAAAGGTTGGCAAGGTTGTTAATGACAGTAATGGCAGTGTGCTACTGCAAAAGGGTATAGATAATTTGGGCAGATGGGCTAAGGATTGGCAACTGAAGTTTAACCTTGACAAATGCAAAGTACTGCATATAGGTAGAAGTAACCCCAGAGAAACGTACCAACTGTGTGGTATTACACTTAAGGTGGTAGAAAATGAAAAAGACCTGGGAGTAATTGTGCTGTCAGATATGAAGTTTTCTGAGCAATGCAGACAGGCTACCAGGGCAGGTCATGGGCTTTTGTCAATGATATATAGGAATTTTGCTAGCAGGGAAAAGGAGGTGATTATCCCTCTGTATAACGCAATGGTCAGGCCATGCCTTGAGTACTGCGTACAGGTCTGGAGGCCTCATTTTAGGAAGGATGTAGATTTGCTTGAGTGTGTACAGAGAAGGGCAATAAGATTGGTGAGGGGAATGAAGGGATCCTCTTACCAAGAGAGGCTTAAGTTCTGCAAATTGCAGTGGTTGGAGACTAGGCACCTGGGTGATGATCTGATTGAGGTGTATAAGGCCTTGAATGGATTGAGCATGCTGAATTCTGATGGGATCCTTCCACTTGTTCAGATTACGAACCTAAGGGGGCATAAATTCAAATTAAGAAAAGACAGATGTGTGGAAATTTGCCTTTAGCCAGCGGGTGGTTAATTGCTGGAACAAACTTCCATGTCATGGAAGTTGATAGGTTGATTAAATTTAAGGAGGAACTGGACAGGCATTTGGAGGGAATGGTGTGATTTTTTTTTTTTTTTTTTTTTTGGCTGATGCTGCATAAGCTCATACACTTGCTTTCTTGCATTACATGCCACTACTACTACATAGTAAAGATATCATGAAGCTTCAAAAGGGCATGATTGTGGGTATTCGTTCATTGGGTGCTTAAAAATTAGAGACATCGCATCTTGTTGGCTGTTAATGACCTACTGTGGTTAAGGTATACAAATAATGGTGTCGAACAGGTCAAACCACTTCCCGCTGATAGAACTGTAAGGAAATACGCAAGGTGGATGTTCATACTGAGTGAAGGATGCAGCAAATTTTACAACTTCAATAGCAGGTTGCTGTGCAACAGTTGATATTGCAATACAGTATGGAGAATGCAAGAACAATATCCCAAATGATGAAATACCACACACACTCAGATTATGGTGTTCCACAGCAGATGACCCAAGAGACACCCTCTCTTCTCCTCTCCTCTCCACTAATCATTGTCGAAGGCAAATGCTGTGGTATTAGCAACGCACTGGTTGGACACTGGAAGACTGGAAATGAGTGTGCTTGTTAGATGAGTCCAAATACTTGGTGCAGCATGCTGATGGCAACTTTGTGTGGTACAAGCAACATGAGTTCATGGACTCATCATGCCTACTATCCAGGCAGGTGGCAGTGGTTGTTTAATATGAGGTGTGTTTTTTCGGCAAGGACTAGGACCCCTCTTGTGTATGGACCAAGGTTTCACTGGTGAGATCTACTGGCAGCTCTTAGGAGACTATGTGCACCCTGCTGTGTTACATTTTTTCCCAGACAGGAATGTAATCTTCCAAGCCGATAATGCACATAGTGTGCATAGTATTAGGGTCAGGCGCCCCCTGTGGTTTCCCACATCTGCGCCATATGTACACTGTGAAGAAATACAGAACTACTGTAAATGCCAGAAAAGTGTTCTGTGTTGAATACGTAGTTTTGCGTTGGGTTCTGTTGGGTGTCCTGGCATTTGGCCGCAGGGCCCCTGATGGAACCCCATGTTGCCCGCACACACCGCTAGGAGGTAGCCAGGCTGCCCATTATTCTCTGGCTAGTCTCTGCAGGGTCGCCTAAGCTTCCTGACAGAGACCAATGTAAAAAAAAAAAAAAAAGTTAGAGCAGGTGGGCTTTAGAGTCAAGAAAGGGGGGGACAGGTAGAAATATGGGGGATGAAGAAGGCATCCTCCAGATACAATGGAATACATCCATCAGGCGAAAGTAAGGGACAAAAGTTGCCGTGCAAGAGGGCACAAGCGTGATCGCCATTTGGCAAAATCTTCTTGCTCTTCTCATTCAGGTCCGGTCGTGATGTCAATTTCAGTGGTAATGTCATCCGGTGATCTGTGTCTAAATCAGTAGGAATATAGATAGGAATGTAGCTGTGGTTGTCCTATAATGGATCTTCTTATATTTGGTGGTGGTGGTGTAGTCTCATTTGCTGGTAGGTCTCTGCATCGATTCCCAAAATATAGGTGGTTGGCTTCTCTTGGTTTTGACGATGATCGGAATATTGACTATATCCATGGTAGGGTCTTCCGCCGTGCGAATAAATCTTGTGCGTAGCACGTAAAGGCGACATAATCTTCTTCTCTTTCGAGGATGTGCTGTTCTTGGTTTTTAGGAAGATAATGTATCCTAGTCAGGAGGAGGCATCTCAAATCTTCATATATTTCGCACTCGTACATCAGGTGGTCCCAACTTTCGAGGGAACCACAGAGGCATTGTGGGTTTTCAGTGATCCTGAGTGCAGTGAGCTTTCCTCTGACAGATCCATGGCCAGTTAACAAAAAAGTGACGTATAGGCCAGGGGAGAACCATGTGGGAGATTTTGGGTATACTGTTGCTGTTGTAGGAATGAATTTTCTGGTGACTTCTCCTTTTGTAGACTGTGTCCACCTAGACTGCCAGACCTGCTGCAAGTATGCAGTGAGGCGCTTCTTCTCGGCCTTGATGTTATTTGAGGGGTCGGTGGTAAAATCCAGACAGGAGATGGCTTTACCTTTGGAAAGCATATAAAGCAAACCACATTTGATGATTTCTAGATCTAGAGGTAGCACGCCGGCCAACACTTGCAAGGCATGTGTGCTGACTGTGCAGCAGGCCCAGGTGATGGTGAGCAGGATGACACGCTGAATCGAGTCAAGCTTCCTCTTGTTAACTGCTGTGGTGGCCTTTGGAAACCAGATACCAGATGCATAAGTGATTATTGGGGTGAACATAGCCTTATAGAAGAGGGTGAGCACGCGTCGCTTCAGTCCCCAGTCCCGACGTGCGATTCTTGCCACTAGCGCAGTATATTTTCGAATCTTGGTATGTAGATATTTCAGGTGTGGTGTGAAAGATAGGTTCCTATCCAAGATCACTCCAAGGTATCTCATCTCAGTTGTTAACCGGATAGTTCTCCCTTGGATTTTGATTTGTGGTGGCCTCGCTACGTTCAGAGAGCCTTTAAGCAGGATGGAGTTTGTCTTTACTGGTGAGATTTCCAGGTGGTTGTGCCAAGCCCAGTCCTGTAAAGTTCCGAGTGCTCTATTTGCTGCGGCTTCCAGTTGGGATCTAGTATCAGCGGCAAGGGTAAGGACTAAATCGTCCGCATATGCTTGAGATTGTACATTCTGTAGGTCTATGTTCAGGAACTCATCAAGTACAATGTTCCATAGTAGGGGACCCAGGACAGAGCCCTGGGGACATCCTCTGTAGATCTGGCGTGTAACTTTGCTATATGGTGTCCTGATGATTATGCTCCGCTGTGATAGATAATTTTTTATGCATTGGTACAGGTTGCTAGGGAGATTTGCTGTACGGAGTCTGCCGAGGACGCTTGGCCACCAGAGTGCGTCAAACGCTCCGGCAAAGTCCACTGAGATGGCTAAGAAATATTTTCTGTCCGTACTCTTTGCGCCTTCAATCATGTTCTCCACTGCATCAACAATGGAACGACCCTTTCTGAATCCATATTGATTTGGGGACAGTAAGTTGGCATTGTTGTAATATGTTTCTATTCTTTGTCTTAGAAGATGCTCAAACAACTTGCTTATTACTGACAAGAGAGCGATGGGCCTATAGGAATCTGGTTGGTCATGGGGTTTGCTGGAATTTTTCAAAATTAGCCTGATGTTTGCCATTTTCCAGTCTGTTGGGAACCATCCACGCTGGAGACAATGGTTAAATAGATTAAGGAGAAGCTCTGGATTGTACTCCGCCACCTTTTTTACAATTTCCGGTTCTAGCAAGTCTAGTCCCGGTGATTTTCTGTCTCTCAGTTTTGATGCTGCGATACTGAGTTCTTCGGCTGTGAATGGAGGCTCCTGCTGTTGCGTGGTGTAACTTTTGTTATCTTCACACAGTTGTATTTGCTGCGGAGTGGATGGAGCAGCTGGCTGTTTGAATATTACATCAAGTATATTATTTATCGATGCGTGCCAACTCGTGGTTATAGTTCCTAGAGGGGTCTTTGTGGATGGAATCACTTCACCTCTGGGGAGCTTGTTGGTAGTTACCTTGAAGACTACCCCCCAGGGATCCGAGTTGCCAAAAGTAAAAACAAGGTCTTCCCACGATTTTCGTTTGCGCTTCCTAATTAATGCGGTGTAGCTATTCCGGACTTCCCTGTACTGTTGCCTGAGGGCTTCTACCTCAGCCTCTGGCCATGATCTCCGAGCGCGCTGGAAAGTTTTTCGTCTGTGATTTACTTCACGTCTTAGGGCTTCTAGCTCAGGCCCCCACCAAGGGACTGCACCCGGTTTGGGGTTCTTTCTTTTGATGGAGATGTTGCAGGCCAATGTGATCATGTCTGTGACAGCACGTTGGTGTTGGTCTGGATTTAGTGCTTGGAAATCACTTATTTGAAGCCTGTGAGAGGAGTCGGCCAGCACCTGCTTGAACAGGTTCCAGTCTGCCTTGGCGAGGGCATATCTATGCATTATCTGCCTGATCACTGGTGAGCAAGCAATGGACTGTTTCAGCTGGAACGTAATGGCCCGATGGTCGGATGTTGTCCATGAGTCATGTACCGTCCAGTTCGAGAGATATCGTGCCAGTGATCTGGTTGCAAGAGTCACATCGATTGTGGCCTCCCAAAGAGTACTGGAAAAGGTTGCTGGGTTGTTTGGTTGATTTATTACGGTGAGAGTGGAATTTGCAAGGAATTCCTCCAGTCGCTGGCCATTCCCACATCGGTCTACAGTCTCACTGTGCCACAGCTGGGAGCGGCAATTAACATCAGCGCCGATTACGATTTTTGCGTTGGGAAGTTCTGCAAGGACTGTCTGCATATATCTGATTGCTGGTAGGATGTCTTCCCCTGGCCTACAATACAGCGAGACGACATATAATTCTCCTAGAGGTGTAATAAGGTGCACACATGCAGCCCAGGCTGAGCAAAGGTGTACAATTTTCGTGACCGTAATATTAGGATTACGGACCGCTACAGCGGCCCATGGGGTATCTCCATCCACTTGGGCGATCTTGTAAGTTAGGGGGTACCCCCTGACTTCCTTATTATGCGTGTAGGGCTCTTGTATTAGGATAACGTCGATGTTCTCTTCGTCAGCTTTTTTCCTTATTTGGTCTACTACCGCTCGAGCACGCTGCGCGTTAATTTGTAAAAATTTAATCTCCTTGGTGTTATAGCATTTATGCGGCGTACCCGTAATCGGTTCGGGCCTGGTGTATGCTCTTGTATTTTAGGTAGACGGGGCATTTATTATCCATGATTGAGTGGTCATGTTGCATTTTCTGTGCCTTGCAGTTCGCACAGACGGGCTCGGCGGATTTATTAGGGCATGTGTTGTATTGGTGCCCTTTTTCGGCACAGTGCCCGCAGGTTGGCTCAGTCTGTGTGCATGTGTGTGTGGTGTGGCCGAAGTGGCAGCACTTAAAACACTTGGGGACAGCCACATGCTCCTTAAAACGGTGTCTTCCCCATTGAATGTAAACTCTATTTTGTTTACTTATTTTTTGCCATACTGATGGGGCAAGCTCGACCACCCAGTTGGTGGCATTTCCATTCCTAGATCTTGTTTTATATTTCGGGGTTATTAGTTGATCCATTTCCGCGTCCGGAAAGTCCTCCTGTAGGTTTCTATAATATAACTCCTCTTTAAGTTCATCCGGGGTTAGATCTTTGTTGACGTCAAAAATTATTATTGCCGGGCCTTTTTTCCTTGGAGTTTCAGCCACTAGTCCCAGCGACTGAATTTTTGGGTTACTGAGGATTTTGGCTAACCCTTCCTGTGTCTCCGTTTCTATAACTACTCCGGTGTTTCTGGTCTTGCGGATTGACTTAATCTTTGTGGTTTTCAGATCATCGTTTAACTTGGTGATTACAGTTGTTTTAATTCCCTCACTTGTCTTGGGGGTGTCATCTGTAGCAGGCTTTAGTATGACAAGATTTGGTTGCTGGAGTAAAACGGTTTCTTTCCTCGTTGTCATTTGTTTACTAGTGGTTGCCGATTTATCGGCAGGTTTCCTCAGCGTGTCTGTGTAGGTTGGGGCACGCTGTCGCATTTGGTTTGCCCTATCCATGAGAAAAGCTTCCAGTTTAGCGTTGGCCTTTTCTTGTTCCACGTGAGTGTTCATTAATATAGTCTCCATCTTTGTCCATATATTGACGATATGAAGATATGGACTTTGTCCATATCTTTGTCCATGTAGCTAATAATATTAATTTGACAATCTCACTACGGAGGCCTGTTGTGATCTTGTTATTTGATTTGGCAATCAGGCTCTCCAGCTGCATACGCAATGTACGAATCTGTTCTGGGATGTTTCCTTCAGGAAGAGAAGGATCTAAATTGGGGGTTGACTCTTGCTGTTGGTTTCCTTCTTTTGTGTTATCAATTAGTGTGCCCGTTGCCGCCTGCACGTCAGCATGGCTTTCTTTATCAAGCTGGCTGTGAAATACCTGTTCATCAAACTGGGTGGAATACACCTGGCTGTCACTGACGTGTCGCCTTCTATTCCATTGCAGTGAGCAAGGTGGCGTTAAGTGTGAGTCGAGCAGCACTTTAGGGGAAGCGGCCAAGGCTGAGTGGGAAGGGCTCCCATGATCATTCGCCGGCTTTTTCCGGCAGCAGTATGCGACAAATTTCGCGCGGGCTGAGGTTGATAGCTTTTTCAGGCTTAATTGGGAAAAGCCTGAGCAACTCTGGCAGATTTGGAATTTGCATTTCGAACATTTAATATATACACTTTTGTTTAATTTATTGATTTCCTTTTTGCATAATTTGCAGATATCTGCATTTTTAGTACGAGGCTCTCCTTCCATAATTAAGCAAATAAATAAAAACTACGTATTCGGCGCTCACACACAATTTAACCCCGTTAGTCACTGCTGCAAACAAAGCATTCTCCAAATGCTTACAGGACCTCCTGCTGTAGAGAGATTGCCGCAGGCAGGGAGGTGACACGAAACGGAGCAAGAGGGAGGGAAACGTTACTGGTCAGCGAAGCACTGAGCTAGCCTCCACTAACTGCCATTTATGCTGTATAAGAAATAACTACTGAACAAGATAGTGTCCATCTTGGAGAAGTGCATTGTCGCAAAGCCAAAAAGAGAAATTAGTAAAATACTTATCTTTTGCTGGAGCAACGCTGCTGAAACTTCATGCACAAGTAGACAAGCATTCACTGATTGTTACTTTATCACTTGAAAGTTCAGGCAATTAGTATAATTCATCTAAATTACTTAAGATTAGGAGCACAAGATACACAAGGTATATTACTAAGCGCCACCTGGCGGATCTCCGCCGATAATGCACAATGTCATTGGGCTTGCACTGTGCACAAGTGGTTTAAGAAATGCCACAAAGACATCACCCATCCTAATTGGCCTCCAAATTCACCCGCCCTCAATCGAATTGAACATCTGTGGGATCGGTGAATTCAAATGGGATCCTTCCACTTGTTCAGATTACAAACCTAAGGGGGCATAAATTCAAATTAAGAAAAGATAGATGTAGAATAGATGTGCAGAAATTTGCCTTTAGCCACTGGGTGGTTAATTGTTGGAACAAACTTCCATTTGTCGTTGTGGAAATTGATAGGTTAAATAAATTAGAGGAACTGGACAGGCATTTGGAGGGAATGGTGTGATTTTTTTTTTTTTTTTTTTTGGCTGATGCTGCATAAGCTCATACACTTAGTTTCTTGCATCACATGCCACTACTACTTTTTCCAACTAAAATTTCATAAAAATAATTTTTATTTCGTGATTATAATGTTCACAACCACTGATAGCCTTCAGTTTTCTAATTATACCAACTCACTAATAGAGGTGGTGAGGCTTTTACTATTACCAATGGCCTTACATAACTTGCAACTTGTTCATTTGTGAAGCCATTCGACATAGCTGGACAGTGCAGTGTCGAGTCAGTTTGGTGTGACTTAAGCATTGGGAGATCAAAATTGAGATTAGGAGTGTGTTATAGGCCTAATGACTCTGATGAGTATAATAATAAATTGTACAAGGAAATAAGAGTGGGCCAGTAAATCAGAGAGTCTTATAATGGGAGATTTTAATTTCTCAGATATTGACTGGAATTTGTGGGTTGGTCACTCACACACTAACAAGGCTTTTGTGGATTTATTGGATGATTGTTTTCTACATCAGCATGTTTGGGAGGCAACTAGATGGAGCAGTACTCTTGATCTGATTATCAGTAGTGATTCTTCATGCTTTAAGAATCTGCAGATAAAAGAACCACTAGGTGGCAGTGATCACAGTGTGCTGAAGTGGGATTTACTCAAAGAGGTAACTACCATCAGGGGTAAAGGGAGGGGTTTTTGCTTTCATAAAGGCTACTATGGTGGTCTGAGACAGTATTTAAATTCTATACGGTGGGACCAACTGATGATGTTACCAACAGCAAATTCAAAATGGGAAGCATTCAAAGAACTTATCTTGGAAGCTACTAGGCTTTACATACCAACTAAGAAATATTGTTCAAGGTTTAGGCCTAAATGGATGTTAGATGAACTAATGAGACATATGGAATAGAAGAAAAATGCATGGGATACATATAAATTAATGGGTGACATGGAAGCCTATGATAGATATAAGCCGGTCTGTAACCAAGTCACAAAGGAGATTAGGCAGGCAAAGGCAGATTATGAGAAATCTTTGGCAAAGGATGCAAAGAAAAACAACAAAGAGTTCTTTACCTAAGTAACCTCTAGAAGGAAAGGGATGAATCAGATTGGTCCACTGGATATTGGTGGTTCAACTGTTGATGATCCTGCTCAGGTGGCTAACAAACTAAATGAGTATTTTGCATCTATATTCACCCATGAGGAGTTATTCAAGGAGAGGAATGCCAGCGGTGAGTCAAACTCTGGCAGTGAGCTAGATGATTTTGTAATAACTTGAGAGGAAAGTGGAGGAGAAATTGTTGAAGATAAACATAAAAAAGGCACCCGAGGTGGATGGTATCTATCTAGTTATATTAAAGGAGGCAGCAAAGGAAGTAAGCAAACCCTTAGCCATAATTATGAGAGCTTCTTTGGACTCAGTGGATGTATCCATGGACTGGAGATGTGCAAATGTGACCTCAATTCACAAAGGAGGATCAAAGGGTGACACAAGTAATTATAGACCAGTTAGTTTAACTTCTGTTTCAGGAAAATCAATGGAGGCACTGATTAAAGAAGCACCGCAGGATCATCTAGACAAGACTTCAGTTATATATCTCGGACAGCATGGTTTTGTTAAGGGAAAGTCTTGCCTGACCAGTTTGATTGGATACTATGATGTGGTCACAGGATGCAGGGAATAACTTTGATATCATATATTTGGATCTTTGAAAGGGTTTTGATACTATTGCACATGGAAGACTGCCGAACAAATTGGAGCAGTATGGCATTGGAGGCAAATTGCTGCTATGGATAAAGGGATGGTTGAGTGTAAGAAGACAGAGAGTGGTAATCAATGGACACTGCTCATTGTGGACTAATGTTATTAGTGGAGTCCCTTAGGGTTCAGTGTTGAGTCCATTGTTGTTTTCTGTATAAATGACATTGATGATGGTATATCAAGCTTAATGTCCAAGTTTGCAGACGATACGAAGGTTGGTAGGGTTGTTAAGGACACTAATGACAGTATGCTGCTGCAACAGGATCTAGAAAAGTTGAGCAGATTGTCTGAGAGCTGGAAAATGAAATTTAACATTGACAAATGTAAAGTACTACATATGGGAAGCAGTAACCCCAGAGTGACGTAGCAACTCTGTGGTACTACACTGACAGTGGTAGAGAACGAAAAGGACCTGGGGGTTTTTGTGCAGGCAGATATGAAGTTTTCTGAGCAGTGCAGATGGTCTGCAAGTGTAGCTCATAGTGTCTTGTCAATGATGTATAGGAATTTTTCTAGCAGGGATAAGGAGGTGATTATCCCCTTGTATAAGGCAATGGTCGGGCTTCACCTTGAGTACTGTATACAGGTCTGGAGGCCTCATTTTAAGAAGGATGTAGAGCTGTTAAAATGAGTACAGAGAAGGGCAAGAAGATTAGTGAATGGAACAATGGGTGCTCTTACGAAGAAAGGCTTAAAATTTGCAAATTACAGTGTCTGGAGACTAGGCACCTATGAGGTGATCTGATTGAGGTGTATAAAGCATTGAATGGTTTGAGCATGCTCAATGCTTTTTTTTTTTTTTTTTTAGGCTGATGCTGCATAAGCTTGCTTTCTTGCATCATATGCCTCTACTAATGCTAAATTTACATACCAAACAAACCACACACTTAACATTCTTGATCTTTTCTTTTTTAACAACTGTTCAAAGTAGTAAGGATGGAGATCTACTGGAACAGGTGTATAGAAGAGCAGTGAGATTGTAGAGAACAATAGGAACCAAGAAAGGCTGCAGTTCTGCAAATTGCAGCATCTGGAGACTAGGCGTCTGCAAGGAGATCTAGTTGAGGTCTTTATGTCCTTGAATTGATTGAGTAAGCTTAGTGTTGTTGTCATTCTTCCTCTTGCTGAGACTACACACACGAGAATTCATAAATTCAAATTGAGGAAGGATGGCTGCAGGATATACATGTGGAAGTTTGCCTTCAGCCAGCGGGTGGTTGATCGTTGGGGAAAATTTCCATCTGTTGTTGCAGAAGTGGGTAATTGGAATAAATTCAAGGAAGAACTAGATAAATCTTGGAGGGGATGGTCAGGTGAGGTGTTTTTTTTTTTTTTTTTGGCTGATTCTCTATAAGCTAGCTTTATTGCATCATTTCCCATTACTTAATACTAAGTACACATTTAATGTTGGTTGTTCTCTAAAGTTATCACTTGCTTGGACTATTTAGGATTGCTCATACCTAAAGTTTATGATATGGAAATTCTTTTAATTGAGGAGTATATTAATTTATACCTTTAAAAAATACTTTCAGATCATGAACTGGATTTATACATGAATCAGTGCCGCACATGAAAAGTGTGCATATGGCTTAACTCACAACTTCTCAAGTCTTCTTTGACTCTTTAGCATTAGTAGAGGCACATGGTGCAAGAAAGCAAGCTTATACAGCATCAGCCAAAAAAAAAAAAAAAAACCCTTCCCATTTCACTGATACATTCATTCCAAATGTTTGTCTAGTTCTGCCTTGAATTTATTTAAGCTATCAACTTCCACAACAACAGATGGAAGTTTGTTCCAGCAATCAACTACTTGCTGGCTAAAGGCAAACTTCCGCACATCTATTCTACAACTGTCCAACTGTCTTTCCTCAGTTTGAATCTATGCCCCCTTAGGTTTGTAATCTGAGCAAGAGGAAGAAACCCATCAGCATTAAGCCTGCTCAATCCATTCAAGGCCTGATACATCTCAAATCAGATCACCTCGCAGGTGATCTGGAAGCTGCAATTTGCAGAACAGAATATATATATACAAGTTGCAAGTTGTGTAAGGCCATTAGTAATAGCAAAAGCCTCAGCATCTCTATTATTGGATTGGTACAATAAGAAAATTGGAGACTGTAAGTGGTTCTGAACATTAAAATCACAAAAGAAAATTATTTTTAGGAAATTTCTTTTGAAAAAAATTGAGTTCAAAGGAACAAAGCCAAAGGTCTGGGTGATTTTTCAAATTATGAGAGCAATGGAAGCAACAAATGAATTTGACAGAATCTGATAAAAAGAATTTGAGTCAAATCTAAAATAGGAGATTCCAGATTAGGCAGTCCCTGACAGGAAATACCAGATCAGGCCTATACACAAGTGCCATCTTTGAATTTTGTCTAGATATGTCTGGAATGTATTTGTTGTTACTATTAATAGTACAGAAAGTGTCTTTCAGATTAAAACTTTTGTTTCTAATACTCTACCTATAAATACTCTAATACTAATGAATACTTTTAATAAAGACTTCAAGTTTTGATTATAATAAATCGGGAGATGATCCAAGCGATTGAATTTAGGAAACTAACCCCAATTGTTGCCCTGTAGTATGTAAAGAATGGAAATAAAATAAAAATTTAAATTGAACTAAAATTAATCTCTGGAAAAAAAAAAAAAAACACATACTTCTCGTTTGTGGAGGTTGGGGAGGTCATTATTACTGAAATGAAATAAAAGATTCAAAATTTCCATTCAGAAAATGACACCATTCTTTGAAACACTTTCATGTTAATTTTTCTTTCTTTTAATATAGTCCACTCATTTTGTTCTTTTTAACCTTATCAGTAGTGGGTTTATAAGTATTCTGTGAATTTTGAAAATTTGCAAAAAAAAGGCATAAAAAATCACAAAAGAATTTGAAAAAAAAAAAAAAGAAAAAATCATTACACCTTCAGAGAATTTCAGTTTTTTTAAGCCAAAATCAGATAGCAGTGGCTGACAGGCATGATCTCATTCTCAGATTTTAAAGTCTGTTTTCATGCTACCATCTATTATAAACTGTGTATAAAGTTACTTAGACACAGTTTTCAATAGATTACTAAATTTACTTAAAATTATGGAGACGAGATTGCAGCACTTATTAGATTTGTAACATACTTTTCTTTGAATTTTTATCAAGGTCATTGGAAATAACATTTCAAGGTCATTTGAAATGTTATTTGAAATGACCTTGATAAATGTGTGTGTACATATGTTTATATCCATTTTATACATGTAAAATGTACATAAAGATACATACTCTGGAAAAGATTAATGCTATGGTATTTTCCAATTTTCCTTATTTTTCTCAAATAGATTTATTTTCTTTAAATGAATTGTGCGCTATATGTAATTTAGATACGTTATCTTATATAATTTCACATCTGAAGTTCAAATAAAATGTATACTTTGATAACAGTAATTTCACTATAAATTTATAATTATAGGGATTATGTGCTGGGAAATAGAGAACTTTTTGCCAAATTTTGTAGATGAAGGTAAGCTTTTATAGATTTTTTTAATATTAGAATGTTGTAAATCCTTTTGAAACAAAGATAATTTTAATAAGTGAATTGGTATACATTTTGAAATAATTGTGAATCATTAATCAGATTAATGTAATCTGACCGAAACTGTTCTTACTCAGTTGCTAATGCAAGATGTGTGTTTGTAAATTTAGAAAGATAGTTAACAGTTAGGGTTGGGGTAATAAGCCATTCTGCTTAAATGCTCATTGATATACTATTTTGACAGTCACCAGAGTCTTGTGGCTTTCACTGAGGAGTTGAGACAACACTGGTCTGCCTTTCTTCTTTTTCTTACACTTTTATCTGTTATTTTTTTAGAAAAATAATAGAAAACAAAAAAGCACTAAAATCTGATCTTGGAGAGCAGTTTGTAGCATTTTGATGGAAAAAAGTATGCGTGATTTTTTCTGTCAATCTTCTATAAATAGTTTTTAGTATTAGTATTATTAAGTATTGTCAACATATACAGGGAAGCAAAGTCCTTACCAACCAATACCAGCCAAAAAAATAAATAAATAAAAAACAAAAAACGCCACCTTCAGTTGTCTATTGCTTCCATTGATTTGCTCAGACCCTCCATAAATTTATTTAGACTACCCAAAACTATTCACCTCCACTAGATGGAAGTTTATTACTCTTTAGGATGAATGTAAATTTCTACACATCCTTATTCAGTTTAAATGTATGCCCCTGCCTTTCTTTTTCATCATGGTTTCCAGTGCTCTTAGTATTATATCTAAGATCATGCATGCTATTCAACAGCATTTCCTATAGGATTGAGGTTGGGAGATCACTCACTAGCCCATACAGATGGAAATGTTCATTCCAGATAGTGGCCAACCAATATGTCACAATGTGGTCAGGCATTTTAATGCTTCAAGATGAAATTTTCCCTTACAGGATCATCTAGACAAGACTGCAGCAATAATTCAGACACAGCATGGGTTTGTTAAGGGAAAGTCTTGTCTGACAAATTTGATAGGATATTATGATGTGGTTACAAAGGAACTGGATGCAAAAAATAATTTTGATATCATATATTTGGATTTCAGGAAAGCTTTTGACACTGTTGCACATGGAAGACTATTGTACAAATTGGAGCAGAATGGTATTAAGGGTAAGTTATTACAATGGATAAAAGGATGGTTAAGTGGGAGAAGACAGTGGGTAGTAATTAATGGGTGCTGCTCTTCGTGTACTAATGTTATTAGTGGAGTCCCACAGGGTTCAGTGTTGGGTCCTCCGTTGGTTTGTATATTTATTAATGATATTGATGAAGGTATATCAGGATTAGCGTCGAAGTTTGCAGATGATACAAAGGTTGGCAAGGTTGTTAATGACAGTAATAGCAGTGTGCTACTGCAACAGGATCTAGATAATTTGGGCAGATGGGCTAAGAAGTGGCAACTGAAGTTTAACCTTCACAACTGCAAAGTACTGCATATGGGTAGAAGTAACCCCAGGGAAACGTACCAACTGTGTGGTACTACACTTAAGGTGGTAGAAAATGAAAAAGACCTGGGAGTAATTGTGCTGTCAGATATGAAGTTTTCTGAGCAATGCAGACAGGCTGCCAGGGCAGGTCTTGTCAATGGGATTTTGTCAATAATATATAGGAATTTTGCTAGCAGGGAAAAGGAGGTGATTGTCCCTCTGTATAAGGCAATGGTCAAGCCATGCCTTGAGTACTGCGTACAGGTCTGGAGGCCTCATTTTAGGAAGGATGTAGATTTGCTTGAGTGTGTACAGAGAAGGTCAATAAGGTTGGTGAGGGGAATGAAGTGATCCTCTTAACAAGAGAGGCTTAAGTTCTGCAAATTGCAGTGGCTGGAGACTAGGCACCTGCGTGATGATCTGATTGAGGTGTATAAGGCCTTGAATGGATTGAGCATGCTGAATTCTGATGGGATCCTTCCACTTGTTTAGATTACGAACCTAAGGGGGCATAAATTCAAATTAAGAAAAGACAGATGTGTGGAAATTTGCCTTTAGCCAGCGGGTGGTTAATTGCTGGAACAAACTTCCATCTGTCGTGGAAGTTGATATGTTAAATAAATTTAAGGAGGAACTGGACAGGCATTTGGAGGGAATGGTGTGATTTTTTTTTTTTTTTTTTTTTGGCTGATGCTGCATAAGCTCATACACTTGCTTTCTTGCATTACATGCCACTACTACTACTACTACTACTACAATGTAATGATATCATGGTTTCAAAAGGGCATGATTGTGGGAATTCGTTCATTGGGTGATTGAAAATTAGAGACATCGCATCTTGTTGGCTGTTCATGACCTACTGTGGTTAAGGTATACAAATAATAGTGTCAAACAGGTCAAACCACTTCCCACTGATAGAACTGTAAGGAATTACGCAAGGTGGATGTTCATAGTGAGTGAAGGATGCAGCAAATTTTACAACTTCAATAGCAGGTTGCTGTGCAACAGTTGATATTGCAATACAGTATGGAGAATGCAAGAACAATATCCCAAACGACGATATACCACACACACTCAGATTTTGGTGTTCCACAGCAGTTGACCCAAGAGACACCCTCTCTTCTCCTCTCCTCTCCACTAATCATTGTCGACGGCAAATGCTGTGGCATTAGCAACACACTGGTTGGACACTGGAAGACTGGAAATGAGTGTGCTTGTTAGATGAGTCCAAATACTTGGTGCAGCATGCTGATGACAGCTTTGTGTGGTTCAAGCAACATGAGTACATGGACTCATCGTGCCCACTATCCAGGCAGGTGGCAGTGGTTGTTTAATATGAGATGTGTTTTGTCGGCAAGGGCTAGGACCCCTCTTGGGTATGGACCAATGTTTCACTGGTGCGATCTACTGGCAGCTCATAGGAGACTATGTGCACCCTGCTGTGTTGCATTTTTTCCCAGACAGAAATGTAATCTTCCAAGCCGATAATGTGCAATGTCATTGGGCTTGCACTGTGCATGAGTGGTTTAAGAAATGCCACAAAGGTATCACCCATCTTAATTGCCCTCCAAATTCACCCACCCTCAATCGAATGGAACATCTGCGGGATGGTTTGGAATGGTAAGTGGGGCATATGGACATGCAATCATCATCTATTCCGATACTGTAGATAGTCTTGAAGGCAGCATGGTTGCAAATCTCTATGGACACCTTCAGCCATCTAGTGGATTTAATGCTTAGGCGAATAACATTAGCATTAGCAAAGGCACATGATGCAAGAAAGCAAGCTTATATAGCATCAGCCAAAAAAAAAAAAAAAAAAAAAAACACCTTATTTCACCCATCCACTTAAAGCTATCAACGTCTACAGCAACAGATGGAAGTTTGTTCTTGCAAACAACCACCTGCTGGCTAAAGGCAAACTTCCGCACATCTATCCTACGACCATCTTTCTTCAATTTGAATTTATGCGCTCTCAGGCGATTATTCTGAGCAAGAGGAAGAATCCCATCAGCAGTGAGCATTCTCAAACCATTCAAGGCTTTATACACCTCAATCAGATCACCTCGCAGATGCCTGGTCTCCAGACACTGTAATTTGCAAAACTTAAGCCTTTCTTCGTAAGAGGAACCCTTTGTTTCATTCACTAATCTTGTTGCCCTTCTCTGTACTCATTCCAACAGCTCTACATCCTTCTTAAAATGAGGCCTCCAGACCTGTATACAGTACTCAAGGTGTGGTCTGACCATTTCCTTGTACAAGGGGATAATAACCTACTTATCCCTGCTAGAAAAATTCCTGTATATCAAGACACCATGAGTTACACTTGCCGACCATCTGCACTGCTCAGAAAACTTCATATCTGCCTGCAAAATTCCCCCCATGTCTTTTTCATTCTCTACCACTGTCAGTGTGGTACCACAGAGTTTATATGTTACTCTGGGATTACTGCTTCCCATATGTAGTACTTTACATTTGTCAATGTTAAACTTCATTTGCCACCTCTCAGCCCATCTACTCAACTTTTCTAGATCCTGTTGCAGCAGTGTACTGTCATTAGTGTCATTAACAACCCTGCCAATCTTCATATCGTCTGCAAACTTGGACATTAAGCCTGATATACCATCATCAATATCATTACTACATATAGAAAACAACGATGGACCTAACACTGAATCCTGGGTGACTCCACTAATAACATTAGCCCACGAAGAGCATTGTCCATTGATTACCATTCTCTGTCTTCTCCCACTCAACCATCCCTTTATCCATAGCAGCAATTTGCCTCCAATGCCACACTGCTCCAATTTGTGCAGTAGTCTTCCATGTGCAACAGTATCAAAGGCTTTCTAAGATCCAAATATATGATATCAAAGTTATCATATATTTGGATCTTAGCAGCTGTTATTTGTACAAATGGTGGCCACTGAGTGTCTGACATTGTGCTTGTCCTGCAGCTATAAAAAGAAGAATTGTTATATAAAAGCTGGGTGCCTTGTCCTTTAGCAGAAATTCAAGAAGCCTCCTTCAAACTCGATCCAACATGAAAAAACAGTACTGTAAACGGAATGACAAGGCCTTAGTTACCGCCATGCCACAGGCCACTGGAATGTGAATAAAATTGCAATGTAGATTGTGTTTTGTTTGACACTGAATATGTTTGTGATGAGGTTTACAAGGTGTTTCATTAGATCGAAGGTAATCCATAACAAATGGTTATTGGTGTTATGCTAAAAATATAAGCAAATGGCGATTAGTGAAAAATGTACTATTTCCTGTGGATTGGGACAGTTAGGAATGGGAAGGAAACTATTTTCCAACTTTTAGGTATGAGTACCCTTGCTAAAGACTGATAGTGTAGGGTTGCCTTTCTCAAAGTGCAGTCCACAGCCTACTGGTGGGCCATGAATTTTATTACTAAATAAATATTTGTTCTGGTCACTTCATGCTAAGCGCTGTTTATGTTTGGCACGTTTATATTTTTGTCATGTGCCCGATGAGGTCAGGGTTTCACGTAGACCGAGTTGCAAGGAAAAGATATCACCATCTTTAATGTTCAAGATAAAGTAAGAGCAATATGTACGAAAATGGAACTATGGCAGAAACGCCTCGACAAACAAGACTTTGAGAGTTTTACTACGCTGAATGATTTCTTGATGACATCTGGTGGAAAAATTTCTGATATGATCATCAAAGACTTGAAAGCGTACTTACGAGGCCTTTGCAGCGAGTTCTAAAAATATTTTACAGAACCAGAAACAGGATTTGAGTGGATCAGGGATCCTTTTACATGCATGGAATACATAAAAAACATCAAGGGGAAGCTTTCGTCAAAAGAGATAGACAATCTTGTTGAACTAGTTTCAGATATGTCATTGAAGTTCGTGTTTAGTGAAAAAAGTTTGATGGACTTTTGGCTCCACATACAGTTGAAATATCCTGGACTCACCAACAGAGCATTGAAGTACTTACTGTCATTCCTCTCAACTTATAACTGCGAATTGTTTTTTCAATACTTGTGAGTCTGAAAACAAAGAACAGAAATTGGCTAAACGTGGAGCCAGATATGAGATTAAAACTAACTCTCCAGCTTGGAACCAGATATGCCTTTATTGGTTTCTGAAAGTAAGCAGTGCCATTCTTCGCATTAATTTATATAGTATATTTTGTTCTTTTTTATATGTACCCACTTAATTCCTTGAATAAATAATTATATACTTTACAATTGTATCACTTCTTGGTATTATTCACAGTATATCCTAACTTCCAATTTTCATCCGACTTAATTTTTAGTTGGAATCAGTTCAGGGCTGACAATAAATGCGAAGCCCACAATTTTACACTTTGATGCGACATTTGTAGGCTCACCTCTGGCAGTAAAATATGACCTATCTTTAAATGCAAGTTATGGGAGGGGCTAGTGGGCCACTGAGTTATGTGCTTTGTCCAAGTGGGCCGCGATTAGAAAAGTTTGAAAAACACTGGTGTAGGGTAACCCAGATACCTGTAATATGAACATTTTCAATTGTTACGCAAATGTTTGGTACACCGTCAGGACCTAAGGCATGACAGCCAGGCAGAGAATTGATTAATTTTTTGAAATTAAGTTGTAACAGATATTGAATTGAGGGTACATTGGAAATGGGAGAGTCAGTAAATAACAACCAGTCCTGGCCGGAATGTGGTAGAATGGCAAATTTTCTGGCATATTTGCTTTCCGGAAATCCAGTAACCAGCTGAACCTAAGTTGAGGGATGTATTGTTATCCTTAAAAAGGAATTGAGATCCAATTGCACCCATCCCTGTAAAAATATTTCATCTCAAGGTTCCACTGTCAAAAATGTGGGAGAGTGAGTAGTCGTTAATAATCATGTCTCGCCATTATTTCCACAATCCCGAACCATCTCAAGAATTGGGCTCATCTTTTTTACATTCTTTGATCATTTCTTCTCACTGTCATAACATAGTTTGTAATACAGTTTTTCTCTGTCTTTTCTTCTTACAAAAAAAAAATAATAATAATAAATAAATAAATAAAACTACATTAAAATCAGGATTTTAAGAAAATTCTGTGAATTTCATATTTTCATTAACAAATATGAACATAATAAACACCTGAAAATAGATTGTTGTAATTGTCCAATTAACAACAAAAAAAGCAAACTTTATTCTGCAATTTTCCATTTCCAACACAATGCATATGATGCAGTCAAGAGCTGATGTCCTCTCTCAATTTAGAAACCAATAAAGATGAATAAAAAAAAACTTAAACTTGATAAGAAAATAATATCATTAAAAATTTTTACAAAGAAAATAAGTATATCGACATTGGCAACCCTTGTAACTTGCACTACCAATAGAATTTAGAAATATCTGCCAAAACAGTGCTCTCCCCTCAAACAAGGTCTAGAGAAATCGCACAGATGGCCTGAGAAGTGGCAGATTTAGTATTGATAAATGCAAGATACTGTATATGGGATAGCATTAATCCTTGAATAACATACTAGTTGGGTGGTACCATACTCAGAGTAGTGGAGAACATAAACCTAGCAGTAATTGTACAGTCTGATATTATGTTCTCTGAGCAATGCAGACAACTACTGCTAGAAAAGCTCCTGAGGTTCTGTCAATGATATACAAGAATTTTGTTAGTGGAGATAAGGAGGTGATTATCCTGTTGTAAAAAGCAGTGATTAGGCTGAATCTTGATTACTTCATTCAGGTCTGAAAACTTCAGATCTATTAGAATGGATGCAGAAAAGACAACAGGTACTCTTACCAAAAAAGACTTCGGTTCTGCAAAATGCAGCATATGGAAACTAGGCACCTACAGAGAGACCTGATTGATGTGTTTATGACTTTAAATGGATTGAGTAAATGAAATACTAATTAGACAAATTCTTAGAAGCGATAAGCAGATGAAATTTTTTATGAAATAAAAAACTGTTTTAATTTATTTTATTATTTTTTCTGAATGATGCTGTTGTAATCTTGCTTTCTTGCATCATTTACCATTTCTAATGTTAATTAGTAAAAGCTGTATTTCTTTTAAATCACAATTATAAAAGACCAGTTACAAATGATTACAGAGACAGTACGTCATAATGACAAAACTGCTCAGTAGTATTCTGCACTACTTGTGGTAGCATAAGTGTTTTATACATACGGTAAAAAAAAAAATATATATATATATATAAATAAAAAAACATTAGTGCAGTTATACCAATGTTTGTATCGTCGAGCTTTTGTGTGTGTAAGCCGTTACAATCTACTGAAGTTTTACAGCTTCAAATATTTCATGCTTTTATCAGAAACTGTATGACTTTATGATAAATTGTGGTCTTTGTTTGATAGCCAGCTAACTTTTCTGTCATGAATTCATGAATTCCTTAAACTAAAATGTTTTTACACTATGCTGCTACTTTAGAGCAGTTGAAAACCTGTTGGCTACAAAAAATAATTTTTGAATCAAATTCAAATGAATCGGTTTTGCAAAAAAAAATATTTTTTAGTATCAGTTCTGCCAATTTCAGTGTGAGAATCTACCAGATGAAAAGAGAAAGAATTGACATACATTTTCCTTGCTTGGAGAAGTGACAAGTGGACAACAAAGCTTGAAATATAACAGATTATCCTGAATCGTTCATGGCATTTTAACATGAGAGAATATTTTTCCAGATGAAAAAAAGAAAACTGAGTTCAGATCCCTTTCTGGTTAAGCTTTGGAAATGCTCTTGACAGACAAGTCTAAACAGCAGTGCAATTGCAATGAACAAAGCTTTGACTCAATGTTTCAGAAGAGGGCAAAGTTTGCAATGGCATTTGAACCAGTCATAACCAGTTGATGATATCTAACAGACAATCCAAACAGAAATCCACAGATAGAAAAAATTTGAGCAAGCAAATTTTTTAACTTGCCTAAGATAATATAAAAATAAAGTATCATACAGTATGCTTTACAGTTTACAGCGGTGTTTCCCAACATTGGTGCCACGCCCCACATGAGGGAAATTTGATTGTTCAGGGGGGGCAATTCAAAAATTGCTCATCTAGAGTTTAAAACAGCTGCCTACTATGATTTAACTTGTACAAAAGAAGAATTGTTGGTATCTCAATTTGAAATAAGAATTCGTTAAATGTTGTACTTTCTATAGAGCTGCACTTGAAAGTTTGGAGTAATATCAACTACAGTTTGCTCGGAGAGTATTGCTTACTATGCCTAGTGAAGGAATAGTACGTACTGTATTAGACGATTGCTTATGGCATGCGCAATGTGCAAGCAAAGTGGTTGTCTACTGTAGCCTACCGCAAACTCCGTATGTTATATGAAATAGGTAATTCCTTTCATACAAACGCTCGTTTGGGCATCGTGACTGTACATTTGGATAGGTTTGGCGATCTCAGATTAAAATAAAAAATTATTTTGTCTGCGCACAGAATTATTATTAATGAAGAACTGTGATACACAATGGTATGTATTTGTCGTATATGTATATTCTTGTGGTCTCAGTAAATAAGTCCAAAAACTCGAATTTGCAGGAGAGGAAAAATACTTCGCACTCTCATATAAACATGCATATATTCGAATATACAAATATTTATTACTCACGCTAAAACTACAATAACGAAGATATCTGCATGTCACATAATAGTAAATAATAAATACTTTATTATAGTGCACTTATCTCATTTTTGACAAATTAGACTTATCTGCTTGTTCACAGAGACCACAGATTTAATAGTCCGAATTCAGTAATTTGTGTGATTTATTCATTCAAAAAGCATACTAATAATTAATTTTGATATATTAAAATAAAATTAAATTAACTTTATTGCATAGTTTATTTTTAGTTTTTGATTTATCTTATATTTATTTCTTTCAGTTGCACAGTAAAATGAGTAGTGCAAGTAAAAAAAAAAGTTCATCAGTATTCAGAGGAATACTTAACATTTGGTTTCATACCCGCTGTCCACGATCAAAGGTCACCTTTTTGTCTTTTATGCCAACAATACTTGACCAATGAATCAATGAAGTGAGGTCGTCTTGAGGCGCATTTGAAGGCAAAACATAATGCTCATGTAAATTCAGATTTAAATTACTTTCAAACTTTAAAGAAGAATTTTGAAAAAAGAGCAACATTAAAGTCTCTGTTTATTGCTCATACTGCAACTGTCAATCATATTCTGGAGGCTAGTTATGAAATTTCTTTACTCATTGCTAAATCTGGGAAAAATCATACTATAGGAGTGAATTTAATCAAACCATCAATATCAGCATTTCTTAAAACAGTTCTGGAAAAAGATGACAAAGACGTGAAAGCTATGCCACTCAACCAATGTTAGTGGATTCTTCTGCTAACAATACTGTTAGCAGAAGAATAGATGAAATGAGTGAAGATATTGAAATACAACTTGTTGGAAAGCTGAAAACAAGAAAATTCTCAGTGCAAATGGATGAATCAACTTTGAGAGACAGTGAAGCCGTACTGATAACTTATGTAAGATATATTGATAAAGGTAATTTTACTGAAGTAATGTTATTCTGTAAATCATTAGAGAGAGCACCACTACCTCCAAAGATATATATAATAAGCTAAAAAATTACTTAGATGACAATAATATACCAATGAAAAATATAACATCTTGTGCTGCAGATAGTGCTCCTAATATGATGGGCAAGAAAAATGGCTGCTTAAAATTGATGAAAGATGAGAATCCAGAAATGCTTCTTGTGCATTGTGTTATTCATAGGGAAAAGTTGGTAGCTAAAAATATTTTGCCTGTTCTTAATGAAGTACTAAAATCAGTTATAAAATCTGTAAATGCCATTAAAGCTAATGCCAAATGTGAGTGTCTCTTCAAGCTTTTTTGTGAAGAACAAAATGCAGACCATGTGAGACTTTTACTTTACACTGAAGTAAGGTCGCTCTCGAAAGGGAACTGCTTGAAAAGATTTATGGAACTATTTGATACTATTAATGACTTTTTAAGTGACAAAACCTGAAATGAAGCATCTGTTAACGGTCGATGGTAAAGCATTTGTGAGTTATTTAGCCGCTATCTTTCGGTACTGGAATTTGGGGGCTGGTCACTCACACACTAGCAAGGCTTTTGTGGATTTATTGGATTGTTTTCTACCTCAGCATGTTCGGGAGGCAACTAGAGGGAGGAATACTCTTGATTTGATTATCAGCAGTGATTCTTCATGCATTAAGAATCTGCAGATAAATGAACCACTAGGTGGCAGTGATCACAGTGTGCTTAAGTGGGATTTACACAAAGAGGTAACTACCATTAGGGGCAAAGGGAAGGGTTATTGCTTTCGTAAAGGCGACTACGATGGACTGAGACAGTATTTAAATTCTATACAGTGGGACCAACTGATGATGTTACCAACAGCAAATGCAAAATGGGAAGCATTCAAAGAACTTATCTTGGAAGCTACTAGGCTTTACATACCAACTAAGAAATATTGTTCAAGGTTTAGGCCTAAATGGATGTCAGATGAACTAATGAGGCATATGGCAGAGAAGAAACATGCATGGGATACACAAATTAACACATGACACAGAAGCCTATGATAGATACAAGTTGATCTGTAACCAAGTTACAAAGGAGGTTAGGCAGGCGAAGGCAGATTACGAGAAATCTTTGGCAAGGGATGCAAAGAAAAACAGCAAAGAGTTCTTTACTTATGTAAACTCTAGAAGGAAGGGGATGAATCAGATTGGTCCACTTGATATCGATGGGGCAGCTGTTGATGATCCTGCTCAGCTAGCTAACAAACTGAATGAATATTTTGCATCGACATTCACACATGAGGAGTTATTCAGCGAGGGGAATGCCAGAGGTGTATTCAACTCTGGCAGTAAGCTAGAGAATCTTGTAATAACAGAGTAAAGTGGAGGAGAAGTTGTTGAAGATAAATACAAGAAAGGCACTTGGGGTGGATGGGATCTATCCAGTTATATTAAAGGAAGCAGCAAAGGAAGTAAGCAAACCCTTAGCCATAATTATGAGAGATTCCTTGGACTCAGGGGAAGTACCCATGGACTGGAGAAGTGCAAATGCGACCCCAATTCACAAAGGAGGATCAAAGGGCGACACAAGTAATTATAGACTTGTTAGTTTAACTTCTGTTCCTGGAAAATTAATGGAGGCACTAGTTAAAGAAGCACTGCAGGATCATTTAGACAAGACTTCAGTTTTAGCTCGGACACAGCACGGTTTTGTTAAGGGGAAGTCTTGCCTGACCAATCTGATTGGATACTATGATACAGTCACAAAGGAATTGGATGCAGGGCATAACTTTGATATTATATACTTGGATCTTAGAAAGGCTTTTGATACTGTTGCACATGGAAGACTGCTGCACAAATTGGAGCAGTGTGACATTGGAGGCAAATTGCTGCTGTGGATAAAGGGGTGGTTTGTTTGTTATTTGGTTTTTAGGAGCATTAGCAACTAAGGCCATATTGCTCCGTGAACATGCGGTGGTCATTCCTGACCTTTCCGCATCCTCCGTATTTGGTGGTGACGGGCTCGAACCCCGGTCTAATCAAGAAGCGTGTGCTACTCACTGCTGCTCCTTCCCACCTGGCTACGGAGGCGCCTAAAGGGGTGGTTGAGGGGGAGAAGACAGAGAGTAGTGATCAATGGACACTGCTCATCGTGGACTAATGTTATTAGTGGAGTCCCTCAGGGTTCAGTGTTGGGTCCATTGTTGTTTTCTGTATTTATAAATGATATTGATGATGGTATATCAAGCTTAATGTCGAAGTTTGCAGACGATACAAAGGTAGGCAGGGTTGTCAAGGACACTACTGGCACTATGCTGCTGCAACAGGATCTGGAAAGGTTGAGCAGATGGGCTGAGAGGTGGCAAATGAAGTTTAACATTGACAAATGTAAAGTACTACACATGGGAAACAGCAACCCCAGAGCAACGTATCAACTCTGTGGTACTACACTGACAGTGGTAGAGAATGAAAGGGATCTGGGGGTGGTTGTGCAGGCAGATATGAAGTTCTCTGAGCAGTGCAGACAGGCTGCAAGAGTAGCTCATGGTGTATTGTCAATGATATATAGGAATTTTTCTAGCAGGGATAAGGAGGTGATTAATCCCTTGTATAAGGCAATGGTCAGACCACACTTAGAGTACTGTATACAGGTCTGGAGGCCTCATTTCAAGAAGGATGTAGAGCTGCTGGAACGAGTACAGAGAAGGGCAACAAGATTAGTGAATGGAACAAAGGGGTGCTCTTACGAAGAAAGGCTTAAGTTTTGCAAATTACAGTGTCTGGAGACTAGGCACCAGCGAGGTGATGTGATAGAGGTGTATAAAGCATTGAATGGTTTGAGCATGCTCAGTGCTGATGGGATTCTTCCTCTCGCTCAGAATAATCACCTGAGAGGGCATAAATTCAAATTGAGGAAAGACAGATGTAGGATAGACGTGCGGAAATTTGCCTTTAGCCAGCGGGTGGTTGGTTGGTGGAACAGACTTCCATCACTTGTTGTTGAAGTTGATAGCCTAAACAAATTTTAGGCTCAGCTGGACAGGTATTTCGAACGAACGGAGGGATGAAATGGGAGTAATGGTTGTGTTTGTTTTTTTTTTTTTTTTTGGCTGATGCTGCATAAGCTTGCTTTCTTGCATCAAATGCCTCTACTAATGCTAAAAACTAAATATATTAAATAAACAACTTCAGTGAACAAATAAAACTCTCGTTGATGCAAAAGCGAAGATATTTGGTTTCATTACATTTATTGAATTATGTCAAAAATATATTTGTAACAAAAATTTTGAACAGTTTCGTTGGCTGCAAAAATGTGAAGTGACTGATACCGCTGTACTTGTTATTGTCGATCATCTGAAAATTCTGTCCGCTGATTTAAAAGAAAGGTTTTCTGATTTAAAACAAATTGATTTTCCAATCTGGATGATGCAACCAATGTTAGTGGATTTGTCTGATGTATCAATGCAGTATCAAGAAGAACTCTCAGAAATGCAAATGATGAGTCAGTTAAAACTTTATTCAATATAAAAGGAGCGATGGCATGGCTTTGTGATGAAACAGAAATTAAATACCCAAATTCAACCAACTTTGCAAGAGAGCTATTGTTACCGTTTCCATCTTCATATTTAGCCGAATGTGGATTTAGTGCCATAAATGATTTGTTACTAAAGAAAAGAAATCGACTGGATATCGCAAAACGGGGAGACTTGACGCTGAAGCTGACTAAATTGGAGCCCAATATAAAATCTCTCTGCGGCAAGCATCAAGCACAAGGGTCTCACTAAATTTAGTGCACTTGTCTAGAAGTGACTTCACATTGAATGTTGAAATTATTAAACAATTAAATAATAATTACTAAAAATTAAAATATTATAGAAAAATTTTTCATATAAATTATTTTGTACTTGAATTTTAGTTGTCTATTACATGTTTTGAAAATTTACTTACTGTTTTTTTTCTTAATAATTTCCTAATGATTTCATCCTAAAACCTAAGTCTTGTGTCCTGAACAAGTTGTAATTAGGCGTCATTTAGGGAATAATTCAATTCTTGAATATAAAAAATATGTATATCGGTGTTTCCCAACATTACATAGGGGGCATCAGAATTTTAGAAAGAATTAGGTGGGGCATGGTAAAAAAAAGGTTGGGAAACACCGGTTTACAGTATACTGTAAAGCATACTGTAAACAGTCCAATGGCTTTTTGCATTTTGTCAGTGAAATTTAATTTCTAGTTTAGCATGAACTTTAAAAAATCTCTTGTTTTTCCCAAAAATAAATAAATAAATAAATAAAAATATTCCTGTTTTCCTTCCTGTTTTTTGGGAAGAACTGCTTTTTCAAAAAAATCTTTGTTTTTGTCTATTTTGGCCAAAAAAATCATTTTCTCCTGCTTTCAGTTACCCAATTACCAGTTTTTTGAAAGTCAAAAGTTGGCAGCTATGCATGCACTAATTCAAAAAATATACAACTCATTGTTAAGTGTTTTGTATATCAGCCTGCACTGAAACAGTTAAAACGAAGTTGTAAAATTTCTCTGACCCCAGCCATACATAGTATGATTGGAAATTTATTTTATTATTATTGTTATTATAATATGTAGTACTGAGTAGCTAGTTTATTAGGTATGTCCTCATTATCAAGGTGAATCAACTGCTCTGTCAGCGACATTGTCTGTCTGTAGCAGGCTATATTTAGGGAGAGAATGGGCAAATAGTGCAAAGGGACTATGCACAGTACGGTAGTCATCATCAAACATGTTGGTGCAAGTAACACAGACACTCTTGCCTTTTCTGGGGTGTTTACATAAACAGAATCCAGAGATTTACTGAGCGTGGTAAAAATACCAGAAACCATCCAATCAAATGGATGTGACTGTAGATAGCTTGTTGATGTAAGAGGTTGATGAAGTCACATGAACAAGTCATAGTCAGTCTGATGACACCATGATGCAAGTGGTGTGAAAAGGGCTGTATAATATCTAATGTGTCAGACTCTATCATGGATAGGATATACAAGTAGATGACCACACCAGGTTCCACTCTTCTTAGTTAAAAGCAGCCACAAGTACACCAACACCAAACATTTGAGAAGTGAAAAAAAAATGTTCTGACAAATCCTAGTTCTGGTTGTTCTGTATTGCTGAGAAGATCAGGTTGTGGTGGTAATAGCGTCAATCATAAAACCAATGTGTTAGGTGTCAACACTGCTAACTGGAGGTGTAAGTGTAACGGTGTGAGAGTTTTTTAAATAGCATATTAAGGTTTCCTGATACTAGCAGATCAACTTTTTTTTAATGCCAGAGCCTACTTGAACATTGTTGCCAACAAGATGCAGCGTTTCATGCTCAAACTTCATCCATTTGACAATGGTCACTTATAGCAGGATAATGTGCCATGTCAAAAGGTATAGATATTTTGGGGATGGTTCCAGTAGCATGTCAATTTTACCATACTTCACTGGCCTGCTCAATCATCAGAATTCAATTTGAATATGAATATGTGGACTGAAGTGAGCTGTTTGCAGCAGGGAGCCACTGAACCTCCAATCTGAGTCAATTGCAGGTTGAACAGGTCTATATGTGCTGGCATCCTTGTAGAACTTTTTTAGAACTCTTGTAGAGACCATGCCCTGATGACTTAAAGCTTTTCAGAAGATTAAAGGAAGTGCAATTTGCTATTACGTTGGTGTACCTAATAAACTGGCCAATGTCTGTGTGCATATTATTATACAATAATATGTGTATGTTTTTTTTTTCAACTTTAGCATTTATTGGAAAATTTTATGAAGGTGATTGCTACATAATTTTGAAAACATACCTTGATGAAAATCAAAGTCTTAATTGGCAAATATATTACTGGATTGGTTCTCATTCCTCTGTAAGTATATCTGCTTGTTTTATTAAGGTTTGGAAAGCTTTTTTTTTTTTTAAATGAAAATCACATTAACATATTCACTGTACGTTTCTTTATAGAATTTAGTGTTAAAACTTATGAATAAAGAAAAAAAAAAAAAAAACTGCATACAAATGCTAAACCGTATTAAAATACTAAATAAGGTATTTGAAAAAAAAGTACCTTGTTTAGTCTGTGCCGATTCATTGGAAGAATGTGGTTATATACATAGGTCGAGATTGTAGACAGGTGATAAGTTGTAAACAGGTGATGATAATAGTTCATTTATGAAATATAGATTTCTATAATGACTCTTATACCATGTGAACATTAAGGTAGTTTATTTAGCTTATAACTGAATCCCTATACATTAAGGTAACATTTTGGGAACCTTGTTGAAACCCATCCTGAGACCATATGTAGGCTGTTTCTAGTTTCCTGCTTGCATTAGCATTAGCATTAGCAGAGGCATTTGATGCAAGAAAGCAAGCTTATGCAGCATCAGCCAAAAAAAAAAAAAATAAATAAATAAATAAATAAATAAAAAATAACCGCTTCCACTTCACCCCTCAGTTCGTTCGAAATACCTGCCCAGCTGAGCCTTAAACTTATTTAGGCTATCAACTTCCACGACAAGGGATGGAAGTTTATTCCACCACACAACCACCCGCTGCCTAAAGGCAAATTTCCTCACATCTGTCTTTTCTCAATTTGAATTTATGCCCTCTCAGGTGATTATTCTGAGCAAGATGAAGAATCTCATCAGCATTGAGCATGCTCAAACCATTCAAAGCTTTATACACCTCTATCAGATCACCTCACCGGTGCCTAGTCTCCAGACACTGTAATTTGCAAAACTTAAGCCTTTCTTCGTAAGAGCACCCCTTTGTTCCATTCACTAATCTTGTTGCCCTTCTCTGTACTCGTTTCAGCATCTCTACATCCTTTTTGAAATGAGGCCTCCAGACCTGTATACAGTACTCTAGGTGTGGTCTGACCATTGCCTTATACAATGGAATAATCACCTCCTTATCCCTGCTAGAAAAATTCCTATATATCATCGACAATACACCATGAGCTACTCTTGCAGCCCGTCTGCACTGCTCATAAAACTTCATATCTGCCTGCACAACCACCCCCAGGTCCCTTTCATTCTCTACCACTGTCAGTGTAGTACCACAGAGTTGATACGTTGCTCTGGGGTTGCTGTTTCCCATATGTAGTACTTTACATTTGTCAATGTTAAACTTCATTTGCCACCTCGAAGCCCATCTGCTCAACTTTTCCAGATCCTGTTGCAGTAGCATAGTGTCAGTAGTGTCCTTGACAACCCTGCCAACCTTCGTATCGTCGGCAAACTTGGACATTAAGCTTGATATACCATCATTGATATCATTTATAAATACAGAAAACAATAATGGACCCAATACTGAACCCTGAGGGACTCCACTAATAACATTAGTCCACAATGAGCAGTGTCCATTGATTACCACTCTCTGTCTTCTCCCCCTCAACCACCCCTTTATCCACAGCAGCAATTTGCCACCAGTGCCACACTGCTCCAATTTGTGCAGCAGTCTTCCATGTGCAACAGTATCAAAATCCTTTTTAAGATCCAAGTATATAATATCAAAGTTATTCCCTGCATCCAGTTCTTTTGTGACTGCATCATAGTATCCAATCAAATTGGTCAGGCAAGACTTCCCCTTAACAAAACCATGCTGTGTCCGAGCTATAAATGAAGTCTTGTCTAGATGATCCTGCATTGCTTCTTTAACCAGTGCCTCCATTAATTTTCCAGGAACAGAAGTTAAACTAACAGGTCTATAATTATTTGTGTTGCCCTTTGATCCTCCTTTGTGAATTGGAGTTACATTTGCACATCTTAGAGGGGAACAGGTATCCTGTGTGTTATCAGACACTCAGCCTAAAACACTGATGGATCCAATATCTCTCTATTACAGAAGATTTAGGAGAAGTCCGGTTGGCCTGCCTCCCTAAAATCCACTCATGCACACCTTCTCGATGGTAAGCCCTGTTACGTCACTTAGGTGGAAACGAATGTGTAGAGTGGTTCTCTTCAAGACGCCTGGTCAGCATGAAGAGGAAAAGACCAAACCCTCCAGCAATGAGAGCACAACAATACAAATGGCCTTCAGTCCCCAGCAGCTTTCACTCTCCCTCTTACGGCAGCGAGAGGATCAGAGTGGAAGCAGAGGGTGCTAAGAATCTCTGGGTACGACCAGGTTGCCATGCACGGAAATTGAACTTGGTCTGTTATAACGTACGATCACTCATCGCTGAAGACAGGATATTAGAGCTGTAAAAGGAATTAGAAAATGTGAATTGGAATATCATCGGTTTGGCTGAAACAAGAAGAAGAAATGAATCACTTATAAGTTTATCAAGTGGAAATCTGCTGTACACTAATGGAAACAGTGAAAGGAGTGAAGGTGGAGTTGGGTTTCTGGTCCATAAAGATTTTAAAAACAACATTTTGGAATTCAAAAGTACATCACCAAGGGTGTCAAGACTAATACTCAAGATTTCTAAGAGGTACAAGCTAAAGATTATAATGATTTATGCACCAACATCGAGCCATGATGATGAAGAGGTTGAAGAAATGTACACTGAAATTGAGAGTCTTCTAGATGAGCAGAAAACCCACTACACTATTATTATGGGGGACTTCAATGCTAAGGTTGGAAAAAGGCAAAACAGTGCAGAAAGAGGAACTATAGGAAATTTTGGAATTGGTGAAAGAAATAAAAGAGGTGAAAGACTTGTGGAATTTGCAGAATCTCAAGGAATGTCAGTAATGAACACTTTTTTCAAGAAAAGGGTGAACAGAAAGTGGACATGGAAGAGTCCAAATGGATTAACAACTAATGAAATCGACTTCATCCTCACTAACAGAAGATATATTGTGAATGATGTTACCGACCTGAATAAGGTAAATGTTGGAAGTGATCACAGAATGGTAAGATGTACACTTGATATAGATGTAGGAAAGGAAAAAACTGACTCGAGTAAATAATACAAAGGTCTTTGAAATAACAGAGGAGGAGAAAAAGCAGTATGTACTGGAACTTAAGAACAAGTTTGAGCTTCTGCAGACTGCTCAGGACCAAGATATCGACGAGGAATATTACAACTTTCTGAAAGTGATAAAGCCCAAGAAACCTATAGGGAAACAGAAATCCAAAGAAGAAAAAATTAGTCAAGAAACACTTGTCATGATGAACCAAAGACGACAAATGAAGAGCAAGAAAAACACTGACAGGGAGAAAATTGAGTATACTGAGTTATGCAGAGCCATTAGAAAGAGACTCAGAGAGGACATAAGAAGATTTAACACAAGAAAAGTAGAACAAGCATTAAGGGAAAACAAAGGATTTAAATCAGCAGCCATGAGCAGTAATACAGAAAGACAAATGATACTGAAACTGAAGAATAGCGATGGTGTACTTATAAACAGCAGAGAAGGCATAATTCAAATAGCAGAAGACTACTATAGAGAATTATACAAGGAGCGAGGGAATGATACCAGCAGTGGGGAAGATGGATTGCAAAGTAGCAACACATACGACATACCTGATATTCTTCCTGATGAGGTAGAACATGCATTGAAGAAAATGAAGAATCGGAAAGCCCCGGGGGAAGATGAAGTTACTGTAGAGTTGTTAAAATTGGGAGGAAGAGATATAACACAAAAACTGGCAAGGCTCTTCACAAAGTGCATTAGAAAAGGTGTGATGCCTAAGCAGTGGAATAATGCAATCATAGTTTTGCTGCATAAGAAAGGAGATAAATCAGAAATTGGAAATTATAGACCAATTAGCTTGTTATCCCATATCTACAAGTTGTTCACAAGGGTCATTACTAACAGATTAGAAAGAATACTTGATGAGAATCAACCGAAAGAGCAAGCTGGCTTTAGGACAGGATTCTCAACTATAGATCACCTTCACGTAATATCACAGCTAATGGAGAAAGCAAATGAATATAAAACACCATTATGCCTGGCATTTGTGGATTATGAAAAGGCATTTGACTCCATACAGCATAAGGCAATGTTTCGGGCACTGGAAAGACAAGGCATAGATACCCCATATATTATGATTTTGAAGAAAATATATGAGAGTGATACCTCCTTTATTAGACTAGACAAAGACAGTAGGAAATTTAAAATTGAGAAAGGAGTTCGACAAGGAGACACAATATCTCCGAAGCTGTTTACTTACTGCTGCCCTTGAGGAAGCTTTCAGAAGATTAGACTGGTCGCAGAAAGGAGTCAATGTGAACGGAGAGTACCTAAACCATTTACGATTTGCAGATGACATTGTGGTCATAAGCCACGATCCCAAAGAATTAGAGGAAAATCTTAATCAGTTATGCACAGTTAGTAAGGATTTTGGTCTAAAGATGAATTTGGCTAAAACAAAAGTAATGATGAACAAGTATGCCACGGAAAGGGAAATAATGATTGAAGGAGCAGTAATTGAAAAGGTGGAGCCATATACTTATCTGGGACAAGTTATTAGCTGTAATAATGATAAATGGCTGGAAGTCAAGAGAAGAATAAATTTTGGATGGATAGCATTCAGGAAATATAGTCACATACTGAAGAGCAATATCCCAGTTTGTCTGAAACATAAAATAATGAATCAATGTATACTCCCCACCATGACTTATGGAAGTGAAACTTGGGCACTCACCAAAAGAATGGAAGAGAAGCTAAGAACTACACAGCGAAGAATGGAACAAATTATATTGGGAATCAGACTGTTAGATAAGAAGAGAAACAGATGGATTAGGCAGCAAACTCAAGTAAAGGACATTCTTATCAAAACTAAAGAACTAAAATGGTTTTGGGCAGGACACAGCTCGAAGGCATGATGACAGATGGACTAAGAAAATAACAGAATGGTACCCAAGAGGAGCTAGAAGAAAACCTGGAAGACAAAGGCGGAGATGGATAGATGAAATTCATGAGTTTTTGAGTAGTAAATGGATGGCCAGTGCTCAAAACAGAAGGAACTGGAAAGTTGCTGGAGAGGCCTTCATCCTGCAGTAGATTGAAAATGGCTGATGATGATGATGATGATTGCACATCTTCAGTCCATGGGTACTTCCCCTGAGTCCAAGGAAGCTCTCATAATTATGGCTAAGGGTTTGCTTACTTCCTTTGCTGCTTCCTTTAATATAACTGGATAGATCCCATCCACCCCAAGTGCCTTTCTTGTATTTATCTTCAACAATTTCTCCTCCACTTTACTCTCAGTTATTACAAGATTATCTAGCTTACTGCCAGAGTTGAATACACCTCTGGCATTCCCCTCGCTGCATAACTCCTCATGTGTGAATGTCGATGTAAAATATTCATTTTGCATCGACGTTCATTTTGCATCGAAGTTCATTTTGCATTGACATAGACATTCATTGCTGAATGTCTCAATTCTGACTGCGTATTCTTGAATAACTAAATCCTTATACATTACTTTAATATATAGAGATTTAGTTATAAGCTAAATAAACTATCTTATTATTCAAGTGGTATAAGAAGAGTCATTATAAAAATCTAGATTTCATGGAAAACAACCACATAATTGCCTTCTCCAACAATATTTCATCATCCAGTTTTCTATAAAAAATATGTATGCCCAAAGTTATGATAGAAGTATAAATAGAAAGCTATACAGATACAAAAAAAAAAAAAAATAAAATAAAATAAAATAAATAAAAAAAAAAAAAAAAAAAACAGTGTACGAGAATCTGAAATTTCTACAATCCGTATCATTAATATATAATTATTATTATTATTGTTGCTCTTATATTATTTCTCCCTGATTGGGGGATTCCACTCTGTTATGAGTACTGCTACCAAGTACACAGGATGGTTGTAATGTCTATTGTTACTGTTGATCAAGGAACTCTCCAACTATCCTACAGGTGTTCAGGATTGTGACTTTCTGGAGTTCCTTGTAGGTGTTCTCTGGTAGACCTATTGCTGCTAGGCTGCTATACAGTAATACCCCGACTTACGCTACCCCGACTTACGCGAACTGGGAGTTACGCGGTTCTTGATTTTTTCGTTTGGCAACGCTGCCGCCCACTATCTTCAAGGTCGTTTTTCATATGTTATCGATATACGGTGCAACGGCGGAGAATGAGAGCGAAAGATGAACAAAATTCAACTTTGCTGCTTTTATGTTTTTTTTTTTCAGTGAAGGGGAAACACATTTCACCATAATAACGTAAAAACCAACACAATTCCAGCTATCGGTATAATCGCAAATGCAATTAGATCGAGTTTACTACCAGTTTATAACAGATTTCACTAGCAGAAACGCAACTGGATTTTTATTGTTTTATGGTAGTAACCCCTAGAAATGTGAGGTGTTAATAGTGTATCTCTGCCTTTATGGTGTTGTTTATTCAGTTGCTACATGCGCACAGCTTTGTTTATGTGTATCAAGCGTGCCTCCTCGTTTTGAAATTGTGCTTTATTCCCTAAAAATGAGTAAAATACTTAATTAAAAGGTGTGAAAAGGAAGCGTCCTGGTGAAGACACTGCAGATTCAGAGAGAAAAAGAAAAGCAATTATCGATAAACAGAGGCGGACTGGATCAAAAATTCTTACCCGGGGAAAATTTATAGTGGCCTCATACTATGGTTTATGGCCAAAATCACACTGGCCCACCGGGGTTTCCCCGGTAAGGCTTATGGCCAGTCTGTCGATAGAGAAAAAATATGAAATTGTGAAACGCTTTGAGCGAAATGAAAGACCATGTGATATTGCACGTGCTACAGGCCTAAATGAAGCAACGGCGAAAAGCACATGACAATTGCAAACTTGAGAGGTTGAAAACTGAAAAGGGCTCAATTGTAAAGGGCTTAAAAATTTTAGAAAACATAGACTCCAACGAAGAACGCGTTATAGCTACAAAGCAAGGAATAAAAAAATTATTAGCTTGCTACGAAGAAATTCTGCGTGAAAAAAAGAACGCGCTGTGTCGTCAGACGAATTTGTTAGATTTTATGAAGCCATCGACATCGAAATAACTTTTTAACGTAAGTCATTTTTTTTTTAATACATATTTTGTATTAAATATGTTGTATAAAGAGCTGCAATTTTATTAAATATTTATGTATAAATATGTATAAAGAACTGCAATTTTATTAAATATTTTTCTTCTAAACTAGTGTTTTTGTTAGTCCTTGGTCCCAATTAAGCAAAATTTATATGTATTTATATGCAAAGTTTTACCCCGACTTACGCGAATTCGACTTACGCGATTTTCATCGGACCCACCTATCGCGTAACTTCGGGGTATTACTGTATAGGGTCTTTGGACCCATACTGGTGGTTGACATGATGATCGGGGTGGTCGTTACTTCTTGCATATGCCACATCTCCTTGACCTCATGTCTCAGGTTCATGTACTTCCTAATTTTTTCCTCATGGGTTTTCTGGACATTGCTAGTGTTGGGCACCGCTATGTCAATCAGGTAGGTAACCTTTTCCATCTTGTCCACAAGGGTTATGTCCGGTCTGTGTGCGAGATGGTCTTATCCGTTATTACGGCACAGTCCCAGTACAGCTTGTGGGTTGGGGTCTCTAGTACTGCCTGGAGTTCGTACTTGTAGTATGGTAAACTTTCTTTGGTCAACTGGTATTTCCTTGCTAGTTTCTGATGTATTATCCTGGCTAGGTAATTGTGCCTATGAGCGTACTCAGTCTGAGTGATCACCTTGCATCTCTCTGTGATGTGTTGGGTCATTTCTGAGCCCAGGTGGCATTGTTGACACGTGTCATCTGACATGCCGGGCTCCTTTGCGATGTATTTTCTATAGTTTCTGGTGTTGATTACCTGGTCTTGGATGGCCAGCACAAATCCTTTAGTCTCGGGGATCATTTGGATCGAATTGAAATTCTCAAGGATACTCAGCATGGTTTCGTAAAGGGAAAATCATGTTTAACAAATCTGGTTCGCTATTTCGAAAGGGTCACTCACGAGCTGGATTTAGGGAATAATTTCGACATTGTTTATTTAGATTTCAGCAAAGCTTTTGACTCAGTCCCACATGAGCGGTTGCTTTATAAGCTGGAACAGGTTGGAATCACTGGGAAAATCCTTAGATGGATAGAAGGATGGCTTCAGGGCAGGAGGCAGAGGGTTGTGATAAATGGCTATTCCTCAGATTGGGTTGAGGTAAGAAGTGGGGTTCCCCAAGGATCAGTATTAGGACCACTGTTGTTTTTAATTTTCATAAACGACATTGATGAAGGGATAGAGGGCGTGATGTCTAAATTTGCAGATGATGTTAAAATTGGAAGAGTAGTTAATGATCACTGTCAAGCTGAGCTTCTTCAGAGAGACCTAGATAGACTTCAGGAATGGTCAGAAAAATGGCAGCTATGCTTTAATCCAACAAAGTGTAAGGTATTACACCTGGGAAACAGTAATCCCAAAAAAACTTATTCACTTGGTGGAGTTCAACTAAACCCAGTACTGGAGGAAAGGGACTTGGGTGTTACGATACGGTCAGACATGAAATTCTCTGAGCATTGTAAACAGGTTGCAAGGAAGGCCCATGGTGTCCTATCGATGATCTATCGAACTTTTGCAAGTAGAGATAGGGACGTGATAATCCCATTATATAAGGCTTATGTTAGACCACACTTGGAATACTGTGTTCAAGTATGGAGACCGCACCTGAAGAAAGACATCGAGCTTCTTGAAAGGGTGCAAAGAAGGGTAACTCGCCTGGTGAGATCGGCAAAAGGGCGTCCTTATGAAGAAAGACTTCGAATATGTGGGTTGCAGAGTTTGAGAACTAGACACCTTAGAGGAGGAGATTTGATTAAGGTGTTTAAGTCTCTGAGAGGCATCAGTAAAATGAATGAGGACGAAATTTTCAAGATTATAAATGATGCTAGAACTAGGGGACATAAATTCAAGTTACGGGGGGAAATGTTTAGATTGGACTGCAGGAAGTTCTATTTTAGCCAGCGAGTTATAAATTACTGGAATAAGTTGCCTTCATGAGTGGTAGAGGCCGACAGTTTGGGGAAATTCAAAGGTCATCTGGATAGTACTTTCGGGTAAGGGAAGCGCATAGGATGATAGGTTTAATTTCCTTTTTATTTATTTTTTATTTTATTATTATTTTTTTTATTTATTAATTATTATTATTTAGTTATTTATTTATTTATTTATTTTTTGTTTTTATCATTGTTTTGTTCGGATTTTTTTTTTTTTTTTTTTTTTGGCTGGTGCAGCATAAGCCATAGGCTTTCTTGCACCATGCGGCCGTTACTAATACTAATACTAATACTAATAAGAGCATCCCGCTTGTGAGCCGTGCATTGGAAGCATTGTTATCGATGTGATCTTGATGGAGGTCATTGTAGTGTCTGCCATGGAGTGTCTTCTTTGCCCATCTTTCTAGCTTTGTTTCTTGTGCCATCTGGGTGGGAGGGGGCTCCTCGCTTAGGCTGAGTTGGGTATACTACTTATCTATCTTCCTTGTGGAGTGGTGCTGCTTTGTTCTCGAAGTAATCCTTCAGGTTAACTGTCACTGCTTTCTGTTGCTCTATCAGGTCTATCAGGCCCCTTCCGTCTTTCTGAGCTATTGTTAGTTTCTCCACTGCTGACTTCAGGTGGTGTTGGTGGCTCTTGGTCATCATTGTTCTTGTCTTTTACATGATATCCTCTAGCTCGGTGTTAGTCCATTCTATGACCCCAAAGGAGTATGTTAGTAATGGAGCTGCATAGGTGTTTATGGCTTTAACTGTATTCCCTCCATCCAATTTTGCTTTTAGCAGCCTTCTGAGTCTCTGATGATATTTTTCAGTCAGGCACTTCTTGATTTCCTTGTGCTCTAACGGCTGAGCCTGCATCATCCCTGGGTATTTGTAGGTCTCTCCTTCTGTCATAGCTTCGATCTCTTTACCAGTCAGCAGCTGGTAGTTTCGGCGACTAATTTTCTCTGGTGCAGTGTGTGGGTCTTGTATTTGTCTAGACCAAATTTCATCTTAATGTCCTTGCTGAATTTTTCGCTGATCTGGAGTAGTTGCTAGAGTTGCTTCTCGGTTGCCGCGTAGAGCTTGATGTCATCCATATACATCAGGTGGGTGAGTGTGTACATGTTCTTTCTCTTCCTTTTTTGAGGTTATATCCATACTTGCTGCTGTTAAGCATGGTGGATAGTGGGTTGAGTGCTAGACAGAACCACAGTGGGCTCAGAGCATCTCCCTGAAAGATTCCTCTTCTGATGTGGATTGGTCTGGTTGTAATGTTCTCAACCTTAATGGTGATACTCCATTTTCGTCATTGTTGCTCCTAGGAAGTTTGTCACTATCAGATTGACCTTGTAGATCTTCACGGTCTCTATTTAGCCAGCTATGAGGTACGGAGTCGAAGGTCTTGTGGTAATCGATGTACGCCGTGTGTAGGTTGAGGTGCTTCTTGTAGGCTTGCTGCATAACTGTGGCATCTATGGTTAATTGCTCCTTGCATCCTTTCTGCTGTTTGGCCATTATGTTCTGACTCTCTAAGTGGTCTGATATCTTCTTGATTATGCAGCTGGTCAAGATCTTGTACATCAAATAAAAGAGGTGATTGGCCTGTATTTTGCCGAGTTTCTTGTATCTTCGTCTTTAGGCTTCAGATATGTGACTCCTTCATGATTGTCTCCGTGTGCCTCATCGTTTGAGTGAACTGCTCTGCTAGGTGCTTGTGTGTGCAAGTGAGTTTCTTGTACCAGTAGTTGTGGATGTTATCAATTCTTGGGGTTCGGCAGTTGTGGGTGTTCCTGATTGACTGTTTTACTTCTTCTCGAATCTCCCACTCTCTCATCCCTTGTACATCCTTGGCTTTCTTACGTTCTACTTCTGTCCAGGGGGCTCGGCTGTTATACCCTACTTCACTGTTCCAGATATTTCCCCAGAACTCCTCGATCGTCTTCTTCTCAAGTGGTCCATTTCATGCTTTTTCATCTTCTCCTAATTTCCTGTAGAAGGCTGTTTGGTCCTCATTGAAGATTCAGTTGTTTATTTTCCTCTGGGAGCTTTCTTTGTATCGGCGTAGTCTCTTGCTGAGTGTGAGGAGGTTCTGCTTCATTATGTCCATGTATTCTCCTATTTATTCTCTGATTTCTGGTCTCATGTTTGCTGTGGATGCTGTCTCTCTCTCTCTTGAGGATGCTCTTCACCTTTCCTATCAATGTCTTACTTCTATTACCCTGTTGGTACTGGGTCAACTGACCTATCTTGCCTCTTAATTCTTCTATCTTCTGCTGAAGTCTTCTTTCCCAAGCTGGTGGTTCCTTCTGTTTTCAGTTTTTCTGCCGCTGGTCTCTCGTTTCTTTTCCATTAATCCTAGTTTCTGCTATGGCAGCACAGTATACTGCTCTGTGGATAGCCTGCAGTGTTGCACTATTGTTGTCAAAGTAATGTGGTATTATTTGCCGATTGAAGGGGTCTGTTACTCTCCACAGGATTTTATTTGGCCTCTGCTTAGGTATCACATGGGTTCTTGTGGAATCCATTCCTTCGAATTCTGTTAGGGCATTCTTCCACTTGTCTTCTATTTTGGATATCATGACTTTGTCTCTTTCGACTTTGGCTACTCTGGGTTGTATTTCTTCTTGCTCTTCCTCCTCTGGTTTCATATTGACCATGTTCTTTGTTCTTTGTAGTTGATCGCTCACATCCTGCTTGATTTTTTCCAAGATGGCAGGAGCTATTAGCTTCTCCGTGACGATGGTCCTTCTTTGGTCCGCTAATCACTGTTCAGTGACCTGAATATCTGGGAATTGTTCCAACTACTTGGTATGTAGTTGTGACCTGTACATTGTCATGTCGGTCTCTTATTATTATTATTATTAGCTATATGGTGCAAGGAAGTCTGAGGCTTATGCTGCACCAGCCAAAAAAATAAAATTCTGAATTACCCTGAGAGAGAGAGAGAGAGAGGAAAGTGTCAGAAGTAGAAGGGAATCACCAAGAGGGAAGAATGATGATATTCAGCTTAGGATCCTGGGTGTGCCAAGCCCATACTCAACAGATGTGAGCCCCTGGGTTAGGGATTCAGCACTGAATCCTATAATAGCATCCCACTCGTAATATTAGTCTGCTGCCACTTATCCCTAATTGCTTTCTCTTTATCCATAATTGCCCCAATGCCAATTTGTTATAATCTATACACTTGTTCTTGTGGAACAGTACCAAAGGCTTTACTGAAATCTAAGTATATGATGTCAAAATTATTCTTAGGATCCACTTCCTTCATAATAATCTTATAGTAGCTAATCACATTGGTCATACATGATCTTGCTTCACACAAATCCATATTGGGATTTCCTTATATGCCACTGTATCAAAGGCTTTATTGAAATCTAAGTATACAATGTTAAAATGTTCCTTTCATCTATATCCTTTGTGACTTCCTTAGAGTAGCTAATGAGATTGGTCAAGCATGATCTCTTTAATAAATCCATGCTGTGATTTCCTTATAGCTCCTCTCCTCTCCTATCCTATGAAGATGATTTTGTATTAATTTTTTTACTATTGACTGACTCCATTATCTCCCATGGCCCACAAATCACACTTACAGTTCTGTAGTTACTCACTTTACCTTTTGAGCTGGCTTGTGAATTGTAGATTCATTTGCACTTTCCACTCTGTAGTGACTTTCCCTGAATCCAAGAATAGTTTCCATATTATAGTTAAAGGTCTGACTACCTGATTTGCTGCTTCCTTTAATTGGATAGATTCCATCAGCCTCAGGCTACATGCGTTGTGGACTTTTAGCTGTAGCAGTTTCCCTTCCAGATTCCTTTCAGTTATAAAAGCATTTAATTTCCAATTAATATTAGAGTGACATCAGCTAACAGCATCTCTAAAAATTGTGTGTGCATGAGGAAAGCAAAATATTTATTCATTTTGTTAGTAATGTTGAAATCAATAGTTATGCCATTCATATAAAGTAGACCAATGTGATTCATCCCTTTTCTTCTGTAAAACTGAGTAATACCCTTTCTTAGAAGGAAAGGGGCAGATTATTTTTTCTTCTGATGTTAACATAAGGAAATAATTCCTTGCTACTTTTCTTTTCACTGCTACCCAAAGGCATTCATACTCTATCTTAGAATGTCTAACCTTCTGAGTAACTTAATTGCAGACTAATTTATATTTACTGCAGGCTTCTGTGTCACCTGATAGCACAAGTTCACAATTATTTTTCATCAGAGAGAAAAAAAAGAAAAAAAAAAAAAAAAGAAAAAAAAAATGGACTAGATAGATCCTTGGATTCTGATTACCATCTGTCTTCACTTTTCCTCTGTCACTTCTAGTTTTTGTGACGAGACTATAAAAATGATGAATCTGATTGTACCACTCACAATCCTATCAGCCAACCTGCATGAATATAATTATCATCATTGTTTTAATAATAATTATTATTATTTTATTCATGTTATATCAAAAAATAATCCTTTCTCTTAATGATTTGACCCCAGTGAGTGGCTTGACCCTATCCTTGCAAATAGTCAACTATTTGTAAGGCTCATTCTTCCCCGAGTGATCTAAGGCTCCGGTATTGACCACACAAAATATTGCATTTTGATGCTATTTCAAATTTTATCATCAAGCTTGCTAGTATTATCATCTTAGACTCCACTACCTCAATTTTTCAATAGGTGTTTGAAAGAAAGCAAGCTTCTTTTCTCAATTGTGACTACAATACAAGGTTTCCTGTTCCCAAGATTAAAAATCCTTTGGCTCTTAAAGACTTCTCTCCCATCTTGTCTATTAAAAATAATGCAAAATGCATTGCTTCCTACCCTCATCCATCAGATCCTTCTTGTTGAGTTTCCAAATATGTATTGTGGAAGAAGAGAATCTCCGTTATCATAAATCTGTTGGAAATCTGTCTTGACACTAGGGCTCTCAAGGAAGAGAAACAACTTGATATTATCTATCTGGATGTCACTGCTACCTTTGATTCATTTACTGTTCCCAGACTTATTTCCTTTCTTAATCGATTCTGTGTGATTTTAGATGACCTTCTCCACTTTATTAGAGCTTCACTTAATTGACAGGTCAATGTTCCTTTCCAGTTGGGCCAGGGTGTATGTAACAGAACTATAAAATATAAAGTATAAAACCTTGAATGGTTTGAGCATGCTCAATGCTGATGGGATTCTTCCTCTTGCTCAGAATAATCACCTGAGAGGGCATAAATTCAAATTGAGGAAAGACAGTTGTAGAATAGATGTGCAGAAGTTTGCCTTTAGCCAGCGGGTAGTTGGTTGGTGGAACAGACTTCCATCCTTTGTTGTGGAAGTTGATATCCTAAATAAATTTAAGGCTGAGCTGGACAGGTAGGACAGGTATTTGGAATGAACGGAGGGGTGAAATGGGAGCTTTTTTTTTTTTTTTTTTTGAAAGAAAGTTTACTTTGAAAAAATTGGAGTGCTTAAAGCAGGCGTAATGCCAGAATAATGGTGCACGGAATAATGGAATAGGACTTCGGTTCTATTTTGTTGGTGTTTGGAACATGAGGTAATGATTAAGAGGGAAAAGTATAAGCTTGCGTTCTTGCATCATATGCCTCTACTAATGCTAACTATTTAAACTGCCATTCTGCAAGGTGGAAGCTTTTCAGCTTTACTTTTCTCCTTCTTAATCTCTCCCCCTCCACCACCTTACTTCTTGGAGTACAACTGTTCTATGCAGACAATCTGAAAGTCTGGGCTTTTTCTAAGGCCCCTGATTGCTATTAACTTAGCAAAAAAAAAAAAAAAAAAAAAAATTGTTTCTTGTCCTTTGGTCTATCTGTAAACACAAAAATTATGGCATCTTAATATCTCCAAAAAAGAAGGCACCTTTCCTAATTTCCTCAAATATTTCTGGCCAAATAGTTCCAAAGATCCCTGTGCTTACTTGGGAATCTGATTTGATAAGAAATTTCTTTTTAATGTTTCATCCCCAAAAATCAAATGCCTCCTCTCTAACAAAAAAAAAAAAAAAAAAAAATCGCTACTAAGGCAAAATCTGTTAAGGTTCAGTGAAATACCAAAATACACATATCTTTATCGTGCCTCACAAGTGTAAAATCCACTCGAACAAATTCTGTTGTGTGTGGTTCTGTTGTCATCAAATTTTATTGAATGTTATATCAAATTTTGTTGCGCCGTCCACCTGGAAGAGAAGCTTATCCTGGTGATGTATTCTATCTGCACTCCAGTTGTTAGAGCGGGCAGCAAAGATGAATGATCAACTTGGTGGAAGTTCACAGACTGCTCTCCCAGTTATAGAGACACAGGCTGGTGATGTTTCTGCTTACATTCCTACTAATGTGATTTCTATAACAGATGGTCAGATATTTTTGGAAACTGAACTTTTTTATAAGGGTATTTGTCCTGCTATTGTTGTTGTTATTTGTTTTTAGGAGCATTAGCAACTAAGGCCATATTGCTCCGGGATATGCGGTGGTCATTCCCTGACCTTTCCGCATCCTCCGTATTTGGTGGTGATGGGCTCGAACCCCGGTCTGATCAAGAAGTGTGTGTGCTACGCACTGCTGCTCCTTCCCACCTGGCTACGGAGGCGCCTGTCCTGCTATTAATGTTGGTTTGTCTGTTAGTAGAGTTGGATCAGCAGCACAAACTAAAGCCATGAAACAAGTTGCAGGATCAATGAAGTTGGAATTGGCACAATATAGAGAAGTAGCTGCTTTTGCACCATTTGGATCTGACCTGAATGCAGCAACTCAGCAACTACTAAATCGTGGCGTTAGACTCACAGAGCTTCTAAAACAAGGACAGTATGCCCACATGGCAATTGAGGAATAAGTAGCAGTGATTTATACGGGTGTTCGTGGTTATCTAGACAAATTAGATCCCTCTTAGATCCAGACATTGGAGAAAGAATTTTTGCAAAGACTTGTTAACTACCATTGCATCAGAGGGAAAGATTAGTGAAAACACAGATGCCAAGATGAAGAAAATTGTAGCAGATTTTGTAGCTACTTTTCATGTTTAAAATATAAACTGTTTTGTAAAATAATTTATTGATATAAAGTGGACATGGACGAACAGTGCAGTGAATAAAATTGTAACATTAGAGAACTATAAAAAGTGCAGGTTTATTCTGGAATTAATAGAGAAAGTTGAAATGTTATAACTGAACCACAACGTGTACAACCATGATGGATATTTGAAATATTTACCAGTTATTCCTTGGCTATCCTATTGGTAACCACAATGAAGTGTGCACACCATGTTATTTGTACTAGTTCAAATAGATTAAACAAGTGATTGAACAAAAGGAAAAAGTTAATATCATTTGTCATACTCATTACATAGAGTGAATCAAAAGACCACGATAGTGATTGTCACTTTTGTGATGCGAACGTAATGTATTAGAGAAAAGGCTTTGAGTGACAGGAATAGTCATAATGAAATAAATATTGCTTCTACCAACAAGACAGTCATGATAAATAAAATTTATTAAAAATAAATTAAGTATGCAGATGCTGATAGATAAAACATAAAAATGAATTTGATAGTATGAACCAGAGCTATAATGCTCAATATGTTCTACGTTGATATCAATTTTTGTAAAATAATACGAGAAGTTTATCTCAATATGATACGTAGAACACTTCCGTATGATATTCTCCAGAAATTAAATTGAAAAAAATCTGAAATCTAAAATCTAGATTTTCGATTTCAGATTTTTTCATTTTAATTTCTGGAGAATATCATACGGAAGTATTCTACGTACTGTATTGAGGTAAACTTCTTATTATTTTACAAATATTGATATCAACGTAGAACATATTGAGTATTACAGCTCTGGTTCATACTATCTAATTACAGTAAGAAATAATTAATAATTAAAAATCAAATGAACACAATTAAAAATCAAATCAATTTAATTCAATTAAAAATTAATTAAAAAATTAATTTAATGAAAAAAATTGCATTGAAAAATATTGAAGGAAAATCGTTTTGAGTTTTTTTTTGTTAAATTAATTTTTTACTTAATTTTTAATTGCATTAAATCGATTTTTAATTATTGTTGATTATTTCTTACTGTAATGTAAGATTTCCGGTTTTTTTAATTTTTTTCGTTTTAATTTCTAGAGTGTATCATACGGAAGTGTTCTACATATCATATTGAGGTAAACTTCTCTTATTCTTTTACAAATAAAATATAAAAATAAATACACTACATACAAGTTAAAACTGAAATTATATACAGCCAATAAATATATGCAAAATAATAAAAGATAAACTATTAACATAAAGAGAATAAAAGCAATAAAGCACAAATGAAAATAAAAGTGATAAAATAAGCACGAAGTATCTTTTGAGACTATAAGCTCTTTATCAATTTAGACAAGATATATGATAGCAAGTCTTTATATTATGCAGAGGTGTGGCCTTGTGCGTGCATTAACAACAACAGATGTGGATCATGTCTGGCAAAAAGAAGGGGGAACAACGAAATACTCAACCATCAGACTGCATGGGAATGGTGTGGTCCTGTTGGCCAACTTGCCATCTCTTGCTATGATGTAAAATAATTGCCTCCATAATAGGTTATATGCAGGTCCCAGCATTGCTATTAATAATGTTACCCACCACAGTTATATGGAGGACCTCTAACCACGAGAGATGGCAAGAATCATAGTCATCATCTAATATTTAAACAGTGGGCCACAGATTATAATTAAAATGCTGCTCACACTAATAATGCTTCATGATGGCTGAGTCGGCGAAATCACTCTAATGAATAGACGAATAGACCCCCTCATGTTCAGAGACACGATTGCATAATCTACATTCTGACTCACCGATGTAACAGACCCCACAATATGAACAAGTAATATGATAAACACATTTGTAATGCAATAGAAAAATGGTTGGTTTTACTTTTCACAACATCGATTGCAATCTCCTGCTAGAGAGCTGTACACATCCAATACGGTGACAGCACAACACTCTAGCAAGACGTGCGGGAATGTAAGCAGTGACGATGAGTGAACTGTCGACGCCTCCGTATCCAGGTGGGCAGGAGCAGCAGTGTGTAGCACACACTTCTTGATTAGACCGGGGTTCGAGCCCGTGCCCACCAAATACGGAGGATGCGGAAAGGTCAGGGAATGACCACTGCATATCCCCGGAGCAATATGGCCTCAGTTGCTAATGCTCCTAAAAACCAAATAACAAACATAACAAACAACAAGTGAACTGTCCTAGTTACTGTGGGAAATAGACCCACTACCATATAGTACAAAACTGCAGCCATTATCACTCCACTGCAGAATGGAAGCCTCCTCAACAAGTCATGTTGAGGGAAATGGACCATAATCTGCCACGCTGGTCCATTGCGGGTTGGCAGATCGACTGTATTTAGCAGTCAAGGGGTTGAACCCTGGTCGACTCAAAGAGCATGTGCTGCTGCCCTCCCGCTCCTGACCCTCGGCTACGGAGGCTAATCTCATATAGTATAGTTGAAACTAAACTCCAGGATATGAACCCATAGCACTATGGGTGCCTCGGTTAGTGCCTCCATAGCCAGTATCACTATGAAAGCTGTGGAAAAGGACGCATTTGCAGGTTCACCATTCCTGTCAGACTCTGGGGGCAGTTTACTAATTATAAATCTGTACATGCCCCAGGGTATCTTCATAGCACAGTAAGGGCATTGTTCAGTCATACATAGTTGCACTGTGACTACTATGGACAGGGAGGCTGAGTTTGCTAGAATTAGGATGGATCTGTCCAAATGTGGCTACCCCCCTATGTTCTGGATAAGTTTCAACTGTATGGTAGTGAGTCTCTTTCCCGCCGTAACCAGGATGGTTTACTCATTGCCACTGCTTACATTTCCCAATATCCAGGCATTTCTGCACACCTTGCCAGGGTATTGTGCCATTACCATATTGAATGTGTGCAGCTCCCTAGCAGGAGAATAGTCAATATTGTTGAAAGTAAAATTGACTGTTCCACTATTGCATCATGCAGATGCGGTTTATAGTATTACTTGCCTAGATTGTGGGATTTGTTATATCAGTGAGTCAGAACATAGATCATGGTTACGTGTCTGAACGTGAGGGGGGCTATTCACTGGGATGATTTCGCCGACTCAGCCATTGTGGAGCATTACTGGTGCAAGCAGCATTTTAATTACAATCTGTGACCCATTGTTGAAATATTAGACCATGCCTATGATCTCACCATCTCTCCTAGTTGGAGGCCCTCCATATAGCTTGGCATGTAGTACAATTAATTGCAGTGTTGAGACCTGAAAACATCCTATTATGGAAGCCATAATTTTACGTTGTGATGAGAGATTGCGAGTTAACAACAGAGCTAGTATATGCTGCACCATTCCCACAGAGTCTGACGGTTGAGTATTTTGTTGTTCACCTTCCCTTCCTTTTCCTTTCTTTTCACCGCACACGATCCACACCTGTTGTTGTTAATACATGTGCAAAGCTATACCTCTGCATAATATAACAACTTGTTATCGTATATCTTGTTTAAGGTGATAAAGAACCATATTGCCTTTGAAAGCTACTTCTGCTTATTTTACTGCTTTTATTTTGATGCATGCTTTATCACTTTTATTCTCTTTATATTAATAGTTTATCTTTTATTATTTTTTGTGTATTTATTGACTGTATAATTTCAGTTTTAATTTGTACATAACATATTTATTTTATATTTTATCTATCATCTCAATGGTTTTGGACCATTCAGGCTAATTATGAGAGCGTTGCACTCGGGAGTGATTCCATTGCATTGGAAAAATGCCAATGTATCTCCAGTTCATAAGGGTGGTTATAAGAGTGAAATGGGAAATTACCAGCCTGTTAGTCTAAATTCAGTAGTAAGGAAAATCATAGAGACAGTGATCAAGGGTGGAATTCAGGATCATTTAGATAGCATTGGAATTCTGAAGGATACTCAGCATGGTTTTGTAAAGGGAAAGTCATGTTTAACTAATCTGGTTAGCTATTTTGACAGGGTCACTTAAGAGGTGGATTTAGGGAATAATTTCAACATTGTTTATTTGAATTTCAGCAAAGCGTTTGATCCCACATGAGCGGTTACTTTATAAGCTGGAACAGATTGGAATCACATGGAAAATCCTTAGACGGATAGCTGTATGGCTTCAGGGCAGGAGGCAGAGGTTTGTGATAAATGGTTATGCTTCAGATTGGGTTGATGTAAGAAGTGGGGTTCCCCAAAGATCAGTACTAGGTCCACTATTGGTTTTGATTTTCATAAATGACATTGACAAAGGGGTAGAGGGCGTGATGTCTAAATTTACAGATGATGTAAAGATTGGTAGAGTGGTTAATGATGACTGCCAAGCAGAGCTTCTTCAGAGTGAACTTGATAGACTTTAGGGATGTTCAGAAAAATGACAGCTATGCTTTAATCCAGCAAAGTGTAAGGTATTACACCTGGGGAACAGTAACTCCAAAATAACTTATACACTTGGTGGAGTTGAACTAAAGGTAGTAGTCGAAGAATGCGACTTGGGTGTTACCATACGGCCAAACATAAAGTCCTCCAAGCATTGTAGATAGGTTTCAAGGAAAGCCCGTGGTGTCCTGTCGATGATTTATCGAACAATTGCTAGTAGAGATAAGGATGTCATAATCCCATTATATAAGGCTATTGTTAGACCACACTTGGAATACTGTGTTCAAGTATGGAGACTGCACTTGAAAAAAGACATTGCCCTTATTGAAATAGTCCAAAGATGGGTAACTTGCCTGGTGAGATCGGCAAAAGGCTGCCCATATGAGGAAAGATTTTGAATATGTGGCTTGCAGATCTTGGAAACTAGACACCTTAGAGGAGATTTGATGGAGGTGTTTAAGGCTCTGAGAGGCATAAGTAAAATGAATGAGGACGAAATTTCCACGGTTATAAATGATTCTAGAACTAGGGGCTATAATTTCAAGTTACGGGGGGGAGATGTTTAGACTGGATTGCAGGAACTTTTATTTCAGCCAGTGAGTTATAAATTACTGGAATAAGTTACCTACATGGGTGGTAGAGGTTGACAGTTTGGGGAAATTCAAAGGCCAGCTGGATAATTCCCTACAGGAGGAGGGAAGTGCTTAGGTTATCTATTTCCTTTTCTCTTATTATTTTTAAAATTTTCTTCTTATTATTATTATTATTTTTTTTTTTTTGGCTGGTACAGCATAAGCCATACCATGTGGCCATTGCTAATACTACTACTAATCTCTGTGTACTTAATTTATTTTTAATAAATTTTACTTATTTTACTGTCTCGTTGGTTGAAGAAATATTTACTTCATAATGCAAATGCAACCGGATCTCAGCAAAGAATAAGCACAATAGTGTTTATCCAAACTTGAATTTTAGTGATGAAACCAGTCCTTCACAACAGCAGAACAGCATGGAAATTCTTTAGAATACAAAATGTAATGCAATGAAGATGCAGTTGGCAAGAATCTGGGAACTTCAACTGATCCTGAGTACACATTCAATGAATTGACTCTGGAGATGGAGCTGTTTAGCCAAGATTGGTTTAATGATCTTTCTAGAGGTCTAGCCCCCCCCCTCCAAAGATAAAGAAGAACTTCTAATCTCAAGACCAAAGCTAAGAAGAATGTCAGTATCTCACTATTGAAAAAGATCTGTAGAATGAAAACTTTGAAAATGCTTTAATGTATTAGAATTAAAAGCATGGCAGGCTTTTATCTGGCTTTGCAGAAACTTTTTGGGTAACAACATACAAAGATGAAGTTCAGAAACTGTTCAATGCATATAAAGAAATGGTATGTTATATATCACTGAAACTTCATTTCTTGCATTTAGGCTTTTTTTTTTTTTTTTTTTTTTTTTTGTGAAACCTTGGCACAGTGAGTGACAAGCAGGAGGGAATGATTCCATCAAGAATTAAGTTGATAGAAAATCAGTATAAATTTTCTGGAACAAATGTATACTAGCAGACTACTGCTGTATGTGTACCAAAATGTTTTAAATACAGTGTACCAAAGTAAATTGTCCGCACAACATTTTTAAATTGTATCGATTTATATCTTTTTTGCAATAGTGTATTGTTCTATTTTAACTACAATCAGGTATGCTACAACAAACGATCCTACAATGAACAGTTTTTATCAATAAAATCAGGATGCTACAACGAACGTGGAGGAATACTATTGGGCGATGTAGCACGTGCGTGTGCATGACGTGTTGATTAGAGCGTTTCCCGTTCTAATTTCTAGCTTTGATTAGAGCACCAGTTATCATCTTTGTTATGGTTTTGTAAAGTTCAGTTATTAGTTTAAGTCAGTTATCTGCTTATTTGCCCTTTAGCAGTGAAAATGTATTTTTTAATTATTCTGCTATATAATTTTAGCCATGAGCTGACAAAATAGAGTGAGAAAGCTAATTAACTTAGACATTAAGAAAGAAATAATTTCCAAGCGAGAAAGTGGAAAAAGTGTAGGAGATCTAAGTGCTGAATATGGTATGGCTAAATCAACAATCAGTACTATTTTAAAAAACAAGGAAGAAATAAAAAAGTGCACAGATCGTGAAGGGAATCTCTAGGTTAAGCAGTTCACGTAATATCACAGAAAAGATGGAAACTCTTCTATTAGTGTGGATTAATGAAAAACAAATGGCAGGTGACAGTGTCAGGGAGGCGATTATTTGTGAAAAGGCCAAACAATTGTTTGAGGAACTTGGTGCTTAAGGCTCCTAGTATAAGTACTGGTTCTGTGAAGTAGTTTTTTGGCACCAAGGAGTGGTTTACTGGATTTAGGAAAAGGACTGGATTACACAGTGTTGTGAGGCATGGTGAGGCTGCCAGTGCAGATAGGGATGCTGCTGAGCAACATCGTGAGAAATTTAAGAAAATAATTAAGGATGGAGGCTTTTTTTTGCAGCAGGTGTTTAACTGCAACGAAACTGCCCTTTTCTGGAAGAGAATGCCATGCAGAACATACATCACGAAGGAGGAGGAGACCACCTTGCCTGGCCATAAGCCAGTGAAAGACTAGCTTACATTGCTCTTTTGTGCCAATTCTTCGGGTGACTGCAAGGTCAAACCATTGCTCGCGTACCATTTGGAGAATCCCAGAGCTTTTAAAAACATCAAGAAAAACTGCCTTGGAGTTTTATGGCATTCCAAACACAAGGCTTAGATGAGTCTTTTCTCCGACTGGGTAACTGAGGTGTTTGGCCCCACTGTCCGTGACTACCTTAGGGAGAAAGATCTTCCATTGAAAGTTCTTTTGGTCATGGACAATGCTCCAGCCCACGCTCCTAATTTGATGGAAGAATTACCAGCTCAGTTCAGTTTTATCAAGGTTCACTTCTTGTCACCTAATACGACGCCACTCCTCCAGCCTATGGACCAGCAGGTAATCGCAAAATTTAAAAACTCTACACTTAGGCACTGTTCAAGAAATGTTTTGAGGCCACTTCTTCCCGTAATGTGACCCTGAAGGACTTTTGGAAGGGTCACTTCAGTATAGTGAATGCTGTTTTCCTAATTGTGGTTGCTTGGAAGGAGGTTTCTGTTAGATGCTCAGTATCAGGCCCATTGTAGCCTGATACTGTGGCTCCAAGGGACTTCGAAGCTGTTCAACAGTTGGAGGAAGAGCCTGTTGTGCAGGAAATTGTGTGTCTGGGCAGTTCAATGGGCCTGGAGATCAATGAGGAGGATGTGGAGGAATTGGTGGAGGACCACAGGAAGGAGCTATCATTTGAGGAGCTAGCAGAGCTTCACAATGACGAGGCAAATGCACTGAAGAAGAGGAAAGCTTTCGGGGATGAGGACAAGGAAAAAAGTCACAGCATTCCAGCTGAGGACCTTAAAGAGGTGTTCTCTTGCTGGAATAAACTATCAAAACTTATAAAAGATTATCACTCGGATATTGCTGCTGTGGAAATGGGCCTTAATCATTTTAATGACACCTTGATGGCCCACTTTTTAAGGGCCCATAAATCCAGGATAAAGCAATCAAGCCTGGATTCATTCTTCAAAAAGTTGGACAAATGCCCTCCAACTGATAACCCTCCCACAGGACAGTCACCCAAGATGAGTAGGAACGATGACTCCTCTCCACCTCTATGTGATTTTTTTATGATTTTTATTAGGGAAAGTGTGTTTATATTTTCACTGGGGGAATATTGTTTATGCTTTTCAAATTTTATGTACAGTGTATAAAAGTTAAATAAATTAATTTTATATCATTTTGTATTATATTTTTCCTGTTTAAATCGTTGTATTGGATGGTAACTTTGTTCTAGACCATGGGCCTGGAACGGATTACCCCTAAATACATACATTTCAATGTATGCTAGAACGAACAAACGAATGAGGCTCTAGAACCAATTACTTTCGTTCTAGCATATCCCGCTGTATTTGTATAAATTGTATTAGGTTTAAACTATAAAAGTGTAAAATGTTGTGTGGATGATTTATTTTGGCACACTTTCTCCAAAATGTTGTGGTACAACATTCAGCAGTAGTGTGCAAGTATACATTTGTTCCAGAAACCTTGTATTGGATTTAAACCACAAAAGTGATTGTAACCAGTCTCATGTGTTTTGTAATGAAATCATCTTAACTTGTATTGATATATCAATAGTCATATTATGAAAACTACATGTGCTAGAAAAAACCAAGAACGTACTTAAAACCATCACACAACACTGATTTAGAAAAGAGTGTTTATGTTTATTTTTTTTATGTTTATGAGTGTTTATTTGCTTTGATAAAGCAAATAAACTAAAGCAAATAAAGCAAATAAAATAAGCAAATAAAAAAAAAAGATTTATAATCATTCCGTGCATTATTCTTTTCTCTGTCTATCTATAAGCTCACCAGTTCATCTGACATCCATTTTGGTCTAAAACTTTAACTGCAAGCCATTTTCCTCATATTGAAATGTGCCACTTTGGAAATATCCATGAGTGGGGTGATTTATGATATTGAATGCTTCAAATGTGAGGTGAGTTGGTACAAAACTTACTAGCCTCTATAATGGCCTCCCTGAGAACTTCCTATGTAGCATATTAGGAAATGCATATCACCCAGTAAATTAAAAAATGTTCTGCTACTGAGTGAGTGAGTTGCCATTTTCACAAGTTTCGATCAATATCTGGAATGTTAAAATCCTGCTGATAGGAGTTTCTGATTTGCTGGCCACTCTGTTGGTCTATATAGTTTGTTGTATTCATTGCAATCATTCAGTTTATAACATTCTTCTACTCTGTAAGTTGGAATCTATAAAGCTGACCAGAACTAACTAAAAGAGTAGCTCTGATTTAAATCCATAAATAAAATATGAATAAATAAATAAAAATAAATCTATAAATAAAATATAAATAAATCCATAAATAAAATATAAATAAAGTATACAATGTGTTTAAATTATCTATATAGTTTGTTGTATTCATTGCAATCATTCAGTTTATAACATTCTTCTACTCTGTAAGTTGGAATCTATAAAGCTGACCAGAACTAACTAAAAGAGTAGCTCTGATTTAAATCCATAAATAAAATATGAATAAATAAATAAAAATAAATCTATAAATAAAATATAAATAAATCCATAAATAAAATATGAATAAAGTATACAATGTGTTTAAATTAAAAGGCACTGGGGTCTATTTCACTTTTTTTTTTTTTTTTTTTGTTTTGTTTTTGGCTTTTTCATCTAAACTTTTTTTTTGTCATATTTGTGCAGAAATTTTAAATCTGTTTAGATTTTATGATTTCTTTGCCTAATCAGTTATGTTTTTTTTTACCCTCAAAAGAAATTGCTCCCCTTTTCAGTTTATTCCTAAGTACGAGGGATTTCTGAAAAGTATGATAACACATTTTTTTCTCTCGATGAGTTTAATAATACGAAGTTGAAGTTACACACCAAGAAATAAGTGAACATGCACTACTTCTCCGCAAAGTCTCCAGTTTTATTGATGCACTTGTGCCAATGATGGATCAGTTTATCAATACCAATACTAAAGAAGTCCATGCCCACACGCAGTAACCAACATTGCACTGCCTGATGAACTTCCTCGTCAGTGATGAAATGCTTTCCTGAAAGATGTTTTTTCAGAGGGCCGAACAAATGGAAGTCTGAAGGCACTGTCTCAGCTGTAGGGGGGGGGGATGTGACAGAGTTTCCCAACGATTATGGCTCAACCACTCACGAGTGGTGTGGGCAGTGTGTGGAGTCGCATTGTTGTGCAACAAAATCACGCCACTTGTCGGGAGTCCTGGTCATTTGCATCGAATGTTGGCTTTCAGTTTTTCCAACATTGCACAGTAAAGTTGTGCATTGATTGTTCCTCCGTTTGGCAAGAAATCCAACAACAGAACGCCTTGGCAATCCCAGAACACTGTGGCCATGACTTTTCGGACACTGGTTTTGAATTTTTTGCGCACAGGATATTTTGAATGTTTCCAGGTCATGGTTTTTTTTGCTCTCCAGGGTAAAGTGATGAACTCATGTTTCGCCTGCTGTGACTATGCGAGTGAGAAAATCCTCTCCTTTGTCGCTGTATCGCAACAGGTTCTCCAGACACATCCCCATGCATTTTGTTTTGTCCTCCTCCGACAATTGTTGGGGCACCCAGCGGCAGCACACCTTTCGAAAGCCAAGGACATCATGAACAGTCGACTTACTCACGTTCACTATTTGTGCAATTTCATGCAGTTTCACTTGCCTGTTTTCAAGAAAGAAAAAAAAAATTGCAGCCATTATCAACCCACTGCAGGATGGAAGTCTCTTCAACAATTCATGCTAAGGGAAATGGACCATCATCTGCCACGCTGGTCCAGTGCGGGTTGGCAGATCAACCGTATTTAGTAGTCAGGGGCTTGAACCCCGGTCTACTCAAAGAGCATGTGCTACTGCACTCCCGCTCCTGACCACTCGGCTACGGAGGCCTTCACGTTTTTTTTCAAGAACGATGCCCTTAATGCGTGAAATGTTGTCTTCTGTCTTGCTCAATGAAGGCCTGCCTGCCCCGATGTCGATCTTCAATGTCAACACAGCCTGCTTTAAATTCATTGCACCAAAAACACACCTGCTTCTTTGTCATCACCTTTTTGTCATATACAGCAACCCGTTCATGGTGAATGTCACTTGGGGAAGACCCTTTTGCTTGCAAAAAGAAAATAACTTCACGAACACCTGTTTTGGACCACACTCGCACAGTAGCCGCTATTTTTGCAACTGGAATCTGCTGCGAGGGGACAGTACCACAATACTGCATTGCCGATCTTTTTGAATGTTATTAACGTGTCTATCTGCCCACCGCGTTTCATCTCATTCCCTTTCACCATTATTAAAAAAAAAAAAAAAAAAAAATGTGTTACCTTACTTTTAGGAAGCCCCTTGTATGTTCCCCTAAAAACATAACTGGTGTACTTCTGAAGGAACATAAACAGATTTTTTTTAAGAAAAGAGAAACAAACACATTGGTTGTAAGTATGAGAGGATGTGACAAATAAATTCCCTAATACAGCTAACTGCACATTTAGCTGTATACTCTTCGATTTGTGTGCCAAATGAATATACAAAAAACTAGCGGCCTATGCATACAGCTAATTTTTTTTTTTTTTGAAATAAAATCATTTTGTGTTCATTTGAAAACTATATTGATGATGTTTTTAGACTAAACCTATCCAGTCAATGACCAGTGGTCAATCTGAAGCAACAGCATATTTGAACTCTAAAATAGAAATATTAAGGAATTGTCACAGACTCATAAGCACGATTGAGTCTCCTAGATCTCTCAACCTTGGACCTGATCCTTGCTAGATCTTGGAATTTCAGGATTCCAAGCATCGAAAGGGAAAAAAAAAAACTGTTTCTGTTTTTATTTTCACAATGGCAATATGATAATCAGATTAGTTTCTTTAAGAATGCTAAATTTTTCCCTTTAGGCAGCTTAAATTTATTAACCTTCACATATGTGTTATTTCATCCCAATAATTTTAAAAGGGTAATTCCACTACCCTATAGGAAACATTTGAATAATGTATCAATATTAGTAGGACAACTGGTTCACACATAAAAATGAAAATTCTTATATTTTTATAATAACAAAATAAAGAGCTTGTTCAGACTATCACGAATATTAAGATTCTACAGAATTATTTAGTTTACCTACATTTTTATTCCCTTCTTCTTTTATACATATGCATTCATTTGTAGTAGATAACCAGAGTCAATAATTTATATTAGTCATTTAAAGTATATTGTAGTAGTAGTAGTAATAGTAGTAGTAGTGGCATGTGATGCAAGAAAGCAAGTGTATGAGCTTATGCAGCATCAGCCAAAAAAAAAAAAAAAAATCACACCATTGCCTCCAAATGCCTGTCCAGTTCCTCCTTAAATTTAATCAACCTATCAACTTCCACAACGACAGATGGAAGTTTGTTCCAGCAATTAACCACCCGCTGGCTAAAGGCAAATTTCCGCACATTTATTCTACATCTGTCTTTTCTTAATTTGAATTTATGCCCCCTTAGGTTCATAATCTGAATAAGTGGAAGGATCCCATCAGAATTCAGCGTGCTCAACCCATTCAAGGCCTTATATACCTCAATCAGATCGCCGCGCAGGTGCCTAGTCTCCAGCCACTGCAATTTGCAAAACTTAAGCCTCTCTTGGTAAGAGGATCCCTTCATTCCCCTCACCAATCTTGTTGCCCTTCTCTGTACACGCTCAAGTAAATCTACATCCTTCCTAAAATGAGGCCTCCAGACCTGTACGCAGTACTCAAGGTGTGGCCTGACCATTGCCTTATACAGAGGGATAATCACCTCCTTTTCCCTGCTAGCAAAATTCCTATATATCATTGACAAAACCCCATGACCTGTTCTGGCAGCCTGTCTGCATTGCTCAGAAAACTTCATATCTGACTGCACAATTACTCCCAGGTCTTTTTCATTTTCTACCACCTTAAGTGTAGCACCACACAGTTGGTACGTTTCTCTGGGGTTACTTCTACCCATATGCAGTACTTTGCATTTGTCAAGGTTAAACTTCAGCTGCCACTTCTTAACCCATCTGCCCAAATTATCTAGATCCTGTTGCAGTAGCACACTGCCATTACTGTCATTAACAACCCTGCCAACCTTTGTATCATCTGCAAACTTCGACATTAAGCCTGATATACCTTCATCAATATCATTGATAAATATACAAAACAATAGTGGACCTAACACCGAACCCTGTGGGACTCCACTAATAACATTAATCCACGAAGAGCAGCACCCATTGATTACCACCCTCTGTCTTCTCCCACTTAACCATCCTTTTATCCATTGTAGCAACTTATGCTTAATACCATTCTGCTCCAATTTGTACAATAGTCTTCCATGCGCAACAGTGTCAAAAGCTTTCCTGAAATCCAAATATATGATATCAAAATTATTTTTTGCATCCAGTTCCTTTGTAACCACATCATAATATCCTATCAAATTTGTCAGACAAGACTTTCCCTTAACAAACCCATGCTGTGTCTGAATTATTGCTGCAGTCTTGTCTAGATGATCCTGCAATGCATCTTTAACCAGTGACTCCATTATTTTACCCGGAACAGAAGTTAAACTAACTGGTCTGTAATTACTCGTGTCACCCTTCAATCCCCCTTTGTGAATTGGGGATACATTTGCACATCTTCAGTCTGTGGGGACCTCCCCTGAGTCCAAGGACTCTCTCATAATTATGGCTAAGGGTTTGCTTAGTTGCTTTGCCGCCTCCTTTAATATAACTGGATAGATCCCATCCACCCCAGGTGCTTTTCTTATGTTTAACTTCAACAATTTCTCCTCCACTTTTCTTTCAGTTATTCCAAAATCATTAAGTATTCTGCTACAATTTGATAACCTTCTGCCATTTTCAAACCTTAATAATTCCTCATGTGTGAATGTAGATGCAAAATACTCATTCAGTTTATTTGCTATCTGAGCAGGATCATCAACAGTCGAACCATCGATGTCAAGTGGACCAATCAGATTCATCCCCTTCCTTTTAGAGTTTATATAAGTAAAGAAATCCTTGCTGTTTTTCTTAGCATCTTTTGCCAAGGATTTCTCGTAATCTGCCTTCGCCTGCCTAACCTCCTTTGTCACCTGATTGGCAGTAAAGTTTCCAGACTGGTGCAATGAAAAGAATACAACTGAAGGTGAAGGAGCTCAAAAATGTTTTTTTTTTTATTTTTATTCAAAGTAGTCACCACCTGATTGGAAGCACTTATTACATCCTTCTAAAAGTTTCTAAAAAGAGTCAGCGAAGACATCCAAAGAGATGATGTCAGTTTAGCGCTTATTTTTCTTTATGTCCTCAACATCTTGAAATCTCTTTAGGTGCTAGATTCGGAGAGTGGGGTAGATGCTTGATCTGTACAATGGCATGTTTCACCATTCAGTGCAGATTAGTGGGGGGGGGGGGGGGTCATGCAACGAGAACCAGCTGCCTTTCTCAAAATTGCAGCCCCACTAGGGAAATGCACTTCAGTAATCTTTAAAGCAACTGTACGTAGAATGCAGCATGTCTCTCTCCCCTTCAGGTACAAATTCCTTGTGAATCACACCCCTGTTTGTTAAAAAACGTGATCAGCATTCATCTCAATCCTGGACTTCTGTAAATGAAACTTTTTGGGCCATTGGTGATGATTTTGAAGTCCATTGCATGCTTGACATTTCATCTATGGGTCGTACTGAAACACCAAACACTCATTCCCAGTGACAATACATTTGAGGAAATTCAGATCTTTTGACAAGTTTGCACGAAGTCGTTTCATGATGACATGCTTCATTGCTTCTGCTCATCTGCAAGGCTGTGTGACACAAATGTTGCATTTTCTTTCCTTTCCTCTAAATCTTCATGCAGAACTGACAAATAATTTCCTTATTCATATCCAACTCATCAGCCATCATTCTGAGAGTCGAATGATGATATCTTTTGCAACTCTGTCCTCATTTCGAGAGCTTGACAGATGCCCACTTCTTGGATCGTTGCAAACATCCTCATGTCCATCTCTGAACTGATTATATGATTCAAACACACCAGTATGACTTAACATCTCATCACCATAAACAGTTCTTAACATTTTACATGTTTCTGTTGCAGATTTTCTCAGTTTTAAGCAAAATGTGATATTCTTTTGTTGCTCCATTGCAAAATCATGACACGGAACATTAATGCTACTAAAGGAACTGGTTGTTACTTGCAACCTATTAGCCTACTGGACAATCTCTGTGCCACCATCTGTTGGAGGAAGTTTGAACTACAACATAACACTTTCATTTATTTTAAAACTCATTGAATGTAACTACAACAGCCAGTCTGGGAACTTTATTGCCACACTTTATATATGTGTATATAAACAATAAAGATGAATATAAATTTCAGCTAGTAATTGGGTATTAGGAATTAGCCATTCCTCTAATTTTCTATATTATTCTATATTTCATCATTATCTTTATCTATTTAACACCATAAGGTGTCCTCTTATAGACATACCAGGATCCCTTACTAAAGGGTCGGGCAGTTACACTCCTGGTTAAATCCCACGTACAATTATATAAATGCTTTCTTCTTTACTTTTCACTTTTTACTATCTAACCCTACTTTTTCATACCTCAAGATCTATTAGAGTAATTCGAGGGAAATTGCGGTACTATTACTGTACTTATCCCTACTTCCTTTCTCCTTATGTTAGCTATAGCTTGCTTTTGTATAAATAAAAAATAATACCATAACAGAAATTGAAAATTATAATTGGCCTTCTTTTTTCCTTTTTATATATAATCGTTTCGAAGGTATCTGTCGGGCTAAAAGTTATCTTGCCTGTTTGCTACTAAATTATAACAAAATTAAATTTAAGATTTGGACACTGATAAACAGGCAGATGGCAATCAGAAACAGATAGCTCTGTTAATTAATGGTAGGATATATTGAGAGGGTTAGCCCTTGAAAAAGTCCCTTTCATTGTATCTCTACACCAATAGTTAACTACATAATCATCATTGTATTATATATTTATATTTTATTACTAATTATATGTTTATTTCCAGGGTTTGGCCTTGTAGGCCTACACGGGCTATTTTAGTCTTTATAAGTTATTTTGGCTTTATGGCCTACCATAAGCTGTATACTGTAGATTTGCTTGAGCATGTACAGAGAACAAGATTGGTGAGGGGAATGAAGGGATCCTCTTACCAAGAGAGGCTTAAGTTCTGCAAATTGCAGTGGCTGGAGACTAGGCACCTTCGCAGTGATCTAATTGAGGTGTATAAGTTCTTGAATGGGTTGAGCAAGCTGAATTCTGATGGGATCCTTCCACATGTTCAGATTACGAACCTAAGGGGGCATAAATTCAAATTAAGAAAAGACAGATGTAGAATAGATGTGCGGAAATTTGCGTTTAGCCAGCGGGTGGTTAATTGCTGGAACAAACTTCCATCTGTCGTTGTGGAAGTTGATAGGTTAAATAAATTTAAGGAGGAACTGGACAGGCATTTGGAGGGAATGGTGTGATTTTTTTTTTTTTTTTTTGGCTGATGCTGCATAAGCTCATACACTTGCTTTCTTGCATCCATGCCACCACTACTACTGTTGTGTTCATATACACGTTCAGCATCTGTATAGTACTTATTGTGCTTTTACTATAATAACTATATATATATATATATATATATACTACTATTTTTCTTATTTATTTTTAATATATATTTTTATTAATTTCTATCCCTCTATTTAATTTTTGGATTAATTGGATTATATATATATATATATATATATATACAGTAAACCCCCGCTATTCGCGGTCGCTGATTTAACATGAAATAAAACCTAAAAAAATGTGAATTTTAAAGCGCCGTGAACATTTTCCACCATAAAAAATCATGGGCGTGGCTAAAATTATCTTTCCCGGTCAAAACAGTGCTCAGTGGGTGGGGGGGAGAGGGGTGACAAAATCGTGAGCGTGGATGTTTCTCGCTAATCCTTGTTCAGTATGTGTTATGCGCTTGTCATGGAAGGTTTCGTCGTTTGCTTTTAATTTATACGCAAATAAATTTATCAATTTATAAATTGATATGCTTACAAAAATAATAAATCTACCGTTTTGCAGTGTAAAACAGACTTTTTCGAGTGTGTTAACGGAAGAAAGTGACTTTATTTGGACAAGTTCTTTCTAACCTGTACAAAAATATGGTTACGAATAACAAGGGAAATGTGAAAAGATCAAAGGTGATGACATTAGCGAATAAAATTGAGTTATTAGATAAAATTTCTAATGGTGAAAGTGTCTCCTCAGTGGCAAAACTTTATAAAATCAATGAGTCAATAGTACGATCAATGAAGAAATTGGAAGAAAAAATCGCCGTAGTGTCCGTGAAAACGTGCTAATTGCTTCAAAAATTTGCTCTGTAACTCATGATGTTAAATTAGAAAAAAATGGAAAAAGCTTTAAATCTGTGGATAGAAGACCGAACTCAAAATAAAATCCCGTTAAGTTCACTCATTATTCGTGAAAAGGCAAAACACCTTTATCAACACTTTAGCGAAACTGGTGATAGCGCTGACGGGATAAGTTTTTTTAGTTAGCAAAGACGCTGGTTTGAAATTTCTAATAAATATTATATTTAATATTAAATTGCTTCTTATTTTCATTTCAATGCCATATGCTTGCATTTCACTATGTACTGTCTATGTACATAGTCATATTATGAAGGTACATATAATACATACGTAGACAAAATTTTAGACTAGTTTTTCTTATATATTTTATACTTTGGAACAGAACCCCTTTATTACCATGGGAGCCATAACTCAGTATTCCCGTTTTCGGTATTTGCGGCATTTCTCAGGAACGTAACCCCCGCGAATAGTGAGGGTTTACTGTATATATATATATATATATATATTAGAGTACTTCAGTATCATTTTTGATTTTACTTTTAACATAACCATTTGCAAAAACTAGAATGGTAAATGCCTTAAATTCCTGTGAATAGATGGCATATCTAAATATTTATTTTTTATTTAAGATGATTCTCACTTCTTATGTTATGGGCATTGCAATTCTTTTATTTAATTTTTATTATTAAATTGTGCATCTTAAATTTAAAAAATATTAAATATGGAAACTGTAATTAACATGTCTTGTGAATTATACTTTATTCTATGCAGCTTGATAAAAAGGCCTGCTCTGCAATACATGCTGTGAATCTGCGCAACTTTTTAGGAGCCCAGTGCCGCACAATTAGAGAAGAACAAGGAGAAGAGAGTGATGAATTCCTTGATTTGTTTGGGTCCGAAATTACTTACATTGAAGGTGGAAGAACTTCTAGTGGCTTCTATACAGTTGAAGAAATGGTGTGATTATGACTCAAATTAAGACTTAAATTACTTTGAGTTAATTTGGATTAAATTTTGTTGGATTATGATTTTGCTTCAAATACACTTCAATGTGTATTGAAGCAAAATTCTTTTTCCAAACTTGTAGTGTTAGTAACCTGGTAGAATTTTTATTTTATAAAATAACACTGCTTAACAAGGATTTTTGTCTTCTTTAATAAACTTTGGTGATTTTTATGACAAGCCCTAACAGAAATATCTGAAATTCCCCTTATATGTCAGTCCATGTTTATTCTCAACTTTCATGAGAGTGATACCTCTCTTTTTGATAAAGAGCAAAATAGTTCTCTTTTGGAAGTAGTTCATTATCAACACAAAAGTTATAGAGTTGGCTAAAAGAGAGAACTGAGACTGTTTTAAAAGTAATTGTTCTTTTTTTTCAGGCTAGAATAGGAATGAAGATTTGTAAATGATTCTTCTCTTCAAGGGCTAGAATTTTTTGATGTGAAAACATCTATGGCAGCACTACAGTAAAATCGATTGGTAACGAGATCTTGTTACGGTAATGGAAATGACACAGTTGATTGGTAACAAAATTTTTACTGTAACAGAAATGGTGCAATTGATTGGTAAAGAAATTTCTTTATGGAAATGATGCAATTGATTGGTAAAGAAATTTCTTTATGGAAATGATGCAATTGACATCACTTCCTATTAGGTGGCTGTTAGATTTTAAATGATGCAAATGATGTGACTTATGTCTGTTAGATTTTAAATGATGCAAATGACGTTACCCTAACAAATCAACGTTTGTGACTGAGTTAGCAATGCTAACTCAGTCACTAACGTTGATTTGTTAGGGTAAGTAGTTGATTCAGTAAAGTAAATTCATACTAAGTTATGGAAATGACGACTCTTTCTAAATGACACTAACTCAGTCACTAGCGTTAATTCAGTAGAGTAAGCAGCAGGGAGTAATATTATGCAAGAATAAAAGCTTCAAAGCCACCGAAGAAGCCTCTCATCGAAAAGGAACGAGTTCAAAAACATGGAGAACGAAAAAAATGCAGACTTTAATAAAATCTGCTTCTCAACATTTTTATCAACATTAACTTTCTAAGTAGCATAAGTAAGTAAGTAAGTTTCGATCAACCTGTTTAAATTTTTAAACATTTTTGATTCAAGAACGCAACAATAAAACAATCACTTTAACAAACAATAACATCTTGCAATAGTTTTTGGTTATGACATCATACTAGTATACAAATGGATTTTGCTAACTATTGAATTGTAAAAATTCCTATAAAAGTATTTCAAAGATGGCTAAAACTCCAGATGAGCGAAATCGAGAGACATATGCAAGGATAAAAGCTTCAAAGCCACCGAAGAAGCTTCCCATGTTGACAAAAGAACAAGTTCAAAAACGTATAGAATGAAAAAAATTGCAGAGTTTAATTTTTAAAAAAATGCGGAGTTTAATAAAATCTGCTTCTCAAGATTTTGATCAACATCAACCTTCTACATTGACTTCTCATCAAGAAGCTGGACCATCGACATCACGTAATTATATTCAAAAACTGCCTGAAGATTTTGATCCAGAAGATTCAAATTCAAATGAATTACCTGAGGATTTTCAATTGATTCCTGAACAGGCTAGACAGAGTATAATGCAACAACCAGCTTCGATTGCATCATCCAAAAAGAAACAAAATCTTATTTCAGCTCCTTCAGCCTATGCAAGAATAAAAGCTTCAAAGCCACCAAAGAAACCTCCCGCGTCGACAGAAGAACGAGTTCAAAAACATAGAGAACGAAAAAAAATGCAGAGTTTGATAAAATTTACTTCAAGAGATTTTGATCAATATCGACTTCTCGTCAAGAAGCTGAATCGTTGACATCACAAAATTATATTCAAGAACTTCCTGAAGATTTCGATCCAGAAGATTTGAATTCAAATGAATTACCTGAGGATTTTCAATTGATTCCTGAACCGGCTAGACAGAGTATACTGCAACAACCAGCTTCGATTGTGTCATCCAGAAAGAAACAAAATCATATTTCAGCTCGATCGCCTGTTGTACACATTCTACGTGTTTCAACAGTAGTCGAGCATGAAATCATTTACAAGAACGTCAAACATGATTGAAACTCCTATAAAGAATTTGAACGACAATTTCTGAAAAATGCATATAGAGCTGTTTGTGATATCTGCAATCGATTATGGTATGAAAATAATGTAAAATTGTGCACTCCAAGAAGTTACCCATTACTTCTCATAGAATTTCCAACTGCAGATGTAATGACTACGAAGGCTTTAGTTGCTCAACAACAATACTTATTTTAATACTTGTTGAGCATCTCTCAAAAATGATTCCATTCCAACATTTTCGAAGAGCAACAGTTTCGTTTATTCTGCTATTCCACATCGTCTGCCTCGATTGGATTTAGTAACTGAGCGACCATTTCTCCTCATGTACCATTCATGCAAATTAGAAGACTAAGACATGGTTTCGGCCAATACGTAATTTTGGACCAAATTATAAACGTTCCTGTAAATGTTAATTCAATGATCAGTCATTTGCTTTGGAGAACAGATGGCGATTATTGCATTAACGTTCATATCAAACAAAAAAATACAGTGCACAAATTGAGTTATTTAATGGGGTTGGTTCATAAATGAGATGTAAGGGTTGTTTGGTCAGAGCCGGACCAAGGTATTCCCGCGCCCGGGCAGAAAGATTTTTTGGCTCCCTTTTACTAAGGATATATATATTTCTTGCCTGATTGTTCTTCTGTTTTTGGCTTCCCTTAAAAAATACTACCCCAGGAAAATGCTCTATCAGCCTGTGCTTTAAGCCGGCACCGGGTTTGGTTAAAGTATCTTACGACTTATTTGTATTGTCTGTATGATATTGAGATTGGCGGTTCATTCTTCAATGAAAACATGGAACACAATGATGCTCCTACACATGATGAAATGAGTAAAGCTATACCTATTGAAGAAAGTTTAGTTGCTCAACAACAAACTCTTTTGTGGAGTGATGACAAATATTTACAAATAGCTCCTGGTGAACGAAATGTTCCACAAAAGTTGCTTTTTGACAAATACGCCAAAGAATTGTCCTTTCCTAGCATTTACCTTGGGCAATATCGAGAGTTTACAGATAATTTAAAAATTACACCGTTTATGATGGCATCAAATGAACTTCATCATTCAGATCAGTGTTCTGAGCTGATCTGAACCAATCATCTTCTTTATATGGACATGAAAATAATAAGACTAAGAACTTCAGATTCATTAACAGTTGCTGTTTAATACGCTGGAAAAGACACTAAGCAACGAATCCATTCTCTAGAATAAGTCAATAACTGCATTATAAGCAACTAGAGTATGTTACATTATCTTAAGTTACCGATATCAATGATCTTTACATTATTGTGCAAATGGAGAAAAGAAATTTTATCGTGGACTGAGAAATGCTATATCCACTCTTGCCCTTCAAGCTGAAATGACCAGGTTGGTGAGTAATCCTCTATTTACAATGCAAGGTACTTTATACAAGTTCATCAGTAAACGACCAGATCTTTCCATTCTAACTTTAAATTGTCGTAGTTTATCTGCTCACAGTAACGATCTCACTGATACAGTCACACAACAATCCAATTTACTTCTACTTTCTGAAACTTTGTTATTTGACTAAATAACAAAGAAGAAGTAAGCATACCTAACTTCGATTGTGTTGTTCAATTCATATCAGAAGATCAACAAGCTGGCAGTGTAGCAGTTTATCATAAGAGAGAAAATTGTACTCATGTTGTTACTTCTCATATGGAAGTGATTTATTGACAAACTGTTGGCAAATCCACGAGTGTTAGACCTGTTGGAGACATTTGTGCAGCTGAATGCCTTCTTCCTGATGGTCAAGCGATATTGTCCGTAGTCATTTACATTTCACCTAACCAAAAGATTGATGACATCATTGAATTCATTCATTCATTTTGTTTTACTTCCTTACACGATTGAAGAAGCTCACTGCTACAACAGTTTTCTCACAAAAAATGCGACTGAATACCAATAATACTTAGTGGAGATTTCAATGTTAATTTTGCAGATTCTCAATCCAAACCTTTGACTGATTTCTTAGAAAATAAATTTGGACTAATGTTAAATACTTCTAGATCTGTATTAACTACTAATCATGGAACTATAATTAATGCTGTGTTTCAAAGACATTTACACTCTTTACAATGTCAAGTGTACATATCATATTTTAGCTGTCACAAACCCATTGTAAGTAAATTACCTATTGAACAAGTATTGCAACCGCAAATTAGCATTAGCATTAGTAGAGGCATATGATGCAAGAAAGCAAGCTTATGCAGCATCAGCCACGCCTCCGTAGCCAGGTGGGAAGGAGCAGCAGTGCGTAGCACACGCTTCTTGATTAGACCGGGGTTCGAGCCCATCACCACCAAATATGGAGGATGCGGAAAGGTCAGGGAATGACCACTGCATATCCCAGAGCAATATGGCCTTAGTTGCTAATGCTCCTAAAAAAAAACACCAAATAACAACAAAAAAAAAAAAAAATAGCAGCATCAGCCAAAAAAAAAACACTCTCATTTCACCCCTTCGTTCGTTCAAAATACTTGCCCAGCTGAGCCTTAAATTTATTTAGGCTATCAACTTCTACAACAAGAGATGGAAGTCTGTTCCACCAACCAACTACCCACTGGCTGAAGGCAAATTTCCGCACATCTATTCTACATCTGTCTTTTCTCATTTTGAATTTATGCCCTCTCAGGTGATTATTCTGAGCAAAAGGAAGAATCCCATCGGCATTGAGCATGCTCAAACCATTCAAGGCTTTATACACCTCTATCAGATCACCTCACCGGTGCCTAGTCTCCAGACAGTGTAATTTGCAAAACTTAAGCCTTTCTTCGTAAGAGCAACCCTTTGTTCCATTCACTAATTTTGTTGCCCTTCTCTGTACTCGTTCCAGCAGCTCTACATCCTTCTTGAAATGAGGCCTTGAGACCTGTATACAGTACTCAAGGTGTGGCCTGACCATTGCCTTATACAAGGGAATAATCACCTCCTTATCCCTGCTAGAAAAATTCCTGTATATCATTGATAAGACACCATGAGCTACTCTTGCAGCCCATCTGCTCTGCTCAGAGAACTTCATATCTACCTCCACAATTACCCCCAGGTCCTTTTCATTCTCTACCACTGTCAGTGTAGGTGCCTCCGTAGCCAGGTGGGCAGGAGCAGCTGTGCGTAGCACACGCTTCTTGATCAGACCGGGGTTCGAGCCCGTGACCACCAAATACGGAGGTGCGGAAAGGTCAGGAAATGACCACCGCATATCCGCGGAGCAATATGGCCTTAGTTGCTAATGCTCCTAAAAACCTAGCCGACCGGGCTAGCCGAGTGGGTAAAGTACCTGCCCGGCAACCCAAAGGTCGCGGGTTCGATTCCCGCCTTGGGCTTGGATCAAAGTACTGCAAAAACCTTGGGAGGTGCAATATGGCCACAGAAGCCGATGCGCCAACAACTATCAAATCAAAAAAAAAAAAAAACTCCTAAAAACCAAATAACAACAACAACAACTGTTAGAGTAGTACCACAGAGTTGATACATTGCTCTGGGGTTGCTGTTTCCCATATGTAGTACTTTACATTTGTAATTTGTAAAGTCATGAAACTGTCAAAAAAAATAAATGCTTTAAAATGTTAAACATGTTCCGATTCTTTTTATACTAAACCTCTTTAACCTTGTCCAAGCCAACGATGTTTTCACATAAAATAAAACATTTTCGTGCGTATAGGGTACACACGCGGCCTTTTTTTTATGATAACCCCAGGCACAAAAGGTATTAGAACCTATAGTACTTAGTACTGTGTATGAGTTGAAGGGATTTTTCATTCTTCAAAGAGACTTCAGAATACATATAGTTTACAGACATTTTACATGCTGATGTCTCACAACTTGAGTTTCCTTGGCAATAATTAAAATCAAACCAACCTATCCTTTTCATTTACTGCTTATCTGATTTGATGTTTCATCAGATATTACTGCTGACTTTGTCAATTTATCACAATTTGCAGTTCTCTTCATTTATTTATTTATTCTTCCAGTAGTTGAATTTGACAACACTTGTAATGCATTAGTTACCTTTACCAGTGACCTATATAAAGGATCATGTAATACTAACATGAGTCATTTCCATTTTCTCCTTCTCTCGTTTAATCAGTTGATTTTTTTGAGACGGACAAGTGAATTGATAATGTAAAGGTTTATTGTATATAAATTAATAGATATATGACTTTATTGAAAAAGTTAAGCTGTTTTTTATTTCTTTTCATTATAGGAATACATTACCCGTTTATATCAGTTACATACAAACAATAGACAGTTGCATATAGAATCAGTAAGTATTTTCTGTTTTATTACTTTCATAATTGGCTTTTCAATGACAAAAAAAATTTTATTGTTTCAGATTTCTAGCAGGGTACACACGCGGCCTTTTTTTTATGTGAACATCAAACACGAGAGGTATTAGAACCTATAGTATTTAGTACCGTGCTTGGGTTGGAGGTTGAGAAAATGAAAGAAGATATTTGTTGACATTGGACTTGAACTTGTGCAGATTGTAATTTTCAGGAAATACGTATGAAGGAAGGTTGTTCTAGAAAATGGCAGTTGAATGAATAAATGAGGAAGATGAAAAGTTGGTTCTGTGGGTTTGAAGTTGGACAGTAAATGGATGTTGGCTGGTGGCGGCACGTGTTCGGACTGTTTTGAAAGAGAGAGCGGGAATTATAGAAGCCAATTCAGAAGAACAGTGCCTATGGAAGTATCTGTAGAAGAGGCATGCAGCAGAAACAGTACGTCTATGAGAAAGCGAGTGGAGAGACTCTGTTAGAGATGATTCATTAATTAACCTAACTGCCCACTTCTGAATGGAATCAAGAAGCCTGAGAGAGGTTTTGGGGGCACCACCCCAGATGTGGAAACATCTGGGGTGGTGCCCCCATGGCAGGGTGGATTTTCGATTTATACAGAGTGAGCAGCTGTTTGGAAGAAAAGGAACGCCAAGAGTGAAAGAGAAAACCAAGTTTTTTAGATGCAGAGGAAGCAATATTTGTAATGTGCTTGTGCCAAGAGAGATTTGAAGTCAGGGTAATCCCCAAAAGAGATATATCATTTTGCCTAGAAATCGGAGTGTCACTAAAGATAAGCATAGGAGCAGAAGAATCCTTTTTGCGAGATATAAGACAAGATTGAGTTTTAGAAGGGTTGAAATCAAATAAGTTGTCTTTGCCCCGCTGGAGAATTACCTGAAGATCGGCATTTAAGGAATTGGCAGCAGATTTTCGAGAACTTGAAGCTGATTGAGCTGGACAAGGTTTCTCAAAATGGAAAGTTGAATGCAATGTGCTATCATCGGCAAAACTATGGATAGGATTTCCAGTCAATGGAAGAAGGTCATTGATATACAAGAGGAAAAGAGTGGGGGAAAGAACTGAACCTTGGGGGACACCGGCATTAGTGGAGAAGTTAGAAGACAGAGAGCCATCTACCATCACCCTCAGTGAGCGATCGGAGAGAAAACTGGATAACCAATTACTAAAAACAGTTGGCAAACCATAAGATGGAAGCTTGTTTAGAAGACCTTTATGCCAAACATGATCAAAAGCCTTTGAGATGTCAAGAGCAACTACTTGTGTTTCACCGAACCTTTCCATTGAATTAGTCCATAAATGGGTAACATAAGCCAAAATATCACCAGTGGATCGACACTGACGGAATCCATACTGGCGATCGTTGATCAGACGGAAGGTTTCTAGGTAGTTTAAGAGTTGGCGGTAATTGATTTCTCCATTACTTTAGAAAGAGTAGAAGTAATTGGATGGGAGGGATTTGTCACCCTTTTTAGGAACTGGCTGGATATGAGCAAATTTCCAAGCAGAAGGAAAAACACCTTTGGAATAAGAAAGTGAAAAAAGGCGGCAAAGAATAGGAGTAAGTTCAGGAGCACAGGTTTTGAGAACAAGTGGAGAAATACCATCAAGTCCTGGAGCTTTCTTCGCATCAAGATTCATCAAAATCCTTCTGATATCCTTTTGACGGAAGACCACAGGAGACATTGAATGGAGCGTTTTGGGAATGGTGGGAGGTGTTTTACCAAAATCATTTATACATGAGCTGGAAGAAAAATGGGATGCTAGTAGGTCAGCTTTATCCTTGGCTGAAGTGACAACAGAACCATCTGGTTTGGACAGAGGTGGGAGCAGAGATGGGCAAAAATTGTGGCCAATAGCTTTGGCAAGAGACCAGAATGCTCGGCTACCATTAGGGCAAGAAGCAAGTTTTCTACTCTTAGCCTGTTCAAACTGTAGTTTGGACTGATTAATAACTGCTTTACAATTGTTGCGAGCTTGGTGTAGGCAGAAAATGAAACTGAAGAATTAGAAATAAGCCAATTACGATATGCAACATTCTTGTCTTGAACAGCCTTGACACATTTATTGGAAAACCAAGGTTTAGATAAAGGACGAGATTTTAAAGTGGATTGTGGGATAAAGGATTCCATTCCTGAAAGAATAATTTCACTGACACGATCTGAGCAAACGTTGACATCAGAAGTTTTGAAATAGTAATCCGACCAAGGAAAAGAAGAAAAGAAGTCTCGCAGGTCATCCCATTTTGCATTCTTGTAATGCCAAACAACACGAGGTTGGGAATAGCCATGAGATAAAGGTTCCATTGGAGAAGAGACAATCACCAAGTTGTGATCTGAAGTGTCTAAAGGACCTCTCACTTCGACCGTGTACTTAGAAGGGTTGTTTGTGAGAAAAAGATCAAGCATGTTGGCTGTATGATTAGGATTGTCCGGTATTCTTGTGGGTAAATGAACAATCTGTGCTAGGTCATTAGTAATTGCAAAAGCCTCAGCATCTCGACTTGCTGGGTCGGTGTGACTAGAAAACGGGAGCCAGCTGGAGTTGTAAACATTAAAATCACCAAGCAAAATTACCTCACAGTTAGGAAAGTTGGACTGGAGAAAGTCAAGTTGCAAAGAGAGGAAGTCAAAGAGCTCCAAGTGATTAGTGGAGTTGGGAGATCGGTAGAGACAACAGATGAATTTGACACAATTAGGTAGAGAGATTTTAAGCCAGAGAAGATCAAAGAGAGGAGATTCCAAATTGCCAAGTCTCTGACAGGGAATATCAGAACGGACATATGCACAAGTACCACCTTTGAGGCGAAAGGAATCATACAGCGAATAATTTGGGCATCTGAGATGAGCAGTAGTTGAATCAACCGATAACTGAGATTCTCTCAGAAAAAGTACATGGGGTTTGGCAGACTGCAAGTGGAAATGGACATCGTTGAGATTAGAATTGAGACCACGTATATTTGTGAAATGGATTAGGAAGTGCTTGGGAGGTTTAGATCTTTTCGCAGATAAGCTTGCTCTATTAGTTTGATAATTCATGGTGTATTCAATAGTAAGAAAAAGTGGGTGGGACATGCTGTATGAAGTAATGAAATTTTTGGATATGGCATACACGTGGTAAGAATATACTCAGATCCTTGACATAACGTGGCCTCGACAATGCTCCCCGCATACACACTAATCGGACTCCTTCCAGTCACTATTTGGCAGAGTAGAGGTAGCAAGATTATACACTAGCTGATCTGGAAGCCTCCTAGAGAGTTACCAATAGGTTCGGTCCGGTGTACTAACTATCGGCTGGCCTGCGAACACCGTTTTAGAGCTGTACCCTCGAAATGTAAGGAATATTGTATCTCGCTATGACGTTCATCATAATCTCCAAAGTCAAGACTAAACATGGGTTCCACCACTTCAAGCCTCCAATAAGCAAAGTGGTGGCATTTCACCGGTTGATCAGAGTCATCTGCCACCTAGTACTGCCTGGTAACATAAAGGGGGCGGCGTTCCTCCCTGTTGTGTGGGCTTCAATATACAGTTTCCTCGAATGTACCATAATAGTTTCTTTTTTGACTTTAGTAGTAATAAAGTATCATCAGTATCCTATCAGTGCAAGGAAGCCAAGCTTATTCACCATCAACCTTTAAAAAAAAGTTACCTAGTTTCATAGAGATTGCTGTTCAACCCTTCAATTTCCATATACTCTCTAGTTTTATGTAAAATAATAAGAGACGTTTACCTCAATATAATACATAAACACTTCCGTATAATACTCTCCAGCAATTAAAACGAAAAAATCGAAAATCTTACATTACAGTAAAAAATAATTAAAAATTAATTGAACACAATTAAAAATAATTAAAAATCAATTGAACACAAAAATCAAATGAACGCAATTAAAAATTAAATAACTTATTTAATGAAAATATTGCAAAGCGATTTCCTTCCTGAAGCTGACAATGCTTTTCGACTGTATGTCGTGATCACAGGAACGAAAATTACTAAATGGGGGTGAGCATGAAACTTAAATAGGGATTATTTGTCTTTGCACATGCACGTAAAGCCCCACGAATCGGAGATTAGAAATGGCCAAGGAACATTAACAGGTTTCTCATGTAATTTAATTTCAACAGTTTCTGCAATTAATAGTCTGGTATAATTACGTTGGACACTAAGTATTTTGGCCTTGTTAAATAAAAAATAATGTTTTTCGGTAACAGCATGAAAGGCTAAATGTGACGCTGCTGAACGAGATATTGAACGAGGCCGTGTATTGATTAACATGAAAATTCAGAGGAAAACGCATAGAACCTTGGTACGACGAGTTGCAATCATCACATGAAATGTGTGTGTGAGGGCGCCTCTGTAGCCAGGTGGGAAGGAGCAGCAGTGCGTAGCACACGCTTCTTGATTAGACCAGGGTTCGAGCCCGTCACCACCAAATACGGAGGACGCGGAAAGGTCAGGAAATGACCATCGCATATTCCCGGAGCAATATGGCCTTAGTTACTAATGCTCCTAAAAACCAAATAACAACAACAACAACATGAAATGTTGTATACCATGTCATTTATTTGTGTTGCAAACGAGGAAAGGGCTGAGTGATTTTTCAGTATAGTGTGTAGTTTCCGTATTGGCCTGGCCACAGTTTTAAATTCGGTATCTTTAAAGAATCTGTTATGCTGTTTGTGCCACTGTTCAACGTATGGAACAGAAATAAAGTATTTTTTAATATTACGATTGTTGGTTGATGTAGTATTTTTCTATCCTATCCTTAGCTTGTACTCTAATTCAGTTTATTGTAGCAAGGGAATAACCCCTGTTTAAGAATCTACTGGTTAATATTTGTATTTCTGAGCCCAAAGCAGATTCCATTGTTGAATATTTATAGGCATTTAGAAATTGATTAAAAATAACAGATATCTTGTAGGAGAATGGGTGATAGCTGTTATAATGTAGAAGCATGCCAGTGTTTGTAAGTTTACAATAGATGTTAAATTGGATTTTATTCGAGTCCTGAGTAAGCATGAAATTTAGAAAATTTAATGACTTTGTATCCGTACCCTCCCTTTCCAATGTAAATTTGAGTCTAGAGTGAATATTATTAAACGAATGTAAAATGTCTTGGATAGTACTACTATCAGTAATAACTAGAACATCATCTAAATACTTCCCATAGTATGTGATACCAGGTAGAAAAGGCGTCAAATGTATACGCTCAATCGTTGAGAGATACACCTCCGATATTAAGCTGCTCAAGCTCAATCCCATCTGCCAGAATTAATCTTTCACATTGTTAATGAAAAACATACTTTTTTATTTATTGAGGCCAAAATACTTAGTGTCCAATTTAATTATACCAGACTATTAATTGCAGAAACTGTTGAAATTAAATTACACGAGAACTCTGTTAATGTTCACTGGCCATTTCTAATCTCTGATTTGTGGGCTTTTACGCACATGCACGAAAACAAATAATCCCTATTTAAGTTTCATGCTCACCCCTATTCAGTAATTTTATTTCTGTGATAACGACATCCAGTCGAAAAGTGTTGTCAGCTTCAGGAAGGAAAATAGTTTTGCAATTTTTTTGTTAAATTTCTTTTAATTAATTTATTTAATTTTTAATTGCATTACATTAATTTTTAATTGTGTTCATTTGATTTTTAATTGTATTCAATTGATTTTTAATTATTTTTTACTGTAATGTAAGATTTTCAATTTTTTTGTTTTAATTGCTGTAGAGTATCATTCGGAAGTATGATAAATTTTGGATGGATAGCATTCAGGAATATAGTCACATACTGAGGAGCAATATCCCAATTTGTTTGAAACGTAAAATAATGAACCAATGTATACTCCCCACCATGACTTATGGAAGTGAAACGTGGGCACTCACCAAAAGAATGGAGGAGAAGCTGAGAACTACACAGCGAAGAATGGAACGAATTATATTGGGAATCAGACTGTTAGATAAGAAGAGAAACACATGGATTAGGCAGCAAACTCAAGTAAAGGACATTCTTATCAAAACTAAAGAACTAAAATGGTCTTGGGCAGGACACATAGTTCAAAGACATGCTGACAGATGGACTAAGAAAATAACAGAATGGTACCCAAGAGGAGCTAAGAGAAAACCTGGAAGACAACAACGGAGATGGACAGATGAAATTCATGAGTCTGTGGATAGTAAGTCGATGGCCATTGCACAAAACAGAAAAGTTGCGTGGAAAGTTGCTGGAGAGGCCTTCATCCTGCAGTGGATTGAAAATGGCTGATGATGATGATGATCATCATCATCATACGGAAGTGTTCTACATATTATATTGAGGTAAACTTCTCTTATTATTTTACAAATATTGATATCAACGTAGAACATATTGAGCATTACAGCTCTGGTTCATACTATCATACTCTCTAGTTTTACAAGATCAGGCATAATTTGTTCCCAACATAATAATCCTTTAGCTAAAAGGCAATTTTCCTATATCCTTTCTACAACTGTAGAAAATATATCCATTATTTTATCCTTCTCAAGACCTTAAATGCCGAAAAACCATCATGCGTACATCTGGTGTTGAGATTGTATCCCACAAAACTGATCTCTCTCTCTCTCGGAATGTTTTTTTTTTTTTTTTTCCATTGCCCCTTTTTCCAATAGATTCATTCATAGCCTTCCTGAAGTGGAGGTTCTAATCCTGTATATCAGTGGTGTCCAACCACGAATTATTTTTATACGACCCATGTGGAAAGTGAACTAAAACAGCATTTTAAATTTTGTTAATTATCAAAAAAATTTTCTCATTAAATGCTTTGTTCAGTAAATGTAATTGTGTATTGTAGTTAATAAAATTTTCGAATATTTTCAGTTTTAGGTATTTATTCCCCTTAATATTGAAAAGCAGTGATCCTTTTCAGGTTGTAAATTTTCTAAAGTGAGCATTTAAAAGCAAAAGTAAGGTTTTTTTTAAAAAATCATATTTTTATAATTTTAATAAAATCTGAAAAATAAATCACTGACATGGATTTGTTGCACATAAAAGTTTTGGGAATTTGCATTTTTTAATACATAGCCTGAAAATGAAAAACGGTAACATGAAAATATAAATTCCCTTTTACATGTAACAACAAATTTTTCTCGAATCACTCAGTACTGCGCCCGTGAAACAAATCTAACTTTGAATATGCCCCCTGTACGGGAAACGGTTTGACACCACTGCTGTATATAATACTCAAGGTATGTTCTAACCAAAGTGTTGTCTAATTTTTTCATTATCAACTCTCTTGAGTTTGCTTAAGAGAGTTGATAATGAATGTAAATGAACTCGGTGCACAGTTGCCACTCTAACAAATCATGTGTTTTTAATGGTTCTCTGTTTTTCACTTGCTGTTGCAAAAAATTATCATAGTGATGTTGCCATATCATCAAGCCCTTATCTACATTTCTAAGGCATCTCTAAGTGCAACATCATTGTCATTTTCAACATTGTAAAGATAAGTATTTTAATTTTAATATATGTTCCATCACTATTTCAGTTCTATTCTTATGCTGCCATTGTCACTTGCACTGATATAGTGACTTTCACTCTCTGGTGCCCATGTGTTTGGCATGTTCGCTTGAGCCTGAGTGTTTTCTCTGCCCACCTGCATTAGCTAATCCCCACTGCACCAATCTATTTCCGTAGTTTTGACCGTGACTTACTCTTCTGCTCATCATCAAGTATTTCTTCTTCTTTTAATAGTAATTATGCCTGTTCTGGCAACCCAACAAATATGTGATGGCTGCAAAAAAAAACAACTTATTTTTTGATCTGTAATGGTTCATGTTAGAGGACCCTTGGGAGTGTTCTTCAGACAGATCTAAATTTTCTAAGGTCAATACCACTTCCCAACCTCAGTATATCTGTACTCAGTGCAAAAACAGCATCCCTAATGCTGAAAAAAACCAAGTCCAATAGAGACATCATAGCATGTGTCCAAATCTCTCTCACTCTTGCAAACTCATCTGGTGATAAGTCACGATTAGGTGCAGCTTACTGCACAGCTGATTCGGCTCTACCATTCCACACTATCCTGACAGTTAGCTAGCTGTTGTGACAGCCATAGCACAAACTACTGATTTAGAAATTCTGTTTCAACAGCCTGAAACTACTCTTTTGAGATCCATTAATAGCCAGCTCTAGCATTTCTTTTCAGAAATCACTTCGCGTACACTGCTCTTGTTTGACAGAGCATGCAGGCAAAGCATGGCCATGTGTCTAACACAGCAGATTCCATTCATTGTCAGTCATTACATCCCACTGCTGTTGCAGAATTTCCAATTACTGCTGTATGGTCAAAAAAGTTGTATGTGATAAGCTGCATAATACCGTTGAGCTCATGATTGACGAACTAAATGGTCCTTCCACAGAGACAAAAAGCTGGGATTGGTAATGCTCTAAAGAAATATAAAGATGTCGGCACCAAATACACCACCTCTCCTTTTGAATATTCACTGGCAATGATAAATATATCCTGGGCAGTGGTTACTGCCCACCCTCCTTCATCATCTTATGCACATCTGCCACTTTGCTCCACCACAACTGGCAGGACTAGCGTGACGAAGTCAAGTCACTATGCAATGGGAGCTCGTACTACATCCTAGCTTTGTGCAATGATACATAGGATAAAACCTTGACAATTTCTCTATGTATCCAAGCTTGTACCTCAAACCACACTGGATCGGATTATTGCAGCCATAAAAGATAACATCAAGATTCTTGTTTCCATTACTCAGCTGCCAACCAAACAGAGAATACTAATCTTTCAAGCTTGACTGTGATGCAGAGTATTTTAGTGCCATAAACGAGCCATCATTCACCCTTTTTATGAGTTTATCTCCAACTACAATAGCAAAAAACTTCCTACAAAGGAGAACCACATTATTGCCAGCTATCCTGCTCAGACGAAAATTTCTCACATTTACCTACACAAATTTGACTCTATTGCATTAACTGATTTGGCTATAGTCACCAGCTAAAGCCCTTATTACAGTTAGAAACAAGAGTAGAGTGGCTAAAAAAGAAACCTTCAACAGCATCAGTACTGCAAACCATCCCTTGCTTGCCCATGCTTAAGATCTTCTGCCAGAATACTCATTATATGTACAATAAGTTCAATACCCTAGAGCAAGTACTCTTTTCTGAAATGGCAGACATTGTTTGCATTACAGAAACTTGGCTTGAGCCAGTGTAAGGAACGATTGTCTGTCCTGCAGCTGTGAGGTATAAGGCCTTTTTCACATCTCATTCGTATTCTAGAGGAGGCATAGCTATGTTCATTAAAGATGCAAAGGCATAATTTGTGCACTCTGCTTCTATTAAAGTACCTTACTAATTGACTTAGGAGTAATTTATCCCACCTAGTCCATACGAGGAAACCATCAACTCTGCAACAGGATGGCTGATGAATCAGCTGCATACATTAGTCTGCCATATACGTAATTTGCAGTGATTTCAATCTTACTCTGCAACTACAGAATTTACTGGAAGCAATGCTCAAAATGATCGCTCCTGCTGGCCTAAAACTAATAATTGACCAAACATAGAAACAGAGGGAAGAATAGATTTGAAATAATCCTGACATCTAATGATTTTAATTTAGATTCTAAGCATGAGACTGTGTTTATATCTGATTATAAGCCAACCGTTTTCTTTGTACCAATGTCCAATTTTAGTGTTCCAAATGTGAAAAAAAGCAGTGTGTGTGTGTGTGTGTGTGCCCTGTATGCACGAAAGATGTTTTATTTTATGTGAAAACATCTATGTTGACCAACCCACAAGTTCCAGTCAGTATCTAGAAAGGTAAAATTCCCCATTACAAGACATTCTGATTTACTGGCCCACTCTTTTTCTCTGCACAATTGTTTGTTGTACTCATCAGAGTCATTAGGCCTATAACACACTCCTACTCTCATTTTCCCTTTCCCAGTGTTTATATCACACCAAACTGGCTCAACATTGCACCATCCACCCATGTCAACTGGATGCACTTCCTTAAATTTTATGTTTCTTAACTAACAGCATAACCCCTCCTCCCTTTCTACCCTATCTGTCCTTTCTGTACACATTGTACTCCCCAAATTCCAATTCTGCACTGCTTATATTTGTGTAACTCCATGTTTCTGATATCCCAACAATATCTGCTTTTGATGCCTTAATCAGCACTTCAAATTCATCAAATTTATTTACTAATGTTTATTATTATTTTTTTTTACTTACTGTGTTTATTTATTTACTGTGTTGTGTACAATAAAACATTATTTATTTCAAACAAATATTATTCTGTCATGCAGATGCAGAATCTTGCATTTCTGTTCACTGTACTTTAACTGCCATTTTTCAGACCTACTGCAAAATTTATTTAGGTTTTGAAAAAGCATACTTTGACTCCTGTCATATCACCCTTCTAACCTTTGTATCATTAGCAAACTTTGGTATTGTAGAAGAAATGAATTCCCTAGTTATTTTATATTAACTTTAATAGTATTGATTTTCAATGATTTATTCTACTCAGTGATATAAATTTCAGTGATATAACCTCACTACATGATATTGTTCATATACAGCATATCGAGGGATGAGTGTCAAATGTTAACTACAAAATTGCATTTTTTTTTTTTTTTTTTTGTGATAACTTTAGTTTTACTTTATACAAATAATAATGCATATCATGTCATAGAATTGTATCTCTCTAGTATTTTTACAAGTTAGCTTAGGCTCTAAGTACATTTCTGGTAAACCAAGAAAATGTCAAATGATTTTTTTTTTTTTTGGTTAATTACAAAAAAATCAACTAGAAAATTAAATTATTTTGTAGTTAATGTTGTTTCACACTAAACCCTTGATATGCCTAAATGTTTGAGGTAAGCATGGTAAAATCTTAATATAGAAAGGTTATTAATGTATTTATTTATGTACTTAAACTCAAGATATGCTCAGAATGATCGCTTCTGCTTACCTAAAACTAATAAACAACCAACCAACCAACCAACCAACCAAAGGGCAGAATAGACCCAATTTAATCCTTGCTGCCATTTGTAACTTAGATTCTAAGCACAACACTATGTTCGTATCTGACCACCAGCCAATTGAATATATTTATTGTTTTAGAATCATACCTTTAATCCTTTCTTGCTGTAATCATCCAGCCTTTTATCCATTCTAGTACCTTCCCATAAATGGCACACCATTCCAGTATATATTATAGGCATTCATGTGAGAATGCCTATAATATAAACTTTACTAAGGTCTAAATACACTCTGCCAAAATTATTTTGCATCCAGTTCTTTTGTGACAAATTCACAGTAGCTTATCAGATTTAGGTCCATTCCTGTCCAGATAATTCTGCATTATTTTCTTTTCGTGGATTGAATATGAAGTACCATAAATTATCAACTACAGAAATTAAGCTTTCTGGTCCGTGATCAGCCATTTCATTCAGAGCCATCTTTTTTAGTTGAAGAGATCTGTCTCCAGTCTTCTGGTACTTCATCTGAATCCACAGATGTTTAATAAATAAATAATATATACAGCCTAGCAGTCTGTTCTGCTGCTGCTTTTAATATTACAGGATAAATTTCATCAGCCCACCATACACCTTCAAGAGCAATAATTTCTCTTCCAATTCATTTTCAGTAATCATAGAATTGTTTCATTTCCATTACCCATTATCTCACCAGTTGTGTCAAGTCTAAAAAGAATGCTTTGCATATAATGTTGATGCAAAATTCTCTTTAGTTCTATTAAATATCTGTCTGTTTAGGGTCATCATTGATGTTACTAAAGCTTTCTTGTAGTGGACCAGTATGGTTTGTTTTCTTTATTCTTGTCCTTCACCCTCTTTGCCAGTGCCTTTTAAAAATCTTTTAATTTATACTTGTCACACTGCTTAGTGTCTGATAATTTATACTCATTCCATTCAACTCTCTTTTCTGTTACTAAATTCATTTGTTCGGTGGTCATCCGCTTAGGCCTGGAACAATTAACATTTTAAAGGTATAAAAGATGAGGGTTTATAAAATTATTATTTGAACATATTCTGTTTAGCATATATACACTGATGTTCAAAGAAAGTGCATCACCCAGGAATTTCACATTTCTAACCCTTTTTCGCAATGGTATGTTACATTAATAACTAGCATCACAAATAGAAATATAAACAAAAAATATTTATTAATAGTTAGTTAAGGCAAAGCTAAGTAATATTTGACAGGTGCTCTCAAAATATTCCAAAATGAGCATTTGTAACCTTTATACAACAGTTTTGGTAAACATGACAATTATGGCTGAAATGTTATCAGAAGCCCTCAATTTGCTTCAGTTTATCATTTTAAATGGAAAACAAAATGAAAAGTTCGCCAAGTGTAAACTAATATTTAGTTGAACTGCCTCTGTCCCTGATGACAGCAGTACACTGTTGAGGCATTGACAAGACCAATTTCTGAACATAATCAACTGATAGTTAGTTGTTCCAACACAAATTATGGCTTCCTGAAGTTGAAAGCTCTTTGGTTTCTTTCTGGCAACTGCAGATTCCACACAATGCCAACAGTTCTCTATAGGATTCAGGTCCGGGCTGTTTCCTGGCCAGCTAACAGCTGTAATGGACCGTCCTTACAACCATTTTTTTCAGCTGTAACAAATGTAAACACATTACTGTCGAACCTGCAATGCAGAAATGAAGCTAAAGTAACTACAGAAGTGCCTACTTACACTTTTTGCCAAATGACAAGGAGCAGAGTTGTCCTGAAAGCTGCAGTTACTTGGCAGGTTGAAATGGTCTCTAATGGTTGGCAGAAATTTGCCTTTTCATTGGCATTTATGGGCCTTTTATAAAAAATGCAGGTGACCTACTCCGTGATATCATTTAGCTGGTAGGGAATTTCACTGTAGACACCATACAGTCTGGATGGTATTCTTCACCACGTCTATGGCGAATCGTTTGTCTCCCCTCAGAGCCATGCAGGTTGAATTTCTTCTCATCCAAGAAAATAACTGACTTCCACTGCTCAGGGATCCATTTGACATGCTCCTTACACCAAATTAATTGAGCCTTTTTCATTTTTTGTGTGAGGAGGGGCTTCTTCTTAGGACGACAGGCTACAAGTCCATTTTTGAAGAGGCATGTTCTGACTGTTATTGCACTTGCTTCCACTTCTGTATGTTCTTCCCATTCTCTTTTCAGCTGAGACGAAGAAGCTCTCTGGTTTTTAAGGCATAAGCGCTTCAAAACGCAGTCCTGTTTTGGCATAGAGACTCGTTTGCGTCCGGTTCCTTTTTGCCTATCAGCAGAACCAGTATTCTTGAGTTTGGAAAGAAATCTACTCTGTCGATTGCTTACAAAACACTCATATAAGCAATATGACAGGAAGAACATCCTTCCTTATGAAAGCAACAATAGCACTCTTTCTTTGTGGCGTCAACTGCACATAACTCACCATCCTGACACAAGCAAAGAATAACTGCAACTCTTGCAGAGGATGCTTATATTGCTGAAAGTAATTGCTGATGCAATATTACATCATCACCTATGCGTGTCAAACTTATCTGATGTAATCTGTAAGAAATATTGCCATATACTTATGTTATTCAGACGACAATTACAGTTTTAAGGGTGAATCACTTTCTTTGAACACCAGTGTATTTGTTATATTCATCGACTGTTTCCATTATATAGAATTCAAATAATGCATCTGGCCATCATAATTTCCCTTTCAAAAATGAACTCTTCCCTTTACCCTTGACAAAAGTTATGTCTTTAGATATATCCCACATTGATACATTATGATCACTACCTGCTGGTTCCTTAATGCAAAAGTTCTGTTATTTGAATTATTTTGTGAAAATGAAATCAAAAATATTGCTTTTTCATGTATCATCTCTAACAATGTTGATATAAGAAGCAATGATATAGTTCATATAGAACAGTGGTTCTCAAGAGTTTTTTTCTGGTGGCTGCAAAAATTGCGAGAAGATTTAGGTGGCCATACAGTTCCGCACAAAATGTAATAAATGTAGTATGTTTATTAAAAGCCAGTACTCTGGATGTACAGTCATGTCTCATACCATTGAATATTGCTTTTATAAAAGTCCATGTGATATTTTATTCTATATAAATAAATTTTTTTTAATATTTAAATTTAATAAATAAAAATTTTTGATATTTATCAAAATCGTCTGGTGGCCACACAGAAATGTCTTGCTGGCTTCATTTGGCCATCGTCCCTGCACTTGAGAACCACTGATTTAGAAATATATTGCTGCTTGGAGAGTAACCACCTCCTCCAAATTTCCAGTTTATCTCTGAAAAATTAGTCATCCAGGATAATGCAAGGTTTGATAATTTGGAAAATTTAAATTTATATCAGTTTGAAAAAAAAAAAAAAAAAAAACAGATGTTATAATTAAAAAAGCTTTTAATATTTTTTGCAGCCTTGACCAGTTACACACTTGCAAGATTGAATGTAAGACTATGGGAAATATTTTTTAAATGTATTTGAACTGACCACAGCCAATTCTTTTGTTACATTTCTTTTAATGTCCCCATCAAATCACTGTCCTCCCAATGTGGATAATTTTAGGGAACAAATAGTCCAGGGGAGATACATTAGGACAATTAATAGCACAGAATGTGGTCTAACATTGTCATAAAAAAGGAACCAGCTCCCTTTTTCTCAAAACTGAGACTGTACTTCTTTTAACCAAATGGCCCAAAACTTTTGCAATGGTACTCTTTATTCAGTATTTCACCTGGCAGAACAAATTCCTTATAAATGATTCCCTTGCTTTCAAAGAAGTTAGATTTTTGTAAAAAAATTAAATATTTAATATATAATTGAATATTTATCAAAATTCAATATTTAATATTTGGAAATTAAATTTTTTATCTCTCAAAAAGCATGTGATCACCATTCCATGCATTATCCTTTTGTGGTTCATATTCAAAAGAGCAGCAAAAATTCATCAGTTAGATAATTCAGATCTTTCATTTGTCCATTTTTCTGTCACAGTGTGCAAAGTTTTCAGACTTTCTGGAGCTCGAAGTGATGTTGGACATTCACAGTGCCCATCACTTCCAGATCCTCATGGCCTGAAATCTTTGAAAACCAGTGCAAACTACGTGAGCTATTTTAGTCACACTTTTCCTTACCTTAAACAAAATTTAATGTTCACCCTGTTTCATCACTTAATACAGTGATAACAAAAAATTTCAATAACATAACAGCATTAAATAAATTGTTCGTACTTATTCAAATTAATAACTCGTTTGTACTTATTCGAATTAATAATTCGTTCATACTTATTCGAATTAATAACTTGTTCACACACAGTCATGTTAGTGACTCTGTGTGAACAAGTTATGATACACAAATGAAGAGGGTCATAGTAGTCAGCTGCCATGGCAGACTCCTTCATGGTCCTGAGTTCTTTGTAATGCCTAAAATAGACTTAGTTTTGGCACGTAATTATCAAATCTTGTATAATCATATCTGCTTGCCCATTTAATTTGTCTGCATAAGTGGACATCATATTTATCATACTCACCTGTCCTTTATGCACCAAAATATTATTTTCTTTCCAATCATTTATGTTGCACCAGACTGACACAGTGATATCTTGATAATTCTTATTTTTTTATTACATTCTTCATAAATTGATGTTCTTTCCAGCAAAAACCATACCTCTTCCCCTTTTGTCATTCCTAAATATATTGTACACTACCCTCCAAAAAAAGGATCTGGGCACACATTGGTTTTACACTGGTGTCATTGCCACTCACTTCAGTAACACGTCTCCCCCTTCCTTTTGCCATTATAACACTGTACCCCCAGGTAGGTATACAAACAGTAGACTACAGCAGGTACAGTCTGCCACTTTTCCCATAGAAAAGTGACCAGATTTGCTGCTGATGTGGGCCGTACTGTTCTAGCCTTCACCCTACATTCCCTACATTTTATCTAATTCCATAGGTGGAATGATTATCCTGTGTGTTGCTGGATGGTGATACCATCATACTTGCATTTCATAATAAAGTTCAAATTGAAACCTGCACCAGCCATTCCAACTTTGTACATTCATTTCCATGAATTGTTCTTGACAAGCATCAATGTGGCATGGGGCACTATCCTGTTTGAAACAAACATAGATCTGTACCAAAATTATCACATAATAGGGAGGATGGAATTATGTACAATGTTAAAGTAAGCATTGGAGGTCATGGTTCCTTACACAACTATCAAATTCCCTAAGTCATTTCATGAGAAACAGCCTCCTCCAGAATAGGGGGTGGCAAAATTTGTCACTGCATAAAACAAATTTCCACTGCTTTATGGTCCAGTTATGGTGTTTGTTACATCATGCAAGAGGAGACCACTGTGATTGGTGATTTTTGGCTTATGTGCTGCCACTCTCCCATGAAAACCAAGGCTGTGGAGCTACATACATATTTATATATGTTCACACAGATCTCAGTCCCTATTGACGATTTAAACTCCTGATTGATGTTTTGCAGAGATGTCCAGTGTGATTGTCATATCACCCTTCCAACCATTCTCTGGTCTTATGGAATAATCATCCTGTATTTCTAGATGGTACCATCACACTTCTGTTTCATAATAACATCCCTGACAATTGACTTTGGAAGGTGTATTTTTTCATTAGTTGCATGAATTGACACTCCAGATTTATAAGACATTCAACAATAACACCCACCCTCTCTCAAAATTATTCAGCTTAGCTCTTTATACCATGAGGAGAGCAACTAACTTGTCTGACTTGTATCTTTCTTACATACTAGTCAGAGTCAAATATTTATCCAGAGGGTCAATGGACTATGAAAATAAGGGTGTCTGTATATTTTTGGAGGGTAGTATATTTACCATATTCAAATTTTTCATTCAGTATATCAAAATATTATATTGTGATTTTAAATGTTTCTCACCAACCACTTATAAAATAAAACACGGAAACTGGAATTTTGAAAACTATGTGTTTACTACTATATATTTACAATTAAAATAACTTAAAATAGAATAAAATACATTAAAATACCGGGTTAAGAGCGGATAAAACCGACCGTAGCTTTCGAAGGCTCCTGCCTTCTTCCTCAGTGGTAGTTTCCTTATACTGCGGTGCATCTTAAGTACTAGCAGGTTTACAGTCTAAATCACATGTTTCATCACCACGTGTTCTATTCTCCTATGTAGTGGGACCGGAAGCGGCTCGGGAGCGCATCATATGAAATCGTTCATCCCTTCTGAGGATCATAGCCTCAAAGAGGGGGATGAATCCTCAAACCTTTGTCTCTATTAATGTTCTCTGTCGAATTAATCCGCAAACTCTTGAGCCACTTGCGGTCCCAGAACCTATGCGCCCGATCAGTGATGATAGCTTCGTCCGGGGAGATGTGGTGTTGCTTCTCCCAAAAATGTTCGGCCACGGCGGACTTGCCATAATCTGCATTCCTTATTGCCTCGTGTGCTCCCCCAGACGTTCTTTGAGACGGCGCTTTGTTTCCCCTACATAACATTTCCCACAATCCAGGCATTTAATACTATAAACGACTCCACTAGCATTCTCTTTTTGAATGGGGTCTTTTACTTGTGACACGATTGTGTGCAGCTTCTGGCCTGGACTCTGCACACAATGCGTCTGATAGTTTCTTAGTACCCTAGTTATATGCTCAGTTAAGCCTAGATAGTAGGGAATGTATGCAGTGGCTATTGGAGTGAAGGGCTCGCCTCTTCTCTGATTTTAACCAATATACTTTTGTATAATCCTCTGGGGGTAGCCACACTTTGTAAGATCCACCGCGACGCGTTCATATTCTTCTTTTCTATCCTCGGAGGTACTACAATGCAATTTTGCCCTATCTATTAACGCTCTGACCACACTGTTCCTATGATGATTGGTCTGGGCAGAATTATAATGTGAGTGCTGGCCTTTACACATCGGTTTCCTATAGACTTTAGTTTTTAGTTGTTGGCCTTCTCTACAGACCAATACATCTAGGAACGGCAAAAATCCTTCTTCCTCTACTTCCGAGGTAAATTGTATGAATGGAGAAGCCTAGAGGCTAGAATATTTAATGGTCAAGATCTCCCTATGCACCCATGGAAGAGATATGTCGATGATACATTCTCAATTATTCAAAAGGGGAGTGAAAATGAAGTGTTGAATTTTTTAAATGGCTTCTCCCCATTCATACAATTTACCTCGGAGGTAGAGGAAGAAGGATTTTTGCCATTCTTAGATTATTAGTCCGTAGAGAAGGCCAACAACTAAAAACTAAAGTCTATAGGAAACCAATGTGTAAAGGCCAGTACTCACATTATAATTCTGCCCAAACCAATCATCATAGGAACAGTGTGGTCAGAGCGTTAATAGATAGGGCAAAATCGCATTGTAGTACCTCCGAGGATAGGAAAGAAGAATATGAACGCGTCACGGCGGATCTTACAAAGTGTGGCTACCCCCAGAGGATTATACAAAAGTATATTGGTGAAAATCAGAGAAGACGCGAGCCCTTCACTCCAATAGCCACTGCATACATTCTCTACTATCCGGGATTAACCGACATATAACTAGGGTACTAAGAAACTATCAGATGCGTTGTGTACAGATTCCAGGCCAGAAGCTGCACACAATCGTGTCACTAATAAAAGACCCCCATTCAAAAAGAGAATGCTAGTGGAGTCGTTTATAGTATTAAATGCCCGGATTGTTGGGAATGTTATATAGGGGAAACAAAGCGCCGTCTCATAGAACGACTGGGGGAGCACACAAGGGCAATAAGGAATGCAGATTATGGCAAGTCCACCATGGCCGAACATTTTTGGGAGAAGCAACACCAGATCTTCCCGGACAAAGCTATCATCATTGATCGGGTGCATAGGTTCTGGGACCGCAAGTGGCTCAAGAGTTTGCGGATTAATTCGACAGAGAACATTAATAGAGACCAAGGTTTGAGGATTCATCCCCTCTTTGAGGCTACGAACCTCAGAAGGGATGAACGATTTCATATGACGCGCTCCCAGGCTGCTTCTGGTCCCACTACATAGGAGAATAGAACATGTAATTTAGACCGTAAACCTGCTGGTACTTAAGATGCACCGCAGTATAAGGAAGCTACCGCTGAGGAAGAAGGCAGGAGCCTTCGAAAGCTGCGGTCGGTTTTATCCGCTCTTAACCCGGTATTTTAATGTATTTTATTCAATGTATATATATATTTTTTTTATGTATTTTATCCTTTTTAGTTGTAAAGTTATTTTAATTGTAAATATATAGTAGTAAACACATAGTTTTCAAAATTCCAGTTTCTGTGTTTTATTTTATAAGTGGTTGGTGAGAAACATTTAAAATCATAATATGAATTTACCCAACCCCAGATGCCTGTTTGAAGAACTATCAGAATAATATACTGAATGAACATTTCTAATATATCAGCTTCAATATCAGTAAATCAATTTATTGATTTACCCAACATTTAAGTTCTTCCATCAGTCAATTTTATTGACTCTACTTCTAGCATAAGAATATAAACATCTAAAAGTGTATTATCATGTTCATTGTAACCCATCATATGTAACCCATTATCAGTGTACTTGTTTATAGCAGTAGCTTCTCCTTCTAGCACACTTTGTATAACTGTTTTAACTGTTTGGTAAATCTCCATTAAATCTCAAGACCCATAGTAGTAGTAGTAGTAGTAGTAGTAGTAGTGGCATGTGATGGAAGAAAGCAAGTGTATGAGCTTATGCAGCATCAGCCAAAAAAAAAAAAAAAAAAAACACATCATTCCCTCCAAATGCCTGTCCAGTTCCTCCTTAAATTTATTCAACCTATCAACTTCCACAACGACAGATGGAAGTTTGTTCCAGCAATTAACCACCCGCTGGCTAAAGGCAAATTTCCGCACATCTATTCTACAACTATCTTTTCTTAATTTGAATTTATGCCCCCTTAGGTTCGTAATCTGAACAAGTGGAAGGATCCCATCAGAATTCAGCGTGCTCAACCCATTCAAGGCCTTATACACCTCAATGAGATCACCGCATAGGTGCCTAGTCTCCAGCCACTGCAATTTGCAGAACTTAAGCTTCTCTTGGTAAGAGGATCCCTTCATTCCCCTCACCAATCTTGTTGCCTTTTTCTGTACACGCTCAAGCAAATCGACATCTTTCCTAAAATGAGGCCCCCAGACCTGTACGCGGTACTCAAGGCATGGCCTGACCATTGCCTTATACAGAGGGATAATCACTTCCTTTTCCCTGCTAGCAAAATTCCTATATATCATTGACAAAACCCCATGACCTGCCCTGGCAGCCTGTCTGCATTGCTCAGAAAACTTCATATCTGCCTGCACAATTACTCCCAGCTATTTTTCATTTTCTACCACCTTAAGTGTAGTACCACACAATTGGTACTACGTTTCTCTGGGGTTACTTCTACCCATATGCAGTACTTTGCATTTGTCAAGGTTAAACTTCAATTGCCACTTCTTAGCCCATCTGCCCAAATTTTCTAGATCCTGTTGCAGTAACACACTGCCATTACTGTCATTAACAACCCTGCCAACCTTTGTATCATCTGCAAACTTCGACACTAAGCCTGATATACCTTCATCAATATCATTGATAAATATACAAAACAACAGTGGACCCAACACCGAACCCTGTGGGACTCCACTAATAACATTAGTCCACTAAGAGCAGCACCCATTGATTACCACCCTCTGTCTTCTCCCACTTAACCATCCTTTTATCCATTGTAGCAACTTACCCTTAATACCATTCTGCTCCAATTTGTACAATAGTCTTTCATGCGTAACAGTGTCAAAAGCTTTCCTGAAATCCAAATATATGATATCAAAATTATTTTTTGCATCCAGTTCCTTTGTAACCACATCATAATATCCTATCAAATTTGTCAGACAAGAATTTCTCTTAACAAATCCATGCTGTGTCTGAATTATTGCTGCAGTCTTGTCTAGATGATCCTGCAATGCATCTTTAACCAGTGACTCCATTATTTTACCCGGAACAGAAGTTAAACTAACTGGTCTGTAATTACTCGTGTCACCCTTCGATCCCCCTTTGTGAATTGGGGATACATTTGCACATCTCCAGTCCGTGGGAACCTCCCCTGAGTCCAAGGATGCTCTCATAATTATGGCTAAGGGTTTGCTTAGTTGCTTTGCCACCTCCTTTAATATAACTGGATAGATCCCATCCACACCAGATGCTTTTCTTATGTTTAACTTCAACAATTTCTCCTCCACTTTGCAGCCAGTTCCAGCTGTCAGTTATAAGAACCCCAGTTGGATCTATAATCCCCTTCTAGTTTGCAAGTTACTGTATGTCCCAAAAGGATAATTTATGTAGCACAACCTTCTCAGTAACTTTTTTAGGAAAGTGTTAGCTTTCCTGAAAAATTTACCACTGCCTTGAAGCACAGTAGATATTTGTTTTTAAAATAAAAAGTATGTTTTTCATGTTTTTATCATTGTTTTACTTCCATTAATGGGTAAATGTCTCATTTTCTAAGCTGCACTAATGTATCTAGAATTGTAAACAGACTGTCACACCCTTTATGTGCCATTAGGTTTATTATTTTGTGGATTTCTGTTTTTTCCTATAAAAAGTGTGTTTTTTAAAAGTTTTTATCATTTGAATATTAAGTTTGATTGTTCTCTGGCATGTTATTTAGAATTAGGCCTAATAATCCTTAAGTTTGGTATTAGGCATATAAGAGGTGTTCCTGTTAAAAATAAGTTTATTTTTGCTGTCTTTTAAAAATTAATTAATTTAATATATTTCTGTATTGAGCAAGTATAATGAATCCTATTTGATTTGTTTTATTTTAGGTTGCTGTCCAATATGACTCATTAGATCCAAGATATGTTTATGTATTAGATTTTGGATCGAAAATATTCATTTGGAATGGAAAGAGTTCCCGAAATACTATACGTTCAAAGGCAAGGTATGTTTTTTAATTTATGCTAAATTTCAACAATATTTATCCTTACCTTCATATAAGTATCCTTTTTTGTATTTTTGAAAGAATTATTACCTAAAAGATCCTATGATTACTCACAAGAATTAATATTATTTTCTGGGATTAATGCGAAACTTTTTTATATTAATAAATTAATCCCTCAGATAATTTTTGTGAATTCAGATAAGGTGCTTATACAGGGTGTCTCAAAAATATTGGTACAAACGTTTAGGGGAGGTAGGTAACATCTAAAGGAATGTGAACCCACAACCATAGGAACCCACAACCGAAAATGTCACCATAAGTCGATAGACAACGTGGTAGTCGCCGCACGAAGAGCATGCATCGATATTCGAACTGTGAGCTGGCAGACATAGCAGAGGACAATGGACGAGCCGCTCAACAAATTTATGGAGAACGCTTCCCAGACAGACATGTACCGGACCACTGTTTGTTTGCGCATGTGCATCAAAATTTGTGCGATTATGGGTCATTTAGAGGTAACAGGAGTAGTGTGAGCAGACCACGTTCGATGCGAACTCCCGCCATGGAAGAAAGTGTGTTGAATGCTGTCCAGAATAATCCTACTACCAGCACATGTGCCGTTGCCTCTGCCTTAGGAGTGTCTCGTTGCAGTGTACAGCGTGTCTGGCACGACGATTCCTTACACCCCTTTCATCTCCAAAGGGTTCAGTTACTGCTCCCCCAAGATCGTCCTGCACGTGTGGCTTTTGCGCAGTGGTTTCTCCAAGAAAGTGTTCAAGACTTGAATTTTCCAGCCTATGTTTTGTTCACAGATGAGGCTTATTTCACCCGGGAAGGCTTATTCAATCAGCACAATGCTCATGTGTGGGCTCACGACAACCCACACGGTGTGCACCCCCATGCGGCACAACATCGCTTTGCAATAGATGTGTGGGCAGGTATGGTCGGTGACTGCTTAGTCGGCTCATACCTGTTACCATCCCGCATGAACTCCGCTAAATATCAGATCTTTCTTGAACAAGTTCTACCAGGGTTACTTGATGGTGTTCCGGAAAATGTGAGATGCAAAATTTGGTTTCAACATGACAGGGCGCCTCCCCATTATGGAAAGTGTGTTCATGACCATTTGAACAGGCGTTTTGGGCGTAGATGGATTGGCCATGGTTGACCCGTTGCCTGGCCCCCCACGCTCATCTGATTTATCGAGCCTTGATTTCTTTCTGTGGGGGCCCTCAAATCTATCGTGTATGAATCGCCTGTGGAGACGGAAATGGATCTCGTGGCGAGACTCGTCTGCGCTGCTGCTACTGTCAAAGAAACTCCAAGTGTGTTCGACCATGTCTGCCAATCCCTGCTGCGTTGGTGTCACGCATGCATCGTGTCTCATGGTGGAACCTTCAAGCATCTGTTGTAACATCATGAAATGCATCCGTCTCATACTCCATTGTTAATATTATGTCAAATAAATGTTTGCCACTAATTACTGTGTTGTGTCATTTCTGCTTCTTGTGCCTCTGCTACTACTTTCCCGTGACGTTTCCGGTTATGGGTTCCTATGTGATTCATATTCCTTTAGATGTTACCTACCTCCCCTAAACGTTTGTACCAATATTTTTGAGACACCCTGTATATAATTGTAATAATCCTATTATTGTAAACTATTTAACTATCTTCAAATTTTAGAAAAATATGGGAAGTGGGAGGAACCATATTTACTTCCAGTTGTGTGCATTGTGACTTTTGTTCGTGGTGTAAGAAAAAGTTCCATATTAGTTTCCTATTTAATTCATTAACAGTTATGTATCAATAAGTTCAGTAACTGATCATGTTGGGCTCTTAATACTGCATCATTTTTTAAATTATTGCAGTGTGTCTGTTCTTGAATATTTCTTATTGTTTATTTTATTTTTTTCTGATAAATGGTACAAACAGTAAATATAAAATACAGTGAAGCTTTGATTTTTCATTTTCTACACTTTTAAATATGTGATTTTATTACACATGCTTCCATTGGTTCCAGTGCAAATTCTATGAGAACAATACTGAATTTTCCTTGAAATTATGGTTTCTATTTTTTTATTATTATTTTTTTTTTCTCTTTTCCTCACAAAATTCCTATAAGAAAATGTTCATATTTCCTGGAAATTAAATTTCTGATTACTTTTTGCACACAGTTTTTGCATTCAGTGGTGATGTTTTATCATTATTACCAGAATTAAAATGGCATCAACAAGTAACTATTCACTAACACAATTCACTAACAACAGCATTTTATCAAGAACTGTATTTTGATCTGTGGTATTAATGCACCACATTATTATACAAAGATATGCAACTGTCCATGTAACTTTGGTTCACCCATGCTATCCACAGTTCATGCCATTTCACATGGTGCTTCATGTCAGTAACCTGGAATTCTGTGGAGTTAGTGTATTTCTCTCTTTTTTTTTGTCACTAAGCACAATAGTTATTTTCATGTTAGATATAGTTGAAATGACAGATTTAAATGGTTATATAGCAAAATCTGGATCCCACTGTTGACTTCAGATAGTAAAAAATTACTCATGGATGTGCAAGCAGAGCCGGAACTAGGCAATCCTACACCTGGGGCAAAAGTAATATAAGTACACCCCCATTATATGCACATAATCAATCTTTATGAATTTATAAAAATTGCTATTGCAATGATATATGATTTGCATATACTTATTAATAAAATATTTTAAATAATACCATGAATATAACAAAACAAAAATATCAAAGAAAAAGAAACTTACAAATATTCTTTTATATATATATAGAGTCTTTAGCATTAGTTGAGGCATATGATGGAAGAAAGCAAGCTTATATACGGCATCAGCCAAAAAAAAAAAAAAAAAAAAAATCCCTTCCCATTTCACACATCCAGTCACTCCAAATGTTTGTCTAAGTTCAGCCTTAAATTTATTTAAGCTATCAACTTCCACAACAACAGATGGAAGTCTGTTCCAGCAATGAACTACCCGCTGGCTAAAGGCAACCTTTTACATCTATTCTACAACTGTCTTTCCTCGATTTGAATCTATGTCCTCTCAGGTTTATAATCTGAGCAAGAGAAAGTATCCCATCAGCATTGAGCCTGCTCAAACCATTCTTATACACCTCAATCAAATCACCTTGCAGGTGCCTAGTCTCCAAATGCTGCAGCTTGCTGAACTTAAGCCTCTCTTGGTAAGAACACCCCTTTGTTCCTCTCACTAATCTTGTTGCTCTTATCTGTACTCGTTCTAGCAACTCTACATCCTTCCTAAAATGAGGCCTCCAGACCTGTACACAGTACTCAAGTTGTGGCCTGACCATTGCCTTATACAAAGGGATTATCACCTCTTTGTCTCTGCTAGTAAAATTCCTATATATCATTGACAAAATTCCATGACTTGTTCTGGCAGCCCATCTGCACTGTTCAGAGAAATTCATATCTGACTGCACAATTACCCAGGTCCTTTTCATTCTTCACCTCGTTGAATCTAGTACCACACATTTGGCACGTTTCTCTTGGTTTACTGCTACCCATATGCAGTACTTTGCATTTGTCAATGTTAAACTTCAGTTGCCACGTCTCAGCCCATCTTCCTAACTTTTCTAGATCCTATTGCAGTAGCATACTGTGTTTAGTGTAATTAACAACCTTGCCAACCTTTTTATCATCTGCAAACTTGGACGTTAAGCCTGATATACCTTCATCGATATCATTGTTGTTGTTATTTGGTTTTTAGGAGCATTAGCAACTAAGGCCATATTGGCCTTAGTTGCTAATGGGGATATGCCGTGGTCATTTCCTGACCTTTCCGCATCCTCCTTTTTTGGTGGTCACGGGCTCAAACCCCGGTCTGATCAAGAAGCGTGTGCTACGCACTGCTGCTCCTGCCCACCTGGCCTCAGAGGCGCCTCGATATCATTGATAAATACACAAAACAACAATGGGCCCAGCACAAAACCCTAGGTGACTCCACTAATAACATTAGTCCTCACAGAGCAGTGTCCATTTATTGGCACTCTCTGCGGTCTCCCACTCAACTGTCCCTATATCCATTGCAGCAACTTGCTCTTAATGCCATACTGCTCCAATTTTTCAGTCAGTCTTCCGTGTGCAACAGTATCAAACACTCCTGAAATCCAAGCATACAATATCAAAATTATTTTTTGCATCCAGTTCCTTTGTGACCACATTGTAGTATCCAGTGAAATTTGTCAGATAACAAACCCATGTTGTGTCTGAAATATAACTGCAGTCTTGTCTAGATGATCCTACATTACTTCTTTAACCAGTGGCTCCATTATATTCCCTGGAACAGAAGTTAAACTAACAGGTTTGTAATTACTTGTGTCACTCTTTGATCCCTTTTGTGAATTGGGGTTACATTCACACATGTCCAGTCCACAGGGACCTCTCCTGAATCCAAATATGCTCTTGTAATTATGGCTAAGGGTTTGCTTACTTCCTTCACTGCCTCCCTTAATATAATTTGATAGATCCTATCCATCCTAGGTGCCTTTCTTATGTTTAACTTCAACAATTTCTCCTCCACTTTTCTCTCTGTTATTACAAAATCATTTCGCTCCCTGTTAGAGTTTAGTAAATTTCAGCCCTCCTCTTCCTTACAGGATTCCTCATGTGTGACTGTAGATGCAAAATACTCATTCGGTTTGTCAGCTTCCTGAGCAATTCATCAACAGTCGAACCACCAACATCAAGTGGACCAACCCTTCCTTCTAGAATTTACATAAGTAAAGAAGTCTTTGTTGTTTTTCTTTGCATCCTTTGCCTAGGATTTCTCGTAATCAGCCTTCGCTTGTTAACCTCCTTTGTGGCTTTATTATTGACTAACTTATATCTGCCATAGGCTTCTGTATCACCTGATGATTTATATGCATCCCATGCATTTTTCTTCTCTGCCACAAGCCTCATTAGTTTATCTGACATCCATTTAAGTCTAAATCTTGAACAGTATTTCTTAGTTGGTATGAAAAACCTTGTACAGGTGTTGGCAACCTTTTTTGAAGAGCCATTTTTGATCTAATTATAAAAAAAAAAAAAAAAAAAAAAAGAACCCAAAGAGCTGCACCTCGGCTCAAGCTGGGGGGGGGGGGGTTCAAGGAATGGAATACAGTGGGAAGATGTTTTATTAAAAATAATATATAATATTATTTATTAATACCTAGAAAATTTGACAAACATCCAATTAGGTACGAATTAATGTGATTTTTGCTGCTGAACTTCTTGAGCAAGTCTCTCAACAATCAGGTTAGTATGTTTTAATCTTCATCTTTAAACGTGCTGTGAGAGACTCACATTATTCTGATGGTTTCTTGATTTGTTTATAGTTCATGTTCAAAAATATTTGCCTGTAGAAATACGTCGAACCAAAAACTGAGGGAAGCTGAAACACATATTTTCAAATTTATGTACATGTCTGGTAAGCTACTCCATGCATCAAACACAATTTGGTCTTGCTTTTTCAACTCATCTATTGCCATCCATTTGTGTAGAATTACAAGGGCAACCTTTTACCTCTCCAAATTCCCAATTTCAATTTTAAGGCATTTTAGTCTTGCACTCTACATGTCTTTGATTTTTAAGTCCTCTAACTCCATTTCAAATTGTGCGTCACAATTTCAGAGAATATAGAAAAATTTAACTGAGAAGTACAGTAGAATGCTGGTAATCCAGAATTCAGTTATCTGGAATAAATATGAAAGGCTGATCTTTCTTTCTTTCTTTTTTTTTTTTTATTAATAACAGTAGTGCAGTAGGCACGGGTTATAGTGATCACGTTTGCAAATTGAATTTTGATTCTAATAAGCGAAAGATTGAGTTTACTAGCCATTTATAACAGATTGTACAAACAAAAAGCCCAATAAACTGAAAACTGCAAATTGTTTTATGGTTGTGACCTTCAGAGTGCTTTAGAAAAATATCACAGAGACTTGTGTTTTCTCGGAAACCATGAGTGAATTTCAGATTAGTTTAGCTCCAGATTCCATAAAAATAATATCGGCCCAAAACTGTGTGATTTATTATTTTTCTCAGTTTTTTACAGTGAAATGTGAACGAAAAGATCCCGCATTACTTCTTTAACCAGTGGCTCCATTATATTCCCTGGAACAGAAGTTAAACTAACAGGTCTGTAATTACTTGTGTCACTCTTTGATCCCTTTTGTGAATTGGGGACACATTCACACATATCCAGTCCGCAGGGACCTCTCCTGAATCCAAAGATGGATTCAGGAGAGGTCCCTGTGGACATTGCAACATAAAACAGAAATTATTAATACAATTAGAAAAGGTGAAATTTTAGGAAATCTCTTCATAGGTTTTAATGTGGGGACTTCAACAATTTACGATATCAATAAAAATTCCAATACTATAACAGAATTTATGTCAATTATTTTTAGTTGGTCCACTATATGGAATTTAAATACTGTCTCAGACCATCGTAGTCGCCTTTATGAAAGCAAAAACTCTTCCCTTTACCCCTGATGGTAGTTACCTCTTTGAGTAAATCCCACTTCAGCACACTGTGATCACTGCACCTAGTGGTTCCTTTATCTGCAGATCCTTAATGCCTGAAGAATCACTACTGATAATCAGATCAAGAGTATTACCCCTCTAGTTGCCTCCCAAACATGCTGATGTAGAAAACAATCATCCAATAAATCCACAAAAGCCTTGCTAGTGTGTGAGTGACCAACCCACAAATTCCAGTCAGTATCTGGGAAATTAAAATCCCTCATTATAAGACTCTCTGATTTACTGGCCCACTCTATTTCCCTGTACAGTTTCTTATTATACTCATCAGAGTCATTAGGCCTATAGCACACTCCTACTCTCAATTTTGATCTCCCAATGCTTATGTCACACCAAACTGATTCAACACTGCACTCTCCAGCGATGTCGACTGGCTGCACTTCCTTGGATTTTATGTGTTTCTTAACTAATAGCATAGCCCCTCCTCCCTTCCTATCCTGGCTATCCTTTCGGTACACATTGTACTCCCCAAATTCCAGTTCTGCATTCCTTATATCTGTGTGACACCACGGCTCTGATATCCCAACAATATCTGCCTTTGATGTTTTGAGCAATACCTCAAATTCATCAAATTTATTTACTAAACTCCTAGCATTGGTGTACATGCAAGTATACATGCACCTGTTCCTTTCTTAGCTACCCTAACACAACCCCATGTGTTTACTTGTACCGCAATGACTCCCAGCAGTCTCTGAAATGTCCTGCATTCTGTCTTCCAGGCTTCTGCTCATTCCAATAGAAGCAGTACAAGAATCACTTTCACATCTGCCAGTGGCTACTGTTAATCTATTTGTCCTTGTATCCCCCCAAGCTAGCAGTTTTCCAACCCACCTAACACTGCCTCAATAGCATCAGCAAATATTCTTGCACCTTTTCTATTTAAATGTATCCCATCCCTGTAGAAGCAGTCTCTCCTGTTAACAAGTACAGACCAGGCTGAAAAAAATTTGAGAAAAATTTGAAAAACTATTTGAAAAAATTATTTAAAAAAAACTATTTGAGAAAAATTTGAAAAACTAATAAAAAAAATTTTGAAAAATAATGAGCAATTGTGCAGATAAATAGAGTGGGCCAGTAAATTAGAGTGTCTTATAATGGGGGATTTTAATTTCCCGGATATTGACTGGAATTTGTTGGTTGCTCACTCGCACACTAGCAAGGCTTTTCTGGATTTATTGGATGATTGTTTTCTATAGCAGCATGTTCGGGAGGCAACTAGAGGGAGTAATACTCTTGATCTGATTATCAGTAATGATTCTTCATGCATCAAGAATCTGCAGATAAAGGAATCACTAGGTGGTAGTGATCATTAGTGTGCTGAAGTGGGATTTACTCAAAGAGGTAACTACCATCAAGGGAAAGGGAAGGGTTTTTGCTTTCGTAAAGGTGACTACGGTGGTCTGACACAGTATTTAAATTCTGTACGGTGGAACGAACTGATGATGTTACCAACAGCAAATTCAAAATGGGAAGCATTCAAAGAATTAATCTTGGAAGCTACTAGGCTTTTCATCATCATCATCATCATCATCATCATCAGCCATTTTCAATCCACTGCAGGATGAAGGCCTCTCCAGCAACTTTCCAGTTCCTTCTGTTTTGAGCACTGGACATCCATTTACTACCCACAAACTCATGAATTTCATCTATCCATCTCCGCCTTTGTCTTCCAGGTTTTCTTCTAGCTCCTCTTGGATACCATTCTGTTATTTTCTTAGTCCATCTGTCATCATGTCTTCGAGCTATGTGTCCTGCCCAAGACCATTTTAGTTCTTTAGTTTTGATAAGAATGTCCTTTACTTGAGTTTGTTGCCTAATCCATGTGTTTCTCTTCTTATCTAACAGTCTTATTCCCAATATGATTCGTTCCATTCTTCGCTGTGTAGTTCTCAGCTTCTCTTCCATTCTTTTGGTGAGTGCCCAAGTTTCACTTCCATAAGTCATGATGGGGAGTATACATTGGTCCATTATTTTACGTTTCAGACAAACTGGGATATTGCTCTTCAGTATGTGACTATATTTCCTGAATGCTATCCATCCAAAATTTATTCTTCTCTTGACTTCCAGCCATTTATCATTATTACAGCTAATAACTTGTCCCAGATAAGTATATGACTCCACCTTTTCAATTACTGCTCCTTCAATCATTATTTCCCTTTCTGTGGCATACTTGTTCATCATTACTTTTGTTTTAGCCATATTCATCTTTAGTCCAAAATCCTTACTAGCTGTGCATAACTGATTAAGATTTTCCTCTAATTCTTTGGGATCATGGCTTATGACCACAATGTCATCTGCAAATCGTAAATGGTTTAGGTACTCTCCATTCACATTGACTCCTTTCTGCGACCAGTCTAATCTTCTGAAAGCTTCCTCAAGGGCAGCAGTAAACAGCTTCGGAGATATTGTGTCTCCTTGTCGAACTCCTTTCTCAATTTTAAATTTCCTACTGTCTTTGTCTAGTCTAATAAAGGAGGTAGCACTCTCGTATATTTTCTTCTCATACCAACAAAGAAATATTGTTCAAGATTTAGGCCTAAATGGATGTCAGATGAAATAATTAGACATGTGACAGAGAAGAAAAATGCATGGGATACATATAAATTAAAATGTGACACAGAAGCCTATGATAGATATAAGCTGGTCTATTACAAAGGAGGTTAGGCAGGCAAAGGCAGATTACAAGAAATCTTTGGCAAAGGATGCAAAGAAAAACAGCAAAGAGTTCTTTACTTATGTAAACTCTAGAAGGAAGGGGATGAATCAGATTGGTCCACTTGATATTGATGGTTCAACTGTTGATGATCCTGCTCAGGTAGCTAACAAACTAAATGAATATTTTGCATCAACATTCACACATGAGGAGTTATTCAGGGAGGGGAATGCTAGAGATGTATTCAATTCTGGCAGTAAGCTAGATAATCTTGTAATAACAGAGTAAAGTGGAGGAGAAATTGTTGAAGATAAACACAAAATAAAAGAAAAATAAAAAATATATGATTAGTGAAAACGTTCAAGAATTACTGGTAGAAAAAGAGGCTGCCGAAGCTGATTTGGTGGAAATGCCATCAGAGGTAAAACCAAATCAATTCAGAAGATTGATAGTGCAGATGAAAATTCTAGACTTTCAACTTTTACAGAAGGTGTAAAGTTAGCCGAGCAATTAAAATATTATTTTTTGAATGCAGATTCGTGAATGAAAGGAGCCCAAATATCAAAAGGGAGCTTTAAAAATGCTTAGTTCCATACGATGAAATTCACAAAGATTTATCAAGCAAAAGCAAACAAAACCAGATTTTTTAAAGAGAGCAGAAGATACAGAAATCTAGAATGGCGTATTTTTGTTAGTTTTGTTAACGAAATAGTGTATTTTTGTTAGCTTTTGGTACGTAACCACCCTTTTAACCACTATCTTAGTCCCGTATAACACAGTTTCGCAACATGACATTGTATAGGATCCTAACTACCATGTTATATGAGGGTTACCTGTATCTTGAAGCACTGGAAGGCAAAATTTAGCACTATTTTCCAAATACAGTAGAGTGTTGATAATCTGAACTAATTAGGACTGGGGATAGTTTGGAATTCTGATTTGTTAGGATTTTTGAACTCATCAAAAAACTGTTCTGGAGACTAAAAAAAGGTTTAGTAAGTTTAGAAATAAAAACACTAAGTTGTACCTAAGTATTTTTATTCATAGGTAACAAAACAAATGGGACTTTCAGCCACAATAACACATATGTATAGGCCTGTAATGAAAATAATTACTTATTTTTTGGTGCACCATTTTCGAACTTTGTTTCTTGGCTGCCAGATCTGTCACTCTTTTCAGCAAGAGTAGTTGAGTTCGACACCATTCAGTTTGATGCTCATATCAAGCCATTACTAGTGTGGTGAATGCCTCAGCATGAAGATGCTGAGTGTTGATGTCATTTTCTTTGTCACCATCTTTGTCCATATCATTTTCAGGAGCTCCAGTTTTGTTTACATTCACAATTTTGGTTTCATTTAAAACAGGAAACCCTGTAGCATCAAAATCATTTTCCTGCCCAGCCCTTACATCTCCTTCATCGCAATCTTCAAACCTAGGGATTGACTGAAACAAGTTGATCATCACTCAGTATTTGTCCCTCATCTCCTTCAGTTCTATTCTGCTCATCTCCTGTGGCCACAGCTTTTTCCAAGCATTTTTTAAATTCTGCACGGTGAGTGATCCCCATGCGTAAGCTAACACGTAGCAGCTGTTCTTGAGACTGAGCTTTTTCAAAAAAAGCTGTGATGCTTTCTTTGTTGCTTTCTGCCAAAAGCAAATGACACAAGACTTGTTTTTTGTAGATTCTTTTCAACTTTTCAATGACTTCCTGGTCCATCGGTTGGAGGGGTGAGACAGCGTTTGGTGGAAGAAACATGACCTTGAATCCGTCGTCTATTTTGTTTAATGTTTCCATTGAAGGATGTGATGGCATGTTGTCTGGGATAACCAAGACCTTGCCAATTTTGCCTTCTTGTTCATTATACTTTTTGACATTTGGAATAAAATTGTTGGTAAACAAGTCGGTAAACACTTCTAAATTCATCCATGCATTTTTTGCATTTTATAGCTCACAGGGAGACAAGGGACAATTTTAAAACAACGAAGTTTCTTTGATTTTTCCCATCAACGTCAATGGCAAAGCACGAGTCCCATTGGCATTAGCGAAACCTTAGCTGTAACTCACTTTAAATCGGCGCCTCTGTAGCCAGATGGGAAGGAGCAGCATTTCGTAGCACACGCTTCTTGATTAGACCGGGGTTCAAGCCCGTCACCACCAAATACGGAGGATGTGGAAAGGTCAAAGAATGACCACCGCATATCCCTGAGCAATATGGCCTCAGTTGCTAATGCTCCTAAAAACCAAATAACAAACAAACTCACTTTAAACTGTTTCATGGTGAGATGGAAGAGATTTTTGAGAAAGTGACTTCCAGTTTATTCCAGTCTCATCAGCGTTGTATATGCCATCTTTTGAATATCCTTCCCTTTCCATAAGATTGATAAACTTTTTTTTTTAAACGATTTCCCTGCGGCAAAATTGCAAGATAAAATTTCCCCTTCAATGTGAAGTTCTCTGATGCCATGCCATGATTTAAAGTTTTTTAGCCAGCCTGTACTGGCGTTAAAATCTGAGGGACCACCTAATTTTTTGTTAAAATCCAGCATTGTTTCACACAACAAAGGTCCAGATATGGGTTCTCCAAAACTTCATCTCCGTGTGAACAACAATAAATAAATGGCATCTTTGGGTGATGGGTCATCAGCTGTTCTGATAGTTTTTTTTTTTTTTTTTTTTTGCACCATCATCTGAATCAAGTTTCAATGCTAACTTTAAAATAAAATTTTTCCTTGTGTTTTTAATGTCTGTTATGGTTCACTTTCCAACCTCATAAAATTTTGTTAACGAAGACCCACTTTCTCCCTTTGTTTAAAATCTCAGTCTTCAATTCAGTTGTTAAAAATTTCTGCTTCCTTTTAAAAGACAAAGAAGACGACATCACTACAGTACAGTAAAATAAAATTCTGTAAATAAATATTCAGGGTCTTCTCTTCATTCCTATACCTAAACTCCATATTTCATGCATGTAACATGTTTGTTGCAATTTCTGCAGCCAGCAAACAGAAATATCAATTACAAAGTGTATTGAATAACAGATTACAAAGTGTGATGTTTAGTTAGTACTGTATGTATATTAATTAAGCTATGTACGTAAGCGTAAATTTATTTTTATTTTGCTAGCCTGTGGATAATATTCTTCCGAATTTTACGTATCATTTAATTTTGTTAATTGGTAAAATAAAAGTAAATTTGTGATTTATAATTTCATTTTTATAGCCTGTGGATAATATTATTCCTATTTTTGCTTATTAGAATTACCGTTTAATAGAATCAGAATTCAATTTGCAAACATGATCACAGTAACCAGTACTTACTGTAATTATTTTATGGCACCAGCATAAAAAATAAATAAACGCTGGCTAGTTCGGATTATGAACATTTTGAATTATTGACGTTCGGATTTTTGATGCTTTACTGTATATCCATTTAAAACTATGACTGGCTAAGAAACTCCTTTATTGAAACAACATCGAGCCAATATCTCAGCTTAGTGTCACAGAAGAAACAGAATTAATGGAGATACACAATGATTATGCTTTTAATTTCACAATTTGATATTAGTAGTGGAAAAATGAAGCAAGGAAGCAAGCTGATATACATCAGCCAAAAAAAAAAAAAAAACCACACACACACACACACACACACACACACACACACACACACACACACACACACACACACACACACACACACACACACACACACACACACGTTATCCATCCAAAATTTATTCTTCTCTTGACTTCCAGGCATTTATCATTATTACAGCTAATGACTTGTCCCAGGTGTGTGTGGGGGTATCACTGGTGGCTCCTAGGCATTTGCCCATCTCCACCTTGTAGTGCTGAAATGCACAAAATCCCGCACCCTAGTGGGCGACAGCAATCCCGCTCCCAGGTTGCCCAAACCAGGAGCCAGCAAAAAAAAAAAAAAAAAAAAAACAACTGTAAATTAACCTAGTAATTATTTTACTTAGAAATTTTGATATTTTACCTTACTTGAATTTAACTTTTAGATATTACAACACAAGGAAATTTAAAAGTTAAAACTTTTAACTATATACAAAAGCATTTAAAAAGGATAGTCGGTGGCAAGTAGTCCCAGGTAAGTATATGAATCCACCTTTTCAATTACTGCTCTTTCAATGATGATATCCGTTTCTGTGGCATACTTGTTCGTCATTACTTTTGTTTCAGTCATATTCATCTTTAGTCCGAAATTCTTACTAACTCTGCATAACTGATTAAGGTTTTCCTCTAATTCTTTGGGATCATGGCTTATGATCACAATGTCATCTGCAAATAGTAAATGGTTTAGGTACTCTCCATTCACATTGACTCCTTTCTGTGACCAGTCTAATCTTCTGAAAGCTTTCTCAAGGGTGGCAGTAAACAACTTTGTAGATATTGTCTCCTTGTCAAACTCCTTTCTCAATTTTAAATTTGCTACTGTCTTTGTCTAGTCTAATAAAGGAGGTAGCATTCTCATATATTTTCTTCAAAATCATAATATATGGGGTATCTATGCCTTTTCTTTTCATTGCCCGAAACATTGCCTTATGCTGTATGGAGTCAAATGCCTTTCCATAATCCACAAATGCCAGGCATAATGGTGTTTTATATTCATTTTCTTTCCCCAATAGCTGTGATATTACGTGAAGGTGATCCATAGTTGAGAATTCTGTCCTAAAGCCAGTTTGCTCTTTCAGTTGATTCTCATCAAGTATTCTTTCTAATCTGTTAGTGAACAACTTGTAGATGTGGGATAACAAACTGATTGATCTGTAATTTCCAATTTCTGATTTATCTACTTTCTTATGCAGCAAAACAATGATTGCATTATTCCACTCCTTAGGCATCACACCTTTTCTAATGCATTTTGTGAAGGGTCTTGCCAGTTTTTGTGTCATGTCTCTTCCTCCCAATTTTAACAACTGTACAGTAACTTCATCTTCCCCTGGTGTATATTTCTCGGTGTATATTTCTTCAACCTCTTCATCATCATGGCTCGATGTTGGTGCATAAATCAATATAACCTTTAGCTTGTATATCTTAGAAAACCTGAGTAGTAGTCTTGACACCCTTGGTGATGTACTTTTGAATTCCAAAATGTTGTTTTTTATATCTTTATGGACCAGAAAGCCAATTCCACCTTCGCTCCTTTCACTGTTTCTATTGGTGTACAGCAGATTTCCACTTTATAAACTTGGAAGTGATTCATTTCTTCTTCTTGTTCCAGCCAAACCGATGATATTCCAATTCACATTTTCTAATTCCTTTTCCAGCCCTAATATCCTGTCTTCACCAATGAGCGATCTTACGTTGTAACAGGCAAAGTTCAGTTTCCGTGCATGGCAGCCTGGTTATACCTAGAGATTCTTAGCACCTTCTGCTTTCACTCTGATCCTCTTGCTGCTGTAAGAGGGGGAGTGAAAGCCACTGGGGACTGAGGGTCATTTTTTTCATCTTACTGTCATGTGCTGGAGAGTTTGGTCTTTTCCTTTTCACGTTGACAAGGCTGGGCCTTGAAGAGAACCACTCCACACGTTCATTGCCACCTAAGTGATGTAACAGGGCTTACCATTGAGAAGGTGTGCATGAGTTGATTTTAGGGAGGTAGGCCTACTGAACTTCTCCTAAATCTTCTAAAATATAAAGAAATTGGATCCATCAGTGTTTTAGACTGTGTGTCTGATAACACACAGAATAGGCACCTCCGTAGCCAGGTGGGAAGGAGCAGCAGTGCATAGCACACGCTTCTTGATTAGACCGGGGTTCGAGCCCATCACCACCAAATACGGATGATGCAGAAAGGTCAGGGAATGACCACCGCATATTCCCGGAGCAATATGGCCTTAGTTGCTAATGCTCCTAAAAACCAAATAACAACAACAACAACAATACACAGAATGCCTTTTTTTTTTTTTTTTTTTATGCAAACCCCAAACACGAGAGTAGTAGTAGTAGTAGTGGCATGTGATGCAAGAAAGCAAATGTATGAGCTTATGCAGCATCGGCAAAAAAAAAAAAAAAAAAAATCACACCATTCCTTCCAAATGCCTGTCCAGTTCCTCCTTAAATTTATTCAACCTATCAACTTCCACAACGACAGAAGTTTTCTGAGCAATACATTGGACTTGAACTTCTGTAGACTGTAATTTTCAGGAAAAACATATGAAGGAAGGTTGTTCCAGAAAATGGCAGTTGAATGAATGAATAAATGAGGAAGATGAAAAGTTGGTTCTGTGGGTTTGAAGTTGGACAGTAAATGGATGTTGGCTGGTGGCGGCACGTGTTCGGACTGTTTTGAAAGAGAGAGCGGGATTTATCGAAGCCAATTCAGAAGAACAGTGCCCGTGGAAGTATCTGTAGAAGAGGCATGCAGCAGAAACAGTATGTCTATGAGACGGCGAGTGGAGAGACTCTGTTAGAGATGAAACATTAATTAACCTAACTGCCCTCTTCTGAATGGAATCAAGAAGCCTGAGAGAGGTTTTGGGGGCACCACCCGAGATGTGGGAACAATATTCCATGGATCTGCGGATTTGCGATTTATACAGAGTGAGCAGCTGTTTGGAAGAAAAGTAACGCCGAGAGCGAAAGAGAAAACCAAGTTTTTTAGATGCAGAGGAAGCAATATTTGTAATGTGCTTGTGCCATGAGAGATTAGAAGTCAGGGTAATCCCCAAAAGAGATATATCATTTTGCCTAGAAATCGGAGTGTCACTAAAGATAAGCATAGGAGCAGAAGAATCCTTTTTGCGAGATATAAGACAAGCCTGAGTTTTAGAAGGGTTGAAATCAACTAAGTTGTCTTTGCCCCACTGGAGAATTACGTGAAGATCGGCATTTAAGGAATTGGTAGCAGATTTTCGAGAAGTTGAAGCTGATTGAGCAGGGCAAGATTTCTCAAAATGGAAAGTAGAATGCAATGTGCTATCATTGGCAAAACTATGGATAGGATTTACAGTCAATGGAAGAAGATCATTAATATACAAGAGGAAAAGAGTGGGGGAAAGAACTGAACCTTGGGGACACCAGCATTGGTGGAGAAGTTAGAAGACAGAGAGCCATCTACCATCACCCTCAGTGAGCAGCCTGAGAGAAAACTGGATAACCAATTACTAAAAACAGTTGGCAAACCATAAGATGGAAGCTTGTTTAGAAGACCTATATGCCAAATATGATCGAAAGCCTTTGAGTTGTCAAGAGCAACTACTTGTGTTTCTCCAAACCTTTCCATTGAATTAGTCCATAAATGGGTAACGTAAGCCAGAACATCACCAGTGGATCAACATTGACGGAATCCATAGTGGCGATCGTTAATCAGATGGACGGTTTTTAGGTAGTTTAAGAGTTGGCAGTTAATTGAGATCTCCATTACTTTAGAAAGAGCAGAAGTACTTGCAATGGGACGATAATTGGATGGGAGGGATTTGTCACCCTTTTTAGGAACTCGCTGGATATGGGCAAATTTCCAAGCAGAAGGAAAAACACCTTTGGAATAAGAAAGTGAAAAAAGGCGGCAAAAATAGGAGTAAGTTCAGGAGCACAGGTTTTGAGAACAAGTGGAGAAATACTATCCGGACCTGGAGCTTTCTTAGCATCAAGATTTGTCAAAATCCTTCTGACATCCTTTTGACGGAAGACCATAGGAGGCATTGAATGGAGCGTGTTGGGAATGGTTGGAGGTATTTTACCAAGATCATTAATATATGATTTGGTAGAAAAATGGGATGCTAGCAGGTCAAGTGGCAGAAACAGTACGTTTATGAGACAGCGAGTGGAGAGACTCTGTTAGAGATGAATCATTAATTAACCTAACTGCCCTCTTCTGAATGGAATCAAAAAGCCTGAGAGAGGTTTTGGGGGCACCACCCGTTCTGTTGTCACTTTGCAATCAAGTTGCAAAGTGACAACAGAACCATCTGGTTTGGACAGAGATGGGCAAAAGTTGTGGCCAATAGCTTTGGCAAGGGACCAGAGTGCTCAGCTACCACTGGGGCAAGAAGCAAGTTTTCTACTCTTAACCTGTTCAAGCTCTAGTTTGGACTGATCAATAACTGCTTTACAATTGTTGCAAGCTTTGGTGTAGGCAAAAAAATTAAACTGAAGAATTAGAAACAAGCCAGTTATGATATGCAACATTCTTCTATTGAACAGCCTTAGCACGTTTATTGGAAAACCAAGGTTTAGATAAAGGACGAGATTTTAAAGTGGAGTGTGCGATAAAGGATTCCATTCCTGCAAGAATAATTTCACTGACACGATCTGAGCAAACGTTGACATCAGAAGTTTTGAAACAGTAATCTGACCAAGGAAAAGAAGAAAAGAAATCTCGCGGGTCATCCCATTTTGCATTCTTGTAATGCCAAACAACACGAGGTTGGGAATAACCATGAGATAAAGGCTCCATTGGAGAAGAGACAATCACCAAGTTGTGATCTGAAGTGCTTAAAGGACCTCTCACTTCAACCGTGTATTTAGAATGGTTGTTTGTGAGAAAAAGATCAAGCGTGTTGGCTGTATTCTTGTAGGTAAATGAACAATCTGTGCTGGGTCATTAGTAATTGCAAAAGCCTCAGCATCTTTCACCTGTCGGGTTGGTGTGACTAGAAAACGCAAGCCAGCTGGAGTTGTGAACATTAAAATCACCAAGGAAAATTACCTCACTGTTAGGAAAGTTGGACTGGAGAAAGTCAAGTTGCAAAGAGAGGAAGTCAAAGAGCTCCAAGTGATTAGTGGAGTTGGGAGAATGGTAGAGACAACAGATGAATTTGACACAATGAGGTAGAGAGATTTTAAGCCAGAGAAGATCAAAGAGAATAGATTCCAAATTGCCACGTCTCTGACAGGGAATATCAGAATGGACATATGAACAAGTACCATCTTTGAGGCGAAAGGAATCATACAGCGAATAATTTGGGCATCTGAGATGAGCAGTAGTTGAATCAACCGATAACTGAGATTCTGTCAGAAAAAGTACATGGGGTTTGGCAGACTGCAAATGGTAATGGACATTGTTAGAATTAGAATTGAGACCACGTATATTTGTGAAATGAATTAGGAAGTGCTTGGGAGGTTTAGATATTTTCCCAGATAAGCTTGCTCTATTAGTTTGACAATTCATGGTGTATTCAATAGTAAGAAAAAGTGGGTGGGACATGCTGTATGAAGTAATGAAATTTTTGGATATGGTGTACACATGGTTAGAATATACCCAGATCCTTGACATAACGTGGCCTCGACAATGCTTCCCGCATACACACTACTTGGACTCCCTCCAGTCACTATCTGGCAGAGAAGGGGTAGCAAAATTACACACTAGCTGATCCGGAAGCCTCCTAGAGAGTTACCAATAGGTTCGGTCCGGTGTACTAACTAGCGGCCGGCCTGCGAACACCATTTTAGAGCTGTACCCTTGAAATGTAAGGAATATTGGATATCTCCACGATGTTCACCATAACCTCAAAAGTCATTAATCATACTGCATGATGGAAGAGATAGGAAAGGGTTGACTGGAACTTAGCTGTAGAGACTAAACATAGGTTCCACCACTTCAAGCGTCCAATAAGCATAGTGGTGGTATCGCACTGGTTGATGAGAGTCATCTACCACCTAGTACTGCCTGTTATCATAGAGGGGCAGCATTCCTCCAGCGTCACACCTCAACCCCTGCTTACGTTGGTTCACACCTGGGTGGTCACCCACCATGTACTTGTGGATGGAGGTTATACGCAGGATTACTAACAGTCCCACCACCGTGAAGGTGCAAGCAGAGGATTTGGCTGTCACAGACCGTCCAGACTTTGCCAAAATTGGGTCTTGAGTGTCACCCGAATATCAGTTCCATCAGCGTTTTAGACTCCCAGGTAGCAATTGCAGCTTGACTGGCATATCCGAGAGAATGTCTGTGACAACCTCAAGGACCTGTTTCCCTCTAAGCCGCAATGACTCTGCCAACTATTAAAGGGATGATCTATATATCTCATCAAACCCAGGTATATCAATAAATGGCTAGAAGAAAGTTAAATCTAGATAAATTTATGTTTATGTTTGGTTTTCTTAATATAATTTATAATAAACATACTAGTAATGCAAGCTTGTACTGTACAATAATTCAATAATCCTGTAAGCTGCTATTTTATTTGCAACATTTTTATTGAAGTTGTAATTGTCTGGGAACACTTTCCATAGGCTTTGTTACTTACACATTCCATTTGCCCAGTACACTGTCAACTCATGGTTACACTTTGCATTTTTGAAGAAACTCTCCTAATAGACTAGGAGTGTCACAGAGTGATATGTGAACATAGGGTGCCATTAGTGAACTAAGGTTGAGAGCCACTGGTGTAAATGAATGGTCCATTGTATGCTTACTCAATAATTTGTTAAAAGAAAATACTTGATTTAGTTAAATGTAACTCTGTCAGTGAATAATTTTTAGGAATAAAAAGTTTTGGAATACTAGTTGATTTAATTCATTAGTTGTTATTCAAAAGTGTATCCATATTTTAAAATTTCAAATGTGTGGTTTTAAAATTTATTCTCAGCAGTAAATCTCTTTCTGAATTGATTAAAATTTTGCTGAAATAACTTTTTTCCTCTAATTACAAGGCTACTTTCAGAAAAGATAAACAAAAATGAAAGGAAAAATCAGTCAGAAATCATTAGCTTTGCACAAGGCCAGGAATCTATGGAATTCTGGGAACTATTAGGATTACAAGATATACCTACAAAGTCACCCATAGAACATATATCTGAAGACTTTACCCCATTTTGTCCTAGACTTTACCAGGTTGGATTGGGTATGGGTTATTTGGAACTTCCACAAGGTATCTGATTACTATTTATTTGATTTCATTTCTTTTAGCCATACTTTTTTAACATTACCCATCTAAGTTCTTTATAGATATATAAATTGCATGAAGCATTTTTTTTTCTGCATATGATCTATTTATACATATACAATAAAACCTGGTTAATTCAAAGTTAATGGAACCAAAATACATCTGTCTGAATTTAAACAGGTTTGAAGTATCTGTAAAAGTTCAGAACATGTTGATATTAATTAATCATGAGTTTTTAATTATGGACACTATCCAGAAATTTGTTAATTCTCATTTAAAATATTAATAGCTTTTACTTTTGTCATGGTAGGCATTCGTGAACAGATGATTAATGCATTAATTCATTAATTTAGACAATGAGAACGATAACAATTGTGCTGCAGAGAAATTCTGTAAACTTCTCACTCATGATAACAAGATTGTTAAGTTTCCTTTTTTGTAGGTGTGAGTCTTGCAGCTCAATGTGTGTGAGCTGTACATTAAAACAAGTGCTGCATTGTTTATTATGTATGATTGTACATATCCATGTTTTGGGCTATTATTTCCTGTTTAATACTTGTAATCCAAGGCAAAAACGGGTAATCTCTCTCTCTCTCTCTCTCTCTCTCTCTCTCTCTCTCTCTCTCTCTCTCTCTCTCTCTCTCTCTCTCTCTCTCTCAGTAAACTTTATAACTATGCTAATTATACTATGTGATTCTGTATCCACCTTGATGCCACTATAGATTATCTGAAAATGATCAGTGTCTGAATATAGCTGAAAAAATATATTTGATTACAGGTGAGGAATTTCACCTTGGTGTGTGGAATTAAATCTATTATTTTTATTGTCAATGTCAGTAAGAGTCTGCTCTTAAAAAAATATTACATGCAATTATATACTAAAATAAGGTATAACAAACAAAAAGGGAAAAAAAAGATTTTCAAGATGTGGAATTTGTGATAAAATTTTTATATCTTAAATCTTGGCTTAGCAAAGTAGTATTGGCATAATAAAAAGTCTAGGATGAGGAATTTAGAAATAGATCAACAATATTTTAATACAGATTAAGAAATATCTGATTCAGAATGCCTACAGCAGTTTTCAGAGTGTCTTACTTTGGGGCATTCTGTGTAAGACACTTCAAAATTTATTGTGCAATTTATAATTGTTTTTATAAATTACAACCCTAATAACTGTTTTTAAAGTTATTAGGGTTGCAAAGATTTAGATTTGCAAAATTTTACTTCAACAGAAGCAAAAAACAAATAAAAATGTGTACTAAGCTATTAACAAGCATAAATTATTGATGCTAATAGCCCAGGTTTCAATAAATGTTCTAACAGAATGAGCAGTTCATTTCGTGTGCCTTTACTTTTACACCACTCATATATTGGCCACCTGTATGTGTGACGGCACGTTGGATGCTGTGCCATAATGCATATAAGCATTACAACACACCACTTAAGTTACTTTTGAAAACTTATATACACATTGATGCAGCAAACATGTTATAAAGCACAGGCCTAAACATTAGGCTTTTGAAATGTTGTACTCAGTTAGTTTAAAATCGAAATGGAAAGTAGGTTGGTATTTAATGAAGAAGTCTTTGAATACCCATGCTGCCCTGGTGTTCTTAACTTGCATGGGGTTTTGATAAACATTCTATGCAGTCTAATTTTCTCATTTGGAAAGGCAGAGAGATAATCATTAAGAACTTCAGATGAAACCTTGAACTTCTAGCATTGAATTTCTACAGAAATTCAATGCTAGAAGATTGTGATTAGATCATAGAGGGTTGGACAAAAGCTCCATTACTGTTATACTAAAATGAATGTTTATACATAGATGCTGACAAATATGCAAGAAGATGAATTTTTATCAATTTCTGAATACTAATGTATAGGTAATTTATAGCTCTAAGTGAAAAAAGTGAATAAAAGAAATATGCTCTAATTTTGAAATTGGAACAGATTTCCTTTATCAGACTTTAAACTGGTCTGCTTTATAAATAAGCTGATTTTTTATGATTTATGAGTAATTTCTATGTGTGTACTAAAACCTGAATATTGCAAAAATATTTGTCTGTGCCTTGTATGGCTAAAAAAAAAAAAAAAATACTGAGAACAATCTAAGTTACATAACTTTTCTTTAAATTTTTGATTTTTTTTTTTATCTGTTCCATGAAATTTAAATTAAAATGCCCTCAGTAACAGGTTATCCAAAATAATGAAGCCTTAAATTTATCCAATTTCAAAGATTAATTCTTCTAGATCTAGAAGACAGAGAGATTACAATTAATATGGCCAAGTTTGTGTATGCCTTGAATATAATACAGCAGTAGCAGGTCACTTCAAGTGCACATGATTTTCATTACAGAAGAAACTGCTGGAGAAATACTTGCATCAAACTATGTCATTTGACATCTTTACCACCTTGCATTTGAATCATAACTCTAACCTTACTTCGGACTTCATTTATTTTAATCATATATATATATATTTTTTTTTTTATGGTAACTATTAAACATTTTACTTGAATAAGCACCACACAGCATTTTGCTTATAACACAGATGATAAAGGGAATGAAAGGGTGGTCTTACCAAGACAAACTTTAGTTCTGCAAATTGGAGCATCTGGAGACTAGGCACCTGCAAGATGATCTGATTTAGGTGTTTGAGGCTGTGAATGGATGGCATTCTTCCTCAATACACACATGAGGGGACATAAATTCAAATCAAGGAAGGATGATTGCAGGTTAGACATGCAGGGGTTTGCCTTCAGCCAGTGGGTAGTTGATTGTTTCAACAAACTTCCATCTGGTGTTGTGGAAATAGGCAGTTTGAATAAACTCAAGGAAGAACTATACAAGTTATTGGAGGGGATGTGGGAGGTTTGGGGTTTTTTTTTTTTTTTTTTTTTTGACAATGCTTTATAAGCTTGCTTCCTTGCAGAATATGTCACTATTGATGATAATAATATCTAACAAACTGGATAAATTTATAGGTGGTAGATGACTCTCATCGACCGGTGCAATACCACCACTTTGCTTATTGGAGGCTTGAAGTGGTGAAACCCATGTTTAGTCTCTAGAGAAAAGTTTCCGGCATCCCCCCATACTTCTCTTTCAACCCATGCACGGTACTAAGTACTATAGGTTTTGATACCTTTCGTGTTTGGGGTTTCCATAAAAAAAAAAAAAAAAAATTTACTTAGTTGTATATATAGTTCCTGATAAGATGAAAACATTGAGGACTGATTCACAGAAAAAAGGATTGAATTGAAACAAATATGAAGTTTGAGTCATTCCTAATTTTACTAATGTTTTTAAACAATTTTCTCATTTGAATTAAATTTTTCTCATTCATATAAATCCAATTAAATTTGGGACACCCTGTATTTTAGAATTTAAGAAATTTTTTTTTAAATATAGTAAAAATATCTGATTTCTTACAGTTGAAATGCGGCAGAATCGCTTAGTACATTCTCTTCTTGATACAAAGAATGTCTATCTCTTAGACTGCTTCACAGATATATTTGTATGGTAAGTATGGCAGCAGCTGTTCAAAATTGAATTGACTTGTTAATAACTCCAAAACAAAAATAATAACAATGCATTCTATAAAATAAATGTTCATTGACCTCATTCATATAAATTATATGGAAATGTGAATTCTCTTGTACTAAACATCTGATAATTATCTTACATGGTTTGTCATACTGTAGGAAGAGTATACTGGCTTTAAGTACTGAAACAGAATTAGACATAAATAAGAAGAAAATAAATACAGTAGAAATATGATAATTAAAGTTGAAAGGGCATCAAAATTACTTTTAATTTTCAGCATGGGAATTTACCTTGGCCTAAACTGTGCACAATATGAATTTCACAAATGTGATTTCTATTGGAAAATTAACAAGGCAGTGTTTATCTTTTGTTGTAAGCCACTGTCTGTTACACTTTCAAAATGTCTGTTACACTTTCAAAAATCCATTTTTTTCCCTTTGTACAAATGAACATTCAATGCAATTTTCCCACTGCCAAGTAGAGCTAAGCTTTTCCAAGCAATTGTTCCACATTAATACATACTCATCAAGCCCCTTTGCTGTTTCCATTATCCAACCTGTAAATTCCATAATCTCCTCCTTGTTCTTAAGATATGTGGACAGTGTGTTGGGCAAAATTCTATATTCCTTATCAATGTCTGACTTCCTGTTTATTCTTTTTTCTCCTTTATTAATCACCTACTTTTTTGGTGAGTATTAGGCTTTTATACATACCACAATTAGACATGTTTGATAGCAGCCATTCAAATCTGGAAAATACTTATAACACTAATGCCCCTGGGGCAAAGTATGATTTATGTTTATTCTAAAAAAAAATTCATAATTCGGCAAATAAGTACAGTGTAGTTAATTCCCAACATAAAAATCACCTCACCAACTTCAAATTATCCAGCAGTATAAGTGTCAAACTTCAAATTAAAGGTTAAATTTCTTACTGATCTTTATATTATGTGGAATAGGAGGTTTAAGGGGGCAAAAATATAATTAAAATTAATTAGTATTTCAAGTGAAGAAAATTTGAATTATTCAAGCACAACCATAGTGAACTATTCCTTATAAAAAATAGTTTGTCTTATCCCAAGTAAACTGTTTATCTGCTCCATATTTGTAAATTAACCAATGGCTAAATGAATACAAAGGAGAAAAGTTTGCTATACATATAATACTTCTTAAAACTTACAATAGTGATTTCTATCCCAAAATTATTGCAGGATACAGTACTAACTGTTTCTTTCCTTTATATTCTCTTCACTTCTGAATGATTTATACTCTGCAAAAAGTGAATAAAAACAATTTATCTCATACCTTAACAGTAAGCTTATATTATTCTGGAACATATTCTTGTTATGTTACTTTTATTGTTATTGTTGCTGTTTTAAGGTGAATACTTCTTCTCAGGGAATGAAAATACAAGTTCTTGGCAAAAATTACCAATTTATTCTTGAAATGATCACTACACTGTACTTATTTACTGATTTGCATATCCAAAAGAGATTCTAAACTACAAATCCCAGGGAAGGAGAGACAGAGGCAGACTCCTGCAAAGAAGAAGAGAGAGAGAGAGAGAGAGAGAGAGAGAGAGACCGTAACAGGCCACTAGGCCTAATACTAGACAGGAAGAAGAAGAAGATGACAGATTTGCATACTTGAGACATATGTTACTCAATTTAACACATGTCAAACTTAGGGAAGAAAATTTTGTAGGACCCCAAATTAAGAAACTCTTGAAAGACGATGTGTTTGAAACCCAGTTAAAGGAGGTTGAATTGGCACCTTGACAATCATTTAAGGCAGTAGTACATGGATTTTTGGGTAATAGAAAAGAAGAAAACTATGAAATGTTGGTGTTTAATCTACTTGAGTGCTACAAAAAGATGGGCTGTCGAATGTCATTGAAAATTCATTTTCTTCATTCCCATCTTGAATTTTTCCCTGAAAATCTGGGAGATGAGAGTGATGAACAAGGAAAGCAGTTTCATTAAAATGTTCCCACGATGAAAAAGTGATACCAAGGTCGCTGAGATCCTGCAATGGTGGGGGATTACTGCTGGTTCTTTGTGAGGGAGAGTAAGCAGGAATACAAAAGGAAATCCCTTAGTAGCAAATATTTTTAAGGATATAGGTATGCTGATTATATATTATTGAAATATAACTATTTCACTATAATTTATGATATTTTTTCTGAACTTAAATGAGTTATAGAGAATGTATAATATTTTTAACACTTGTATTACAAACTTGAATTATATGTATATATCCTTTAATTTTAACATAAAACAGTACAGCTTTTGCTATAGACAAGATAGAGACTTTTTATGGTGATTTTTGGAATCAGCACGTGCTTATTTCCTCCACAATCACACATTTTCATTGTGGAGATATGACAAAAAATATTTTTTGTCATACCTCCGCAACGTTACCTTCTTTATCTAGTCCTTTCACAAAATTTTTCATCAATCCAAGTTTGATGTGCGGGGGTAGAAGAAGAGCCTTGTTTGATTGCGCTAAAGGAATATATTTTACATTACATTGCCCTGGTACGAATTAGTCCCACTTGTCCCAATGTTGCACAACGTAATGTTCTTCTGTCGCATGGCTGCCCCACAAACACAAAAAACAACAATATTTTGTGAAACCAATAACCTTAAGATCACTGCATATGTTCCAACCATGGCGCCTCCGTAGCCAGGTGGGAAGGAGCAGCAGTGCGTAGCACACGCTTCTTGATTAGACCGGGGTTCGAGCCCGTCACCACCAAATACGGAGGATGCGGAAAGGTCAAGGGAATGACCACCGCGTATTCCTGGAGCAATATGGCCTCAGTTGCTAATGCTCCTAAAAACCAAAACAACAACAACAGTTCCAACCATAAGCCTGGTATTTTATAGCATGTAGGAACCTTAGACATGCTTTGATGACTCTTTAAGTCCAACTGAAAGAAACACAGGAACTGATGGAAATTTGTTACCATTATGAAGTAAAACTGCTTTTAAACTTAATTTTGAGGCATCTATGAATAAATTCCATTCATCTGACTTATGCCCAACACCTAGTTTTTCCGAAGTCTAATAATGTCTTTGCAAAAACACATACTGTCGTGTTCTTAGCAAAATATTTCGAAAACGTTTCATGTATTTTTCGAAACACTGAAATCTTTGTTTCTGCTGCGAGTATATTCCACTTCTGTAACCTAGAACCTACTTGGAAAACCTTGGCACAGCCTACCAACAAAAATTCTAACCAAAAACACTAAGTGGGCTCTCTTCAAATTGTAAATTGTTGTATCGAAATTTGAACCTAAGAACCATAGATAGAAGTCTAATTATGTTTAACACAAGAAAACCGAAAGAAGTCTAATTATGTTTATCACAAGAAAACCAACACCAGAATCGATTGCTAAAATTAAGAGAATTAGCTTATATCTGTTAAAATAAATCAGTACATTACTGGCTAGGTTATGCAAAATTGGCATAATCAAAAAGAGGGGGTTTGGTAAAACATAACCCCCCCTCTGTATTTAATAAATGTGACATGATGTGAAACTATCATGGTGATTTTTGAAATCAACACAAAAATTGGTTAAAAATAGCATTTAAGTTCTTGGAGTTAAAAATTGTGTTAGCTAGTGTAATAGAAATATACTACATGTATCCCCCCCCTCCCGAAGTTTACTTTCTTCCCCTCCAGTGCATGTACCCCCTGAGTTTATGTTCTCTTCCCCCTGGTGCAAACACTCTAGATTCAACACTGGGTGGGGGATTAGAGAGTTTACAGTATTGGCTTCACAATCCTTCAAGGGGGCCTGATAGAGACATATTTTTAAGTAATTAAATTTATTTTTAATAATTGGCAAAAAAGCTACAAATTTGAAATAATAAAAATGTTTTTAGTTCATTAATTTTTTATCTTATTGATTTGTTATATATTATAATTATTTGTTTCTTTTTAACACACACAAATATAAAGACAAGGAGAGGAGAGGAGGTTGTCTTGCACTTTGCATTAGCTCTTGATGTCCCTGTCTGCTAATGGAACAATATTACTTGGGCTGACATTGCTCTCCCAAGCTTGTCAGTTTAGTCAATATGGAGAACTTGTGAAGCTGTTTCATTTAGTTATCAGTACTTCAATTTTGTAAGGAAGGGTTTTTTACTTTGTTGCACTCAGAACTCTGTTTAGTAAATGGTTTAGTAAAATGTCCCCTCCCCCACACTTCCGCATTCAATATAGAAACTTCTACAGTGTCCTTCAGGACCATGAACAAATTTTAAAGAATGTAAAAAATCAGGGAAATTAGAACATGAGAATAGGAATTAGTTTATGACTTTAATACAATCTATGTAAATTTGATACTGTACCTTTGTCGAAAATCATGCCAGTCTTTCCTTGCTAGATATGGAATCCTGCAATTGTAAAACAAAGAAGGCAGTTCAGCCTCACTACTAGACTATAAAATCTATAAAATACTAGTCACCAGGCATGATTTCTTAGTTGATGTTTGTCAAGCCCTGTGTGTGTATCTGAACAGAAAAAAATAATAATGAAGTCCATGAAAAAATATATATTTTTAAATTTCAGCCTTATATTTTAATATAGTCTATTTGCAGTTACATTACAAACTTCTAAAGTTGGAATGGGATAGGATGAGATGTGTTGTGTTTATGTTGTACTTTCAACATTGAAAATGTGATAATATTTTATTTTAGTATAAGTAATTACAAATGATATGACAATTTTTTGTAATCATGAAGACTAATCTGTTTGTTGAAAACTCATAGAAGAATAATGTGATACAATAAATATTGTTTTCTGTGGCAGTCCTGTTGAATAATTAATTTTATTTCATAGGCTTGGACAGAAGTCTACCCGTTTAGTTAGAGCAGCAGCTTTGAAATTGTCGCAGGAGTTGCATAGTATGTTAAAGAGGCCAGATCATGCTGTGGTTACCAGAGTGCTGGAAGGGTAAGTAAGAGTGTGGTTAACAAAAATTCCTTTTTTTTTTTTTTTTTTGTTAATGTTTTACATTTATAGGTTCTATCTTAAGGTTGAACTTATACATGTATAGAATAATCTGACCCAATATTCAAGATAGCTGTTGAATTGTTTTTCAAGTTTAGAAATAATAACACAATGCAATCTTACTTAATCAGAGATTAATACTTTACCAAGCTGCTAACCTAGCTATATACATGTATGAGTATCAAAACAACCCTTATGGTAATATATACATTTATATTGACAGTTAGAGCAGCACCTTTGAATGTGTTGTAAAAATACATAGTAAGTTGACTATGCCATTTATCACTGGAATTTTTCATTTACAATAGAAATCCTTCTGATAGGCAAATATGAGTCCTCTGATGATGAATAGCTAATGATAATGACTTCTCCCATGAACATATGAGGTGCTACCCAAAAGTTCCTGAAATGTATTTATAAAATAAATTAGACTCACTCTGGGTCTTATTCACCACCGTCACCTTTGAAGTAGTCCCCTCGAGAGCGCAAACACTGAATAATGATCATTCAAATCATGGGAGAAGCACTGATCCCAGTGCTTCTCCGATGATTTGAATGCATTCTGAAAGTCCTTCTTCATCATAGTGTTCAGCACCACCTGCGATTTGGTTTGGATATCCTCTACGCTATCAAATCTTCAACACTTTAGCTTGATTTTCATTTTTGGGAAGAGGAAGAAGTCGCAGTCTGGCGAATGGGGGGGGGTGGATGATTGTTTGCTAACTTCTGTGTGATACTGCTTTTGGCCTTCACTCAGTAACTGTGGCATGAACTTGGCTGCAATCCTTCTCATGTTCAACTTGTCTGAAAAAAATCCGTTGACACATGCCGTATGATATTCCTACAATGCCACATATGTCATGGATGGTCCTCTTGCAGTCTTCACAGATCGTCACCCAAAATTTTGCAACATATTCTGGGGTGGTGCTCGATGATGGATGCCCAAAGCGATCGTCATCATCAACTGACATTCAACCACTTTGAAAACGGTTAAACCAGTAGTAGAGCTGCTTCTTGCCTAAGGTATTGTCGCCACAAGCTTGTTTCAACTTCTTATGGGTTTCTGCTGCTGTATCGTTAAGAAGAAAACAAAACTTGATGCAAGCACTTTGCTCTCTCACATCAACCATCGCAACAATCGCAAACTACGCAAAATGCACTGCCAAAGGATTGCGCATAAATATTCAATGACTCTATCCAGCCCGATGCCATGTGACACACAAATTCACAAATGATGCATGCAGTGTTACCTAGCACCACAAGTCCATACTAGATGTAGTTCCCGTGCAACATTGAGATTTCAGGAACATTTGGGTAGTAAGCTGAAAGCAAAAATGCTAAAGTTTTACTATGTATACAGCATTGGCAAGTTAAGCACATTTGTAAGCTTCCATTAAAAGAATGTAATTATCAGCATACTGAAAAAAAATTCATTTTATTAAAAATTCACCAGTTGCTGAATATTTTTATTTAAAGTGAATTTTTTCAAAATATATATTGGTTTTAAATAAATTTCCTCAAAAATATCTCGACTTTTAATATTAAACAGATTTTTAATTTAAATTAAATTTGTGAAAGTTGGCATATGAAAATATTTCTGCATATTTTTGAAGAGAATCTGCTGATACATTTTGAATTTATGTTGTGATTATTATGCTGTATTACTTATTTGTGTATGAAAACTAAATTTTATTTCAAATTATTCAAATAAATTTCCTTGTTTCATTGCTAAGTAAGGTTAACTTACTTGTTATGCTATTCTCTTTGATAATGATAACACTTCACTCCACAAAAACAGCAACATGGTGGTTGATGGGATAATAAGCTGGGAAGTTTAAAATGGGTAAATATGAGGGAACATAATATAAGGTAATCTATAAGATATGATAGTAAAAACACAGAAAGATAAACTAAAATTTTATTCAGAAACAGAATTGACAAAATTATATTTAAATGTACACCAATGTTAGGAGCATAGTAAATAAATTTGATGAATTTGAAGTGATAGTGAAATCATCAAATGCAGAAATTATGGGGATATCGGAGACATGGTATCACTCAGATATAAGGGATGAAGAATTTCAGTTCAGGGAGTAGGTGTACAGAAAGAATGTATGTACAGTGTTGCAGGTCAAGTGGTACCAGCAGTCTCCCCCAACAGACAGGACAGGAGAGGATGAGATTTTATGCTCTTTGTTAAAAAGCACATAAAATCTAAGGCTGTGCATCCAGTTGACATGGGTGGCCACTGCAATGTGGAGTTACTTTGGTTTTACCTAAGCACTAGGAAAACAATAATGAGAATAGTTTTGTTTTATTGGCCTAATGACTGTTATGAATATAACAGGCAACTGTACAGACAAAAGACAAAAGATTGTCCAGTAATTCACAATGTCTTTATAATGGAGGATTTATCTTTCCAGATATTAACTGGAACTTGTGGTTGGTCACTCACACAATAGTTTGAAGAAGTTAGCAAGAAGTTTGTGGATTTAATGGATGACTGTCATTGGTATATTAGAGAAGCAACAAGAGAAAGCACTCTTGATCTGATTATCAGCAGCAACCCTGCTTGCATTAAGAATCTGCAGATAAAAAACCCACAAGGATGCAATGATCATAGTGTATTGATGTAGGATTTACTTAAAGATGTAATTACTGTCAAGGAAAAAGGGAAGGGCTTTTGCTTTCATAATGGTGATTACAGTGGTACTTTCATCTGTCATTCACGAAAAGAGACACATATGGAGGTATGGTTTAATTGCATGAACTAGAATCATTTGCACTGAGTGTACAAATTTCCATGTGTTCCTTAATTCATAATTATGGTCACCCTTTTGCAGGAGCAGGTGGTCTGAACTCTTTTAATGGACAACTAGGGGGCTTTGCCCCCTGCTCGCTTTACTCACCCACCTCCATGCATAAAGGTCAGGGAATGACCACCGCATATTCCGTGAGCAATAAGGCCTTAGTTGCTAATGCTCCTAAAAACCAAATAACTAACTAACTAACTAACCTCCGTGCATGCTTTTATATGTAAAATGTAGAGGTGTAGAGGAGTAAGTCAAATCTTTTCTACATAAAAGGCACACCTGTCGATATGCACTGATTGATATCTAATCAGAAAATGACCTATGTAATTATTTACCTGTGCATTTGTAGTGCTCAGCATTCTCAAGGTCGAATAAATATCACTATGTAATTATTTACCTGCATTTATATAGGTCATTTAGGAAAAGGCCTTTTGCTTCAGGTTCCATAATGCATGAGGAATATTGTTGCATCTGAAAGTGCAGGACTAAAATATTTACAAACTATACAAATACTGTATACAATATTCATTGATATACAAAAAATGTTATAATGGAACATAAAATGTTACACGGGGAAGCACATGCATGAGGTTGGTGAACGTTATGGAGCCAGTTGTCAATAATTAATTGCATTTGTAGTGACGTATCACCTCGCCTCGCCTCGCCCTCTTCTCCCATTGGCTCAAATAAATATCGCTAGGTGGAAAACATTTTTAATGTATAGAGAGATAACACATGTTCTAACCAAACTCTCCTAGTAAATCAATGTCTTCAAAGGGGGAGTAAAGCCCATATAAGAGTGCACCAGATTCCTACGCTTCAATCAGAGAGAGCATACCCATGATGCATTAGGCATAAGATTGAAATTAACCCCTCCTACCCTTCCCTATAAACCACTGGTTTTACATCAGCTCTTGTGGAAGAGTAGAAATTTATACTTCCAGTAGTAATAATTATATGTTGCATTTAGAGCTTGAGGAGTTGATGTCACACCTGTATTGCTACTGACAATATCAAAAGCCTCATTTCTGTGTGTTTCCATTAATTACTGACATGTCATTTTTGACTGGACATGATCTCTTGAACTCTAGTTTTTGTACATTATTAAGGTATGTTAACAAGAAAGCAGTGGTGTCTGCTCTTCTCTGAAGGACACCCCCCCCAACAAAAAACCTATTAATCAAGATTAGTAGTTCTTTTTTCTCAGCCTATCTTCCTAACTATATACATAGACTTTCTCAAAATATATTTCTTGTTAGATGGTTTATGCTGCTACTGCATAATTCAAGTACTCTACATTTTATGTTTAATTATTTTTAATTACCCTAGCCAACAAAAAATATTTTTTGTCATACTCCGCAATGAATATATGTGATTCTTGAGGAAATAAACCTGCTGATTCCGAAAATCATAATAAAAAGTCTCTATCATGTCTACAGCAAAAGCTGTACCAATGTTTTATGTTAAAATAAAAGGATATATACATATAATTCAAGTTTGTAATACAAGTGTTAAAAAATATTATATGTTCTCTATAATTCATTTAAGTTCAGAAAAAATATCATAAATTATAGCGAAATAGTTATATTTCAATAATATATAATCAGCATACCTGTATCCTTAAAAATGTTTGCTACTAAGGGATTTTCTCTTGTATTCCTGCTTACTCTCCCTCACAAGGAACCAGCAGTAATCCCCCATCATTGCAGGTTCCCAGCGACCATAGTACCACTTTTTCATCATGGGAACATTTTAATGAAACTGCTTTCCTTGTTCATCACTCACATCTCCCAGATTTTCGGGGAAAAATTCGAGATGGGAATGAAGAAAATTAATTTTCAATGACATTCAAAAGTCTATATTTTTGTAGCACTTGAGTAAATTAGACACCAACATTTCATAGTTTTCTTCTTTCCTATTACCCTATATGTCAATGATATATAGGAATTTTTCTAGCAGGGATAAGGAGGTGATTATTCCCTTGTATAAGGCAATGGTCAGGCCACACCTAGAGTACTGTATACAGGTCTGGAGGCCTCATTTCAAGAAGGATGTAGAGCTGCTGGAACGAGTACAGAGAAGGGCAACAAGATTAGTGAATGGAACAAAGGGGTGCTCTTACGAAGAAAGGCTTAAGTTTTGCAAATTACAGTGTCTGGAGACTAGGCACCGGCGAGGTGATCTGATAGAGGTGTATAAAGCCTTGAATGGTTTGAGCATGCTCAATGCTGATGGGATTCTTCCTCTCGCTCAGAATAATCACCTGAGAGGGCATAAATTCAAATTGAGGAAAGACAGATGTAGGTTAGACGTGCGGAAATTTGCCTTTAGCCAGCGGGTGGTTGTTTGGTGGAACAGACTTTCATCCCTTGTCGTGGAAGTTGATAGCCTAAATAAGTTTAAGGCTCAGCTGGACAGATATTTTGAACGAACAGAGGGGTGAAGTGGAAGTGGGTTTTTTTTTTTTTTTTTTTTTTTTTTGGCTGATGCTGCATAAGCTTGCTTTCTTGCATCAAATACCTCTACTAATGCTAATGCTAATACCCAAAAAACCATTTACTACTGCTTTAAATGATCGCCAAGCTGTCAGTTCAACCTCCTTTAAGTGGGTTTCAAACACATCATCTTTCAGGAGTTTCCTAATTTGGGTTCTATGTAAATTCCTTCTTTAAGTTTGGCATATGTTAAATTAGGAAATACACTTCTCAAGTATGCAGATCTGTTACCTTCTTTATCTAATCCCTTCATGAAATTTTTCATCAATACAAGTTTGATGTGCAGGAGTGGAAGAACCTTGTTTGATTGCACAAAAGGAATATATTTTACATTATATTGTCCTGGTATGAACTCGTCCTGCTTGTTCCCAATGTAGTAGTAGTAGTAGTGGCATGTGATGCAAGAAAGCAAGTGTATGAGCTTACGCAGCATCAGCCAAAAAAAAATCACACCATTCCCTCCAAATGCCTGTCCAGTTCCTCCTTAAATTTATTTAACCTGTCAACTTCCACGACAGATGGAAGTTTGTTCCAGCAATTAACCACCCGCTGGCTAAAGGCAAATTTCCACACATCTATTCTACATCTGTCTTTTCTTAATTTGAATTTGTTCCCCCTTAGGTTCGTAATCTGAACAAGTGGAAGGATCCCATCAGAATTCAGCGTGCTCAACCCATTCAAGGCTTTATACACCTCAATCAGATCACCGTGCAGGTGCCTAGTCTCCAGCCACTGCAATTTGCAGAACTTAAGCCTCTCTTGGTAAGAGGATCCCTTCATTCTCCTCACCAATCTTGTTGCCCTTCTCTGTACACGCTCAAGTAAATCTATATCCTTCCTAAAATGAGGCCTCCAGACCTGTACGCAGTACTCAAGGCGTGGCCTGACCATTGCCTTATACAGAGGGTCAATCACCTCCTCCTCCTCCCTGCTAGCAAAATTCCTATATATCATTGACAAAACCCCATGACCTGCCCTGGCAGCCTGTCTGCATTGCTCAGAAAACTTCATATCTGACTGCACAATTACTCCCAGGTCTTTTTCATTTTCTACCACCTTAAGTGTAGCACCACACAGTTGGTACGTTTCTCTGGGGTTACTTCTACCAATATGCAGTACTTTGCATTTGTCAAGGTTAAACTTCAGTTGCCACTTCTTAGCCCATCTGCTCAAATTATCTAGATCCTGTTGCAGTAGCACACTGCCATTACTGTCATTAACAACCCTGCCAACCTTTGTATCATCTGCAAACTTCGACATTAAGCCTGATATACCTTCATCAATATCATTGATAAATATACAAAACAACAGTGGACCTAACACTGAACCCTGTGGGACTTCACTAATAACATTAGTCCACGAAGAGCAGCACCATTGATTACCACCCTCTGTCTTCTCCCACTTAACTATCCTTTTATCCATTGTAGCAACTTACCCTTAATACCATTCTGCTCCAATTTGTACAATAGTCTTCCATGTGCAACAGTGTCAAAAGCTTTCCCGAAATCCAAATATATGATATCAAAATTATTTTTTGCGTCCAGTTCCTTTGTAACCACATCATAATATCCTATCAGATTTGTCAGGCAAGACTTTCCCTTAACAAACCCATGCTGTGTCTGAATTATTGCTGCAGTCTTGTCTAGATGATCCTGCAATGCATCTTTAATCAGTGACTCCATTATTTTACCCAGAACAGAAGTTAAACTAACTGGTCTGTAATTACTCGTGTCACCCTTCGATTTCCCTTTGTGAAATGGGGATACATTTGCATATCTCCACTCCGTGGGAACCTCCCCTGAGTCCAAGGATGCTCTCATAATTATGGCTAAGGGTTTGCTTAGTTGCTTTGCCACCTCCTTTAATATAACTGGATAGATCCCATCCACCCCAGGTGCTTTTCTTATGTTTAACTTCAACAATTTCTCCTCCACTTTGCTTTCAGTTATTACAAAATCATTAAGTATCCTGCTACAATTTGATAACCTTCCTTCCATTTTCAATCCTTAATATTATGTTGCACAGTGTAATGTTCTTCTGTCGCATGGCTGTCCACAAACTCAAAAAACAACAATATCAAGATCACTGCATATGTTCCAACCATAATCCTTGTATTTTATAGAATTTCGACCTTAGACATGCTGTGATGACCTTCTTTAAGTCCAATTGAATGAAACACAGGAACTGATGGAATTCATTGCCATTATGAAGCAAAACTGCTTTTAAACTTAATATTTTGAGGAATCTGTGAATAAACACCAATTATCTGACTTATGCATGACACCTAGTTCGTTCAGAAGTCCAATAATGTCTGCAAAAACATGTACTGTCCTCCACAGTAAAATATTTCGAAAACCTTTCCTACTGCTAGGTTGTGGGCCACATCCTCCTTCTCTTGAGGGGCTGTTTATATTTGGAGGATAGAGTTACAACTCTGAGAACATGATCAGTTAATACTTGGAACCTTGGTGCAGCCTACAAAAATCCTCAACAAAAAAGCTAAGTGTGGTCTCTTTAAATTGTAAATTGTTGCATCGGAATTTGAATCTAAGAACCATAGGTAGAAGTCTGATTATGTTTATCACAAGAAAACTGAGACCAGAATCAATTGCTAAAATTTAGAGAATTAGCTTATATCTGTTAAAATAAATCAGTATGTAATACATTACTGGCTAGATTATGCAAAATTGACATATTTTGGTAAAATGTAAATCCCTCTATATTTAATGACTGTGACATGATGTGAAACTATCATGGTGATTTTTGGAATCTATGCATAAAAATTTGTTAAAAATAGCATTTAAGTTCTTGGAGGTAAAAATCACATGTTGGCTAGTGTTATATAAATTTATTTCTTGTTTTGATTAATATTATTATTTATTTGTTATAAGTTTGAATTTTTTTGTGCTTAATGGTTTTATAAAATTGAAAATGGAAATGACTAAAAGGTTTACATTTACAATTTTTTTTTCACAGGAAATAACCAGTTTAAATGGCAGAATAATTTTTTGCATTTTTTTAATTAAAAAGATAAATACTTACCATTAATAAGTATTTAGATCCATTATTTAAACATATACCATTGTTATATTACAAACAGAATTTCAAAAAAGAAAAAATAAAGAAATTCTTTTTCAGAAATAAAGATCTGGAGTCTGTTAGACCAGGCAGCCACAAGGGTTGGTGGCACCATCACTTCCAGGTTAAAATGAATGTCCAATCAAATAAAAATGTTAGATTATCATAATCTGTAATTCATGGAAACATTGAATAAAAACATTTTTGGTTTATTTATATTTTTGTTTTGTTAACTTTTTAGCATATTATATTCTAGTTAATTTTATAAATGATATGTCTAGATGGTATCAGAAAGTCAGCCATTAATAAAAAAGAGACTTCTGTTTGTTTTCAGCTTGGATAAAGCTTAAATTTCTCATTTAAGAAAATGATTTAATTTATTTGCCTTTTGTAGAAAATGTAATGTATATTAATTCTGTTGATATATGTACCTTTATCCATTCACATACTTTGTCTACTAAATTTTAATTAATTTTGTCATAGGACAGAGCCTCAAATATTCAAATCAAAATTTCAAGGTTGGGATGATGTAATTGCAGTTGATTTTACTAGAACAGCTCAGTCAGTTTCTAGAACAGGTGCAGATCTTAAGGTAAAATTATTACTTTTATTTATTTATTATTTATTTATTTTGAAAAGTTGTTGTTTCAGATTAGAGTTGGATCCTTCTTACATTAACCACATTACATGGTTCAGTTGCTCCACCAGTCATTGTGTTCATTCCTAACACTACTTCAAACTGAATCATCTGGTCCTCTCTCACACCAAACACTTGCATATTGCTATACAGCTTATATACTGTTTTAGCTCTCCACTTTCTCTGTTAGTGCAGATGGTCCTGCCATCCAATATTGAAGGCTTTTGCATTTGTCCTCAATTCCTTCTGATTTTTGTCTACATGTGGTCAGACAGCATCCCAGTTGTGGAGCAATTTCCTCTGTCCAAACTTGTTTTTCTTGTTGCTAGTTTTGTTCTATAGAAGAATGTATTTTCTTCTATTTCTTTTTTCTAAGAATATATTTTCTTCTATAGAAAATCTATAGAAGAAAATATATAGCCACTGATTGAAAAACCCTATATGTTGTCTGTAATGATAGCACACCTTTAATGATCATCCCAGTGCAAGAGTAGCACCTCAGGTCGTTAGAATTTCTTAATTCCTAACATTTTTTAATCTTCGGGAACTGGGGACAGGAAATTGCTGTTCTCAAGAATTCCCGAAAATTTTATTTTATTGATTAAATATTTGCTTTCTTTGATAAGAATTTTTGTCCTTATTCTAGTCTTAAAACACTATAATAATGAATGGTGCATTGTGGTGTATAAGTAAAAAACTAAAATTTAATGAGAATTAGATATTAAAAAATACGACTCATAATTTGATGAATGTAAACAGAAAATTTTATTATATTGGTATTCTATACATTTATTACTGTATGTATAGAATACATTATTCTATACATTTATTTGAAAATGCTAAGTTTGAGATTAGCATAAAAGAAACCTAAGTAAACACTAATACTGAAACAAAACACATAATAAGGAAAACTAATATTAGTATTTAACATTTACAATTATTGTTAAAATGAAATTTTCAAAAACAGCACATTAATTGATTATTCAGAAAGCCTGAATCTTTGCTTAGTTACAAATAAGCCTGAAGTAGAAAAATTTCTTTCATTTTGGATTGAAGTAGGTCTCATTGTTAGTAGTGCATCTAATAAAATTTTTAGATTCGGAGTCAGTGTACATGTCACTTCATATAAATTCATCTCACTTCTTAATGATGAAAATTTGATTGGATTGGCTCTGGTTTTGCAGTTGAAATGTATATATTTCTCACTAACTCTGTTTCTAGATCCACTGCTAATTCCCTGTGTTCCAAATTTTCCATTTCTTTGTTTGTATTATTTTCTGTTTGAGACTCATCTATTGAAGTATACTTTTATTTGAAAATTCATTCCATTATCGATTTCACAGATCGCATAATGTCATTTTTATTTGCCATAGCCAAAATAACCTTATATCACTTCATATAAATTCATCTCACTTCTTAATGATGAAAATACCTTATTTGATTCGATTGGCTCTGGTTTTGCGATTGAAATGGATATATATATCTTCTATTTTTAGCTAACTCTATTTTTAGATCAACTTCTAATTCCCCATGTTCCAAATTTTCCATTTCTTTGTTCATATTATTTCCCATTTCAGACTCTTCTATTGAAGTATACTTTTCTTTGAAAATTCATTCCATTATCGATTTTGCAGATTGCATAATTTCATTTTTATTTGCCATAGCCAAAAAAACCTTATTAATGTCATTTAATTTATTTTGATTGTTTAAATATTTAATAAGGGACACTAGGACTTTATCTCTATGTTTAAAAAGCTGCTGTTTAATTTCCTTTAAAAGCTTATTACTTAAAATAGAATTTTGTTTTTCCAAATTATGAAACAGGAATCTAAAAATTCCTTCACTTGTTAGTAGATTTGCATTATAATTATTTAATGCTTCAACTGCGAGTTGCACGTGTTTTAAGCAGTTTGATATAACTTCTGTGATTTTTGTATATCCATCCTTCCATAGATAAGAGAGCTTTAATTCATGTAAAGCAGTTTAGTCACAGTTAACACTTAACTGTGACTTCATACTGCATGTACACTGACCCACATAGAAGTGACTGGAATTATGACGAACTTAGAGAATACACAATTATTTTACCCTGGAACTGTCACCATTCTCGTGGTGAAAGTGCAGTATTTTTCTGATTGGATGAGAATATAGATTGCAAAGATAAAGAAAATTAAATGGTTATTTGCAACTATATTTAAATAAAAATTAAGGATTTTAAAATTAACTACGTAGCAGTCTGTATACTACAATAACAAAAATCAAAAAAATCTCAAATTCTCAGGAAATGTTTTTGCTTTTCCCGGGAATCAGGAATTTTAATGGCACCTCTCTTTCCCCATAACATACGAGTAATAACTCTACCCAAGCACTGTGGCTCTTCTTATAGGTCAGTCATACCGTGTGACCCTGGACACTATTGGCATATCTCATTTGCTTGGATATCAAAAATTACATGGTGCTTGGATATCAAAAGTTTTTGATTTAATTAAAGCGGCTTTTAAACTTAAAAGATCTAATCAGGGTCAATTTATAGCTCATTTCTGGAAGTTAGAAAATGATTTTCTAAATTCTGCAGTGGTTGATAAATCTGTTTGGTTCAGTTGTTTTCATACTTTCTTATATCAATATCCCTTAGTTCTCAAATAAGTCAGCCTTATACCAACCACAAAGTTATAATCTCACTTTAACATGCATGCTTAAAGGATGAACCGTGCTATACAAAGAAGAATTGGAAACCAAATTGCTTTCCAGGTGTGTGTACTACTTGTTTTGATAAGGGCTATCATGAAATTGACACTGAATAATAAATAAAAAAATACATAGGTTCCTAAAACAGGCTGTTTTTGTTTGAATACCTGATCTGCATTTAGTTATGCACATCTTAAAAAAAAAGCTCTTTCTCTGACCACTTATGTGGTCAGACAGAACAGCAAGTATATCTCTAATCAAGTTTTTGTCTTTTTAAAGGCTGTTTTTACCGAGTTTAAATATGCATTATGCATCTTGATCACATCGAAATTCTCTGTGATAATATAAATAATAATAATAGACTGTCAAACCATTTTTACTGAAAAAAATTTAATACAAAATATGCCAAGTATAGATAATGCTGTTCTTGATGAAATGACTGAATTTTTTTTTATTTATTTTTATTTAGAAATGGATGTCTACCCAAGAAACTAAAGCTGATTTATCATCACTGTTTATGGCACGACAACCTGCAATGACAAAAGAGGAAGCAGTAAGTTTATTAAACCAGTTTTTCCTCATCAACAAAATTTAAGTTAATATTATATTTTAATCATTAAAATTTATGATAAATAATATTTTTAATTTATTAGTTAATTAATATAACTATTTGCTGTAGATAGGATTAATGCATATTATTCATCCCATAATAAATATGGAGTTTCAGTTTTTTATAAGGAGCAAAAAAAAACCAGATTTATGCTCTGTTTTCATCTTGCAGCTTGAGCAAATGTAATCTGCACTGTAAACAGATAACTGAGTACAGCAACTTTTAAAAAATAAGTAGCAAATATGATAGGATACGTAAGTGAGATTGGATACATGTGTATCACGTTCTTTACAATAATAGCACTTTGATCATGGTACTATGCCTGCTAGCATTTCCATTTGTGGGCTTTCCCAACTGTTCGTGTATCCTTTACAGTTTTCTCATGCATTTATTTTTCCTCTGGATTGTAGTCAGTTTTGCCTGTCTGTCTGCCCATCCTTTCAGTTGATATTGATGGCCAGTGCAATGTTGAATTAGTTTGGTGTGACATAAGTATTGGGAAAACAAAAATGAGTGTAAGTGTGTGTTATAGACTGAATGACTGTGATGAGTATAGCGAACAGCTATACAGAGAAATAGAGTGAGCCAGTAAATCAGAATGTCTTATAATAATGGGGATTTTAACTTTCCACCTATTGACTGGAACTTGTGGGTTGGTTACTCATACACTAGCAAGACTTTTGTGTGTATTTATTGGGTACGTGTTTACTGATCTCTAAGCAGCGTATTAGAGAGGCGACAAGAGAGACCACTAAGTGGCAGTGATCACCACAGTCTATTGGTTTGGGATTTATTTAAAGATGTAACTATCATCAAGAGTAAAAGGAAGGGTTTTTGCTTTTGTAAAGGAGACTAAATGGTCTGAGAAGTTTTTAAATTCTATACAGTGGGACCAACTAATACCTTTACCAGCCAAAATTCTAAATGGGAAGCATTCAGGGAAATAATCATAGAGGCTACTAGGCTTTTCTTACCAACCAAGAAATACTGTTCAAGGCTTGGACCTAAATGGATGCCAGTTGAACTAATGATATAAATTAATTTGCAATCAAGCCACAAAGGTGGTTATGCAAGCCAAAGCAGATTATGAGAAATCTTTGGGAAAAGATGCAAAGACTTTCTTTACTTATGTAAACAACAGAAGGAAGGGGATAAATCACATCCCTCTACTTGATATCAATGGTTTAATAACTGTTATTGATTCTGTTTGGGTTGCTGACAAACAGAATAAGTATTTTGCATTTACATTGACACATGAGGAATTCTTTAGTGAAGTGGATGCCAGAAGTTTATCAAACTATAACAGGGAGCTAAATGATTTTTTAATCATGCAGAGAAAAGTGGAAGAGAAATTGTTGGTTAAACAGTTATTAGATCTATCCAGTTATATTAAGGGAGGCAGCAAAGGAAGTAAGCAAATCCTTAGCCATAATTATGAGAGCATCTTTAGATTCAGAAGAAGTCCCTCTGGACTGGATATGTGAATAATATATCCTGAATTCAGAAAGGGGAATCAAAGGGTGACATGAATAATTACAGAGCTGTTAGCTTGATTTCTGTTCCAGGAAAAATGATGGAATCACTGGCTAAAGTAGTAATGCAGGACTATCTAGACAGGAATGTATTTATACTGCACTCATAGCATGGATTTGTTAACATGCAGTGTTGTCTCTCCATTTTGATAGAAGACTGTGACACAATGACAAAGGAAATGGATGCATAAAAATAATTTTGACATCAAATACTTATATTTCAGAAAATTTTTTGATGCTGTTGCACATAAAAGACTGCTGTCTAAATTGGAGCTTTGTGGCATTAAGGAGAAGTTACTGCTAAGGATAAAGGGATGGCTGTGTGGGAAAAGTTAGAGAGTGGTTATCAGTGGACACTACTCTTTACAGACTAATGTTGTAAATGAAGTCCCACAGGGTTCGGTGCTGGGTCCAGTGTTTATTTCTGTATTAATGATATTGATGAAAGTATATCAGACTTAATGTCTTGATGAAGGTATATCAGACTTAATGTCTATGTTTACAGATGATACAAAGGTGATAGTTTACAGATGATAGCAGGGTGGTTAATGACAGTAATGAAGGTATACTGCTGCAACAAGATCTAGAAAAACTAAGCAGATGATCTGAAAATGGTAGTTGAAGTTTAACATTGTTGAACAGATGGGCTGAGAGGTGGCAAATGAAGTTTAACATTGACAAATGTAAAGTACTACATATGGGAAACAGTAACCCCAGAGCAACGTATCAACTCTGCGGTACTACACTGACAGTGGTGGAGAATGAAAAGGACCTGGGGGTAATTGTGCAGGCAGATATGAAGTTCTCTGAGCAGTGCAGACGAGCTGCAAGAGTAGCTCATGGTGTCTTGTCAATGATATACAGGAATTTTTCTAGCAGGGATAAGGAGGTGATTATTCCCTTGTATAAGGCAATGGTTAGGCCACATCTTGAGTACTGTATACAGGTCTGGAGGCCTCATTTCAAGAAGGATGTAGAGCTGCTGGAATGGGTACAGAGAAGGGCAACAAGATTAGTGAATGGAACAAAGGGTTGCTCTTACGAAGAAAGGTTTAAGTTTTGCAAATTACAGAGTCTGGAGACTAAGCACCGGCGAGGTGATCTGATAGAGGTGTATAAGGCTTTGAATGGTTTGAGCATGCTCAATGCCAATGGGATTCTTCATCTTGCTCAGAATAATCAGCTCAGAGGGCATAAATTCAAATTGAGGAAGGACGGATGTCGGATAGATGTGCGGAAATTTGCCTTTGGCCAGCGGGTGGTTGGTTGGTGGAACCGACTTCCATCACTTGTTGTTGAAGTTGATAGCCTAAACAAATTTAAGGCTCAACTGGACAGGTATTTCGAGCGAACGGAGGGGTGAAATGGGAGTGGTGTGTTTTTTTTTTTTTTTTTTGGCTGATGCTGAATAAGCTTGCTTTCTTGCATCATATGCCTCTACTAATGCTAACTGACAAATGCAAAGTACTGCATATGGGGGTAGTAGTAATCCCAGAGTAACTTATCAACTGTCTGGTGCTACACTAAGGGTAGTGGAGAATGAAAAAGACCTGGGGGTAATTGTACAGCCAGACATGAAATTCTCTGAGTGATGCAGATATATGCCAGGACAGCTCATGGGGTTTTGTCAGTGATATACAGAAACTTTGCTAGCAGGGATAAGGAGGTGATTATCCCATTGTATAAGGCAGTTGTCAGTCCACATCTTTAGTACTATATACAGATCTAGAGACCTCATTTTTGAAAGGATGTAGAGCTGCTGGAATAGAGAAGGAATGCAGGTATAGAGAAGGGCAGTGAGATTGGTGAGGGGAACAAAGGGGTGTTTGTACCATTAAAGGCTTCAGTTCTGCAAATTGTAGCATCTGGAAACTAGGCACTTGTGAGGTTACCTGATTGAGGTGTTTAAGGCTTTGAATGGCTTGAGCAAACTCAGTGCTGATGGGATTCTTCCTCTTGCTCAGACTGTGCCCATGAGGGGATCATAAATTCAAATTGAGGAAAGTTGTTTACAGGATAGATGTGCAGAAGTTTGCTTTCAGCCAACAGGTGGTTGATTGGTGGAACAGACTTCTATCTATTGTTGTGGAAGTGGAAACTGAAAAAAATTCAAGGAAGAACTAGACCAACTATTGGAGGGTATGGATAGGCGAAATGGGACTTTTGTTTTGTTTTTTGGAAGGAAGAACTAGACAAACTATTGGAGGGTATGGATAGGCGAAATGAGATTTTTGTTTTGTTTTTTGCTTTCTGGCATCATTTGCCATACTAATGCTAATATGAGAATATATCAGTGTGGACTTCAAAGCCACTGTAGAATAATACTTCTTGTGTTTAGTGCATAGAAAAGCAGTTATCTTCAGTAAACACTTATCAGTATCTCTGTCTTGTGCAATAGTAGTTTCAGAGTTTCTGTAATGTTTGCTTATAAATGGTAATTCACCTAATTATTTGCCTTTAAAATATTTTCAACAAACATGCATCTGCCCTTATGATTGATTTTATTATTATTATTCCAAATATATCAAATGTCAGACATTACTTTTGGGGGGAAAAATCTCCCCCCCCCCCCCCATTCAAACCATTTTGCAGTTATTCAAACCAATGGTCTACAAATTGTTAACTAAATTAAATATCATGTGAATAGTGCAACTGATCACAAATGATTATATAAATTTACTTTTTTTAGTGTATTCCATCCACCAAAAATAAAACTTTTTTTTTTTTTTTTTACAATTGCAGAAGTGGGAAGTTTAATATTCACTTTAGATTTCTATCATTGATTATTTTTTAATTGTAAAAGTTTTGCTACAAAAAATGCTTTATGGCACCATTACATCAAAAAATGGAAACTTAACATAGGGCTTCCATTTTGTGACTTGCTATCAAACAGCTTTCAGTTTATTTCCTTTTTACAGTTGCTCGCAGTCCTGATTTTTGACTATACAGTTGGTTAGGAAATATTTTTGTTTTGGATAATAAGACTTGTTTCTTGATATTTTATGTACAATATACTGGTCAGAACTAAAAACAAACTTTTGAAGTTTTCCATTTTAAACTTTCTTTTGTCCTTTTTTTTCTTTTTTTGTAACCTAAAAAAATGTATTGGTGAAGTAGAGAATTTTTTTACACAGTCTGTATGGTTAGTATTCCTATAGCTTACCTGAATACTAATGGTGTACACTTACACAACTTCAGTTTAATACAGGTGTGTTTGAAAATCAAGACTTATGAGTGAATTGGAATTTTAAAGAAATGCATTCTAAAATAACTTTGAATATAATCAACCTTTAAAAAATATTTTATAAAAACTATTTTATCAATAAAAGAAAATGAACAGTTAATTTAAGATAATACTAATGGCAACTACTATGGGTATAATGCTTGAATTTTACTTTAATTTTATTATTAGCAAAACCTTCTGCTAGAATACGTTACTTTATAAAATGTATTAGTATTGGTAAAGAATATTTTGGTATGGACTTCTTGAGGGAGATCTACGTATTCCTTGTCTTTTGTTATCTTTAGTCAAAACTTTGATACTGTTTCTTGAAATTGCAACAGAAATGCAACATGAAGTTGACTGTGAGTAAATGTTGAATTGGACAGATGTATTTCTACTTTATCAAATGACGGACTTTGAATTTTGCTAATTATCATTGCAGATGCTAAATGAACTTTAAGCTTTCTAGACTTTGGCTTCTGCCCATATTAGAGGTGACACTTGGTACATTGTTTACAGTTCAACATAAGTTCTAATAGAGGCTGCCCATCATCTGATGGGAGATTTGCAAATAATGGTGCCTTGAGTTTTAAATAAATAGCAGGTTCACCTTTTTGGTGATGCTAGTTATATTAAAATGATGTTAGCAATTTAGGCCAACTTGTAGATAATGATGTCTCTAATATGAGCAATAATCCAAATCCATTGAAGTCAAAAGTTAGTTTCTTTTACTAGAGGGTTCCTCTAAAAAGAAATTGCATAAAAGTCTCATAAAATTGTACCAGCATAAAAATTGATGTGTTTTAGGCATCAGGGTGAACATTCATCACCCTACATTCGTCATTTTTTAGGTAAATATCTAAAATATGCATACACTATTCTTCAATACCTATTGGGACACACCTCACTGCTGAGAAGTAATGGTTAATTCCAGAAGTCACATGGTATGTAGATGGCAGTACCAATTAAAAAAGCAGAACACACAAGAACCTAGATCTCTTCTAGGTTCTTGTGTATACTTGTAGAACCTAGAGAACAGAAAAGAACCTAGATCTCTTCAGGAGTGTGACAGTAGGTTGTCATCTAGCAGGCATATCCATTCACTATATAATACAAAGTGGGATACCCAGATGGAAACACTTTAAGCTTATGGAAGACAGAAAGTAAATGCAACCATACATTCTCTGACCCAGATTAGTCTACTATTACTGATGAGCCCATCATAACTTAAAACGAATAATGAGATGAAATTGCAAAAATGAGCATGTATGAGCTGACTCATAAAATAGTTGAGAGACCACAATAAGTTAAGAAACAACAACCATCAGATAAACACTTCATAGAATGGGTTATACAGTTGCTTGTAATTCAAAAACTGTCTTCCAGCAATGCACATAACCACCTGTTCTGATGCAGAGAATATGAGTAATGGATGTTACAGCAGTAGAAGAATGTGATGTGGAGTTCGATCACCTTCATGGTCCAAGTGTTAGGTAGATGCAATGTAGATACAATGTATTAAAGTCCATGATTATCATACTTAGTATTAGAAATAATTTTTTTCTAACTGGCTATTTTTTAATTTAGTATCTCAATATATATTGGGGGGGGGAGAGAAAGTGCACATGTGCATCATAGGGTGGTCTTAAAAGTCTTGATCCATTTCTATGAAAGCATCTTTATTTTAGCATAGAGGTATACTATTCATATCACTTGTTCTGAGAATGAAATTAAATTAACTATTTTTTCTCTTCTCTTTTTTTTTTTTTTTTTTTTGTTTTCATTAAAATTTCACACCTGAATTAATTATTAAATTGTGTGGTTTCAGGTGTATAGTTCAGGTTAATTCAAATTATTAATGTTTATAATTTAGTCAAATAGATTGGAACTGCATGGCCATTGCATGTGTGTGTGCATAGGTGTTTGTGTAAAAGATCGAAGAGTTTGGGAGCTGAACTAATTTTTGGGAAATGATGAAGCTTACCAGATATTAGCATTAACCATATGGTACAGGAAAACCACAGGCATTTATTGTACCAGCCAAAAAATAAATAAATTGCCTATGTTATTCCTTCCTTACCTAGGTACCTATGGCGCCTCCGTAGCCAGGTGGGAAGGAGCAGCAGTGCGTCGCACATGCTTCTTGATTAGACCGGGGTTCAAGCCCCTGAACACCAAATACGGAGCATGCGGAAAGGTCGGAGAATGACCACTGCATATCCCCAGAGCAATATGGCCTTAGTTGCTACTGCTCCTAAAAACCAAATAACAAACCTAGGTACCTATCCAGCTAACTTTTGTATCAAACATCAGTGATCACAGAGTATGGACCCTGTGATCTTTGACCACTGATGGAGCCAACTTATGCTAGTAATTAACAACTTGCTAGTTAAAACATTACTTCTTACAATCTAGTATAAACCTCTTCCCCTGTAATTTCAAATGGCCCCTAGTATTCATTTTACTATCTCTTCTTAGACGTAGGCCTCAATCAGGTGCCCCTGTTAGATGCCTGATTGCCAAGCTCTGTAGCTCACATATTCAAAGCAAAAGTCTTTCCTCATATGGGTGCCATTTTGGCACATCACACCAAGCAAGTTGCTTGTCTTTGGACCTTATCAAGAAGCTCAGTATGATTTTTAGGTGCAATCTCCTTGGACACACTATTCCAAGTGCAGTCTTACATTTGCCTTTTACAGTGAAATTATCACCTCCCTATCTTTGGAAGTAATTGTTTGATAAATCATCAGTAGGACACCATGTGCCTTCCTTGCTGCCTGTCTACATTGCTCAGAGAACTGAGATCTGTGTGTCGGTAAATACCAAAACAAAGTACTTGTTCAGTCTAACAACATCAGCTGGGTTATCTAAGACTCCTGCACCCACATCCAAGGGTCTGATCTGATTTTTTTTTTTGCATTCACATTCATTTGTATTCATTGGTTGCAGTACTGAATAAAGTGTCACAATGGATAAAGTGGAATACAGATTAGTGATTTGGTTCCTCTTTCTGCAAGGGAAAACACCCAAAACAATCCACAAAGAAATGGCCACTATTTATGCAGAAGACTGCTCAGGTTACAGTATTGTTGCACATTTGTATAAACAATTCAAGTGTGGAAGAACCTCAGTGCATGATGAAGAAATCCCAGGATACTCATAAAATACTCTAACAGAAGAGAGTGTTGCAAAAATTGAGGCATTAATCCTGGAAGATTTTATATTGGCATCAAAGAACTAGTTGCAGAGCTCCAAATTAGTGAAGATCTATGGAGAAATCATCCATCAACAGTTGCATATGAGTCAAGTGTCTGCTAGATGGGTTCCCAGGTTTATTGGGCTTTTCTGTCCCCTTCTTCTGACTTTTTGCTAGAAGAAGAAGGAAAGGGCACAATGTGTTCATGAAATGTTGATATGCCAGGAAAAGCAAGAGAAGATTTTTTCACTGGTAGTCACCATGGATGAAACTTGGATCCATCACTATGATCCTGAAACTAAAGAAATGTCAAAATGGAAGCAAGCAGAACACCCCCACCTCAAAAAAAAACAAGGGCAAAAGTGCAACCAAGTTGTAATTTTGCTGTCATCACCTTGCCACTGATGCTGTCAGTTTTTTTGGGATCAGCATGGTGTAATGCTAACAGATTACTTTCAAAAGGGCTGTACTGTGATGGTGTATTATTCCAACCTCCTCATAAAGCTGCATGCTACTATAAAAGAAAAAAGATGGGGAGAGCTGTCAAAAGATGTGTGCCTGTCCCACAATAATGCATATTCCTCACATGCTGAATTTTGTGTGAGACACTCACACAAATGTGAGTTTGAAATATTACCTTTCCAGTTCATCCCACAAACGCTCAATGAGATTGAAATCTAGGGATTGGGCTAGCTAGGGAAGATGCCGATGGGTTTATCAATGTCCTCATTATCAAAAGTATCCCTGCCCATATAACTCTACTGATAGGGTAAACATGCAAAATTGTCAGGTGTGCAAGGTCTACAGTACAGGCACTCCCCGGCTTATGAAATACTTGACTTAACGGAATTTCGACTTTACGTAAATTTTTCCAGCCGGTGCAAACTTAAAAAAAATCATGGAAACGTATTTTGCATCCCGTAGGAATAAATGGAGGTATCGTGAAAATATTGTAATGTGATCCCAATAACACATTATTTTTTTTGCTAATTTGTTCCAAGACCTCAGAAGTTGAAATTTTCGTTATATAACTAAGCTTTGGTCCTTGAGGTTGTCACAGACATTCTCTCAGATATGGCAGACGAGCTGTACTTGCTACCTGGGAGTCTAAAATGCTGATGGAACTGATATTCGGGTGACATTCAAGTCAAGTGCACCCAATTTGGCAAAGTCCGGACGGTCTGTGACAGCCAAATCCTCTGCTTACACCTTCATGGTGGTGGGACTGTTAGTAATCCTGGGTATAACCTCTATGCACAAGTACATGGTGGGTGACCACCCAGGTGTGAACCAACGTAAGCAAGGGTTGAGGTGTGGTGCCCACACCACATGGAGGAATGCCGCCCCTCTATGATACCACACAGTACTAGGTGGTAGATGGCTCTCATCAATCGGTGCAATACCCCCACTTTGCTTATTGGAGGGTTGAAGTGGTGGAACCCATGTTTAGTCTCCAGAGATAAGTTCCAGTCAACCTTTTCCCATTTCTTCCATCATGGAGTATGACTGATGGCTTTTGAGGTTATGATGGACATCATGGCGAGATCCAATCTTCCTTACATTTCAAGGGTACAGCTCTAAAACGATATTTGCAGGACGGTTGCTAGTTAGTACACCAGAATGGACTTATTGATAACTCTCTAGGAGGCTTCCAGATGAGCTAGTGTATAATCTTGCTACCTCTACTCTGCCAGATAGTGACTGGAGGGAGTCCGAGTAGTGTGTATGCGGGGGGGGGGGGGGTCATTGTAGAGGAGGTGACTTATGTCAAGGATCTGGGTATATTCTTACTATGTGTACGCCATATCCAAAAATTTCATTGCTTCATACAGCGGGTCCCCTCCCCCCAACTTTTTCTTGCTATTGAATACACCATGAATTATCAAACTAATAGAGTAAGCTTATCTGCAAAAAGATCAAAACCGCCCAAACACTTCCTAGTTCATTTCACAAATATACATGGTCTCAGTTCTAATCTCTATGATGTCCATTTCCACCTGCAGTCTGCCAAACCCCATGTACTTTTCTGACAGAATCTCAGTTATCACTTGATTCGACTACTGCTCATCTCAGTTGGCCAAATTATTCGCTGTATGATTCCTTTTGCCTCAAAGGTGGTACTTGTGCTTATGTCCATTCCGATATTCCCTGTCAGAGACTTGGCAATTTGGAATCTCCTCTTTTTGATCTTCTCTGGCTTAAAATCTCTCTACCTCATTGTGTCAAATTCATCTGTTATCTCTACCATTCTCCCAACTCCACTAATCACTTGGAATTCCTCTCTTTGCAACTTGACTTTCTCCAGTCCAACTTTCCTAATAGTGAGATAATTTCTTTGGTGATTTTAATTTTCACAGCTCCAACTGGCTTCCATTTTCTAGTCACACCGACCCAGCTGGTCGAGATTCTGAGGGTTTTGCAATTACTAATGAACTTGCACATTTTTCATTTACCTACCAAAATACTAGACAATCATAATGATACAGCGAACATTGTTTTCTCACAAATAACCCTTCTAAGTTTGAAGTGAGTGGTCCTTTATTTTGAAGTGAATGGTCCTTTAGGCACCTCAGATCAGAACTTGGTGATTGTCTCTTCCCCAATGGAGCCTTTGTTTCATGGCTATTCCCAACCTTGTATTGTTTAGCATTATATGAATGCAAAAAGGAATGACCTGCAAGATTTATTTTCTTCTTTTCCTTGGTCGGATTACTGTTTCAAAACTTCTGATGTCAACGCTTGCTCAGATCGTGTCAGCGAAATTATTCTTGTAGGAATGGGATCCTTTATCCTACACTCCACTTTAAAATCTCGTCCTTTATCTAAACCTTGGTTTTCCAATAAATGTGCTAAGGCTGTTCAAGAGAAGAATGTTGCATATCGTAATTGGCTTGTTTCTAATTCTTCAGTTTCATTTTCTGCCTACACCAAAGCTCGCAACAATTGTAAAGCAGTTATTAATCGGTCCGAACTAGATTTTGAACAGGCTAAGAGCAGAGGTGTATTGCTTAAAAAATTGTACCGAAATGCTCATCGTAAAAAAAAAAAAATAGTACTGCAACATTCATTCTCCAAGAGACTATATGATAATGCCACATTGACTGTACAGTAACTGAATCAGACTTCATACTCACGGTTCATAGAACAATCAGTTCTAGCATTCAGCTCATGGAAAATCAAAATGCAAAGTTCGCACACATCACAGTATATCTCATTCATTGGATCTCTTTATCTAACACATTGTACTTTAGTAAGAAACGTTCAGTTTTCATTGCGAAATTTATGGTTTTGTTTTTAAATAAATTTTTAAAGAAATCTATTAATTTTAAAGATTACTATTAATATATATTTTTAGTAGCAATGGGTAAAATAGATATTTCTCCCTCCCCTTTGATTTGGCGCCTCCGTAGGCAGGTGGGAAGGAGCAGCGGTGCGTAGCACACTCTTCTTGATTAGACTGGGGTTCGAACCAGTGACCACCAAATACAGAGGATGCGGAAAGGTCAGGGAATGACCACCGCATATCCCCGGAGCAATATGGCCTTAGATGCTAATGCTCCTAAAAACCAAATAACATAACATAACCCCTTTGATTTTGCCATTGTTTCATAATATTAGGTGTATAAATTTAATGATTGTCTATTATGACATTTAGAAAAAAGTACCAGAAAGTCATTCCGGTGCATTCCAGCCCAAATACACCACTGGCTAACAGTAGAAAACTTGCTTCTTGCCCTAATCATAGCGGAGCATTCTGATCTCTTGCTAAAGCTATTGGCTGCAACTTTTATCCATCTCTGCTCCCACCTCTGTCAAAACCGGATGGTTCTGTTGTCATTTCAGCCAAGGATAAAGCTGACCTGCTAGCATCCCATTTTTCTTCCAACTCATGTATTAATGATCTTGGTAAAACACCTCCCACCATTCCCAACATACTCCTTTCAATGCCTCCTGTGCTCTTCTGTCAAAAGGATGTCAGAAGGAATTCGATGAATCTTGATGTTAAGAAAGCTCCAGGTTCTGATATTATTTCTCCACTTGTTCTCAAAACCTGTGCTTCTGAACTTACTCCTGTTCTTTGCCACTTTTTTCACTTTCTGATTTCAAAGTTGTTTTTCCTTCTTCTTGGAAATTTGCTCATATCCAGCCAGTTCTTAAAAAGGGTGACAAATCATTGAAATTACTTCTACTCTTTCTAAAGTAATCGAGAAATCAATTAACTGCCAACTCTTAAACTACCTAGAAACCTTCCATCTGATCAACGATCGCCAATATGGATTCCTTCAGTATCGATCCACTGGTGATATTCTGGCTTGTGTTACCCTTTTACGGAAAATTCAATGGAAAAGTTGGGTGAAACACAAGCAGTTGCTCTTGACATCTCAAAGGCTTTTGATCATGTTTGGCACAGAGGTCTTCTAAACAAGCTTCCATCTTATGGTTTGCCAACTGTTTTTTGTAATTGGTTATCCAGTTTTCTCTCTGATCGCTCACTGAGGATGATGGAAGATGGCTCTCTGTCTTCTAACTTCTCCACTAATGCCGGTGGCCCCCAGGGTTCAGTTCCTTTCCCCACTCTTTTTCTCTTGTATATTAATGATCTTCTTCCATTGATTGGAAATCCTATCCATAGTTTTGCCGATGATAGCACATTGCATTCCACTTTCCAGTTCGAGAAACCTTGCCCTGCTCAATCAGCTTCAAATTCTCAAATATCCGCTAACAATTCCTTAAATGCCGATCTCCAGGTAATTCTCCAGTGGGGAAAAGGCAACTTAGTTGATTTCAATCTTTCTAAAACTCAGTCTTGTCTTATATCTTGCAAAAAGGATTCTTCTGCTTCTATACTTGTCTTTGGTGACACTCCGATTTCTGGGCAAGACGATATATCTGTTTTGGGGATTACCCCGACTTCTAATCTCTCTTGGCACAAGCACATTACGAATATTGTAGCTTCTCCATAGCCAGGTGGGCAGGAGCAGTAGTGTGTTGCACATGCTTCTTGATTAGACCAGGGTTCAAGCCCCTGAACACCAAATATGGAGAATGCGGAAAGGTCAGAGAATGACCACTGCATATCCCCAGAGCAATATGGCCTTAGTTGCTAATGCTCCTAAAAACCAAATAACAACATTACGAATATTCCTTGCTCTGTATCTAAAAAACTTGGTTTTCTCTTTCACTCTTGGCATTACTTTTCTTCCAAACAGGTGTTCACTCTGTACAAATTGCAAATCCACCCTACCATGGAATATTGTTCCTACATCTGGGGCGATGCCCCCAAAACCTCTCTCAGGCTTCTAGATTCCATTCAGAAGAGGGCAGTTAGATTAATTAATGACTCATCTCTAACAGAGTCTCTCCACTCGCTGTCTCATTGACGTACTGTTTCTGCTGCATGCCTTTTCTACAGATACTTCCATGGGTACTGTTCTTCTGAATTGGCTTCTATAATTCCCGTTCTCCCTTTCAAAATAGTCCAAACATGTGCCGCCACCTGCCAACATCCATTTACTGTCCAACTTCAAACTCACAGAACCAACTTTTCATCTTCCTCGTTTATTCATTAAACTGCTGTTTTCTGGCAACCTTCCTCCATGTGTATTTCCTGAAAATTAGAGTCTACAGAAGTTCAAGTCTAATGTCAACAAATATCTTCTTTCGTCTTCTCAACCTCCAACCCAAGCACAGTAGTAAGTACTATAGGTTCTAATACCTCTCGTGTTTGTGGTTTTCATTAAAAAAAAATAATAAAAAATAAAGCTATATATCTCTCTAAAGGGTCATTTTTATAATGGAAATTGCACTACACTTTTATCGTTATCATATGTCCATTATAGGAATCAATTTTTAACACCTTTGTGATATTTTTCTAAAACACATTTCTGGAGGTCACAACCATAAAACAATAAAAAAAAATATGCACTTTCTGGTTTTTTTGAGCTTTTCTGTTTGTACAATCTATTATAAATGGGTAGTAAACTCGATCTTATTGTATTTGTGATACCGATAACTGGAATTCTTTGGGTTTTTATGTTACAGTATTATGGTGAAATATGTTCCACTTCACTGAAACCTTCAATCATATAAAAAAACATAAATTTTCAGTATCTTCTCTTCATTCCTATTTATTTATACTTATTATAATGGTGAAGGGAAAGGGGCTAACGGAAAGTGCAAGTGCTGGCAGTGCTAAGAAAAGAAACAAAATGAATTTAGAAATGAAGATGATTAATTAATAAGTATGAAGCAGAACAAAGTTTGTCATCTATTGTATGGAATTAAGTCTCTCTCTGCTTCAACAGTGAATACTATATTAAGGGACAGTACATGTATAAAAGAACATGTTAAAGGATCAATGCATTTAAGATCAACAGTGATCACAAAACAGTGTTCAGGTGCTATATCGAAGATGGAAAAGCTATTAATAATATGGATGGAAAATCAGATTCAGAAACAAGTGCCCCTGAGTGCAATGGCCATTAAAGCAAAAGCAAGAAGTATTTTTGAAGATATTAAAGATAAGTACAGCGAACCCCAAGCCAAGTTTGTGGCAAGCAACGGGTGGTTTCATAGGTTCAAGCATTGTGCTGATTTAAAGTATGTGGTGAAGTCGCCAGTGCCGATTCTGCACTGCAGAGAAATTTTGTGATGTGTTGGAAAAAACCCCTTCTGAATTTCCAGAGCAGCTTATCAGCTGGAGAGTTAATTTTGGCAACAATGCTTGAAAGGTAAAACTTACTGATGTTATGCCTGTCTCCTCTCTCTTTATTAATTTTATAATTTTGAAATTTTTGTAATTCTGTACACTTTTGTAATTTTTATTATTATTATTATTATTGCTGCTCTCATATTATTTCTCCCTGATTGAGGATTCCACCTCATGATGGGTATTGCTACTAAGTGCACAGGGTGGTTGTTGTGTCTGCTATTACTGTTGGTCAAGGAACTCTTTGACAATCCTACAGGTGTTCAGGATTACGTCTTTCTGGAGTTCCTTGTAGGTGTTCGCTGGGAGACCTATCACCGCTAGGCTGTTATGTAGGATCTTTGGCACCATACTTGTGGTTGACATGATGATCGGGATGGTCGTTACTTGTTGCATATGCCACATCTCTTTGATCTCCTGTCTTAGGTTGGTGAACTTCCTGATTTTTTCCCCATGGGTTTTCTGCATGTTGCTAGTGTTGGGTACTGCAATGCAATCATATAGGTAGTCTTTTCCTTCTTGTCCACAAGGGTTATGTCCGGTCTGTTGTGCGGGATCGTCCTATCCATTATTATGGCGTGGTCCCAGTACAGCTTGTGGGTTGGGGTCTCTAGTACTGCCTGGGGTTCGTACTTTTAGTACGGTACACTTTCTTTGATCAACTGGTATTTCCTTACTAGCTTCTGATGTACTATCCTGGCTACCTGGTTGTCTATGAGAGTACTCAGTCTGGGTGATCACTTTGCATCCCGCGGTGATGTGTTGGATCGTTTCTGAGGCTAGGTGGCATCATCGACATGTTTAATCTAACACTTCGGACATCCTTGGTGATGTATTTTCTGTAGTTCCTGGTGTTGGTTACCTGGTCTTGGATGACGAGCATGAATCCTTCAGTCTCGGGGAAGAGCGTCCCGCTCGTGAGACATGCATTGGAAGCAATTTTATGCATGTGACCCTGATGGAGATCATTGTAGTGTCTGCCATGGAGTGTCTTCTCTGCCCATCTTTCTAGCTTCGTTTGTACCTCCTTGTTCGGGGAGGACTCCTCGCTTAGGTTGAGTGAGTGTACTGCTTGTCTATCTTCTTTATGGCCTGGTGGAGTGCTGCTGTGTTTCTGGAAGTAATCCTTCAGGTTAACTATCGCTGTCTCCTGTTGCTCAATGAGGTGTATCAGGCCCCTTCCTTCTTCTTCCCTGGTAATTGTCAGTCTCTCTCCATAGCAGCTCTCGGGTGGTGTTGGTGGCTCTTGGTCATCATTGTCCTTGTCTTTTTGATGATATCCTCCAGCTCAGTGTTGGTCCAATCTATGACCCCGAAGGAGTATGTTAGCACTGGGACTGCATAGGTGTTTATGGCTTTAACTGTGTTCCCTCTGAAGCGTTACTTATTCGAAGTAGTGCAATATCATGGCAACTCGTTGTGAAGGTATTCACATTATGAGATATAACAGTCTCTGATGGTATTTCTCAATCAGGCAGGCCTTAATTTCCTTGTGCTGTAACTGCTGAGCCTGCATCATCCCCAAGTATTTGTAGGCCTCTCCCTTTGCCATGGCTTCAATCTTTTTACCACTGTGCAGCTGGTAGTTTCATAGACTAATTTTCCCTGACACAATCCGTGGGTCTTGCATTTGTACAGACCAAATTCCATCCTAATATCCTTGCTGAATTCTTCGGTGATCTGGAGTAGTTGCTGAAGGTGCTTCTCGGTTCTCACGTTGAGCTTGATATCATCCATATACATCAGGTGGGTGAGAGTGTACAGGTTCTTCCTTCCTTCTTTGAGGTTATATCCGTACTTGCTACTGTTGAGCATGGTAGATAGGGGGTTAAGTGCTAGACAGAACCACAATGGGCTCAAGGCATCTCCCTGAAAGATTCCTCTCCTGATGGATATTGGCCTGGTTGTGATGTTTTCGACCTTAATGGTGTACTCCATTTCACCATCGTTTCTTCTAGGAAGTTTGTCACTATCGGATTGACTTTGTAGATTTTCAGCGCCTCTATTAGCCAGCTATGAGGCACAGAGTTGAAGGCCTTGTGGTAATTGATGTAGGCTGTGTACATGTGTCGGCGCTTCTTGTATGCTTGCTCCATTACCGCAGCATCTATGATTAATTGCTCCTTGCATCCTTTGCTCAGCCACTTGCATCCTTTCTGTTGTTCGGCCATTATGCTCTGGCTCTCCAAGTGGGCTGTTATCTTCCTGGTTATACAGCTGGTCAGAATCTTGTACATTGTTGGGATGCAGGTGATAGGCCTATATATCGCTGGGTTTCTTGTATCTTCGTCTTTAGGCTTCAGATATATGATTCCTTGAGTGAGAAACTTTGGGATTGTCTCTGGGTGCCTTATCATTTGGGTGAACTGCTCTGCCAGGTGCTTGTGTGTGTGCAAGTGAGCTTCTTGAACCAGTAGTTGTGGACGTTATCTATTCCTGGAGTTCGCCAGTTGTGAGAGTTCTTGATCGTTTGTTTTACTTCTTCCGAATCTCCCATCCTCTCATTTCTTGTATGTCCTGGGATTTCTTGCATTCTAGTTCTATCCAGGTGGCTCGGCTGTTATGTTTTACTTCCCTGCTCTGTATATTTCCCCAGAAATCCTCAATCATCATCTTCTCTGGTGGTCCGTTCCCTTGTTTCCTGTCTTCTCCGAGATTCCTGTAGAAACCTCTTTGGTCCTCATCGAAGATTCGGTTGTTTATTTCCCTCTTGGAGCCCTCTTTGTATCGGCGTAATCTCTTGCTGAGTGTAAGGAAGTTCTGCTTCAATGTGTCCAAGTACTCTCCTATTCTCTGGTTTTTTGTCTCATGTTTGCTGTGGACGCTGTCTCTCTTGAGGATGCTCTTCACTTTTTCACTTTTCCAATTAATTTCTTACTCCTATTGCCCTATTGGTACCGGGTCAATTGGCCTATCTTGACTCTTAATTCTTCTGTCTTCTGCTGATTTCTTCTTTCCCAAGCTGGTGGTTTCTTCTGTTTTCAGTTCTTCTGCTGCTGGTCTCTCGCTTCTCTTCCATTAATCCTCGTGGCTGCTACCACAGCACAATACATGGCTGTGTGGATGGCCTCCAGTGTTGCACCATTGCTGTCGAGGTAATGCGGCATTATGTGCCGATTCAGGTGTTCTGTGGCTCTCCACAAGCTTCTATTCAGCCTCTGCTTCTGTATCACGTGAGTCTTTGTGGGGTCCATTCCTTCAAATTCTATTAGGGCCTTCTTCCACTCGTCCTCTATTCTGGATATCATGACCTCGTCTGTTTCCACTTCAGCTGCTGCGGGTTGTATTTCCTCTTGCTCTTCTGCCTCTGGTTTGCTAGTGGTATGTTCTTCCTTCTCTAGTTTCATATTTTTTATCCTTTGTAGTTGATCGCTCATATCCTGCTTGATTTTTTCCAAGATTGCAGGGGCTATTAGGTTCTTCGTGATGATGGTCCTTCTCTGGTCTGCTATTCACTGTTCGGTGACCTGAAAATCTGGGAATCGTTCCAGCCACTTGGTATGTAGTCTCGCCCTGTAAGTTGTCATATCGGTCTCCAGCTTCGTTATTTCGTAGTATGATTGCATGCTGTACGTATTCATTTCGATGCTCCACTTCATGCATTGGCATTTTCTCCTGTCTATTATTAGCCATATGGTGCAAGGAAGCCTGTGGCTTATGATGCACCAGCCAAAAAAAAAAATTTCTAAATTACCCTGAGAGAGAGAGAGAGAGAGAGAGAGAGAAGAAGAGAAAAAGAGAGATAGAGAGAGAGAGAGAGAGAGAAGAAGAGAAAAAGAGAGAGAATAAAAGCCAGAAGTAGAAGGGAATCACCAAGAAAGTGAAGAATGATGATATCCAGCTCAGGACCCTGGGTGTCCCAAGCCCATACTCACTAGATGTGCACCCTTTTCCTGCGCATGAGATAAAAAAAATTTAATAAATAATTCTGTTTACATGTTTATTGAATATTTCTTTATTGCTTCAATCAAATTCAGCACGCATAGTTGTGAGTGCTGCATAAGCATTTTGGGAAATTCCAACTTACATAAAATTCGACCTACGTAGAGTTCCACGTAATGCAACCCTTATTTAAGTCGGGGAGTGGCTCTGATGTTCAGATATAACTTGAAATTAATAGTGCCAGATCCTGGAATCAAAGGACCAAGGATATACCCAAAAACTCACCCGACACCAATTACACCTTACTGTCAGTGCATAACAGGATAGTTACCATTAGCATTAGTAGAGGCATATGATGCAAGAAAGCAAGCTTATATAGCATCAGCCAAACTAAAAAAAAAAACCTTCCCATTGTCTAGTTCTTCCTTGAACTTATTTAAGTTGTCGACCTCCACTACGACAGACGGATGTTTGTTCCAACTATCAACCACCCACTGGTTAAAGGCAAATTTCCACACATCTATTCTACAATTGTCTTTTCTAAATTTGAATGTATGTCCCCTTAGGTGAGTAGCCTGAGCAAGAGGAAGAATCCCATGAGTATTGAGCTTGCTGAACCTATTGAAGGCCTTACACAGATCATCTCACAGGTGCCTAGTCACCAGACACTGCAATTTGCAGAACTTAAGCCTTTCTTGGTAACAGCAATCCTTTGTTTTTACTAATCTTGTTGGCCTTCTCTGTACTCATTCCAGCAACTCTACATCCTTCCTAAAATGAGGTGTCTGGACCTGTATGCAGTACCCAAGGTGTGGCCTGACCATTGCCTTATACAAGGGGACAATCACCTCCTTATCCCTGCTCGCAAAATTTCTGTATATCATTGACAAGACACAATGAGCTACTCTTGAAGCCTGTCTGCACTGTTAAAAAAACTTCATATTTGACTGCACAATTTTCCCTAGTGCTTTTCATTCTCCACTACCCTGAGTGTAGTACCACATGATTGGTATGTTACTCTTTGTTAGTACCTTATTAATTCTAGTGCCTTGTGTGATTTCTTCTAATATGTACATCCTTGCATCGGTGCTGAAAGCATAAGTCATGATTCACTGAACTGCATGATTTGCCTCTAGCTCTCCTGTGCCTATGTTTTGCATTTCTGCCACTGAAGCAGCTATGTTTTCTGGTGGTTGTCCAAGATTAATGGCTTTTGCAGTTCTTCTACTCTTCTACTCTTATAGCATTTTTTGTAAGATTTTTCACATGATGTGGCTGCTGATGCTTTGTGATATTCTGGAATTAAATGCAGAGGTTAATTGCTCCATTTTTTGGTAAAAATTGCATTTGATAATATGTTCCAGATTTTTAACACCTCACTCTGCCCTTTTCCATTTTAAGCTACAGTTGAATGGCTGTTTTTCCAGTCATTTTTCCATTCATTAAAGGATGATATGATCTAGTCTTTGAACACTCGACAAGTGTAGCCATCTTTTCTGCTGTATACTGCTTTGAAGTCTTGATATACAGTAATACCCCGAAGTTACGCGATAGGTGGGTCCGACGAAAATCGCTTAAGTCGAATTTGCGTAAGTCGGGGTACAACTTTGCATATAAATACATATAAATTTTGTTTAATTGGGACCAAGGACTAACCAAAACGCTAGTTTAGAAGAAAAATATTTAATAAAATTGCAGTTCTTTATACATATTAATACAAAATATGTATTAAAAAAATAAATGAATTACGTAAAAAAGTTATTTCGATGTCGATGGCTTCATAAAACTAACAAATTCGTCTGACGACACAGCGCCTTCTTTTTTTCACGCAGAATTTCTTCGTAGCAAGCTAATAATTTTTTTATTCCTTGCTTTGTAGCTATAATGCGTTCTTCGTTGGGGTCTGTTTTCTAAAATTTTTAAGCCCTTTTCAATTGAGCTGAAACCTTCTGTCAAGCTCGCAATTGTCATGTGCTTTTCTGGTGGAACTGGGTCTTAGTGTCGGATACTTCAGTGACATTTTGGTCACGCATCTCTATGAGCTCATTTATTGTAAGCTCCTGACTATGTGAATCCAACAGCTCGTTGACATCATCACCATTGACTTTCAATTTAATTGCCTGGCAAGATTAACAACTTCTTCTATCACATGAGCGACATAATCAGTTTCTGGCGTTGTTTTCGTCTCGTTTTTGAAAAAAAATGGACAAAGTTTCTTCCAGACACCATTCAATGTTTTTTTGTGAATTTCATCCCAAGATTCTTCAATGATTCTTACGACATCTAAAACATTGAATTGTTTACAAAAGTCTTTAACAGATATCTCAGTATTTTGTCTCATAGCTTCATTCAGACGTGCAAACGAACGCCTTGTGAAGTAGGCCTTGAATGTTTTGATGACTCCCTGGTCCATCGGTTGAAGCAAACTGGTTGTGTTTGGAGGCAAAAACACAACTTTCACACGTGGGTCGAAATTAATTAGGGTGGCAGGAGGGTGACCGGGTGCATTGTCAATAAGAAGCATCACTTTAAATGGAATCTGTTTAGACTTGCAATAACGTTTGACTTTGGCTATGAAGTGATGACCAAACCAGTCCTCAGAAACGGAAGCTGTCACCCAAGCTTTATGATTTGACTTCCAAATCACTGGTAAGCTAATTTTAGATATATTTTTTAAAACTCTTAGGTTTTCGGAGCGATATATTAAGAGAGGTTTTAACTTGCAGTCACCAGCTGCATTCCGGCCAACCATCACTGTCAATCGGTCTTTGGAAACCTTAAAGCCCGGAAAGTTTTTTTCTTCGTGAAAATGATGTAATTTCCGACAAAAGTTGAGCAAGAATTCGAACATACACGTATAAATATAACAGTTGGAATGCAAATTCTTGTGTGCAGCTCATACGGCAGCAAAGTTGAATTTTGTTCATCTTTCGCTCTCACTCACCGCCGTCGCACCGTATATTGATAGCATATGAAAAACGACCTTGAAGATAGTGGGCGGCAGTGTTGCCAAACGAAAAAATCAAGAACCGCGTAACTCAGAGTTCGCATAAGTCAGGGTAGCATAAGTCTGGGTGTTACTGTATCTTCCATTTCATTGCTGATGAATTGATATTGACACCAGCTAGGTCACAGGATTTATTATGCTTTACTGTGTTGCTAGCCATATTTTTGTATAGATTATTGCATAAGCCAAAATTTTTCCGATTATAATGTGAACGGTATATTTTTTTTACTTCATAGCTCTTTGTGTTTCTGCTATCAAGATACATAATCTGGGGCATTTAAATATTTTTATAATTCTGTTGTTACAATTTGTCCTTACAGTATCTGAATAATGAATAAATAAATATATATTATAAATACACTCTCTTTATTATTTTAGAATCAAGTTTGCTATATTGTCCCAAGTTCAATCGTGCCAATCTTGCACAGTGCAACAAAGATAGAACACAATATCTTATTTATTTTTATTCTGCTTGAAGAGATGAGATAGAATTTAAAAAATACATGCAAATACATGAATATGGAAAGAAATTAGCCCTTTCACAAGTGAGTTTACCTCACTTTTGAAAAGGCTAATATATACTCTTCAGAGCTCACACATGAAAAATGTAGATCTATGGCTGTACTCCTGAAATGGTAAAAAAAGAAGAAGAAGATAGTGACTTATTTCTCTTTTTTGTCCTGTTAAAATTAAAATAACAGAATATTTGCTGTAAAGCAGTTTTGGCAAGCCTAGCACACTGTTGTTCATAAAAATTAGTTGGTAGGTGCCATCAGAAAAGAAAAAATATATATATTAAACATTTTACCAAAAATAATTATGTCTGTATACTTCTTCACTGTTTTTCATATAATCAATTGTAATTAGTCAAGTAGATTGCAAAATATACATAATTTTCCATGTTAAACTTTAGAGAAATTAAATGAAATTCAGGTAATTCTATTTAATAAATTTGCAGAAGCAAATTTATTAAATAAAATCAACTGAAGTCCATCTACCGATAAATTTTCTTCCTGAAAATTAATAGGGAATTTTTTTAAAATAGTTTGAGCTTTATTGTTCTCAATAATAAAAATACATTTAAAAGTCCCCCTCTTTCCAGGTGGGAAGGAGCAGCAGTGCGTAGCACATGCTTCTTGATTAGACCGGGGTTCGAGCCCGTCACCACCAAATACGGAGGATGCGGAAAGGTCAGGGAATGACCACCGCATATCCCGGAGCAATATGGCCTTAAGTTGCTAATGCTCCTAAAAACTAAAATAACAAACTAACATAACCCCCTCTTTCCCTCACTTGTATTATTAAAATAATATTACAGTTAAAATAATTAAAATAATACAGGCAAGGGAAAGAGAGGAACTTTAAAAGTTTAAAACTTTTATTTCAGAACAATTAGATTCTTGAACACATATCTTAGAACTTCCTCCATGCACCCATATTCTGAGTAAAGGTGTTTTCCTGGTTTGTAGGTGCCACTAGACCTTATCAAGAGCACCACATTGGACAGCATTGTAAATTAGTGAAATTAATTTTTTTTTATTTGAATAGAAAATTTAGGAAATTCAAAATTTCCTCATCTAAATCTTTAATTTAGATGAGGAAATTTTTTCTTTTGCTCAATGGTGTTTTTAAATATTCTAAAAGAACTGTTCATTTCATTATACTCTTCTGTCCTCGACCATCTTGAGAACAACTGATATTTATTTATTATTATTATACAGGCCCAGCTAATGGAAGAATGGAATGAAGATTTAGATTCCATGGAAGCTTTTGTGCTTGAAGGCAAAAAATTTGTTAGATTACCTGAAGATGAACTGGGTAAATAATGTAAAAAATTAAAACTATAGCTTATGACAAAAATTTATATATATACGTATATATACACATTTGTGCATTTGTCATACTTTGCTTATTCATTTTTTGTTTTTGATATTAAAAACGTTTTTACCGACGTTATTTTGAAAAAAGTGTTATGTTACCTAGAAATCGTCACGAAACCCGATGCGCATGCATTGTACTTGTTGCTGCAGTGATGCAACAAGTGCAGTGACAAAACAAGTACAATGCATGCACCCAAGAAAACTCGATTATATGCAACAAGTGCAGTGACACAACAAGTACAATGCATGCATCCAAGAAAACTCAATTATATGCAACAAGTGCAGTGATGCAACATGTTGCAGTGACACAAAAAGTACAATTGAGCAGTGACATGCTGCATTATACCATTATTTCAGCATAATGATTAAAACGTGAGTGCCAGAAGCCTATGGCAGATAAAAGCTAGTCTGTAATTGTCACAAAGGAGGTTAGGCAGGCGAAGGCAGATCACGAGAAATCTTTGGCAAAGGATGCTAAGAAAAACAGCAAGGATTTCTTTACTTATATAAACTCTAAAAGGAAGGGGATGAATCTAATTGGTCCACTTGACATTGATGGTTCGACTGTTAATGATCCTGCTCAGATAGCAAACAAACTGAATGAGTATTTTGCATCTACATTCACACATGAAGAATTATTAAGGTTTGAAAATGGCTGAAGGTTATCAAATTGTAGCAGGGTACATAATGATTTTGTAATAACTGAGATCAAAGTGGAGGAAAAATTGTCGAAGTTAAACATAAGAAAAGCACCTGGGGTGGATGGGATCTATCCAGTTATATTAAAGGAGGCGGCAAAGGAAGTAAACAAACCCTTAGCCATAATTGTGAGAGCATCCTTGGACTCAGGGGAGGTCCCCACGGACTGGAGATGTGCAAATGTATCCCCAATTCACAAAGGGGGATCGAAGGGTGACACGAGTAATTACAAACCAGTTAGTTTAACTTCTGTTCTGGGTAAAATAATGGAGTCACTGGTTAAAGATACATTGCAGGATCATCTAGACAAGACTACAGCAATAATTCAGACACAGCATGGGTTTGTTAAGGGAAAGTCTTGTCTGACAAATTTGATTGGTTATTATGATGTGGTTACAAAGGAACTGGATGCAAAAAATAATTTTGATATCATATACTTGGATTTCAGGAAAGCTTTTGACACTGTTGCGCATGGAAGACTATTGTACAAATTGGAGCAGAATGGTATTAAGGGTAAGTTGCTACAATGGATAAAAGGATGGTTGAGTGGGAGAAGACAGAGGGTGGTAATTAATGGGTGCTGCTCTTAGTGGACTAATGTTATTAGTGGAGTCCCACAGGGTTCGGTGTTGGGTCCACTGTTGTTTTGTATATTTATCAATGATATCGATGAAGGTATATCAGGCTTAGTGTCGAAGTTTGCAGATGATACAAAGGTTGGCAGGGTTGTTAATGACAGTAATGGTAGTGTGCTACTGCAACAGGATCTAGAAAATTTGGACAGATGGGCTGAGAAGTGGCAACTTGACAAATGCAAAGGACAGCATATGGGTAGAAGTAACCCCAGAGAAACATACCAACTGTGTGGTACTATACTTAAGGTGGTATAAAGTGAAAAAGACCTGGGAGTAATCGTGCAGTCAGATATGAAGTTTTCTGAGGAATGTAGAGAGGCTGCCAGGGCAGGTCATGGGTTTTGTCAATGATATATAGGAATTTTGCTAGCAGGGAAAAGGAGGTGATTGTCCCTCTGTATAAGGCAATGCTGCCCTTGAGGAAGCTTTCAGAAGATTAGACTGGTCACAGAAAGGAGTCAATATGAATGGAGAGTACCTAAACCATTTACGATTTGCAGATGACATTGTGATCATAACCCACGATCCCAAAGAATTAGAGGAAAATCTTAATCAGTTATGCAGAGTTAGTAAGGATTTTGGACTAAAGATGAATATGGCTAAAACAAAAGTAATGATGAACAAGTATGCCACAGAAAGGGATATAATGATTGAAGGAACAGTAATTGAAAAGGTGGAGTCATATACTTATCTGGGACAAGTCATTAGCTATAATAATGATAAATGGATGGAAGTCAAGAGAAGAATAAATTTTGGATGGATAGCATTCAGGAAATATAGTCACATACTGAGGAGCAATATCCCAATTTGTCTGAAACGTAAAATAATGAACCAATGTATACTAAATATATATACATATATAAGGTAAAAATCAGTATATTTGTGTATATGGTAGGGGAGTAACCATGAAAGAATAGGGAGAACCTGTAAGTAAAAAATCAATTTACCTGAAATAAAAATAACATGCAATTAATAAGGGCATAATAAATGTAAGAACCAAAGGCTATGGGTCCTAGGACTTTGACTACTTCTTCAAAAGGGTTGGCAGCGAAAATCGTAGGAGCCACAACAATAGTACAGGTCTCTGTTTCTGTTATGATATACACGTAAACGGTATACGTATACATCACAGCTGACCCAACAGAGAGCGGAAGGAAGAATAAAATAATAAATAAACTATAAAATTAAAATAATAATGAAAAATAAAATCCTGTGGAAAGAGAAGTATGAATATCTAAAAGATGGGGCAAAAACAAGAAAACTTACTGTCTGTATAGACCAGAAGACATTGTCAATGGTGATTGAAGGAGAGCTGAGTGTTCACTAGCGGTGTATATATATGTGTCAGTTGAAGTAGCCTAGTGTGTGGGGGAAAGGTGTGAAATCGTAATCCGGAATTGTACCTGTGTGACGGGGATCACACGGGTACAGTACAGTTTCGGATTATGATTTCACATCTTCCCTCCCCCCCCCCTTTTGCGCATCCGTAGCTAGGTGGGAAGGAGCAGCAGTGCGTAGCACACAGGGCTCCCACTCCTGGGTTTTTCCACCCAGATCTGGGTTTTTTGATTGTCATCTGGGTTGATAGGTTTTTTTCACAAAAATATCTCATTATCTGGGTTTTTTCGGTGATTTTTAATTTTAAGTCAAAATTTATTTTTATTTCTTGTAAATACAATAAAATTTAATACATTTAATAACAGTTTACAATTTTCTTAATTTTATATTCTAACAATACTGATCATAATTTGTAATATCTGAAGTGCTTGTACAAAATACTACAAATGTAAAAGGATTTCAAAGTTTTCGCAGGGTTCTACACTATGAAATTACGCTTACATGTTCATACATGTAAGCATACATGATCGTGTTACTAACATGTATGCGCAGCCTATTGAGCAGGCGGAAGGCGGTCTTTACTGCACAGTCTTTCGTGATCGTTCGTGGTATTATTGCATTATTTGGTGTGATTTTTACATTTATGCGTGTACTACATACAGTGATATAATAAATTTAAATTGTAGTGACTATTTCTATTTTATGTTAATGGATTAGTGATTTATTTTTTATTTTATAGAACATTTTAAATAAGATAACTGCTAATTAGTCATACCCACAAATTGCCCACAATGTCTGAGATGAGTAAACGGTGGTATACTCAAAATTTTAGAAATGAATGGTTAGAAGATCCGAAATTAAAGGATTGGTTGAAAGAAGACAGTAATGAAAAAGATGCGTCTTATTGTATTTGTTGTGAAATGAAATTAAAGAATGCCAATAAATCGATGTTACTAGCGCATAAAAATACAGTTAAACATAAAAAAAGTGCAAATATTGCTAAGGCAAGTTCAACGTTAGACACGTTCTTGACAAAACGTAAACCTACGGAGAATGAAGAAGTAGCAAAGGCAGAGTTAACAATTGCTGCACACATTTCTGAGCATAATATTCCATTTGCACAATGTGATTACCTTATAGAAGCATGTAAGAAAGAATTTCATGATAACAATATTGCAAAACAAGTTCAGATGAAAGCGACTAAAGTCTCTTATCTTATACAAGATGGCATAGCCTATCATGAAAAATTATACATTTCTAACATATGCAGAAACAACAAGTTTTCAATGATAATAAATGAAAGTACAGATTTATCTTTATCGCTAGTTCTAGCTGTTGTTGTTAGATATTTTGATATTCAAAAACTTGATGTTGTAGATGTGTTACTTGACACTGTTTGTGTCGAAAATGGTACTTCAGAAGGGCTTTATCAATCTGTAAAAGATCTTTTCATAGAAAAAAAACATTCAAATAAGTAATCTCGTTGGCTTTGATAGTGATAATTGTGCCACTATGATGGGTACTAAGAGTGGGTTCCAGTCATTGCTAAAAAAGGATGTACCATCAGTATTTATAATGGGATGTGTTTGCCATTCTTTTGCATTATGTGCTAGTCATTCAGTCAAGGTACTACCATCATATCTAGAAATATTTATAAAAGATATCTCTTGTTATAAAGAGTTCTTATTTTTCCCGTAGTAGTAAAATATTAAACGAGTTCAAAATGATTCAAGATGTTGTAGATACTGCTAAACATAGAATCCCCAAATTAGCACAAACACGTTGGTTATCCCGTGGCAATGTAATAAAAATTATTATTGAGCAGTGGGATGCGTTAGTTCTTTATTTTCAGTCTCAATCAAAAATTGACAAAATCGATGGTGCAGGGAATATTTACAATACTATGATCACCAAAGGAACTAAGCATATGTTGTTGTTTTTAGGATATGTACTGGAGAAAATAAACTGCCTGAATATTGAATTTCAATCTGAGCATTTCAGATTGCACTTACTTCATTCAGTGGTTTCAATTGAGTATAAAAATATTCTTAGTTTTTTCATAAAAGAAGTCATTACTTCGTGCAAGCTGGTTGAAATTGATCCAAGCAATGCAATAAATCATAAGCCTCTGAATAAAATATATTTGGGAGGCCTTTGTATGGCCTTATTAAATTCAACACCGCTTGGTGACAGTGAAAGCAGGTTTAAAAATGATTGTTTAAAATTTCTTGTTGAATTTTGTATGGAAATCAGAAAAAGATTTCCTCTAAATGATGATGGAATTATCGCCAGTCTCAATGTTCTTGACCCAGCAGTGATACATGATCGTGCCAATTCGCCATCCATAATTTTCCATTTAGCAATGCAGTTCCCTCACCTTGTTTCTGAAGACAAACTAGATCTTCTAGATGATGAGTGGAGATCATTTCGTTTAAATCAAGATTTAGATTTCTCTTACAAAACCATCCCTGAGTTTTGGTATCTGTTACGTAATGTAAAAGATGGCTTTAATAATTCTAAATATGAGATTTTATCTAACTTTATAACCAGTTTAACTATTTTACCTCACCCTTCAGCAAGCGTAGAAAGAATCTTCTCCCAAGTAAACCATATAAAAACAAAAGCCACAAACTCCCTTAAACTAGAAACTGTGAAAAATCGACTAATGCCAAAATAGGCGATAAATAGATCTAATCAAAATTGCTATACATGGAAACCTAAATCAGAATTGGTAAAAGAAGTCATACAGGGAACTTGTCATAAAAGATACGAAGAACGTTTGAAAAAATGAAAGAACTTCAAAAAATAAATGTGGAGGGAACTGAATGGGATGAAAATTCTGATTACAATTAAATAAAAGATATTTTTGCATGGTAAGTTTCATCTTATTTGTGTTGCTATACTATATGATGAAAACTAGGTTTTTTTTGGGTTTATTTAAGTTGCAATATAAGTTTTTTTAAAATTTGTGAGTGGGAGCCCTGGTAGCACACGCTTCTTGATTAGACCGGGGTTCGAGCCCGTCACCACCAAATACGGAGGATGCGGAAAGGTCAAGGAATGACCACCGCATATCCCGGAGCAATATGGCCTTAGTTGCTAATGCTCCTAAAAACCAAACAACAACAACCCCCCCCCCACACACACACACTGGGCTACTTCAACTGACACATATATACACTTCTAGTGAACACTCAGCTCCTTCAATCACCATTGACAACAACATCTTCCTGTCCATACAGACAGTAAGTTTTCTTATTTTTGCCCCATCTCTTAGATATTCATACTTTTCTTTCCACAGGATTTTATTTTTCATTATTATTTTTATTTTATAGTTTATTTATTATTTTATTCTTCCTTCTGGTCTGTCAGGTCGGCTGTGATATACATATACTGTTTACTGTACATCATAACAGAAACAGAGACCTGGACTGTTGTTGTGGCTCCTACGATTTTTGCTGCCGACCCTTTTGAAGAAGTAGTTAAAGTCCTAGGACCCACAGTTTTTGGTTCTTATGATTCTTATGTTTGGTTCTTTGGTTATTAAAGAAGATAGCCAAAACATGAGAAAAAAAGTAGGGGTAAAGAACAGAATAAAAAATTGAAGCAAGCAAATGGCAAAAGGTGTTACAAACAAGATCATCTAATGACAGGAAACAGAAATGGCTGTAATTTAAAGAATAGCAATGTGCAAAGCAGCAGATAACTAATTCTTAAATTGATATAAATATAAAATATTATACCAAAGAGTTAAAACCAGATGAAATAGCAGAAAGATAAAAATAAAGTGGATATGGCAAAGCAGCAGCAATGGATGCAGATGTATATACAGTGGAATCTCATTAATACAAAGTTCAAGGGACCTGAATTTTCACGTTTTGTAGTAACGAGGTTTGTAGTAACAAGGTCACCCAAAAGTGTCAAGATTTTACCATGTTTTTTTTTTTTTTTTTTTTTGTTGGTACATACTGTATATCTAAGAATAATAATAAATAATAATAATATCAAAAATAAATTAATAAAATAAAATAAAAACAAAAACCTTGTCTAACAATACAGAATAGGAATAACATATTTTTTAAAGATTTTATTTTATTTGTAAGATAAACTAAGAGAAAAGCAATATTAACAGAAATGAAAATATTGTACAGTATACATTTTGATATATACAATATTTTAGTATCACAGTAAAAAGAATTACAATCTTAATATAAAAGGAGACATACAAGCCATTAACTTTTTCATAAATTAATCTAATTTAAAGAAAGAACCCAATGTTGTTTGCACAGTTTTTGTCCTATATGCGTATGCATTTTTAACTACAGCACAGACGTTATGAAATGCAATAGTTGTTTCTTTATCAACATTACTGCAGGCCAACACATTTTCTATTATGTTCAAGGCATTTTGGGCATCTTTTTTAGATGGCAGTGTGTGCGCTTCTTCACTTTCGCTGTTGCTGGTAACAAAAACATGATCATTTTGTTTGGTACCAAGCAGCTCTTCTGGCATTGGTGTTGCAGTGGTAGCAACTTCATCATCCACCTTCACAAAATCTTCAAATTCGCCAACAAAATCCATATGCTCTTTCAAATTCCTCCATTCCTCACTGTTACTATCACATTAGTCTTCTGGACCATGTTTTTCAATGATGTTCTCTCTCCAAAGCCACTCTTTCTGAAGCAGTTGATTGTTACGCTTGATGTACTTTCCCAAACAATAACAAGATTATGGATAGCATCCAAGACATTCCAATTTGGCTGCAAATTGTTCCCTCCTCCTATGTTGTGGATCAAGTACCTTATCAGGCCAAATCTATATGCTCTCTTGAGGTTATAAATAATATCTTGATCCAGTGGTTGCATTAAACTGGTGGTATTGGGAGGTTAAAACAACAGCCGTATATTTGTCAACTTAGGTGTCTTGGCAGAATGTGCTGTACGACGGTCTAGAATCATCAAAATGTTCCTTTTTTCTGAAGCCATTCTTCTGTCCAATTTTGATAACCAAGACTGAAAAATTTTGACCGTAAGCAAAGCACTTCTGTTGGCCTCATAAGCACAAGAAAGTTGGTTAACTGCTTTAAAACATCTTGCCTTGGAAAACTTACCAGTCACAAGGGGGCATAGTTTTGTACTGCCATCTGAATTGCAGCATAACAGAACAGTGAGGCTTTGTTTACTTAATTTTCCACCATGACAAGACTCTCCTCGAACAGTAAATGTTTTGTTTGGCAGCAAATTAGAAAATAAACCTGTCTCGTCGAGATTAAAAATATCCTTTGCCTCATATTTTTCAAAGATGGACCGTACAGAACATAACCAGTCTGTAGCCTTTTCTTTGTCAACTAATTCAGACTCACCACAAACATTTCACAAAACCAGGTTATTCCTATCTTTAAATCTTTGGAGTCAGACATTTCTGCATTTGAAGTCGTTAATCCCATGTTGCTGGGCCAGATAATTTGCCTTTCTTGCAAAATCAGACCTGATATTGGCAAATTAGATGCACGCATATGTTGGTACTACTCGAAAAGTTTTGTTTTAAGCTCCTCATGTTTTGCATCACGAATTAGTTTTCATCGCTGTGTCCCGCACTCCAGTGTCACGCACTTCAAGCTTTTTATGGTTTTTCAGTATTGTAGATAAAGTAGGTAAAGGGATGTTGTATTCCTTTGCAGTGTCCATTTTGCTTCTTTCCATCCTATCAGCCTCTTGTATAATTTTTAGTTTAATTTCCAGGCTTAATTCTATCCATCTACGTTTTGTCGCCATAACACTGCTAGATAAGATTTAATTTAAACAAATTTTAAATTAATTTAAAGACACAATTTCCAAAAAAGACATCAGCTCAGATAAAATGGCACAAAAATTAGATTGCTGTATACAATAGCAAAAGACTCTTTGAACTGGGATAACAATTGCAACTGATCTTATTCCCTTGGAGAGCAAGGGAGTGCATGTAAACAACTTAGAAAAACTTTTTATTCTTTTGTTAATTCAACAATTCATCCTTCAGAAAGATGTTTTTTAGAGAGCACTTGACATTTTAGCTACCATAAACTGCTTTTGTTTACACAAAACTAATTTCTAACAAGTCGGTGCCATCCTTCGGGAAGTAGGAAGCCAGGTGGCCGGGGGCAATAATCGGATCGCTCTGCCAAGATTTGTATTAAACACAAAATAAAAATATTTATTTCTCATAGGGTAAAAGAACTTTGTAATACATATTAACCGAATTTTGTAATAAAACAAATATATTTACATAGAAAAGCCTATCCTTTCGCAGGGGAATGATATCTGCTTCATATAAACGAGTAGTTTGTATAAACCAAGTTTGTATTAACGAGATTTTACTGCATATGTATATTGTAATAAATATGACAGATAAAAATAAAGATGGCAGTTCATCTGGTTCTAACTCTTTGGTATTATATTTTATATATATATATATATATATATATATCCAAGTATAACAAAGCAAATATTAAATGTTATAATAAATATTAAGTAGTCACATAACCAATTAATGCCATCTAGGACGATTAAACATTACATCGGTCTGTATGAATATGAGTTAAGTTAATAATGGTAAGAGTTTTTTAAAGGTAAAATATGATATACTAGCTTATCAGGTAAACTATAAACCATGGCGGGTACCCAACGTGACCTGGAAAAAATCAATCTATGCCATGACATAAGCCATAAATTATAAACATATATAAAAATACCATTAAAATGTTAGTTATGGCAATAAGATACATTGCAAGGGACTTTTTCGAGGGCTAACCCTTACAATGTATCAACCATAATTAACGAGCTATCCGTTTCTGTAGTCATCGTTCAGCATAACTATGTCCTAATATACGTAAAATAGTATTAAGTTAGAGCCAAAAGTATAAATTTTGTAGTAGTTAGAGCCAAAAATATAAAATTTGTAGTAAGTTAGAGACAAATGGTAGTAATAAAATTTGTTAATTAATCCCAAATTTAGCAGTAAACTGGCAAGATGACTGTTAGCCCGACGGATAGCCAAAATTTTAAATTAAATTAAAATTATAGAAAGAGCTATAATTATTGTTAGGCATATGTGCGTAGTTGATAGTAAATGCTGCCACGGTAGTCTAATCAAAAATAATAAAAATAATAACAGTGTGAGCTATAGCTAACAAAGGCGAACGGAAAAAGGTATAAGAATAGATATAGTACCTCAATCCCCCTCGAATACTCTAATAGTTCATGAGGTATGAAAAGATAGGGATAAGAAAGTGAAAGTTAAACAGCAAAGAAAAAGCAAAATAATTAACATAGGATGTAACCTTATAGTAAGGTATCCTGGTTAGAATGATTTAAGATTAAAATTAGAATGCTTACCACCGTATGGCCAAGGTACTAGAAAACCACATGTATTGGCGCGTGTAGCATATATAACTACCGATCGCAGCCCCCCCCTAGGAAATGTAATAGTTAAGTGATAAAATAAGTATAATTACATACAGCGCCCTCTGCTGTTATTTAATATACTGTATAGTATTACACATAGAAAAGCCGTCAAATAAGTATCTCTCTCGAAGTAATAATAGAAGTTTACAGAATAAGTTCCTACCCATGGAGCAAATATAGGTACAAGTTTTTAATGCGAGTAAGCTATATGTAACTTACTCCATGGGCAGTGCCTACTATTTACATAATTACATATCCAACGAAATTTATCTAAGCCAAAGAAACACCTACGAAAATTTTACAAAGGCTATGTTATATTAGCGCCTGTTTAGGACTTTATCTATAATACTCTGTGCGTTAAGGTTATAATTCCCCTTGTTGTTTGCTATCAATATAGCTCTGTACATATATCTTATAATTATGTGGTGTGGGAAGTAATTTTCTAAAAGCTTGGATCTGAATTCAATGAGTGTATCTATAATATAATCTGTCTGGTTACATATGTGTATTCTTCTGATGCTTTGCGCGATTAGGGTATTGCGATGTATCCTTTTTGAGATATTCGAGTTCCAGTTAGTGAGGTCAATAGTATTAAAATGAAAATTTTTGCGTTTATCATACAGTTTAGTGTGTACAGTATTGTTATCTATCCTTATATCCAAGTCAAGGAAGGTAGCAGATTTGGAATTACTAGTGTTGGTGCATTCTAATGTTAATTCAGGCGGATAATATTTGATTGCTTCCGTATGGAAGTCAGGCATATTAAAAACTATCAAATCGTCAATATATCTGTATAGAACCATATTTTGTTTAAAATTATATTCGAAGTGGTGTAGGTATAAATTTGCCACAATGCATGAGCTACATGCGCCCATCGGTATACCTGTATGTTGCCTAAAAAGATTACTGCCATTAAATATATAGTTATTGAAGATGCAAAGGTTGAAAAGGTCATCCCAGTAGTGTTTCTCACAGGGTAAGATATTTTTGTATTTATCATAATAATGGCCGAACACAGTTTTTAGGCTGTTATGTGGGATGCTAGTAAACAAGTTATTAAAGTCGAACGTATTGATATGTTCTATCGTATTGATGCCTGTGTTGCTATTGATGTAATTCAATACCGGTCTATTATTGAGAATAATATTTGAATGACCTATGCTATCAAAAATAATTTGAAGTAAATTAACTAGTTTGCGATGCGGAATCTTAGCGTAGCTATCCCTACATGAAGTTATAAATCTAAAACCTGTTGGATTTTTATGAAACTTAGGTATACAGTATATGTATGGGTATGTAGTTGTATGGTTGGTAAGTTTTAATTTTTTATGCCAAGCACGTATTTTCTTAGTAATAGCGTTACGTTTATCCGTTACTATTTTGTATGTGCTACTATTGTTAAGTTCATTTAGTAATGCTGTAGTGTAAAATTTTTTACATATGATGCTGTAGTTATTAGAGGCTTTATCAATAGTAGTAATTATAAACTTATTTTGTATCAGTTTAAGCTCACGCTTAATTGCATCTATATTAAAATTCTTAGTAGGTGGTAGTTTCTTGCTTGCGGACTTTATCTGTTTCTTGATGGCCTGAAAGGTGAGTGTAAGCCACTTGTGGAAGGCTTCCAAGGATATGTTATATTTGTAGGATAACTTTAGGCAGAACTTCATTATATCTGAATGTAGTTGTTTAATGATGGCATAGGTATTAATATCGGTATTTGGTCGAAATTTAAAACCAAATGATAGAATCTCACGTAGCTCAGGATAGTCTATAATGCTCAAATCTCCAGTGATAATGTGTTTATGGTGTGCGTCCACATATGTCTGATATTGCGGTAAATGGCAATAGCAATCCGCCTCAATATCACTATTGATGAGGTTAGTAGCTGCTTTTTTATAGTTACAGACCAAAAGTCCAAACGGTTTATTATAGCTGAATCTGGTACGTAACAGTGCATTGGTAATAGGTAAATCACTTATATGTACGTTAATGATTTTATCTAGGCAGACATAATCGAATAATGCGTGGCTGAATTTAATGTTGATATATTCATATGTAACCTTAGTTTTTTTATTACTAAAAATAAATTTAATTATGTCTTTAATCAGGAGGTTAAGTTGTAAGTTATTATGTCTATAGTTAGAGTTGATGGTGTCAAGGGCTCGGATTTTACTATGTTTCAACCCGAATATAAAATCATGAATCTGTTTGACATGTATAATTGGTTTGTCCCAATACATTAACATGTCATTAAAATCGTCAGTTATATTTGGTGTGCCGACCGGGCTAGCCGAGTGGGTAAAGTACCTGCCCGGCAACCCAAAGGTCGCGGGTTCGATTCCCGCCTCGGGCTTGGATCAAAGTACAGCAAAAACCTTGGGAGGTGCAATATGGCCACAGAAGCCGATGCGCCAACAACTACCAAATCAAAAAAAAAAAAAAAAATATATTTGGTGTGCGGGCTTTTTTATTGTATGTTTTGGTTATTCTGTTAGATTTGGGTCTTTTCACTATTTGAAACAGGCTATATATACAAGTATCGTTCATAGTATTGCTAGTGTAGCAATTTCCATTAAATTTATTATTAAGACCATAAGGATACAGTGTTTTATATTTTAATATATTGATATTTTCGGATTCTAGCCTGGTATTGTGGTTACTTTCAATAGCTAATATAGTAATAGAAGTATTGCTAAAGCTGTGTAGTTGAAAGTGCTGTAGTTCGATGTCTTTAATATTAACGAAGTTTTTAATGTGGGATCTATGCACGTTAATTCTAATGTGTAGCTCCCCTCCAGTTTGTCCTATGTATTTAGCTTCACATAAGTTGCAATTAATGAGGTACACCACCCCACTGGCATGGCAAAAAACTGGATCGTCGAGGTTATTAGTAATATGATACTTGCTCATGTTAGGACAGGTCTGACAAAGTGTATTGTTACAACTATTAAATTTTAGATAGCTGCTATTATGTTTATTGCAAGTTACTACGTCTGTAGTATCGGGAGAATCGCAGGCAATATCGGTAAGCGCCACATTATTATTTGCTATCTCGGTAAGATCATTAGGATAGCATGCTATGTTAGTAGGAGCCTCAGCATTGGCACTGAATAGATTCAATTGGACAGCAGCATTAGATGCTGAATGGCTAGTAGAAGAACTTGTCGGATCACCCAGAGCCCCAGTGATATCTGCGGTACAGTTTATTCTACGCGACCGATGTAGCATTATGTTATTTTTATTTGTGTAGAAACTCATGATCGTATAAATATAAGATGTGCGCATACATATAAAATTCTCCAGTAAATGTCAGAAGACCCAAACAGGGAAAAAGGCTGTCTGAGAGGCCAACATTACAGACTGTATATAATACTAAGAAGTGTTAACGGATGTATATGTCTAGCTATGTAGGAAAATTCCTGGTAGACGAGTCACAACTCAGGTAATCCCCTTTGTATTTCCAAGTATAACAAAGCAAATATTAAATGTTATAATAAATATTAAGTAGTCACATAACCAATTAATGCCATCTAGGACGATTAAACATTACATCGGTCTGTATGAATATGAGTTAAGTTAATAATGGTAAGAGTTTTTTAAAGGTAAAATATGATATACTAGCTTATCAGGTAAACCATAAACCATGGCGGGTACCCAACGTGACCTGGAAAAAATCAATCTATGCCATGACATAAGCCATAAATTATAAACATATATAAAAATACCATTAAAATGTTAGTTATGGCAATAATATACATTTTGGCAATAATATACATTAAAATTTTGGCTATCCGTCGGGCTAACAGTCATCTTGCCAGTTTACTGCTAAATTTGGGATTAATTAACTAATTTTATTACTACCATTTGGCTCTAACTTACTACAAATTTTATACTTTTGGCTCTAACTACTACAAAATTTATACTTTTGGCTCTAACTTAATACTATTTTACGTATATTAGGACATAGTTATGCTGGACGATGACTACAGAAACGGATAGCTCGTTAATTATGGTTGATACATTGTAAGGGTTAGCCCTCGAAAAAGTCCCTTGCAATGTATCTTATTGCCATAACTAACATTTTAATGGTATTTTTATATATGTTTATAATTTATGGCTTATGTCATGGCATAGATTGATTTTTTCCAGGTCACGTTGGGTACCCGCCATGGTTTATGGTTTACCTGATAAGCTAGTATATCATATATTACCTTTAAAAAACTCTTACCATTATTAACTTAACTCATATATATATATATATATATATAACCAAAACATTTGTTTATGCAATTTAAACATGAAATTACATGTGCTCCTTGTTTAAATATAATTAGTATTAGTATTAGTATTAGCCACATGGTGCAAGGAAGCCTATGGCTTACGCTGCACCAGCCAAAAAATAAAAATAAATAATAATAACAATAATAATAAAATAACAAAAGAAAATAATAATAATAAAATAAAATAATAAGAAGAAAAAAATTTTAAAAAATAATAATAATTAATAAATAAGAGAAAAGGAAATGGACAACCTAAGTGTTTCCCTCCTCCTGCAGGTAATTATCCAGCTGACTTTTGAATTTCCCCAAACTGTCAGCCTCTACCACCCATGTAGGTAACTTATTCCAGTAATTTTATAACTCGCTGGCTAAAATAAAACTTCCTGCAATCCAGTCTAGACATCACCCCCCGTAACTTGAAATTATGGCCCCTAAGTTCTAGAATCATTTATAACCGTGAAAATTTCGACCTCATTCATTTTGCTTATGCCTCTCAGAGCCTTAAACACTTTAATCAAGTCTCCTCTGAGGTGCCTAGTTTCCAAGCTCTGCAACCCACACATTTGAAATCTTTCCTCATATGGATGCCCTTTTTCCAATCTCACCAGGCTAATCACCCGTCTCTGGATCCTTTCAAGAAGAACAATGTCTTTCTTTAGGTGCGGTCTCCATACCTGAACACGGTATTCCAAGTGTGGTCTAACAATAGCCTTATACAATGGGATTATGACGTCCTTATCTCTACTAGCAATTGTTTGATACATCATCGATAGGACACTGTGGGCCTTCCTTGCAACCTGTCTACAATGCTCAGAGAACTTAAAGCCTGACCATATCATAACACCCAAGTCCCTTTCCTCCACTACTGGCTTTAGTTCAACTCCTCCAAGTGTATAAGTTATTTTGGAGTTACTGTTCCCCAGGTGCAATACACTTTGCTGGATTAAAGCATAGCAGCCATTTTTCTGACCATCCCTGAAGTCTATCTAGGTCATTCTGAAGAATGACCTAGATAGACTTCAGGAATGTCTACTCTACCAATCTTTACATCATCTGTAAATTTAGACAACACACCCTGTATCCCTTCATCGATGTCATTTATGAAAATCAAAAACAACAGTGGTCCTAATACTGATTCTTGGGGAACCGCACTTCTTACATTAACCCAATCTGAGGAATAACCATTTATCACGACCCTTTGCTTCCTGCCCTGAAGCCATCCAGCTATCCAACTAAGGATTTTCCCTGTGATTCCAACCTGTTCCAGCTTATAAAGTAACCACTCATGTGGGACTGAGTCAGATGTTTTGCTGAAATCCAAATAAACAATGTCAAAATTATTCCCAAAGTCCAGCTCTTGAGTAATCTTGTCAAAAGAGCTAACCAGATTAGTTAAACATGATTTTCCCTCTACAAAACCATGCTGAGTATCCTTCAGAATTCCATTTATATCTAAATGATCCTGAATTCCAACTTTGATCATTGTCTCCATGATTTTCCCTAATACTGAAGTTAGACTAACCGGCCGGTAATTTCCCACTTCACTCTTAGAACCGCCGTTATGTATTAGAGACATGTTGGCACTTTCCAATCCAATGGAATCACTCCCGAATCCAGTGATGCTCGCATAATTAGCCTCAATGGTTCAATGCACTCACTTGTCGCCTCCTTTACGATCATAGGGTATATGCCATCAACCCCAGGAGCCTGTAGGCCCAAAAGTTATTTTTTATTAATTAAATAAACATGTGAAATTTCAACATCATTAATTACATTTTTTTCAACTTCACTCCCATAATTTCTCATTGACGTAAAGGGTTTTTCTTCTGTAAATATCAATGCAAAGTAACTGTTGAGTTCATCTGCAACTTCAGCTGGGGTATCTAATACTATCCCACATTCATTACATAAGGGTCCAATCTGGTTTGTTCTTCTCTTCTTTGCATTTATATATGTGAAGAATTCCTTATTCCCCCCTCTTCGCCAGCGATTTTATCATAATCTGCCTTTGCCAGCCTAACCTTTTCTGTGGCACTATTACAGATCAATTTGTAGGTATTCTGTACTTTTTATTTGTAGGCTTCTGTACTTTTTATTGCTCTGTAACTTTCCCATGCCATCTTTTTCTGCTCAAGTAATCCCCCCCCTCTTTGCCAGCGATTTTCTCATAATCTGCCTTTGCCAGCCTAACCTTTTCTGTGGCACTATTACAGATCAATTTGTAGGTATTATAGGCTTCTCTACTTTTTATTGCTCTGTAACTTTCCCATGCCATCTTTTTCTGCTCAAGTAATTTGGCAACTTCATTATTCATCCAACTTGGAATCCTCCTTGTGGAGTATTTTTTTAATTGTATATGCACATTCAAGGCTTCTGTGATTACTGTTTTAAAGGTATACCATAGTTCAGTTGTATTCGCTGTCTGTGAGATATTACCCAGTTAATAGTAGAAGCTATGTAGCACCTTAAGCTGTCGTAATTTCCTTTCCTGAAGTTATAACCCATTCCTTTGACTTTAACTACTGCTACCTCTCTCTTCATAGTCCACCATAGAACTTCATGAACACTTTGTGCTACTGTTCCTGTACTGTCAGCCCTATTATGTCATCTGGTCATGGGTGATGATGAAGTCTAGAGTATTGTTTTCCCTAGTACTTTCCTTGACATGTTGATACAAATAGTAATCATCTAGTTAATTTAAAAATTTTGTCCCCCATGTGGAGTTCCCCTCCCATTTGCTCCAGTCAATTAGATGCAAATTAAAATCACCCATAATAAGACATTCATGCTTACTTTGCCCATTCCATTTGCATATAGAGGCTCTCATCATAATCTTCATAATCACCTGTCCTGTAGATTACTCCCACTCTCATTATACCTTTGCTTCCACCTATCTCACACCATACAGATTCTATATTAGCATGTGAAACATTTGAATCCGGGAAGGCTTTCGTTGCAGTCAGGCTGCTTTTGATAAGAATCATGACCCCACCACCCCTTCTATCTTCTCTATCCTTCCTAAATAGATAAATAAATAAATAAATTTTCTGTTTATACTTCAGGACGACCAAACGGTCAGAGGAGTTCACAAGATAGACAGAATACAAGAAACAGCACCATATTCAGCAGTCACGGGTTTGAATCCCGGTCACTCAAGGCACATGTACTTATGCCCGCGCGCCTGACCACTAGGCTACGGCGGCCTTCAATTACATTATACATACTATAATATATTAGTACTAGTGTTAGTACTGGAACTTCCATAATACATTAGTATTAGTGTTAGTACTGGCAAACAATGCAAGAAAGCAAGCCTATATAGCATCAACCAAAAGGGAAAAAAATACTTCCCATATCTCCTGTCTATTTTCTCTAAAAGCATGTCTAGTTCTTGAGTTTATTCGAACTACCCAGATGAAACCTACATCTACACAAGATGGAAATTTGTTCAATCAGCTACCTGTTGGTTGAAGGTAAATTTCAACATATCTCCTATACAACTATCCTTCCTCAATTTGAATTTGCCCCCTCGTGTGCATAGTCTGAGCAAGAAGGAGGACAGCATTGAGCTTACTCAATCCATTTTAAGCCTTTTGTAAATAGCATTAGCATTAGTAGAGGCATTTGATGCAAGAAAGCAAGCTTATGCAGCATCAGCCAAAACAAATAAATAAATAAATAAAAATAAATAAAAAATAACCACTTCCACTTCACCCCTCTGTTCGTTCGAAATACCTGTCCAGCTGAGCCTTAAACTTATTTAGGCTATCAACTTCCACGACAAGGGATCGAAGTCTCTTCCACCAACCAACCACCCACTGGCTAAAGGCAAATTTCCGCACATCTATCCTACATCTGTCTTTCCTCAATTTGAATTTATGCTCTCTCAGGTGATTATTCTGAGCAAGAGGAAGAATCCCATCAGCATTGAGCATGCTCAAACCATTCAAGGCTTTATACACCTCTATCAGATCACCCCGCTGGTGCCTAGCCTCCAGACACTGTAATTTGCAAAACTTAAGCCTTTCTTCATAAGAGCACCCTTTGTTCAACACCTCAATCAAATCTCCTTGCAGGTGCCTGATCTCCAGATGCCACAGTTTGCAGAACTGAAGCCTTTTGTGGTAAGAGCACCCTTTTGTTCCCTCACTAATATCATTGCTCTTCTCTACATCTATTCCATCAGATCCACATCCTTCCTAAAATGTACCTGCCAGACCTCTATGCTAAACTGAAGATGTGTATCATCTTCAGCTTCGCATAGAGGTCTGGCAGGTACATTTTAGGAAGGATGTGGATCTGATAGAATAGATGTGTATCATCTTCATATTGTACCATTTATAATGGTACAATTGTCTCCTTATTCCTGCTAGCAAAATTCCAATATATCCTTGACTAAACCCCTTGAGCTGTCCTGGCAGCCTGTCTGCACTGCTCAGAGAACTACATATCTGACTGCATATTTATCCCTAGTTCTTTTTCATTCTCAAGTATTACCTGAGTATCATATAATTTGCATGTTTATTTGGGATTACTGTAACCCATATGCAGTATCCTGCATTTCTCAATGTTAAGCTTCTACTGCTACTTCTCGGCCCATCTGCCTAATTTTTTCTAAATCTAATTGTAGCATCATAACCTAATTACTATCATTAACCACCCTGCCAACCTGTTGTATCATCTGCAAATTTAGACATTAAGCCCGATGCACAAAGAACATCCATACATAAAAGCAACTTAAGGCCAACTTCACTATTGCTCTTTCTTAGAAAAATACTTGCAATAGCTATATTTTTTTAAATTCAGTCTCATTACTTTTTTACTACACTCTACATGCACACGCGTGTGTACTCATGAAAAAGTTAAAATCCTCCTTCAGGAAATAAAGAATTGCATTTGCCATATATGGGCTTACACTGTCTTGAGCAAGACTAGCCCATCAGTTCCATGAAATTGCACACTGCACCATATATTTTCATGATGTAAAGGCTTTTCTTTGACTTTTTTGGGGATTCTGACTGACCCATATGTATACATTTTGTTTATTGATATAGCTTCTTAAATGAAAGTTAACTTAGTTGCTGAATCTTATATGGTGAATAATTGTTGCATTGTTTTTCAGATATTATGGATTGAATCACAAAGTGAATTGCCTTTCTTTGTCAGATCCATCAGGGATCGTTGAATCATTTTCTCTGTATTTTGAAAGAAACAGGTGTCTTATCAAGCAGTATTTAAAGTGGATGCTTGTTTAAACACAGCTATTGCAACAATAATTTCAGATTTTCTTGGGCTGTGAATAATCACTTCTTTTGCGTGTGTAATATTTTAAAGTAATCTCAGGGACTTCTCTCTCTGCCAGCAACGCACAATCCTAACCTCAAAATTGTTGATCTTCTGTTTACTGCACAACCAAAACTCGTGCTACATATAACAAATTGCCAATTTATAAGACTTTTCACACAAAAAACACTGCTTAGTTGGTAGTATATTCAAACTTGCTTACAGGGTTCTTCACTAGGGTACATTACTAACCAGAAAAAAACTCTCAAGGCTGACATGATTAATGACATCACCAAAGTGCACGAGAGAGAGAGAGAGAGAGAGAGAGAGAGAGAGAGAGAGAGAGAGTGTGTGTGTGTGTGTGTGTGTGTACACTCTCTCTCTCTCTCTCTCTCTCTGAAAACTGTTGTGATGACGCTATAGTATAAATATGAAATGAGTCACTTTTTTCTTTTTTTTTTTAACTCCATTTGGATGAATGTTTCCATGTCCATTTTCTTTTGTATGTTTTTGGAAATAAGTATTTTTGGTTTGTTTTTTAATGTTTACAACTCCAGCTGGCTTCAGTTTTCTAGTCACACAGACCCAGCTGGTTGAGATGTTGAGGCTTTTGGAATTACTAATGACCTAGCACAGATTGTTCATTTATCTATCAGAATACTGGACAATCCTAACCATACAGCCAACATGCTTGATCTTTTTCTCACAAACAACCCTCCTAAGTACACGGTCGAAATAACTGTTCCTTCAGGCACTTTAGATCACAACTTGGTGATTGTCTCTTCTCCAATGGAACCTGTATCTCATGGCTATTCCTAACCTTGTGTTGTTTGGCATTACAAGAATGCAAAATGGGATGACCTGCAAGATTTCTTTTCTTCTTTTCCTTGGTCGGATTACTGTTTCAAAACTTCTGATGTCAACGTTTGCTCAGATCGTGTCAGTGAAATTATTCTTGCAGGAATGGAATCCTTTATCCCACACTCCACTTTAAAATCTCGTCCTTTATCTAAACCTTGGTTTTCCAATAAATGTGCTAAGGCTGTTCAAGAGAAGGATGTTGTATATTGTAATTGACTTGTTTCCAATTCTTCAGTTTAATTTTTTGCCTACATCAAAGCTTGCAACAATTGTAAAGCAGGTATTAATCAGTCCAAACTAGATTTTGAACAGGCTAAAAGTAGAAAACTTGCTTCTTTCCCTAATCATAGCCAAGCATTCTGGTCTCTTGCTAAAGCTATTGGCTGCAACTTTTGTCCATCTCTGCTCCCACTTCTGCCAAAACCAGATGGTTCTGTTGTCACTTCAGCCAAGGATAAAGCTGACCTGCAAGCATCTCATTTTTCTTCCAACTCATGTATTAATGATCTTTGGTAAAACACCTCCCACCATTCCCAACATACTTCTTTCAATGCCTCCTGTGCTCTTCCGTCAAAAGGATATCAGAAGTATTTTGACAAATCTTGATGTTAAGAAAGCTTCAGGTTGTGATGTTATTTCTCCACTTGTTCTCAAAACCTGTGCTTCTGAACTTACTCCTGTTCTTTGCTGCTTTTTTAACTTTCTTATTCCAAAGTTGTTTTTCCTTCTTCTTGTAAATTTGCTCATATCCAGCCAGTTCTTAAAAAGGGTGACAAATCATTGCAATTACTTCTACTCTTTCTAATGTAATGGAGAAATCAATTAACTGCCAACTCTTAAACTATCTGGAAACCTTCCGACTGACCAACAATTGCCAGTACGGATTCTGTTGTAAGTGTCAATCCAATGGTGATATTCTGGCTTACGTTACCCATTCATGGACAAATTCAGTGGAAAAGTTGGGTGAAACACAAGCAGTTGCTCTTGACATCTCAAAGGCTTTTGATCGTGTTTGGCACAAAGGTCTTCTAAACAAGCTTCCATCTTATGGTTTGGCAATTGTTTTTTGTAATTGGTTATCCAATTTTCTTTCTGATTGCTTACTGAGGGTGATGATAGATGGATCTCTGTCTTCTAACTTCTGCACTAATGCTGGTGTCCCCCCAAGGTTCAGTTCTTTTCCACATTCTTTTCCTCTTGTATATTAATGACCTTCTTCCATTTACCAGAATTCTTATCCATAGCTTTGCCGATGATAGCACATTACATTTCACTTTCCAGTTTGAGAAACCTCACCCTACTCTATCAGCTTCAACTTCTCAAATATCTGCCACCAATTCCTAAATGCCGATCTCCAGGTAATTCTCCAGTGGGGCAAAGACAACTTAGTTGAATTCAATCCTTCTAAAACTCAGTCCTGTCTTATATCTCTCTTGAATGAGTATTTTGCATCTATATTCACACATGAGGAGTTATTAAGGTTTGAAAATGGCAGAAGGTTATCAAATTGTAGCAGGGTGCTTAAATGATTTTGACATAACTGAGAGCGAAGTGGAGGAAAAATTGTTGAAGTTAAACATAAAAAAGGCACCTAGGGTGGATGGGATCTATCCAGTTATATTAAAGGAGGTGGCAAAGCAACTAAGCAAACCCTTAGCCATAATTATGAGAGCATCCTTGGACTCAGGGGAGGTCTCTACGGATTGGAGATGTGCAAATGTATCCCAGTTCACAAAGGGGGATCGAAGGGTGACACGAGTAATTACAGACCAGTTAGTTTAACTTCTGTTCCGGGTAAAATAATGGAGTCACTGGTTAAAGATGCATTGCAGGATCATCTAGACAAGACTGCAGCAATAATTCAGACACAGCATGGGTTTGTTAAGGGAAAGTCTTGTCTGACAAATTTGATAGGATATTATGATGTGGTTACAAAAGAACTGAATGCAAAATATAATTTTGATATCATATATTTGGATTTCAGGAAAGCTTTTGCATATGGAAGACTATTGACCTGTGAGTTTAACTTCTGTTCCAGGAAAATTAATGGAGGCCCTAGTTAAAGAAGCACTGCAGGATCATTTAGACAAGACTTCAGCTATAGCTCGGACACAGCATGGTTTTGTTAAGGGGAAGTCTTGCCTGACCAGTTTGATTGGATACTATGATGCAGTCACAAAGGAACTGGATGCAGGGAATAACTTTGATATTATATACTTGGATCTTAGAAAGGCTTTTGATACTGTTGCACATGGAAGACTGCTGCACAAATTGGAGCAGTGTGGCATTGGAGACAAATTGCTGCTGTGGATAAAGGGGTGGCTGAAGGGGAGAAGACAGAGAGTGGTAATCAATGGACACTGCTCGTCTTGGACTAATGTTATTAGTGGAGTCCCTCAGGGCTCAGTGTTGGGTCCATCATTGTTTTCTGTATTCATAAATGATATTGATGAGGGTATATCAAGCTTAATGTCGAAGTTTGCAGACGATACAAAGGTAGGCAGGGTTGTCAAGGACACTACTGACACTATGCTGCTGCAACAGGATCTGGAAAGGTTGAGCAGATGGGCTGAGAGGTGGCAAATGAAGTTTAACATTGACAAATGTAAAGTACTACACATGGGAAACAGCAACCCCAGAGCAACGTATCGACTCTGTGGTACTACAGTGATAGTGGTAGAGAATGAAAGGGACCTGAGGGTGGTTGTGCAGGCAGATATGAAGTTCTCTGAGCAGTGCAGAAAAAAGGTGCAAGAGTAGCTCATGGTGTATTGTCAATGATATATAGGAATTTTTCTAGCAGGAATAAGGAGGTGATTATTCCCTTGTATAAGGCAATGGTCAGGCCACACCTAGAGTACTGTATATAGGTCTGGAGGCCTCATTTCAAGAAGGGTGTAGAGCTGCTGGAACGAGTACAGAGAAGGGCAACAAGATTGGTGAACGGAACAAAGCGGTGCTCTTACGAAGAAAGGCTTAAGTTTTGCAAATTACAGTGTCTGGAGACTAGGCACCAGTGAGGTGATCTGATAGAGGTGTATAAAGCCTTGAATGGTTTGAGCATGCTCAATGCTGATGGGATTCTTCCTCTCGCTCAGAATAATCACCTGAGAGGGCATAAATTCAAATTGAGGAAAGACAGATGTAGGATAGACGTGCGGAAATTTGCCTTTAGCCAGCGAGCGGTTGGTTGGTGGAACAGACTTCCATCCCTTGTCGTGGAAGTTGATAGCCTAAATAAGTTTAAGGCTCAGCTGGACAGGTATTTTGAACGAACAGAGGGGTGAAGTGGAAGTGGTTTTTTTTTTTTTTTTTTTTTTGGCTGGTGCTGCATAAGCTTGCTTTCTTGCATCAAATGACTCTACTAATGCTAATGCTAATCCCTTAACCTCCTGCTTCTAGATGGAAAGTCTTCTTATCATCCAACTCATTTACCTTCACCCCTCTTTTTCCCAATACTTGCACTATCACCCCCACTCTCCCTTTTCAACAACAAAAAAAAAAAAATTCCACTTTTTTTTTTTACTCGGGGGGGGCTCCCCCTAGCAAACTCAGGTGATCTCTAGAGTTCAACCTTGTCAGAGACTTCTTTAGTCCCTACTATACATGGTCTGCCTCCACAGGGCGAAGGACAGGCAACTTGCGGTCCCACTAGGGGTCCTGCAGCTAAATGGCCAGAGGAACAACAGACCGACACAGCCCAATACTACGCAGACTACACTAAAACTTAACTATTTCTGGCCTTTACAGAGTTTGTACTGCATCACAGTATACTACATGGAGTTGGGGTGCCACTTGACAAGCAGTGTACACTATACACCACAAGGATGATTATTTTCTACATTTCTTTTAGGAAAAGGAATTTCGAATAGTTCAGAGCATCATCGGGCCATCAAAATTTACACTATCATTTTATTTATAACATATTTTTCATGGTTTATGTATAAATAAGTGTGCTTAAATACCGATATTTAATAATTTTTCATGCTGCTTGTGCTTAAATATAATTAATTTAAGCTGCTTGTGCTTAAATAAATATTTTTAGAGATGTGTCATAGTTTTCTTTTTTCTTTAGGACACTTCTATAGCGATGACTGTTATGTGTTCCTGTGTCGCTACTGGGTTCCTTTAGAATTACCAGACGGTGAGGAAGCAACAGAAGAGGAGGAGGAACAACATGAAGATGGATATCAATGTGTAGTCTACTTTTGGCAAGGAAGGGAAGCTGGTAACATGGGATGGCTTACATTTACCTTCAGGTCAGTACATTAATTTTTAATGTGAAATATATAATACATCAGTGTTAGCGCCTCTCATGTTTTTCCCATCATCTGTTTTGTTATTTTTCAACTTTCCCCGACTCAACTCCAAAGAAGCATGTTTTTTCCGGTTGTAGTGCATTTAAAAATAATTTCACAAGTGATGCTTTTAAAACTGCACAAACTAGCTAATTCTTCATGAACCATAAAGGCAGCATCATTCCACAGATGAATATCAACAATTCCACAGTATCTACAATATTACTTTCCATCCCTTATGAATTCATAACAGTCAAATTATTTTGTCCTGAACTTAAGTTGTTCAAATGAATTTACTCCTAATTCTTCTCTGTGTCTTGTGCAGGCTTGGGCAGAGAAGCTGATATCTTCAGGAGTTTTCTCCTTATCTGGAAATTTCTTCAGTCACTGTGCAAAAAAAGCTAGCATAATTTTTTCATGTATTGAGAGTCACTAAAAGTCTTTTTTGTTTTTTCACTTTTTTCATCCACTACATAGTTTACACACACACACACTCCTGATTGATTTCAAACGTATTATTTCTTGAAGATGTTTGTTCATCCATCAAAAAGGTTTCAAGTTGCAAGTTTTAGTTTTTCTAAGTTCACCAGTATAATTATCATTTTTGCCTTTATGTTCCTTATCATAATCAGAACCATTCCCAGAGTTATATATGCTTACCTGTAAATTTAAAAATGTGCCCTTTTATTGCAGAAAGTTTATTATTACAAAAGTAAATTTTACCACCCATGTGGCTTGCTGCCTGAATATTGATCATGTAATCTAGTCATCTGGACATCTGTCTCATAATTATGCTTAATATTGTATTCTTTCATTTTTTGTCAGATAAAATAAACAGGTTTACTTTTGATAAAGATATACATCTTTATCAAAAATAAAGATAAAGATATACATCTGTATCAGAGAAGCCTGGACTAGTATTCACTAGTCCAGGCTTCTCTGAAAATCCTATATTCATCACATACTGCTTCATCAATGCCATAATTCAGAAAATATGACTACCCTATATTGCTCATGAGTAAAGAATAAGTAAACTACTAACTACTTTTTTTAGGTGTATTAGCATATATGCATAATGTACCTATTGGCTTCACTGTGTCCATCTGTGTCTCTCTCTGTCCATCCATTCTCATGTAATAAATTGACTCCCAAATAGAATGGATTTTCATGAAATTTGGGCTTTTTAAAAAAACCTTTCAAGCCATCCAAAATTTCATTAAAATTGAACCAATGTAAATCTGACAATTATTATTTCTTTCTCTGTCCAGCTGCATGTAATGGCTCAACTCCCAGTGGATGAATTTTCACAAAATTTATTATTATATTTGGGCCAAGGAAGAAATGTTCTCGATACTGAAATTTCATTAAAATCAAACCAATAGAAATCCTGAAGTTATTATTAATTTTTTGCATACTTATCACATGGGCTATCCATATATTGATATTGAAGCTGAAGTTGGCTGAATGAATGAGTAATGTGCCAGATTCATAGAAACAAAATGTTCTCAGTTCATACTTAAAAGTCATTATTTTTTGTTTTTTATTATAAACCATGAATTATTACTTTTACTAACACATTGCCTACATTTACTAATTTGTTTTATAGTTATACAATAGTTATACAACCACCTTTTTAAATGCAGAATTAACTGGCTGACTTTTTAAAGGTTCCTGCTCACTTTTAAACGCCTGTGGAAAATTCTGTATTTTTCTCAAACAATATTTCTGGACTTCTTGGGGCTTTCTATACCAGATGAAAACATACCAACTTTGTCTTTTTTTTTTTTTTTCATTAGTTTAATGTTATGAATTCTTTGATGGCTGGTGCCACATTCTGCTACATTCAGATTAAGACTTTTACAATTATTTCTTCAACTTTAAATTCACTTACTGACTTTCAGCATCTTTTTCAGTAAGTTAAGCCCTATTGTAAAAAACCTGTATGAAAGATGTCATTTATATGGTAGCATGAGTTTCGAAAGATATCCAAAACTCTGTTCTCCTCAAATCGTGGAGAAACCTAGTGCCAAATATTAGTATTAGTAATATTATCCATATGGCACAAGGAAGCCTGAGGCTTATGCTGCACCAGCCAAAAAAAAAAATTCTCGAGTTACCTCGAGAGAGAGAGAGAGAGAGAGAGAGAGAGAGAGAGAGAGAGAGAAAGGAATCACCAAGAAAGAGAAGAATGATGATAGCCAGCTCAGGACTCTGAGTTTGACAAGCCCATACTCACCAGATGTGAGCCCCTGGTGAAAAGATGCTCAAACATTCAAGTGCATGGTAAATTTAAATAGAAGGGAGAATGCAGTCAGCATGTCACAAGAATTGAAGCAGATTTTGAAGCAAAGGATATTGAGAAGTGGGATACCTAATAATTCTTTAGGAAATTAAATATTTCACTATTTTTTATTTTTCACTTTTTTTTCACTGTTTTTTATTTTATTTCAATAAAAAAGTGAAACATCTCATTTTAACTGTAAAGGAAGTTTTAGAAGTCTCATTCCAACCATCAAACAGTGTCCAACTTTTATTTATGTTATATTAATTAAAATATAGAAGGATTATATTTCAGAAAATATTTTACTCAGCTAAACATGAAACTAACTGATTTTGAAAACTTTAAATTTACATGTCTATATACACTCAGTGATCACTGAATGAATATACACTCAGTAATCACTGAAATATGACCATCCCTATTCTTAATGGACTATTCTGCATACATTGCAGTATAAAAAGCCGAACAGTTTCATATGCTAGAGCAGTGGTATTTTGCATCTGATTGTGCAAGTAAAAAGGATAAAGTAGCAGTTATGGGATATAGTAAAGATATCACAGAGTTTCAAAAAGGCATGATTGTGAGATCCTGTGCTTTGGGTGCTTCCATATCACAAATGGCACATCTTGTTGGTTGCTCATGGCTCACTGTGGTTAAGATGTACAAAGAATGGTGTTGAGCAGGTCAAACTACTTCCTGCCACCAAAACTGTAAAAGATTACACAAGGTAGATGTTCATGATGAACGGAGGATACAGCATATTGCACAGGCTCAGCAGCAGTCACTGTCTATCAGAAGACATTTCAGTACAGTTTGGGAAATGCAAAAACAATATCCAAAATGATGTGCTGGAGAGATAGTGCAAGACTCATGGGGTAGAATTTTCTCAACATTGTCTGTGCTCCTTAACAGGAGAGATTGTTTCTACAGGGATGGGATACACTTAAATAGAAAGGGTACAAGAATATTTGCTGATGCTATCGAGGCAGTGTTAGTGGGTTGGAAAACTGCTAACTTGGGGGGGGGATTCACAGATTAATAGGTTAACAGTAGCCACGGGCAGGGTGAAAATGATTCTTGAACTGCTTCTATTGAAATTAGCAGCAGCCTACAGAGCGAGGTACGGGGGATTTCAAGGGCTGCTGGGTGTCATAATAGAACAAGTAAATACATGGGTTGTGTTAAGGTAATTAAGAGTAAGAATAGGTGTATGTACTCTTGCATGTACATCAATGCTAGGAGTATAGTAAATAAATTTAATGAATTTGAAGTATTGTTCAAGACATCAAAAGCGGATATTGTTGAGATATCAGAGCTGTGGTGCCACACAGATATAAGCAGTGCAGAATTCGAATTTGGGGAGTACAATGTGTACAGAAAGGATAGACGCAGCAGGAAGGCAGGAGAGTTTATGCTGTTAGTTAAGAAACACATAAAATCCAAGGGGTAGTACAGCCAGTCGACATGGCTGGACAATGCAATGTTGAGTCAGTGTAGTGTGACATAAGCACTGGGAAAACCCAGTTGAGAGTAGGAGTGTGTTATAGACCTAATGACTCTGATGAGTATAATGAGCAATTGTGCAGAGAAATAGAGTGGGCCAGTATATCAGAACATCTTATAATGGGGGATTTTAACTCTCCAGATATTGACTGGAACTTGTGGGTTGGTCACTTGCACACCAGCAAGTGACCAACCCACAAGTCGGGTTGGTCACTTGCTGACCAACCCACTTGCACACCAGCAAGAGTTTTGTGGATTTATTGGATGACTGTTTTCTACAGCAACATGTTCGAGAGGCAACTAGAGGAAGTAATACTCTTGATCTGATTATCAGCAGTGATTCTTCATGCATTAAGAATCTGCAAGTAAAAGGACCACTAGGTGGCAGTGATCACAATGTACTGATGTGGGCTTTACTTAAAGATGTAACTACCATCGGGGTAAGGGGAAGAGTTTTTGCTTTCGTAAAGGTGACTATAGTGGTCTCAGAGAGTTTTAAAATTCTATACAGTGGGATCAACTGATGGTACCAATGGTGAATTCTAAATGGGAAGCATTCAAGGACTTAATCTTAGAGGGTACTAGACTTTTGATGCCAACTAAGAAATACTGTTCAAGGTTTAGACTAAATGGATATCAAATGAATTAATGTGGCTCGTGGCAGAAAAGAAAAATGCTTGGAATGCATATATATTATTAGGTGGCACAGAAGCCTATGGCAAATATAAGCTAGTCTATAATCAAGTTCCAAAGGTGGTTAGGGAGGCGAAGGTAGATTAGGAGAAATCTTTGGCAAAAAATGCAAAGAAAAACAACAAAGAGTTCTTTACTTAAGTAAACTCTAAAAGAAAAGGGATGAATCAAATTGGTCCACTTAACATAGAGGATTTGACTATTGATGATCATGCTCAGGTAGCTGATAAACTGAATGAGTATTTTGCATCTACATTCACACATGAGGAGTTATTCAAGGAAGGAAATGCCAGAAGTTTATATCAAATTCTAAAAGGGAGCTAAGTGATTTTGTAATAACTGAGAGCAAAGCGGAGAAGAAATTGTTGAAGTTAAACATAAGCAAGGCACCTGGGTTGGATGGGATCTATCGAGTTATATTAAACGAGGCAGCAAAGGAAGTAAGCAAACCCTTAGCCATAATTATGAAAGCTTCCTTGGACTCAGGGGAGGTCCCTATGGACTGGAGATGTGCAAATGGGTCCCCAATTCACAAAGGGGGATCAAAGGGTGATACAGGTAATTACAGACCTGTTAGTCTAATTCTGTTCCAGGGAAAATAATGGAGTCACTAGTTAAGGAAGTGATGCAGCATCATGTAGACAAGACTGCAGTTATAGTTCAGACACAGAATTGGTTTGTTAATGGGAAGTCTTGTCTGACAAATTTGATTAGATACTACGATCAGAGGCAGATTTAATGGCGGGCGCACTGGGCCCTGACTTCTGAAGGGCCCCACAAAACCCCAACCTTACACTTTTTTCTAACGACACCAAGTTTGGTTTCATATGTGCAATTTTAATTACGTACAAGTTTACAATTGGCGGTAAAACCTGATAGTATGTTTATATTCGCTTATTTTCAATATTTCATTACTACGCTGTATAGGCCCCGCGCGGCTGCGCTACCACTCATTGGAGCAATAGAATCATATTTGCTACTTTGTACTTACAAAGGTTCTCCTGCAGTGCAGACTTACGATATACACAAATACGCGTATATCATATATTTTTGAAATTATGTTAAGATAAAATTAATTCCTGTTGTTACATCAGTGCCTGGATTTTCGTAGTTTATGAATAATTTTTGAATTTTAATTAATCATTAATTTATTGCACTATAACGAAAAATCTCTTCTCTAGTATTCTAATCGTTCAGACTATTAAATTTTATATTTTTCTTTTCATTGGTAGGCTACCAATGGTAGCTAGAAAAATGAAACGACATCTATCAGGGGCTGAAAAAAGACAAATTAAAAAAAGACGCGAGCAAGTTGCCAACCAACAGAAAGGAGCATTGGACAAATTTATAACTGGCCCTGGTCATTCAGGCCATCATAATTCGAGCAACAATGAAGATGAAGAACAAGGAACTTCCATCAGTCAACAAAAAGAGTTAGTTGAAGTTGAAAACCAAGGTATAGAAGAAAGCAACAATGATGAAGAAGATGAAGAACCAGTCAACCAGGTGAAAAACCATTAGAAAAAAATATAGAAAAAAGTCCATTAGAAAATATTGAAACGCAAACGGAAAATATTCCATTCGAAGTTACACTAAAAGATATTGCTCTCTGGCCTAATGTTTTATCTAATGAAATGGTTGAATTTCTAATTTCAAATAAACCAAAAAATATGGGCGATATAACTACACTTAAATCAGTCTATAAACACGGTGATTGCATTTACTACAGAGGCTTGTGTAAAGACCATTTTTACAGAAAAATTTTGAATGGTGAAAAAGAAGAAAGGACGTGGCTAATTTTTTCCGAAACATCCAAATCAATTTATTGTTACCCATGCAAAATGTTTTTGGGCTCAAAGTCTAAGTTGACTACAGGGTTTCAAAATTGGAAAAATATTGGAATAACTTTGTCCGAGCATGAAATGTCAAAAGAGCACATCACTTCAATGTGTACATTATACATGCGCTCCTCTACGTTAAATTGCATTGATGTTCAAAATCTGCAAAAAGAAAATTATTGCAGAGAGATTCTGCAAAGAATTGTATCCACAATAAAATTCCTCGCAAGTTTGGGCATTGATTTTAGAGGCCATAATGAGAGTGCAACATCTTCGAGAAAAGGCAATTATTTGACTAGTTTAGAGTATTTGAATGAATATGACAATTTTTTAAAGTTGCACTTACAAAAGTATGGAAATCAAGGTAGCGGACATGTAAATTACTTATCGCATCAGACATTGATGAACTTTTGCAAATAATTGCCGATTATCTTATGGCACACATTGTGGAGGAAATAAAATGCGCAAAATATTACAGGTGACCCCCGCTTAACGCTGATCATTCGTTCCGGAAAAACAGAGCACTAAGTGAATCCGTGCTAAGTGAGCGCCGCTTTCCCATAAGGTAACATATGTATTTATGAGCTGCGGTCGGTGCCATAGGATATTTCCTAATCAATAATAAACAGTAATGAAAAGATGCACAAATGTCGGTCAAAATATTTAATATTCAAATATTTGCACATATAAAATATTCTGCATTACATACGTATAATTATGTAGTAACTACTTGCGTATCAAAAGTAAACTTAAAATTCCAATTAAAATAATGAATTTAATTGATTTAATTTAATGGATGAATTTAATCATGAAAAATTTGTGGATTTTGAGTTGAACTTTGGCCCTCTTCCAAATAAACTAAAAAGGATATTAATTTTAAATGGCCCGCAGCTTTACCACCCAACAATAAAGTCAACTGATCCTTTGCCGCTTTGAAACTTGGCATGTTTTTTTCTTCTTTCAAGATGAAACTTCTTTTAGGCATTCGTTTCCACAAAAGTCCTGCTTCAGCTATGTTAAAAACTTGTTGAGAAGTATAACACATAATACCCCTTTTCAATAATTTTAACAAGTTCTTTTTTGAAAGTTTCGGCTCCTTGATCTGCACTTGCGGCTTCTCCCTGTATTTTAAATCTATTCTACAAGCCCTTACCAGATTTAAATGGTTCCACATTTTTTTTTTTTTTTTTTTAGGCGAGTTTTCTTCAGATCATCATATTGGCTAATCTCTTTCTCTCTTTTTTTTTTAAATATTTAACTTAACTGAATTCTGCATGGAATATTATCTTCAATAAAATTAGTCTTTCCATTTCAATCCTAATAGCCGGCCTAGTCCTAGTTGCTTGCAGTGGAACAGCTATCTTTCCCGCTGCTAAAATTAATTCTTTATTTTTTTATAATTGTTCTTACAGTTAAAGTTGCAAGTCCTAAATTATGGCACACATCCGCTTGTCGTTGACCGGAATCGATTCGCTTCAAAACGTCTAATTTAATTTTTAAATTCAGTCTTTTTCTTACATTTATAGTCTTCGTACTGCGCCCAGACGTTGTTGCTTTTTCATTCCTATCAGTCATTATTAGCTCTTCGAAAATGTAACTGCGTTGGTTGAATTAATTATGATACAATGTTCATGTAAACTGTTCGTTACGCACGATGTCTAATACTGTACTGAGTGATGACTAGACTTCGTATAAATGCATATAACGCAAATATTACAAGCAATATATTTGATCATTTTTTAAAATATTGATCTCGGAACTACGTAACAAGTCACTGTACTGCAATTAAATTAGCGTGCGAGAAAATTTCACTGAGCGTGGGAAACGTTTTAATGCTGTTTTGCTATTCATTTTCAAGCTATCAACTCCGTCAAATGAAACGATTTCGTTAAATATGTCAAAAATGTAATCTGTAAAAGAGCGTTATAGTGATCTGTGACAGCGTTATAGTCAGATACGGGTTATAATATAAGAACAGCGTTATAGCGAATCAGCGTAAAGCGAACCGCGTTATAATGGGGGCCTGCTGTATAGTATTATTTTAGATTCTACGTCCGATGTTGTGCATGTAGATCAACTTACTTTTGTAGTGCGCTATTTATCAGCAAATGGGGATGTTAAAGAAAGATTTTTAAAGTTCTTCCCTATAGAAAGACATGATACAGAGTATCTAGAAGAGACAGTTTTATCTACCTTTCAAAATTTGCCAGTAGATATAAAATATTGCCGTGGACAATCGTACAACAATGCAGCAAATATGTCAGGCAAGTACAATGGTCTGCAAACAAGAATAAGACAACATGCTCCATCAGCAACGTTTATTCTGTGCTCCAGTCATTCACTTAATTTAGTTGGTTATGTTGCTGCAGAGAGTTGTAATAATGCTTCCAGATATTTTTTATTTGTGCAAAATTTGTTTGTTTTTTTCTCTGCATCAATGTTTTGATGGAACATGTTATGCAATAAATTGGATAAAGGTTCTTATACATTAAAGAAATTGTCAGATACAAGGTGGTCTGCCAGGGCTGATGCAGTTTTAGCGTTAAAATGTGACTACAAAAATATAAAAGAGGCATTAGATGAGATATGCAATTCCACAAAAGAAAAAAAATTGTTGTTATTGAAGCAAAATCATTACTTAAAGAAATGAATGATTATGAAACTGCTGTAATGACAGTCCTATGGAATAAAATTGTGCAAAGAATCAGTGCAACAAGTAAATCTTTAAAATCTATTGACTGCACAATTGTTAAAGGTGCGTCATTATTAAAAAGTCTAGAAATTTTTATTAATGAAAACATAAGACATAATTTCAACGAAATCGAACCAGAAGTTAAAGAACTAACAGATAAAACATTTGAAGATGATCGCAAGCGAACATGTACAGAAAATTGAAAGGAATTTTTTTTACATAATGTACTCTACGTAATATGCGATCATTTAATAGCAAAACTGAACAAATGCAAAAAAATCTATGAAAATGTTATAAGTAATTTTAGAGTTTTTTTCCTGTTTACATTGTGTGTAGAAGAAAAGAAAAAATGTGTTAATAATTTAATTGAAATGTATAAAGATGACCTTGATTCAAGTAATTTTAAAGATGAGTTGGAACAGTTTTTAATCATTTTATATGAAGAAGACAAGCGATCAATTAATAATATATACAAAAAAGCATTAGATATGAAAGCAACTTTTCGAAATGTGGAACTTTTCGAAATGTGGAAATTATTTTGAAAATTTTGTTAACCATGCTAATTTCAAACGCATCGGCGGAATGCTCATTTTCTTGTCTAAAAATAGTAAAAAATTATCTAAGAAATTCAATTTCAGAGGAAAGACTAAATAATATGGCTATTTTATATATAGAGAGCGATTTACTTAAAATTATTGATTGTGATGAGATAGTTAATAAGTTTGCAAAACAAAAAGCAAGAAAAAAATTTATTTAAATATTTTCACATTTGTAATTTTAATTTCAAGTAAAATTCTGTATGATTTTTTTGTTCAAATTTCTGATTGTTACACCTATTATATGTATACTATCATTAATTATAATTATACTTTTACATATGTTCAACTATTAGTTCAAAACTTTTTGATTATGATTATTATGCTATTATTAATTATATTATACATATATTATATTCAAATTTTATTGGAAATAAAACATTAATAGTACATAATATTTTTTATTTATTAAAAAAAATGGTTAACATGTATTTTTATTTTCCCTGTCTCTCTCTCTTTTTTAAGGTGCCCAATATTTTCTTCTGCACCCGGGGCCTCAACCGACTTTAATCCGCCTCTGACTACGATGTGGTCACAAAGGAATTGGATGCAAAGAATAATTTTGATATCATATACTTGGATTTTAGGAAAGCTTTTGATACTGTGGCACATGGAAGAATACTGTATAAATTGGAGCAGTATAAGAGCAAATTGCTATAGTGGATAAAAGAATGGTTGAGTGGGAGAAGACAGAGTGTGTGATTATCAATAGACACTGCTCTTTATGGAGTAATGATATTAGTGGAATCCCCCAGGGTTCGGTATTGGGCCCATTGTTGTTTTCGGTATTTATTAATGATATTGATGAAGGGAATCAGAGTTAATGTCTAAGTTTGCAGACGATATGAAGGGTGGCAGGGTTGTTAATGACAGCAACAAAGCAAACCCTTAGCCATAATTATGAGAGCATCCTTGGACCCAGGTGAGGTTTCTCACGGACTGGAGAGGTGCAAATGTATCCCCAATTCACAAAGGGGGATCGAAGGGTGACACGAGTAATTACAGACCAGTTAGTTTAACTTCTGTTCTGGGTAAAATAATGGAGTCACTGGTTAAAGATGCATTGCAGGATCATCTAGACAAGACTGCAGCAATAATTCAGACACAGCATGGGTTTGTTAAGGGAAAGTCTTGTCTGACAAATTTGATAGGATATTATGATGTGGTTACAAAGGAACTGGATGCAAAAAATAATTTTGATATCATATATTTGGATTTCAGGAAAGCTTTTGACACTGTTGCCCATGGAAGACTATTGTACAAATTGGAGCAGAATGGTATTAAGGGTAAGTTGCTACAATGGATAAAAGGATGGTTAAGTGGGAGAAGACAGAGAGTGGTAATCAATGGTGCTGCTCTTCGTGGACTAATGTTATTAGTGAAGTCCCACAGGGTTCAGTGTTAGGTCCACTGTTGTTTTGTATATTTATCAGTGATATTGATGAAGGTATATCAGGCTTAATGTCAAAGTTTACAGATAATACAAAGGTTGGCAGGGTTGTTAATGACAGTTATGGCAGTGTGCTACTGCAACAGGATCTAGATAATTTGGGCAGATGGGCTAAGAAGTGGCAACTGAAGTTTAACCTTGACAAATGCAAAGTACTGCATATGGGTAGAAGTAACCCCAGAGAAACGTACCAACTGTGTGGTGCTACACTTAAGGTGGTAGAAAATGAAAAAGACCTGGGAGTAATTGTGCAGTCAGATATGAAGTTTTCTGAGCAATGCAGACAGGCTGCCAGGGCAGGTCATGGGGTTTTGTCAATGATATATAGGAATTTTGCTAGCAGGGAGAAGGAGGTGATTGTCCCTCTGTATAAGGCAGTGGTCAGGCCACGCCTTGAGTACTGCATACAGGTCTGGAGGCCTCATTTTAGGAAGGATGTAGATTTACTTGAGCGTGTACAGAGAAGGGCAACAAGATTGGTGAGGGGAATGAAGGGATCCTCTTACCAAGAGAGGTTTAAGCTCTGCAAATTGCAGTGGCTGGAAACTAGGCACCTGCACGGTGATCTCAATGAGGTGTATAAGGCCTTGAATGGGTTGAGCACGCTGAATTCTGATGGGATCCTTCCACTTGTTCAGATTACAAATGTAATCTGAATAAGTTGAAGGATCCCATTATGCCCCCTTACTCTGTGTAAGGGGGCATAAATTCAAATTAAGAAAGGACAGATGTAGAATAGATGTGTGGAAATTTGCCTTTAGCCAGCGGGCAGTTAATTGCTGGAACAAACTTCCATCCGTCGTTGTGGAAGTTGATAGGTTGAATAAATTTAAGGAGGAACTGGACAGGCATTTGGAGGGAATGGTGTGATTTTTTTTTTTTTTTTTTTGGCTGATGCTGCATAAGCTCATACACTTGCTTTCTTGCATCACATGCCACTACTACTACTACTACAGTAATGATAGTATGCTACTGCAATAGGATCTGGAAAAGTTGAGCAGATGGGCTGAGAGGTGGCAACTGAAGTTTAACATTGACAAATATAAGGTACTGCATATGGGTATGAGTAACCCACAGAGTAACGTATCAACTTGGTGGTACTACACTCAGGGTTGTGGAGAATGAAAAGGACCTGCGGGTAATTGTGCAGTCAGATATGAAGTTTTATGAGCAATGCAAAAAAGGCTGCAAGAGTAGCCCATGGTTTTGTGTCAATGATATACAGAAATTATGCTAGTAGGGATAAGGAGGTGATTGTTCCCTTGTATAAGGCAATGGTCGGGCCGCACCTTGAGTACTGTATACAGGTCTGGAGGCCTCATTTTAGGAAAGATGTAGAGCTGCTGGAATGAATACAGAGAAGGGCGACGAGATTGGTGAGGGGAACAAAGGATTACCCAGAAAGGCTTAAGGGTCTGCAAATTGCAGCTTCTGAAGACTAGGCACCTGTGAGGTGATCTAATTGAGGTGTATAAGGTCTTGAATGGATTGAGCAAGCTCAATGCTAATGGGTTTCTTCCCCTTTCTCAGATTTCTCACCTGAGGGGGCATATATTCAAATCGAGGAAAGACAATTGTAGAATAGATGTGCGGAAATTTGGCTTTAGCCCATGGGTGTATTTTAGTGGTACATTAGACTGTCGCACATACCCATATATGTATTTTGTCTGTAGAAGTGTGTTCTGTTGTAAACTTGCAAGTGCAGGTTAATAAACCCAGAATAAGGGTGCTCTCACATAGAACGCAGGTGACCGCTTACTTGGAACCAGCAGCCTAAATGAACAATGTAAGTCAATGGGAGTGCATACAATAAGAGCGTGTGGACAGCGGCATCGCTTCTTGTGTTAATCCCCCAGCTTACTTCAACAAATTAAGCTTACTGGTTCTCAGGGAAGTACAGATGTCACTCAACTGGATATGCGTTGTTCACACCTCTGATATAAATCTGGCCTTTAGGCAATTTTTAGAACTGCTATTGCTGTAGAAAGCACAAATTCACGGAGATGTAGAGAAAACTTGTAATCCAAAAGTTTTAAACGTGGATACCAAAATTTTGATTTCAGACTGAATTTTATGTATTATGTCAAACGTGCAATATGGGACAAAAGTGTCAATCTGCATTAAACAGGAATACCATGGAGAAATGCTGACAAAAAACAAAATAAAAAAAAATAAATAAAATAATAATAAAAAAAATACCCTTATTTTTTTATTTTCTCAAAGTAAAAACAGTTCTTTTTTTTTTCTTATATTTATTTGTAAAGTGCTAATAAATACTGTATGTAGAAATAGTCTGTTAGTCAGTGTTTTTATTATTCGAATTGGAAACATAGCATTTCTCTATTCGTTCTGAATATTTAGAAACTTCCAATTCGTTACATAAATTATGATATTAAAAATTTTGTCTACTGTAATGTACAGACATTGGGTATGCCCATCAGTTCCTTATTGATTTCAATCTTGAAAAAAAAAAATTAAATAAATAATCATTATGACAACGAAGAAATAGTTTTGGAATATCTAAAATGAACTTTTCATTACTTAAGTTTCTAGATTTATACTTATTGTTTCTAAAAACATCAGTTTAAATTTTATTATCATTGAAAACAATAAGAAACTTTTTAAAAAAAGTTTCTTATTGTTTTGCTTTGTACAACAAATTGCAGCCTGCACGGTGCGTAAAATATGCATTATATTTTAAATGAAGACCTTAAAGAAGACAGTAACTGATAACACCCGTCGGTTTCATATTTCCTCCCTTCTAATTAATCTCGGTTTTCCTTCTGCAGTTAAACATTAAATGAAACTTAATTAATTTGAAAAATGCATGTTGTATGATTTCCATTACTAAGCTATACCTAAAAATCACTGATAATCATACAAATTTAATCCGTTAATGGAAAATGTGATTCATCCCCCTCTCCACCAAGTCAAGCGAGACAGTGGGATCCGCAAAAACGTATCGGAATTGGTTAGTGCTGGTTGTGCTAATCTACCTGCTTGCTTAAATGAATTTTTATTTAAGCTCGCTGGTTGTCGACGCCACACATTCATTGCAACATGGACATTTAAGCTTTTATTTCCAAGGTGTATCTTCGACGACCAATATGGGACAAAAACAGAAAAATTACATACTAATATGATGTATATTATGGTACTGGGATTATGATGTTTGATTGTAAAAAGCATGACTAACAACATTTTTTAATTTAGGTTTTTGAAAACTTCGAGTGCCTTCATCCAAATGCAGATTAACAACGAAAAAGCCTGTATGTGATTACAGATGATATAAAAATTAATTACAACAGAAACTCACAATTACAATTCAAAAAAATCGCTATATATTTTTATAACAATTTGTCAATTTATGTACGCAGTGCGTTACATAAATATATATAGCTATATAAATCTATATATATATATAAATAACGATAACGTATAAATCCAGTAAAATATCTTTAATACTTTGATATATATATATATATATATGAAATCTATTTTATAATAAATATATATAAATATATATATATATATGGTATGAAGTACAGAAGTGTATAACCGGGTTAATATTTGTATTACGCTGGGTTTTTTTATAAATATTTGTGTGGATTGTATCATCATTTGTATAATCGAAAATCGATGATATTAGATTATTTGACCAAATTATGAATTTAAAGAAATTTTTCAGAGAAAAAGATGATAATTGGGCAAGAAGAAATATGATAATTGCATAGAAAGTGGGCTGGATACTTTAATTAATGCAAGAGTTCCCAGATATGTTCCGAGCTTTTAAATATACATTTCAATCTATATATCTATATATATATATATATATTTTTTTTTTTTTTTTTTTTTTTGCCCACAATGGAACATAGAACATGTATTTTCATTAATGGAGCAACATTATAAATAATATGGAGACAAATACTGTGAATAGTATTTTGTTAATAACTTTTTCGTGCATATAATTTCAAAATGGATTGAAAAACATTTTATAATTACTTACTTTGTAATCCGAACTTACTGAAAATTATTGGCAGTAAAGATAAGTATGTATCGTAATTTTTTAATAATAATTATATCATTTTTAAAATGTTATCGTTTTTAAAACTAAAAGTGTCCTAGTTTTGAATTCTATCTAGATCTCGTAACCCCCCCCCTACCCTTTCGGAGATAAGTCTTAAAAAAGAATGCAAGAAAACTGATATTGTCTTTTCTTCTTTTTTTTTTCTGTGCAGTCCTGGTGTTTGACACTGGAAGAGACTCCAGGATTGCTCGGCATCGGATAATTCTATCTTACGTTTAAAATATATTATTTTTTATCTTTGATTGTTATGCTTCTTCATTTTTCAATTTGTAGCTATGCTACCTCCTCTCATCTTTCCGGTTTTTTGTTGTTTTTTTCATTCTCCTCAACTGTTATCAATACATAACACTTATTCATATGTGTAACACGTATTCAACTTCTGAACACTTCGCAACTTTAGTGTTGTTTTTTTTTTTCTTAGATAAATTTTAAATTCTTCCACTGCAGAAACATTATTCCCTTCCTCTTTCAATTATTTCAGTGCTCATTCCAACGAATATTTAATCGAATGTCCCTGCAATGGGCATTAGTAAACAACCAGCTCCCTCTTTTCCCCTAATTATTTATCATTTGATAAGTTTTCACCTGAAAATTACGGGACACCTGCTGAATTGCAGGAAGTGATAATCGGAAATTTTATGGTAGCGGTTTACCCGAGAGCTAAAGGGATTAACGTTCCGTAATAGTGCCCGTAAAGCCTACCCCAGTGAGAAGTTGCACCGTTCACTGCTTTCTATGTGTTCATACCCAGTGAGAAGCTTCAGCTGTGCATCACTGCTGGTTCCAAGTAAGCGGTCACCTGCGTTCTACGTGAGAGTACCCTAAAGCATGGGGGGAAAAAACCCTGCTCCCTCCACTTGAGATCTGTTAAATAACAGTTTGAACAAAATTCCATCTGTTGTAGTGGAGGTCAACAACTTAAATAAGTTCAAGGCAGAACTGGACAAGCGTTTGGAGTGAATGGATGGATGAAATGGGAAGGTTTTTTTTTTTTTTTAGTTTGGCTGATGCTGTATTGACTTGCTTTCTTGCATCATATGCCTCTATTAATGTTACCTATACTGTTGTGCACTGTTAGTAAGGTGTAATTGGTGTCAGGTGAGTTTTTGGGTATATCCTTGGTTCTTTGATCCAAGGAACTTAAATAAGTTCAAGGCAGAACTAGACAAACATTTGGAGTAAATGGATGGGTGAAATGGAAAGGGTGTTTTTTTTTTTTTTTTTGCTGATGCTATTTAAGCTTGCTTTCTTGCATCATGTGCCCTACTAATGCTAATGCTAATTATAGTAATTTGTGCCATTGTACATCACTGAACAATCTGAAAAGAATCTCAAAATCAGATATTCATCGACAATATCCATTATTAATGAATATCTGATTTTGAGATTTTTCAGTATGAAACATAACTCATAATACAAAAGATACAGATGTAATTTATTATGCTTAAGTAATCAGTCCAACAAAAGAAACATTTTTATTTTACGTTGTTTTGCCTTACCAATCCACAGTGAGTTGATTGACTGGTCATCTGGGTATGACACCAACTCTAGAACGGGTGGTTCAACTCAAAGGAATCGATGAACAGGAAGAGCACACCACTGCTCTTACAGCATACTGAAAAGTGACACAAATCCCAAGTACATCATTTTGTATCTTTGACACATCTTGGAATGTATAAATGCTAAAATTCAAATTATTTTAGTGGTACAATAGACTGTAGCGCATACCCATATATATATATATTTTGTTGTTATTTGGTTTTTAGGAGCATTAGCAACTAAGGCCATATTGCTCCGGGGATATGCGGTGGTCATTCCCTGACCTTTCCTCATCCTCCGTATTTGGTGGTCACATGCTCGAACCCCGGTCTAATCAAGAAGCGTGTGCTACGCACTACTGCTTCTGCCCACCTGGCTACGGAGGCGCCATATATTTTGTCTGTAGAAGTGTGTTTTGTTGTAAACTTGCAAGTGCAGGCTAATAAACTCAGAATAAGGCATGGGGGGAACCCTGCTCCCTCCACTTGAGATCTGTTAAATAACCCCTGATTGAAGAGGGCTTTAGAAATTCCTCTAGTCATGGACAAGACCTTTCTAAATTGTGTGACAGACAATGATGTATCATGCCAACTAGGCTGCCATGGAAGACAATATATATACAAAATGTTATATATGATGGGTTGGTAATGGCTCTAAAGTGTGCATTCATTGTAAGTACAGTCCATTCCAGTTATTTGGAACACATCGGGACTAGTGCATTTTGGCTCGATTAAGCGGCTGCCCCAATTATCCGAAGTTTCACGTAAATAGTTAAAAATACAATGTACCCCCCCTTTTTTTTTTTACAATTGGTTCACAGTACAATCAAATCACATTACAACGAACTCAACATAGTAAAGTACCGTTCACTATACGATGTGCAGTAAGCGCCGGTCATTATGATCACGTTTGTGAATTGAATTTTAATTCTATTACACAGCGATTCTAATTAGCGAAAATAGGAGGAATATTATCCAGAGGCTATAAAAATAAAGAAATATTAAGCACAAATTTACCCTTTATTACCTTACCAATTAAAAAATTAAATGTTACATGAAAATCGGAAGAACATATGTGATAATCGGAATAATTAATACGTACTGTAATATGTATGTACTAACTAGTTGACATTTTTGTTCACTGACATTTGTGGGTTGGGGATTAAAATTTAAAACAGTAAAAAGAAAAGCAATCAATAACAAAGAACACAGCACACACACAAATTGTAAGTAACACGATACGGCAAGTGAGAACGGAGTAACGAGTTACAAAGCTTTAAAAATAGGAATGAAGAGAAGATCTGAAAATTAATTTATTTATTTGATTGAAGATTTCATGGAAGTGTAAACACATTTCACCATAATAACCCACAGAATTCCAGCTGTCGGTATTATCGCAAATTCAGTAAGATCGAGTTTACTGTCCATTTATGATAGATTTCACTAACAGAAAAGCCCAATACACAGGTGACTCCTAATTGTTTTTATTGTTTTATAGATGTGACCTCCAGAATTTCAACCGAGCCACGTGGTACCGTCAGAGACAATCGTAGGGTAATCTCCAGTGCTGCGGTCTCCTGCCCTGATTAAACGGCATGCTGTTCCAATTAAGCGAAGTAAACCCTGGCTATTTTCTCGATTAGTTTCTGTTTTTTAAGATTTGGCCCAAATAACCGGAATCCACTGTATATCATGTCTGTGTTCGCAGGCTGATTTGCATGTTATGCTGGCTGAAAAACTATACCTGAAATTGGCTAACTATAGCCTGAAATTAAGAGAACTTCAGAAATTCTTCCAGACATTGATTAGCATTGCAACAGCTGTTGCAATACTAATGTGATTTTGCTACCAGTGACTAGATGAATGAATTAAATGTTACAGAACTTTATTGTAAGTGTTCATGATTATTTCTCATTTTTAGGTCTGTCAGAAAAGCATACAGCCATGTCTTTCAGCAGTTACTTAGGAATGAAATAGATGTGCAAATCATTCCTTTTGGGCATATTCTTCACCAGACGTGTTCCTGATGGATTTCTGCTTATTTAGACAGTTTAAATGAATGTTGAATTATATCCTAAAATGCAAGAGAAATAAAAGAGGTTTTGATTTTTAGGAAGTGTGCCAAGGGAAATGGCACACTTTCTAAAAATCTTGAAAGTGTTGCCATTCCTCTTACAACTACTGCTTCTACATTGGAAAAGGTTATTGTTAAGGTGCAGCCTCTCAAACAGGATTCACCCACAGCCCATCGTGACATGGTGCCTCCAAAAGTTATTTCCATATACCATATTTTGGAATTATTATTACTAATTAAAAATTATTATAATTTTTTCCCCCTTTGTATTCTATTGTTTAATTAATGCTATCTCTATAAAGAACAAAAGTGATATTTCTTATAATTGTTACCTTTCAGTTTACAGAAAAAATTTGAAGCACATTTTGGTGATAAGCTGGAAGTTGTACGTACCCATCAAGTAAGTTCATTGTGCATGCATGCTTCTGTACATGTGTATGAAGTTCTAAAATTTAATGTTTTGAGATATAATCCTGTGTCTTTGTATACCATCACTTAGATAATATACAAAGATTTAAAATCTGCTACATTGTAGCAGTTTTTAACTCTTCCCTTAAGTGATTTATAAATTAACTAACTATACATTCTTCTACTTAAATAGGTGGCACTGACTTCTCTAGTATTTACAGCTTTTTGATTGTGTAGTGAGCAAAATTTTTAGTATAGTAATCACGTTATACTGTGCATCCTTCTGATGGAATTTGTTTATATAATATTTTTGGGCAATTTCTTGTGTTTCAATGTATTCAAAATCAGATATGTAGATACATTGTAACAACAAAGGACTTTTCCATTGACAGCCATTGCTGCCAGTGCAGTGGCTACCAACTAACTATAGAGGATAGGATGATACACAACAAGAGGAAAAGGTTTGTAAAAAGCACTTTCAGACATGCCTGAAAAATTCAGTAAATCTAATAAATGACCAAGTCTTTAACATTCTTACTATTTGCTCCAATTTCAGTACCGGGTTACTGACTATTGAATAGGTAGTGATTGAACCTAATCTCAGTTGAAATCTAGATTCTGCCACAAGTTCAATAGCACAGAATGTAACATGGAAATTTCCCAACAAAATAAAATACAGGGATTTCTCAATAATTTTTTTTTACTAGCGAGTCAACAGTGGGGATTCAAAAAGAGTGGAAATGTTAAAAAATTACATCCAACATAATAGCAGGGTTTCTCCTGCAAAAAAGCTCAAAAATACTCTATTATATGAGCTTTACTGAAATTCTCTAACCGTGTTAGAGCGAGTCCATGTTATATAAGTACCGTGTTGTGCGAGGATTTCTGCAATTTATCAATTGTGTTAGAGCGAAACCATGTTGTAGATGTACCGGGTTATATGGGGGGGTTGTCTGTACTTCCTTAATCAAACACTTGTTTCATGGATTACAAAATTAATTCCTCACATACAGAACAAAATTAATTGAGATTATTGACCTGCTATGACAGGTGGCATTATATTTATCAATCGCTGAATCTTTATGAGCTGTAACTTGTTAATATTTTTTAAAGAATGGTGGATGAATAAACATTTTTAGTAAACTTTACGTCAAGGATAAAATTAATTTGTTCATCGTGATACAAAAATTGTGGGTTGATTCGTTGTATTGATGATTATAAATCTTTACTTAACTGAAAATTAAAAGTCCTAATTGGATTTATAATGATTTGAACATCAACGTCAATAAATGTTCAGTCATATCCTTTCTTGATGTCACAAAAATAATTAAAACTTGCTTTGATTACTGGATAATGAACAAATTCTGAGGTTTGAGAGAGGTTTAGGTCTTGAAATCAGAACCACCGGCACATTATGCCAGTAGTAGTTCTGATTTTAGGGATCAGGTGAGACTATATTGTTTTAAGTACTTTATTTCAAATATTAAATGTTAATATTAAATTTAAAGACTTCAACAATTTTAGGACTTTGTGTGGAAGATTTATTTTTATAACTGTTCTTCCTCAGTTGGCATATTTTTCTGCATTCTGCTTTTCACCTCCCCCTGTCAAGGGAGGGGATTGAATCATGAATGAGATAGAAAGAGTTCAGATGACTTTTCTTTGACTTCTGTGTTTCACAGTTAGCAAAGATTATAAATCCAAATCTTATGTTGATGGTGTTCCTATTTTGTGATTCTGCCCTTGACTAATCATAGGAATCTCCTTGATTGAAATTTTCTTAGCCTACTGGTGATGCCTCCGATTGTAACATAAGTTAGGTAATGTATGTAGTGCATTACATTTCAGGATTTTCTTTTTCTCTGATTAAAGAGAGGGAAAAGTAAATATAGTAATCTTCTTATCAACTAATTACTAAAATTATAACTGTATAGAATGCTTAATAAAACTGCAGTTTTACTCTTCCTAAACAGCCTTTCAGTTTAATTACAACTATATAATATTTATTACTCCTCTCCCACATGTATACAGGGTGTCTCAAAAATACACAGCATAACTTCAGGAATGAGTTCCTCATATGTAGACAATAAAAATATTTTATATCAACATAGTTCCGGAAATGCTTGGTTCACAAGTTATTAACCGAAATGTCTTATCTCCTGCAGGTGATTTCCTTCATCACAAGGTACTGACAGAATCTGGTGGTTTTCCATTCCGACCATGTACTCAAATCAGGAGCAAGCGGATATGCACTTTATGTATGATTTGGCGGACGGCAATGCTCTGGAGGCTCATTGTTTGTACCACGAAAGGTTCCCAGAATGAAGATATCCAGACAGAAAAACGTTTGAAGGTATCCATGTTGTGCATGCCACTCCTGGAATCAGCACACTCAGAATAGCAATGCAACTGGCTGTTCAATGTTCGACTATTTGGAGAGTGTTGCGAGAACACCAGCTGTATCCTTACCATCTGCAACAGGTACAGGCTTTGTTACCAGCAGATTACCCTGTGCGAGTAATGTTCTGCCAGTGGTTCTTGCAGCAGTGTGGTACAACTCCTCACTTTCCTGCCTTAGTGATATTCACAGATGAGGCACAGTTCACACAAGACGGAATCCAAAACTTTCACAATCAGCATGTATGGGCTGAGGAAAACCCACATGCAATTCTTCCATCACATCACCAACAGCGGTTCAGCCTCAACATCTCGGTGGGTGGTTTTGGTGATAAGTTATTTGGGTAATTTAATAACATTCTGGTTAATAACTCGGGAACCAAGCATTTCCAGAACTATGTTGATATAAAATATTTTTATTGTCTACATATGAGGAACTCATTCCTGAAGTTATGCTGTGTATTTTTGAGACACCCTGTATATTGTTTTAACTCACGCTCTTCTTTAGCAGCATAGTACATTGAAAGTGTTTGTTCATATTGTATTCTATCTCTGCATGAATTATAATCCACTATCACAGCAATTCTTTTTATAAATATCACCTTTACTCTTATTTAAGCTATTTGTAAAAAAAAATATATAAGATATTTATACCTCTCTTCATAAGCAACACTACTTTTATGAGTCTCACAAAGCAGTACATACAGACCATTCATAAACTGTCTAAAGCTGACAGTACTTACTGCATTAAAACCTTGTTTTAATCTTCGAATTTCTTTTTGTATAAACTGTATGGTTTTGTCCAATTTGTGTGATTTTAATGAAATTTGGGATGGGTTGACAAATCTTTCTGAAAGAACCAAATATAAAATTTCATGAAAATCAATCCGCTAGGAGTTGAGTTATTAGATATGGATGGAGAGATGAATGGATGGATAGACAGACATAATGAAAACAGTAGGCACTTCATCATCATCAGTCATTTTCAATCCACTGCAGGATAAAGGCCTCTCCAGCAACTTTCCAGTTCCTTCTGTTTTGTGCAATGGCCATCCATTTACTACCCACAAACTCATGAATTTCATCTGTCCATCTCCATTATTGTCTCCCAGGGTTTCTTCTAGCTCCTTTGGTACCGTTCTGTTACTTTCTTAGTCCATCTGTCATCATGTCTTCGAGCTATGTGTCCTGCCCAAGACCATTTTAGTTCTTTAGAATGTCCTTTTAGTAAGAATGTACTTGAGTTTTCTGCCTAATTCATGTGTTTCTCTTCTTTTTTAACAGTCTGATTCCCAGTATGATTCGTTCCATTCTTCGCTGTGTAGTTCTCAGCTTCTCTTCCATTCTTTTGGTGAGCGCCCACCTTTCACTTCCATAAGTCATGGTGGGGAGTATACATTGGTTCATTATTTTACATTTCAGACAAATTGGGATATTGCTCCTCAGTATGAGACTATATTTCCTGAATGCTATCCATCCAAATTTTTATTTATTCTTCCCTTGATTTCCAGCCATTTATCATTATTACAGCTAATGACTTGTCCCAGATAAGTATATGACTCCACCTTTTCAATTACTGCTCCTTCAATCATTATATCCCTTTCTGTGGCATACTTGTTCATCGTTACTTTTGTTTTAGCCATGTTCATCTTTAGTCCAAAATCCTTACTAACTCTGCATAACTTATTAAGATTTTCCTCTAATTCTTTGAGATCGTGGGTTATAACCACAATGTCATCTGCAAATCGTAAATGGTTTAGGTACACAGTGACTCCTTTCTGCGACCAGTCTAATCTTCTCAAGGACAGCAGTAAACAACTTCGGAGATGTGTCTCCTTGTCGAACTCATTTTTCAATTTTAAATTTGCTACTGTCTTTGTCTATTCTAATAAAGGAGGTAGCATTCTCATATATTTTCTTCAAAATCATAATATAGGGGTATCTATGCCTTGTCTTTCCAGTGCCCGAAACATTGCCTTATGCTGTATGGAGTCAAATGCTTTTTCATAATCCACAAATGCCAGGCATAATGGTGTTTTATATTCATTTGCTTTCTCCATTAGCTGTGACATGACATGACATGAAGGTGATCCATAGTTGAGAATCTTGTCCTAAAGCCAGCTTGCTCTTTCGGTTGATTCTCATCAAGTATTGTTTCTAATCTGTTAGATGACCCTTGTGAACAACTTGTAGATGTGGGATAACAAGCTAATTGGTCTATAATTTCCAATTTCTGATTTATCTCCTTTCTTATGCAGCAAAACTATGATTGCATTATTCCACTCCTTAAGCGTCACACCTTTTCTAATACATTTTGTGAAGAGTCTTGCCAGTTTTTCTGTCATGTCTCTTCCTCCTAATTTTAACAACTCTACAGTAACTTCATCTTCCCCTGGGGCGCTCTTGTTCTTCATTTTCTTCAACGCATATTCTACCTCATCAGGAGGATATCAGGTATGTTGTATGTGTTACTAATTTGTGATCCATCTTCCCCACTGCTGGCATCATTCCCTCGCTCCTTGTATAACTCTTTATAGTAGTCTTCTGCTATTTGAATTATGCCTTCTCTGCTATTTATAAGTACACCATCGCACTTATGCATATGTATATATGCAAACATACCTAAAAACAGTGGTACCCTGCCAGACAGGTCAAATCTTTTTTTTATTTCCCTTTTTTTTAAAATTCTCTTAACAAATTGAAATAGTTTTAAAATTCAGATTTTTAATGAAAAACTCAAACAATTTAAAAATGTAAAAATTATGTGTTTTTTGAACAATTAAATTTTTTTAAAATAAGTGTTTTTACCCAGTATTTTACCAGGACAAAATTTCTATTAATTCTGCTGGGAAGTTAAAAAACATTATGATTATATAAATGTGAAAATATTAATCTGTTTTATTTTCAAATTTGCTCAACTGTTAACTACATGCAAATTCAGCATTTACATGCACTGGTATTGTTGTGGTTATGTTCAATGAGTTTGAAAACAAAAAGAAGTGGTATGTTGTAGTTCAAACATCCTTCAACAGATGGCAGTATGGTACAAAGATTGTCCAATAGACTGACAGGTTGTGAATAACAACCAGTTTCATTAGTATTGTTAATGTTCAGTATCGTGATTTTGGATTGGAGCAATGAATGAATATAAAATTATGCTTTGAACGGGAAAATTAGCAACAGAAACATCTGAAATGTTAAAACTGTTTATGGTTATGAAATGTTAAATCATGCTAGTATGTTTGAATGGTACACACCATTCAAAGACAAACATGAGGATGTCTGTGATGACCCAAGAAGTAGGCATCCATCAACCTTTTGAAATGAGGACAGTATTGCAAAAGTTCAGGAAATTGTGGCAAGCTATTGTCATTTGACCTGCAGAATGATGGCTGATGAGTTCGAGATGAATAAGGAGATGATTTTTCAAATTCTGCATGAAGATTTAGAGAAAAGGAAGGTCTCAACAAAGTTTTTGCTGCACAGCCTCAAAGAATGTCATCTAGAAGGCAATCCTAATTTCCTCAATTGTATTATCACTGGAGATGAGTGTTATGTGTTTCACCCAGAGATGAAGTAGCAGAGCATGCAGTGGACTTTAAAATCATTACCAAGGCCCAAAACGTTTCATTCACAGAAGTGTGCAAGATCATGACAATGCTGATCATGTTTTTTGACAAACAGGGTGTAATTCACAAGAAATTTGTACCTGAAGAGGAGAGAGAGAGAGAGTGAGTCAATTCTGTGTTCTTTGTGCTTGTGCTTCAAAGACTAAGTGCACTTTCTGAGTGAGGCCACAATTTTAACAAGCTGGTTCTTGTTGCACAACAATGCCTCTGTCCATTCCATACTTCTGAAAATGAAACATGGCATTGTAAAGATCAACCATGCACCCTACTCTCCTGAGCTAGCGCCAACCGACTTCTTCCTCTTTCCCAAGGTGAAAACTACCCTCAAAGGAAGAGATTTCAGAATGTTGAGAACATTAAGAAATCATAACTGCTGAACTGAACATCATCTCTTTGAATGCCTTCCCTGACTCTTTTCAGAAACTTTTAGACCAGTGTGATAAATGCCTTCAATTAGGTGATGATTACTTTGAATAAAAATAAAATCATTTTTGAACTCCTTCACTTTGTATTCTTTTTATTGCACCACTCTTGGAACTTTATTGCCACTTCTCATATAATGAAATTGGAGAAATTTAGAGAACTTAGAGAAATGAAATACTTAACAGTCAATACTAAGTATTTATATGTCAACTACATATTTGTTGTTACCTACTTTATTTAATAATTCAGGCAAGCTATAATACTAGCACAACTATCCAATAATAATGTAAACAACTGTGCTCCTTCCTACAAAACCAGAAACTACATAGTTGCAATAATGGGGCAACTATGTAGGTGGTAGATGACTTTCATCAACCGGTGAAATACCACCACTTTGCTTATTGGAGGCTTGAAGAGGTGAAACCCATGTTTAGTCTCTAGAGCAAAGTTTCCGGCATCCCCCCCATACTTCTTCTTCAACCCATGCACGGTACTAAGTACTATAGGTTTTGATACCTTTCATGTTTGGGGTTTTCATAAAACTATGTTATAAATCTGAAAGTAATGTGTTGGGTATAAACAACACATTACTTTCAGAACTACCCAAGTAAGATTGTATATTTCAGAAGGTAGATAGAGCAATAACCATTAATCTTGAACTGGCTATTAAATGTGATATGTGACTGGAAAGTATGAGGAGCCTGTGCCACCACCTCTGAGTAAATAAATTGTTTTCAGCATCCATTGACTCTTTAATTATTATCTGAATGCATTTATGTGTTCTGCCTTGATTACTCAAGATTCATCACCTTCTGAAGATGTTTTTAAAATATTTTAAATACCAACGCACATTTTAAATTATTGTTCGGTTGATAGAGTAAAATCTGTCAACTAAAAAATAGAGTAACTATTAATCTTGAACTGGCTATTAAATGTGATATTTGACTGGAAAGTATGAGGAGCCTGTGCCACCACCTCTGAGTAAATAAATTGTTTTCAGCATCCATTGACTCTTTAATTATTATCTGAATGCATTTATGTGTTCTGCCTTGATTACTCAAGATTCATCACCTTCTGAAGATGTTTTTAAAATATTTTAAATACCAACTCACATTTTAAATTATTGTTCAGGTGATAGAGTAAAATCTTGTTTTGGTAAATATCTTTTTAATAAAAATATTTCGATCTAAACAACTTTCCTTAATAATAGTGCTTTGTAAGACTTATTTCATCAGAACCATTATTTTTCTTTGTAAATCAATACAGTACATAAAGTGTACTGTGTTGTTATTATTATCATCATTAGCCATATGGTGCAAGGAAGCCTGAGGCTTTTGCTGCATCAGCCAAAAATAAAAAATTCTGAGTTACCCAGAGAGAAAGAGTTAGAAGGGAATCACCAAGAAAGAGAAGAATGATGATATCCAGCTCAGTGGCCAAGCCCATACTCACAATATGTGATCCCCTGGGGTTCTATTGATTTGCAAAGAAAGAAAAATATATGAAATCATGATTGTGTAATGCAGGAATGAATAAACACTAATTTAGTTTCATCAGTAGTGTCCATACCTCATTATTTGGAACACTGACTTGAGTATACCCTCATACTGTAAATACATCTAAGGAGGAAATAAAGAAATGCATTTTGTTGTTGTTGTTTTTTAAATAGGAAGTTTTGAAACATATAATGATTTGTTATCACCCCCCCTTTGTTTTCTACATTATTTGAATGATCATACTCGGACCCAATTTCCCCTATGAATTAATATACCATAATAACTAGGTGGTTTAATGAATTTAAACATGGCCAGAAATCTCTTGAAAACAATCCAATGCTGCAAATATGTAAATATTGTAATAATTGCTGCAAAAAAAAAAGTTATGCGTGATTAATGTATAAAGGTTTTGGAGCTTGCTAGAATGGTGCATATATCCATTTGAAACATTTTAAAAATAATATGTGAACATTTAGATGTGTCTAAAGTGGCTGCAAAATTTAATCCACAAAACTTACCAAGGGGCCTATTCATAGGTGTGGATGTCATACAGGATGCCATAATACTATTATGAGCCCCTAAAACACTTACCCATCCTACAGCTATGATTTAGTCCCTACTGATTATTGTGTATTCAGAAATCTTAAAATCTTACCTTTCTATGAACAGATTTTCAAATGAAAATGCAGTCAAGCTAGCTGTTAATACTGTTTGAGGGTCATATTTCAGAATTTTGCTTAACAGATATTTAAAAAAAAAAAAAAAAAAAAAAGGCCTTGCAGGAAAATAGAGAAATAGATTGGGTTGTGCAAAGATATTCTGTTGAAAAATAAAATAACTTTTTATATGCTTAATTTGAAAAACCTTTTGAACACTCCTTGTAACTTGTGATTAATAACTTAATATTCTTATTGACTAGATAAATTCTAACTCTCATTACCAACACACATTATTCATAACCTGGGATCACTGCTAAAGTGGATGCTTGGAAAGTAAAACCTCCAGCCTCAGAATTATTTATAACAGATCCCCCTTTCCTAATGTTTCTTGATGTTATTAGCTCAGCTGTCATTACTTTTCTGTTTTGAAATGTGTAAATCCTAGTTTATTTTTATCATCACTATTGTCAGCAATTCATGGTTGCTAAAATGTAGATACATTTTAATTGATTTTCTGAGTATAGTGCATCTTTTAGTTTCTACTGTATAGATTCGTAAATCATTTCTACTTTCATTGGTATTTCTAATATATTTATAAATAAAACATTTTTGTTTAAAAAATAATAAAAAATTTATTATTTTTTATGTTATTTTAGATTAGGACAAGTAATATTTATAATGTTTTATTGTTGTATGTTATTTTTAAATTTTTTATTAAATTTTGCAGCAACAAGAAAATTTAAAGTTTCTGTCTCACTTCAAAAGAAAATTTATTATCCACCATGGTAAAAGAAAATCATTTAAAGAAATCGCTCCTGTTGAATTCTTTCATATACGTTCTAATGGTAGCCCTATCTGCACAAGATGTATTCAGGTGGGTTAATTTGTAGCATCCATTTCTGAAGCTGTGAAGGCACATTATGATCTGATATTTGTTTGCTTTCTCCTGGGCACATTGGTAGTGACTGTCCACAAAAAACAACTTTAATTTGAAAATAAAAAAGTTATTAAAGTGATGTCAATGTGAATTTTAGTTTTTCTTTTTGAAGGGATTTGGCCATAAAAAAATAAAATGTTTTTTTAACTATTGTTAAACCTCTTGCATATATTTCTCTAAAATAAATATGAATATATTTATTTTAGATATATATTTATTTGAGATATATTTTTTGAGATATATATTTATTTGAGATATATTTTTTTAGATAACCCTAAAATATTAATTTAAGATAGCAGTTTTTTAATTGCCTAATCAACAAGTGTGCTGGCTCTACATTTGATCATAGCATCTTGCAGTTCTGATGCTTCACCTGCATTAGATGTTGTTTACGTTTATCGCCATTAACACTGAGGCATGTAGGTTTTTTGATTCTTGCTTATTTCAAGTTTCACTTACTGACAGTGAAGATAATACCCACATGCATGTGTTAATAAACAACTTATAAAAACATGTAAAGCTCATCAGAGGGAGTTTTATTTTAAAAAATTAATTTAAAATATATACGTTTTCAATATAAAAAAAAAGTGGCGTGTGCTGAGCACGCCCGGTAGATGGTTTTATGTGAAACATCCTTCGTGTTTCTTTTAAGTATTTTGATTTGTATATATTGATTATAAAATAAAAGAGCTTTTGTATTATAAATATTTTATTGATCATTCACAAATTTCCATAATTTCAGCTGGAAGACAATTCTTGGGGAAAGCAATTCTTGCACTCCTTCTATTGTAATGATCAGCAGCCTAGAGAGCAAGTTGCTGGGAGTCATCATGGAACAAGTAAATACATGGGTTGTGTTAGGGTAACTAAGAGTAAGAACAGGTGCATGTATACTTGTATGTACACCAATGCTAGAAGTATAGTAAATAAATTTGATGAATTTGAAGTGCTGATCAAGGCATCAAAGACAGATATTGTTGGGATATCAGAGACATGGTGTCACACAGATATAAGCAGTGCAGAATTGGACACTGAATGTGTACAGAAAGGATAGACAGGGTAGGAAAGGAGGAGGGGTTATGCTGTTAGTTAAGAAACACAAACTCTAAGGAAGTGCATCTAGTTGACATGGGTGGACAGTACAATGTTGAGTCTGTGTGGTGTGACATAAACACTGGGAAAGGGAAAATGTGTGGTGAGTAGAAGTGTGTTATAGGCCTAATGACTCTGATGAATACGACAAACAGTTTTGCAGAGAAATAGAATGGGCCAGTAAATCAGAATGTCTTGTAATGGGGGATTTTAACTTTCCAGATATTGACTGACACTTCTGGGTTGGTCACTTGCATGCGAGCAAGACATTTTTGGATTTATTGGTGGGGTGTTTTTTTACAGAATAGAATAGAAGAATTCTTTATTATATACAGAAAGCACATTGCTGTATACAACTCCCTTCACGGCTACAAGCCAGGAGTTTACATAAAAGAAATCATATAATACAATAAACACAAAAAAAAAAAAAAAAAAAAAAAAGAGCATTATAACTCCTGAAAAGTTTGTACACTGAGATGATGGATTCAGGGCAGTGATGAATAGGTCTCCGGGAGCAGGGTCTACTGTCCTCTAACGTGGTCCTGGGAAGGAAGTCGACCGAGTACTTTCTGCCTATATTCCTTGTCGACTGCGAATTTGTAGAGGTCGCCATCCAAGGACTGTATGTCTTGCAGCATTTGCACGGGTAGGAACCGCTCAGTTAGCTTTAACCGGTTTGGAATGGCCTGTAGGATTGGATTAGCCCTAAGGCTTGGGACCGGGATCCTCCATCCACAGTTAGCCCAGAAATCTGGCACTGAAATAATGCCTACCATCATTTTGATGGCAAAGACGAGTCTTCTCTCGTGAATGATGGCAGGAAGACATCTCATGTTGAGAGCTGCCGCCATCTGGGTGGTCCTTGGTGTAGAGGGAAGCCGAAATTTCCATATGGCCCACTTCAGTAGCCAGAATTCCCCCGCGAAAATCCGTCTAAGATGGGTCGTAGCAGTTGAGGTCCAGACTTCGGCGCCATACAATATTACCGGATAAACACATATCTTAATATATCTGCACCCCACAGCCTGGTCATGGACGTGCATTAGTTGTTGTTTAATCATCCACTGGAGTCGACAGAACTTTATTTGCAAGTTGTCTATGTGCGGTACAAAGGAGAGCTTTTGATCAAAAATAACGCCCAGATCTGTATGTTGTTGGACAGCAGAAATCCGGCATCCTCTTAAAATGGGTTGTACTATTGTTGGGCTCCGTTTGAGAGAGAAAGTCAACTGTTTTGACTTCTCAGGATTGATTTGAAGTCCGAAACCGGAGAGGAAGGCCTCAAGGTTCTGGATTTTCTGAAGGATTAAGGTATTGATGTATTCAGCAGTGTCTCCAGGGTTGATAGGAGTAAACAGTTTTATGTCATCGGCAAAGGTGAGGATGTCAGTTCGGCCTATCACAAATGGCACGAGAATAGCTGAGAACAAGATTCCGGACAGGACCCCGCCTTGTGGAACTCCAGCTGGAATAGTCCTGGTATAGCGCAGATTGCCATCGCGAACAGTAATGGTCCTGTTCTCGAGCATTTTCTGAATAAACCAGAGCACGTCTCCACCAATGAGGTAATACTCACGTAGTAACCTTGCCAATGCGTGAACGGATTTTCTACAGCAACATGTTCGAGGGGCAACCAGAGGGAGTAATACTCTTGATCTGATTATCAACAGTGATGATTCATGCATCAGGAATTTACAGATAAAGGAACGATTAGGTGACAGTGATCACAATCTGCTGATGTGGGATTTACTTAAAAATATAAGTACCATCAAGAGTAATGGGAAGGATTTTTGTTTTCTTAAAGGTGACTAGTGGTCTCAGGCAGTTTTTAAATTCTATACAGTGGAATCAACTGATGATGTTAAAAACAGTGGATTCTAAAGTGGAGGCCTAAATGGATGTCAGATGAACTAATGAGGCTCGTGGCAGAGAAGAAAAATGTATGGGATGCATATAAATTATCAGGTGACACAGAAGCCTATGGCAGATATAAGCATCTGCAATCAAGTCACAAAGGAGGTTATACAAGTGAATGCTGATAACGAGAAATCCTTGGCAAAGGATGCAAAGAAAAACAACAAAGACTTCATTACTTATGTAAACTCTAGAAGGAAGAGGATGAATCAGATTGGTCCACTTGATATTGATGGTTTGACTGTTGATGATCCTGCCCAGAAAGCTGACAAACTGAATGAGTATTTTGCATCTACGTTCACACACAAGGAATTCTGTAAGGAAGGGGAGGACAGATGTTTACTAAACTCTAGCAGGGAGCTAAATGATTTTTTAATCACCAAGAGCAAAGTGGAGGAGAAATTGTTAAAGTTAAACATAAAAAAGGCATCTGGGGCAGATGAAAAATATCCAGTTGTATTGAAGAAGACAGCGAGGGAAGTAAGCAAATGCTTAGCCATAATTATGAGGAATCCTTAGATTCAGGGGAGGTCCCCATGGACTGGAGAGGTACAAATGTATCCTCAATTCACAAAGGGGGTTCAAAGGGTGATGCAAATAGTAGACCTGTTAGTTTAACTTCTGTTCCAGGAAAAATAATGGAGTCACTGGTTAAAGAAGTGATGCAGGATCACCTAGACAAGACAGCAGTAATAGTTCAGACACAGAATGGGTTTGTTAAGGGGAAGTCTTGTCTGACCAATTTGATTGGATAGTATGATGTGGTCACAAAGGAACTGGATGCAAAAAATAATTTTGACATTATATTCTTGGATTTCAGGAAAGCTTTTGATACTGTTGCACATGAAAGACTGCTGTACAAATTGTTGTGGTATAGCATTAAGGGCAAGTTGCTGCAATGGATAAAAGGATGGTTGAGTGGGAGATGGCAGAGAGTGGTAATAAACAGACACTGCTGTACGTGGACTAATGTTATTAGTGGAGTCCCCCATGGTTCGGTGACTGCATGGACCCATTGTTGTTTTGTGTATTTATTAATGATATCAAAGAAGGTATATCAGGCGTAATGTCCAAGTTTGCAGATGATTCGAAGGTTGGCAGGGTTGTTAATGATAGTAAAGACAGTATGCTACAGCAACAGGATCTAGAAAAGTTAGGTAGATTGCCTGAGAAGTGGCAACTGAAGTTTAATATTGACAAATACAAAGTACTGCATATGGGTAGCAGTAATCCAAGAGAAACATACCAACTGTGTGTACTACACTCATGGAGATGGGGAATTAAAAAGACCTGGGGGTAATTAAGCAGTTGGATATGAAGTTCTTTGAACAGTACAGACAAACTGCCAGAGCAGGTCATGGAGTTTTGTCAATATATAGGAATTTTGCTAGTAGAGACAAGGAAGTGATTATACTTTTGTACAATGGTCAGGCCGCATCTTGAGTACTGTGTACAGGTCTGGAGGCCTCATTTTAGGAAGGATGTAGAGGTTGCTAGAATGAGTACAGAGAAGGGCAACAAGATTGGTGATAAGAACAAAGAGATTCTCTTATCAAGAGAGGCTTAAGTTATGCAAGTTGCAGCGTCTGAAGACTAGACTCATGAGAGGTGATCTGATTGAGGTGTACAAGGCCTTGATGGTTTGAGCAGGCTCAACGCTGATGGGATACTTCCACTTGCTCAGATTAAGAACCTGAGGGGGGCATAGATTCAAATTGAGGAAAGACAGTTATAGAATAGATGTGCGGAAGTTTGCCTTTAGCCAGCGGGTAGTTGATTGCTGGAACAGACTTCCATCTGTTGTTGTGTAAGTTGATAGCTTAAATAAATTTAAAGCTGAACTAGATAAACATTTGGAGTGACTGGATGGGCAAAATGCGGAGTGTTTTTTTTTTTTTTTTTTTGCTGATGCTCTATAAGCTTGCTTTCTTGCATCATGTGTGTCAACTAATACTAAAGAGCCCAGGGTAGACTGAAAAAAAAAAAAAAAAAAAAATGCTGGGAAAACAGTGGTGGAATGATTGTCAGCACATATTTTTATGAGGCATTCTAGGCATCTATACCTGTCATAATTCTGAAGAGGAGGGAAAAAAAACAGTAGGAAGTTTTCACTGATAACCTTGGAGCCAATCCAGATCATTGACTAAAACCAAGTACCCGCACAACATGGATGAAAGTTAATGATGGGAATAATAATAATGAAACAAAAACCCACCAGAATGATGGAGAATCTTCAGTTAGGTAATGGAAAAGATTTAGCCTTTTACTAAAGTGCCATGATGACCCTGGTGTTAGTCATCATGGAACAAATTAATACATGGGCTGTGTTATGGTCACTGAGAGTAAGAACAAATGCATATGCTAGGAGCATTGTAAATAAATTTGATGAATTTTAAACACTAATTAAGTTGTTGAATGTGGACATTGTAGGAATAGCAGAGATGTGGTGTTACTCAGACATAAGTGATGCTGAATTTTAATATGGTGAGTACAATGTATATAGCAAGGATAGACAGGACAAGAGGGATTTTTCTCTTAGTTAAGAATATTAAATCTAAGGCAGTGCACCCAGTTGACTTTGGTGATAGTGCAATGTTGAGTCAGTTTGGTGTGATATAAGCACTTAGAAAACAAAATTGAGAATAGGAGTGTGTGTTATAGGCCTAATGACTGATGAGTTTACCAAACAGCTATACAGAGAAATAGAGTGGGCCATCAAATCAGAATGTCTCATAATGGGGGATTTCGATTTTTCAGATGTTGACTGGAATTTGTGGTTGGCCACACATACACTAGCAAGCCTTTTGTGGATTTCTTGAATGACAGTTTTCTACAGCAGCATGTTAGAGAGGCAACAAGAGGAAGCAATACTCTTAATCTGGTTATCAGCAGTGATCCTTCATGAATTAAGAATCTGCAGATAAAAGACCCACTGGGTGTCAGTGATCACAGTGTACTAATGTGGAATTTAATTAAAGACGTAAACTACTGTCAATTGTAATGGGAAATGCTTTTGCTTTTGTAAGGGTGACTACATAGGTCTCAGACAATTTTTAAATACTGTGCAGTGTGGCCAACTGACGATGTTACTGATAGAAATCGGTATTCAAGGAAGTAATCAAAGAAACTACTAGGCTTTTCATATCAACAAAGAAATACTGTTCAAGGCGTAGACCTAAATGGATGTCAGATGAACTATTGAGACACTTGGCAGAGAAGAAAAGTGCATGGGATGCATAAAAATTATCAGGTGATACAGAAGCCTATGGTAAATATAAAATAGTCTGTAATCAAGTCACAAAAAAACAAGTTAGGCAAGCTATGGCAGATTATGAGAAGTTTCTGGTAAAGAATGCAAAGGAAAACTGCAAAGACTTCTATTCTTACATTAACAGTAGAAGGAAGGGGTTGAATCCCATTTAGCCACTTGATGTCTATTAGGTTAACTGTTGATGATCCTGCTCAGGTTGCAGACAAATTGAATTAGGTATTTTGCATCTACAAGGGGTGTTCAATAAATTATCTATGTACCTGTGAAGGAAATGAGATAGAGGCAAAAATCGGGTTTTTATTTTTCAATGTAACTCCCCTGAACTTCAATACACTTGTTCCGTTTTGTGGCAGTGAGGAAATACCAAATGAATAAAATTCTTTGTCCTGTCCATCAAAGAACGCAGAAACAGCAGACTTCAGTTCATTATCATCAGCAAACCAACATCCCTCTACGTTTTTCTCAAGGTGTTAAAACAGGAAATAGTCACTGGGTGCCAGATCCAGACTGTATGGTGGATAGGTAAGTTCTGTAAAGTCACAGTCTCTCAAAGCAGCAGCAGCAATAGCATGCGACCTGTGCACTGGTGCATTGTCGTGAAGAACCAGCACACCTCTGGAAAGTTTTCCACGACGTTTTTCTTTTATGACATCCTTTAGGTTGTACAGTAGGGATACATATGAATTTCCAGTGACTGTCTGCTTATGTTCCAAGTAGTTAATGTACAAAATTCCCACAGAATTAAAAAAAAATAGTAGCAATAATCTTTCCAGCCAAAGGTTGTGTCTGAAATTTTTTGGATGTGGGAGAACTCTTGTGCTTCCATTGCATTGATTCTTGCTTGCTCTCAGGATCCCAGTGATGAACCCATGTTTCATCTCCGGTTAACAATTCTTGAGATGAAAGTCACGGGATCCCTTCCATAAAGCTCTAAATTCTCCTCACAACACTGTACTCCGAATTGCTTCTGCGCAGGAATCAGAAATCTGGGGATCCACCTTGCAGCTTACTCATCCTCAAATGTTCATTGGAAGATGGTTATAACTGTTCCTCCAGATATGTCACATTATCTAGAAATTTGGGACACCTTTAAACATCTGTCATTCTGCACAAGAGTTTCCACAACTTGGCACATTTCTAGAGTGGTCGCTGTCACAGGCCTTCCTAGATATGGATTGTCTTTGATGGACTCTCTACCCCACTTAGCATTAGCATTAGTTAGAGGCATATGATGCAAGAAAGCAAGCTTATGCAGCATCAGCCAAAAAAAAAAAAAAAAAAAACCACTCCCATTTCACCCCTCCATTTGTTCGAAATACCTGTCCAGCTGAGCCTTAAATTTATTTAGGCTATCAACTTCCACAACAAGGGATGGAAGTCTGTTCCACCAACCAATGACCCACTGGCTAAAGGCAAATTTCTGCACATCTATCTTACATCTGTCTTTCCTCAATTTGAATTTATGTCCTCTCAGGTGATTATTCTGAGCAAGAGGAAGAATCCCATCGACATTGAGCATACTCAAACCATTCAAGGCTTTATACACCTCTATCAGATCACCTCGCCGGTGCCTAGTCTCCAGACACTATAATTTGCAAAACTTAAGCCTTTCTTCGTAAGAGCAACACTTTGTTCCATTCACTAATCTTGTTGCCTTTCTCTGTACTCGTTCCAGCAGCTCTACATCCTTCTTGAAATGAGGCCTCCAGACCTGTATACAGTACTCAAGGTGTGGCCTGACCATTGTCTTATACAAGGGAATAATCACCTCCTTATCCCTGGTAGAAAAATTCCTGTATATCATTGACAAGACACCATGAGCTACTCTTGCAGCCCATCTGCACTGCTCAGAAAACTTCATATCTGCTTGCACAATTAGCCCCAGGTCCTTTTCATTCTCTACCACTGTCAGTGTAGTACCACAGAGTTGTGTTACTCTGGGGTTACTAATTCCCATATGTAGTACATTACATTTGTCAATGTTAAACTTCATTTGCCACCTCTCAGCCCATCTGCTCAACCTTTCCAGATCCTGTTGCATCAGCAAATCATCAGTAGTGTCCTTAACAACCCTGCCAACCTTTGTATCGTCTGCACACTTGGACATTAAGCTTGATATACCATCATCAATATCATTTATAAATACAGAAAACAACAATGGACCCAACACTGAACCCTGAGCGACTCGACTAATAACATTAGTCTACGATGAGCAGTGTCCATTGATTACCACTCTCTGTCTTCTCTCCCTCAACCATCCCTTTATCCATAGCAGCAATTTGCCTCCAATGCCACACTGCTCCAATTTGTGCAGCAGTCTTCCATGTGCAACAGTATCAAAAGCCTTTTTAAGATCCAAGTATATAATATCAAATTATTCCCTGCATCCAGTTCTTTTGTGACTGCATCATAGTATCCAATCAAATTGGTCAGGCAAGACTTTCCCTTAACAAAACCATGCTGTGTCCGAGCTATAACTGAAATCTTGTCTAGATGATCCTGCAGTGCTTCTTTAACCAGTGCCTCCATTAATTTTCCTGGAACAGAAGTTAAACTCACAGGTCTATAATTACTTGTGTCGGCCTTTGATCCTCCTTTGTGAATTGGGGTCACATTTGCACATCTTCAGTCTACAGGTACCTCCCCTGAGTCCAAAGAAGCTCTCATAATTATGGCTAAGGGTTTGCTTACTTCTTTTGCTGCCTCCTTTAATATAACTGGATCGATCCCATCCACCCCAGGTGCCTTTTTTATGTTTATCCTAAACAATTTCTCCTCCACTTTCCTCTCAGTTATTACAAAATCAACTAGCTCACTGCCATAGTTTACTTCACCTCTGGCATTCCCCTTTCTGAATAACTCCTCATGTGTGAATGTAGATGCAAAATACTCGTTTAGTTTGTTAGCCACCTGAGCAGGATCCTCAACTGTTGAACCATCAATATCCAGTGGACCAATCTGATTCATCCCTTTCCTTCTACAGTTCACATAGGTAAAGAATTCTTTTTTTGTTTTTCTTTGCATCCTTTGCCAAGGATTTCTCATAATCTGCCTTTGCCTGCCTAATCTCCTTTGTGACTTGGTTTCAGACCAGCTTATATCTATCATAAACTTCATTTTACCTATTAATTTATATGTATCCCGTACATTTTTCTTCTCTGCCATATGTCTCATTAGTTCATCTGAAATCCATTTAGGCCTGAACCTTGAACAATATTTCTAAGTTGGCATGTAAAGCCTAGTAGCTTCCAAGATAAGTTCTTTGAATGCTTCCCATTTTGAATTTGCTGTTGGTAACATCATCAGTTGGTCCCACTTTATAGAATTTAAATACTGTCTCAGACCATCATAGTCGCCTTTACGAAAGCAAAAACCCTTCCCTTTACCCATGATGGTAGTTACCTCTTTGAGTAAATCCCACTTCAGCACACTGTGATCACAGCCACTTATTGGTTCCTTTATCTGCAGATTCTTAATGCATGAAGAATCACTACTGATAATCAGATCAAGAGTATTACTCCCTCTATTTGCCTCCCGAACATGCTGATGTAGAAAACAATCATCCAATAAATCCACAAAAGCCTTGCTAGTGTGTTAGTGACCAACCCACAAATTCCAGTAAATATCTGGGAAATTAAAATTCCCCATTATACTACTCTCTGATTTACTGGCCCACTCTATTTCCCTGTACAGTTTCTTATTATACTCATCAGAGTCATTAGGCCTATAGCACACTCCTACTCTCAATTTTGATCTCCCAATGCTTATGTCACACCAAACTGACTCGACACTGCACTGTCCAGCGATGTCCACTGGCTTCGCTTCCTTGGATTTTGTGTGTTTCTTAACTAATAGCATAACCCCTTCTCCCTTCCTATCCTGTCTATCCTTTCTGTAGACATTGTACTCTCCAAATTCCAGTTCTGCATTCCTTATATCTGTGTGACACCACGTCTCTGATATCCCAACAATATCTGCCTTTGATGCTTTAAGCAATACCTCAAATTCATCAAATTTATTTACCAAACTCCTAGCATTGGTGTACACGCAAGTATACATGCACCTGTTCCTATTCTTAGCTGCCCTAACATAACCCATGTGTTTACTTGTACCGCAATGACTCCCAGCAGTATCTCAAATACCCTGCATCTTGTTTTCCAGGCTGCTGCTCATTCCAATAGAAGCAGTGCAAGAATCACTTTCACCTCTGCCAGTGGCTACTGTTAATCTATTAGTCCTTGTATTCCCCCACAAATTCCACAAAGTGTTAGGTGGGTCGGAAAAGCTAGCAGTTTTCCGACCCACCTAACACTGCCTAACACTTGAATTGTTTTGGCCAGAATTTCACCCGGTACTCTGAAGTTGTATTGTTGCCATACACGGCCACCATCCTTTCATGAATGGCCTTTGGCCCATTTCCTTCTTTGGTGAGAAACTTGATGACTGAATGATGCTCCAATTTCAGCAAATCCATAATTTGATACAGGTGTCTTCCTTCTTTCTGTTACAGCATCACAAACTAAAAGCATGGTCAGATAAAAATTAGTATAATTGAGTTGAGCTATGTAGGAACATAATAAATCATGAATAATCGAAATATAACTATGGGAAGTACCTTACCGTATTTATTGAACACCCCTCATAACTCATGAAGAATTCTTTGGAAAAAGGGATGCCAGAAGTTTATCACACCCTAATGAGAAGCTAAATGACTTTATGATAACTGAAAGGAAAGTGGAGGAGAAATTGTTGAAGATGGACATAAAAAAGGCAACAAAGGAGGTAAGCATATCCTTGGCCATAATTATGAGAGTATCCTTGGATTCAGGGAGGTCCCTAAGTAGTGGAGAAGTGGTAAATGTATCACCAATTTACAGAGGGATGAAATGGTGATATGAGTAATTACAGACTTGTTACTCTGACTTCTGTTCCAGGGAAAATAATGGAGTCACTGTTTAAAGACATAATACTGGACCACCTAGACAGGAGTGCATACTACAGTCACAGCATGGGTTTGTTAAGTAGAGATGTTATCTGACCATGTTGATTGGATACTATGATGCAGTGACAGAGGAACTGGATGCAAAAAATAATTTTGATATTATATATTTAGATTTCATGAAAGCTTTTGATACTGTTGCATGATAAGAGGCTGCTATACAAATTGGAGCAGTTACATTAAGAGAAAGTTTCTGCTAAGAAAAGGGATGGTTGAGTGGGAGAAGACAGAGAGTTGTAATCAGTAACACTGCTCTTTGTGGACTAATGTTATTAGTGGACCCTCCTAGGGTTGTTTGGTATTGGGCCCATTGTTGTTTTCTGTATTTATCAATATCATTGATAAATATCAGGCTTAATGTACCAGTTTGAAGATTGGCAAGGCGGTTAATGACAGTACACTAGTACAATAGGATCTAGAAAAGCGAGGCAGACGTGTTGAGAAATGGCAACTGATGTTTCATTAATAAATGCAAAGTACTTCACACGGGTAGCATTAACCCCAGAGTAAATACCAGCTGCATGGTACTACACTCAAGGTCATGGAAAAATGAAAAGACCTGAGGTAATTGTGCAGTCAGTTATGAAGTTCTCTGAGCAATGCAGACTGGCTGCCACTACAGCTCATGGTATTTTGTCAATGATATACAGGAATTTTACTAGCAGGGATAAGGAGGTGATTATCCCATTGTATAAGGCAATGGTTAGGCCATAGCTTGAGTAGCACATACAGGTCTGAGGCCTCATTTTAGGAAAGATGGGGAGCTGCTGGAAAGAGTACTGAGAAGGGCAGCGGGATTGGTGAGCAGAACAGGGGGTGTGCTCTTACCAAGAAAGGCTTCAGTTCTGAAAAATGCAGGGACTAGGCACCTGTGAGTGATCTGATTGAGGTGTTTAAGGCTTTGAATGGAATGAGCTGATGGGATTTTTCCTCTTGCTCAGACCACACATGAGGGGACATAAATTCGAATTGAGCAAGGATGGTTGCAGAATAGATGTGTGGAAGTGTGCCTTTAGCCCGCAGGTGATTGATTGCCGGAACAAACTTCTATCTGTTATTGTGGAAGTTGATAGTTTAATTAAGTTCAAGGAAGAACTAGACAAACGATTGGAGGGAATGAATTGGTGAAATGGGAGGGTTTTTTTTTTTCTGATGCTGTATAAGCTTGCTTTCTTGCATCATTATCCACTGCTAATGCTAAAATACTGACACAAAAACATTCAGGCATGTGTAGGTATTTTCACTCCTGAACAGGTAATTGATAGAAAAATGTGTGTAATTTTAATGATGTGTATGTTAAGGGAAAAGTGCATTGACGTAGAATGAAATCTGCATTATGAAGTAATTTAAAAAAGTAATTTCATGCCATTTTTTATTTGAAGTCCTAAGCCCACTTCTGAATTGCTTGCATTACTTATTTATTTTATTTTTTTGCATCATCCGTGCTGTAAAACAGTTAATAATGTGTCATTGTATTATGCACTGTATAATGATGATGACCAAAATTCAAAGTTTAACCTGAACTTTATTTATTGATTATTTTTTTTTTAATTTTACTTTTTTTCGGAGGCCGATTGCATGTATGATGGAAATCAGTTTCATAGTGGATAAGTGCAACACTACCACTACAACAAATACCACAATTTGTGGTATTTGTCGCCAATTTGTGGTATTTATGACCAACCTACAACTTTCTTCATTGCAAGCATCATTGCCTTCCCACAGTAATGAAATTAATATCAATGTACAGAGAAAATGCTATAAAAATACTATATTGTGGTAGGCATGTGCTTCTTGTAAAAAAAAAAATAATAATAATAAATTTCAGGTCTACCTTGAACCATCCTCATATATGATTATGTAATGTATTTTATGTATATGTATATATATATTTAGTTTCATATTTTTTCTAACATAGGTTAATGTTGATGCTACACTTTTAAACTCAGCATTTTGGTAAGTTTTAACTTTATTATTGCTTTATCTCTGTTTTGTTTTTACAAACACTATCATGCTCTCTAATAAAGATATTCATTAGAGATCATGATAAAAATATAAATATAAACCCTGTGTCCTTGTTAAGCGGCAGAGGTTTTTTTTTAATTATGATATTTATGACATAATTGATATTTATGTGTGTAAAAGGTGGTCTTGACTGTACTATTCATGTAAGCAGTGAAAAACCATTAACAGCAGTGTCACTTCAGTTATAAAGGTAGTTTCTGTATTTGAACAGTTACTTAATAATATATATTACAGCTGTTCCTTTACTAGTGCAGAAACTGTTATATAAAATTCTATAGTTCTATAAAATATTACATTTCATTATCAAAATAGTTCAATTGCTAAACTATTTCTTGCTATATTTTAGCAATTGTAATTAATGAATCCAACCTTTAACATAAGTTACATGAGTTGTGTTGCTTGTTTAGTTCAATAGTTCTTGCTATATTTTAGCAATTGTAATTAATGAATCCAGCCTTTAACATAAGTTACACGAGTTGTGTTGCTTGTTTTTTTTTTTTTTTTTTTTTTTTTTAGGAGCATTAGCAACTAAGGCCATATTGCTCCGGGAATATGCGGTGGTCATTCCCTGACCTTTCCGCATCCTCCGTATTTGGTGATGACGGGCTCGAACCCCGGTCTAATCAAGAAGCATGTGCTACGCACTGCTGCTCCTTCCCACCTGGCTACGGAGGCGCCACTAAGAGTTGTGTTGCCTAGGGATTGCAATACCAGTTCACAGTATGCCTAAATACTGGTATTTCATGCTATTTTAAGTACCGAAATACTGGTATAATTATAAAACATTTATATTTATAAAACTGGTATATTTACAAAGACTTTCCAAAATAATGGAACATCAAGAAGACAGTATTGAAGTTGAAATTACTAATTCCACTTCTGCATCTTCATGTATGCATGATTAAACTAAAGGTGAAGATGAACCAGAAATGCTTTTGATGAAACAAAAACTAGAGTTTGCCATCAGTAAAAAGATTGCAGTTTAAAAAAACAAACAAACTGTAGTTCAAAAAGATCTAAAAATTATCAAACAAAAGATAAGATTATTTGAAGAGGATGAAATTAGAGGGAAATATTTGTAAATGAGTATGTCAATACTCCAAGTAATTACTGCAAGTATCAATTCAGAATGAGCTTTCTCTGCCACTGGTAATATTTGCACAAAAATTCATTCAAGGCTTAGCAATGATACTATCGATGCACTGTGTTTTCTAAGATATCATTTTTTAAACAAAGGCATGAAATAAAATAACTTGTAATTTTTTCCACTGTGATTTTTGAAATAATTATTTTGAAATAATTATATATGATTATATCAGAAAACAAGTTAATTTTTATCAGAAAGAAAATTTTATGTTATATAACTTTACATGTTTATATATTTTTTACTCAAAATAAATATTTTGTTTCACATACTTTTTGTATTTTCATTTCGATTTTTCTTATATAAAATGAACACCAAAATGCCGAGGTTTTTTTTTTTTTTTTTGGTTCATTTTTCTGCAGTATTTCAATCAATAGTATGGCCAACTTGATATTAAGAATTTCTATAGTTTAAATATTTTATCTGCTTTGTGCTAATGATTTTTGATAGGCTGCCTAATCATCCTGTAAGTAATAACACTACTCTGCATTTTGAAGAAAAATTCACAGATGTTTTCTCAGAAAAGGGCATTTCTGAATCATTTTCATTATTTCAAAAATGACTTCTATTTGTTTCCATCACTTAGGTTTCTTCAGAAATCATGAAATAAAATTTGATTTTGCACAAATTTTTATATTAATTTGGGCAGAATTTATTGTGCACTGAAATTACAACAAAATGTTGCTTTTACCAGACTTTTATATTTAAAAGTCTGGTAAAAGACTTATATTTAAAAGCAACATGTTGAAAACACTATTGAAATGGGCAGTGTAATAAAAATTTATCCAACTCTTATTGGAGTAGTGTATACCCTGATTGCTCTCATTAGCCACCTGGCCCACTTTTATATCATCAGCAAACTTAGACATTAAACTTGATGTGCCTATATCAGTAAGATTAATAGAGATTAAAAACATTAAGGGCTCTAACAACAAACCCAAAGGATTCCACTCATTACATTAATCCACAAAGTGCAGTGACTATTAATAACTACTCTCCTGCCGCCCACTCATCCCTTTATCCATAGCAGTAACTTGCCCCCAATGCTGCACTATTCCAGCAGTCATTTATGTATAGTAGTATTAAAAGCTTTACTGAAATTTAAATGGCACCTCCGTAGCCAGGTGGGCAGGAGTAGCAGTGCGTAGCACACGCTTCTTGATTAGACCAGGGTTCTAGCCCGTGACCACCAAATATGGAGGATGCAGAAGGGTCAGGAAATGACCACCGCATATCCCCGGAGCAATATGGCCTTAGTTGCTAATGCTCCTAAAAATAAAAAAAAACAAGAGGATGTGTTCCAAGAAATAAAATATTCACTCCCAAAAATGCATGACAACCAGAATAGCCATAAGATTTATCTTTGATATACATCCTAACAAGAAAATTTAAAACTTTTTTTTTTAACAAATAAGGTTTTAAAATAATATCTTGTTTTCCAAATATGGAAGAAATAGATTGTATTTGAGGTTCCATACTTATGAATTAGTAAAATATGCATGCATGCACGCACACAATAATGTTTTGCTTAGTAAAAAATCACTGTAATGCTGCAGTTTAGCACAATGGCTTTGGAGTTGTATATAGAGAATGGTTATTACTGTATAATTTAAATGCAAATAAACAATCACAGAAAGTAACACTTTTCTAACTTATGTTTACAATTGGTTAACTCCAGCCCACTTCTACAAGTCAAATTGTAGAGGATTGGCATTAGTTGTGACCAACCTAATGAAAACTCTTGGGGAAACCCCTGATGCCATCAGACAACTAACACAGTTGCAAGGAAATCATCAAAAAATTCTTATTTATTACTGGACATGAAGTGACTTTGGAATATAGCAAATTTTCCCCTGGAAATAAATTAAAATATTATAAAAAGATATTACTTTTATCTAACAGGAATAGCCTTGATAATTTGCACTTTTATCCTATGCTTGATGGTACATTTCACCAAAAATATATCTAAATAGCATACTGTATTTAATTTAATTTACAATATTTGTTAAATACAATATATCACATAAAAGCTGAAAATATTTCATTCTTAGAAATTTTACTTTCAAAACAGTCCCTCCCATTAACAAGTGCAATCCATGCTGAGAATGAGAAAAATTATATCCAGAGACTTGCACAATCTCTCTAAGGCTGAATTGACTGTCATCATGAATTGCCTCCTACCATGACTATGCAAAAACCACCAGACACTTTCAGATTTTACTTTCAATCTTGTGACTTTTTCTCAATATAGTCTGATATCTGAAGTAAATCCTTAGATTTGTCTTTGCTTAGTAACATTAGTACCAACATGTACCCCGGCAACCCAAAGGTCGCGGGTTCGATTCCCGCCTCGGGCTTGGATCAAAGTACTGCAAAAACCTTGGGAGGTGCAATATGGCCACAGAAGCCGATGCGCCAATAACTACCAAATCAAAAAAAAAAAAAAAAAACCAACATGTACAACAATATCACCTTGTGTGTCCTTAAAAGATAATAGTTCTTTAATAACCTGAACTTTTGTCCCTGGTGAACATATCCTGGTCCTGTTTCACTTGACCTTTTTACATAATATATTTCCTGTTTCCTGATAATTGAGTTATCAACATTAGCTACTTCCTGTGGATCTTTTTGTTCCTTCCATGTTAACAGTCATAATGTATGACTATTTGTTGGAAATGAATGCTTGATGAGTCTCCCATTTCAATTCCTTTTCTTCAGAAACTTGGATTCATTCACTAAGTTGAGTTTCCTTGAATCAGTTTGCCTTTATTAATATTAGATTATGGAAAATAGTCAATATTGTTTATATTCACACTATTCTCATTTGATCTGAGTGATTATCTTTGAAAAGATAAGAATATATAATTACCTCAGCAGAGCTAAGAGGGCAGTAATAGCCTCATGTATTTTATAGATACTTTATATAGTTCCATGTACTGAAATCTCTTCTTATGTTATGTGTAACCTTTGCATTAATTATAAGTTTACAGAACCCTCAATATAAAACAAGATGATACATCTTGTTGTAATCCAAATATATTATAACTATTGGATGTAGGTCACTATGATAATGCAAATCAGGCCTTCTGAATTATCACTATGCATCTCAGGTGCTTTGTTCTGTCATAATGATAAGAATTTAGCCTATAATTTGTCCAGTTTAGTTGGCTTAACTCCCATACTGACAACCCATTCTTGTGCAGTCAGTAGCCATATATCTGGCTCCCTAATAACAGGTTTACACCTTGAGTACGGTGACCTGTTAGTAGGGAGTAAACATTGGTTTTGGATTCCAGTCACTTACATGAGCCTACTTTAGAAGATGTGGAGGGGAAGGGGGAACCCCTCCTAGTTAGATAGCTTTAAAGCCTTCAGCAGTAATTATGGTGCAACTAAGACAATAAATAAAAAAAAATTAGCTAAGTTAAGTAAGAGACCTGTTTTTACTGTGCAATTTGAATTAATATGTTTTACAGAATGTAATGTGATGATTTTTAATCTAACAGTATCACAAGCAGTTGTTAACTTTAGGCAATACTTTCTGTTAATTAATTAAAAATTTCATTGAATTTCATAGAAAATATCTGAAGAATAAAGTTTATTATTAATCTCTCCTGAAAAGCTATTTAGATCAGGAGGATAATTTAAAATGCAAAGACTCGGGTGGAGGAGAATGATTTATCAAGAATAACAAAAAAAATAAATAAATAAAATAAAAATAAAAGAAAAGAAGAAAAAAATTTCAAAAACTTTTATTCAGTCTGAGTGTATCCACTTTTTGCAAACTAATGGTAGGTTGTTTCTGCGTGAAAATATCTGCCTCTTCTCCCCATCCCCATTTTGAAACATTCACCACTTGCACAAGAAGAGTGGATACCAGAGTGGATGTGGTACACAATTCCTAAAAAATTACGTCTTGGTATAAAATAATGGTTTATTATGAATAGACCATCATCTACATTGTATTTTGTCTACTGAGAATCTAATTCAATTGAGGTATACAGTATATATTTTCCGTATGAACAATTCTGTTTGAGTGAACTTTTTGGATTGTATATGCAGAAATAAATTAGTAATGGGGGGGGGCTTAAAACCAAACTTGATAGGTTTTCCATACATAACCCACTTAACAGAACCCTAAAAGAAAATGTTTTTACATTGTGAACTACTGTTATTTTTAGTTAGCAAAGCTGTAAATGAAATTTGTTGTAATTCACAATATATAAATCACCACCACTGGAAAACATTGGGGTTCTCAGCAGTATATATATTGAGAGCATCTCTTTTTTCTTTTCTCGTGATAGCTTCATGTCATATTTGGTAGTTTCACCTATAAATAATTTCCAGTGAAACTAAGGTTGTACTATGGAAGGAGGAGGAAGAGCGAAAAGTGTGCTTCAAGATGAAAAAACCTAGGCATTACAATTCAGTCTGACATGAAATTTCCCATGCAGTATGAACAGGCAGACACATAGCATTCTGTTCCATTATTTACAGGACCTTTTCTAGTAGGGAGAAGGATATCATATCTCTCTTTACAAGACAGTGGTTAGACCACATGTGAAGTATTGTGTTCAGTCTGGAGACTGCACCTAAAAAAATAAGATAATCAGATTAGTGATGAGTGCAGATTGATGCACATGTGAAGAACAATTTAGAAGGTGTGGACTGCAAATTTCACAGCTAGACATCTGAGGGGTGGAGATCTGATTTATGTGTATAAAGCACTGAATAAGTTGAGTAAAATTAATGAGAAAAGTCTTTTCTCCCTTATAGGTGAGAGAAGAACCAGAGGTACATAAATATAAAATATTTTTGGGAATAACAGAAGACTGGATCTCATGAAGTTTACTTATAGATAGTGAATTATCAAACACTGGAATAAGTTTCCTCCCAACATGTCAGAGGCAGGAAGCCTGGCTTAATTCAAAGTGGAATTGAATGGTTACTTTGTGAGAATGGGAATAGTATGAATATTCTGTTTTATTTTTTTTTTATTTTGGCTGATGCAGAAAACGTTCCCTTCCTTGCATCATTTTGCCTTGCTTAGTACTAACTTAATATTAACTAATACTAAATCATTCCCAAAAAGAATTTTCAACACAAAATAATTTTAACATATGCTTAAACAAAAATTACACTTATTAATGTAAGCATGTTCTTATGTGAAGTAGTATCCATCATTAAATACACCATTTGAAGAAATCAGATAGTGAGGCACCCCCGTAGCCAGTTGGGAAGGAGCAGCAGTGCATAGCACACGTTTCTTGATTAGACCGAGGTTCAAGCCTGTCACCACCAAATACGGAGGATGCAGAAAGGTCAGGGAATGACCACCGCATATCCCGGAGCAATATGGCCTTAGTTGCTAATGCTCCTAAAAACCAAATAACAAACAAACAAACAAATCAGATAGTGAGAAAATAATTTTTGGATTTTATAATTAAACCTATTGCTTGAGTTTAATTATAAAATCAATTTTTTATTTATAAGTTTGTGTAATTTTTAAAAAGATTATGAAACTGATAGTTTTGGATTTTCGTAGTTATATTCTCAAAGTGCCATTTGATAAAGAGGACAAATCTGGTATTGTGTATGTATGGATTGGAAAAAAAGCTGATGGAGATGAAGCAAAATTGGCAGAAGAAATAGCCACAGAGATGTACAATTCTGTAAGTATTTAAGATATATTAATGATTTAAATTTTTTTGTATTTATACATGAATTTTTAATAGGACTTTTAATATCATAAAAACTTGATTTAAACTTTGTTATGTTACGATATTTTTATTAACTAATTTAATCTATTTAAGCACTATATTTAAATGCTATTCCTCAGCTTTGTGCATATATGATTTAATTTACGTTATAGCATATCAAGGTGTTATGAAATACACTTTTTTCAAAGAAGTTATTGAAACAAAGAAACCAGTACAGTAATGAAGAAAACTGCTTTATTGTTAGTGCTATATTGTTAATGTAATAAACATAAATATATTTCAATATGTTCTCAGCTATGCATTTTGAATTAATTATAAATTTTTAAAAAAGTACCAGTGCAAAAATTCGAAAAGTAAATACCATGTGGAGCCACTTAATTCAGGTATAAGTTATGATTTATCAAAATGTTATTAATTGTTTTTAATACCTCTTTCATACCTCTTTTGTGTAAGTCGCAAGTTTTGTTTTTTAATTTTACATAAAGAAACCCATTATTGTCTGTAGGATAGCTCACATGGTTCTGTCAATTAAATAGAAGAATTTTGCCAGCAAGAACAAAGAGTTGATTATCCCATTATAAAAGGCTATAGTTAAGTTGCATCTAGAGTACTGCAGGTATGGAAGCCTCATTTTAAAAAGGTTTTAGATCTCTGTTGGATGGGTATAGATAAGAGCAACAAGATTAGTCAGGTGCACAAAAGTGTTCACTTACCAAGAAAGACTTGAGTTCACTAAATTACAGCATCCGGAAACTAGGCATCTATTCTTACTGTTTTTATGGAAGAGATGGACAGAGTGTGTTTTTTTTTTTTTTTTAATGGTGGATGCTGTATAAGCTTGCATCATTGTACCTCTACTAATCCTATTACTATTAAGAGCAGGGCGTGGCACTGCAGCATTCAGTGAACCAATAAACTGGTGTCAATAAATATCCTGCAACTGGCTAGATATTTATTGGCACTGGATCAATGCTAAAGGTGACATAACCAGGTAATAAGTAGGTTACTAATGCAAAGCTATCATGGTGTATAGAGTAAATTGTAATTTTTCCCAGACAGGGCAAAATGTTAACAGGTACAAAAGCAGTTTTAACTATTCATCACATTGAAATTATAGTTAATATAGTGACCAAGCCCTTGCACTTCTTCAGCCCATTCAAATTAGTGATGGGCACAGTCAAATGATTAGTAGTTACTGACTCTTAATTCACTTTATTATTAAATCATTTGAATGATATAATTTGATTATATATTATTTAAATGATTAATGGTTACTAATAGTGATGGTATAATTAAATGATTATCACTCACTGACTACCAATCATTTGATTATAGAAAATCATTTGAATGATTTTCAAATGATTTTCAAAAACGAAAAAAATAAAGTGTTATTTCGGAAATTAGAATAAGTGCAAGGAAGCAGGTGTGTACACATCTAATCCTTGGTTGTCATTAAAGTAGAGAAAAATAGTTGAAATTAAATAAATAATGTAGTGGGCCAATTTAATTTCAACTATTTTTCTCTACTTTAATGACAACCAAGGATTAGATGTGTACACACCTGCTTCCTTGCGCTTATTCTAATTTCCGAAATAACACTTTATTTTTTTCGTCCCTCCCTTAGTCTTTTTAACTCAACTATTCATCCTAAATATTAACCAACCCTTTTTAATTAAACCATGTAGATTTATTCAACGTGAGTACCGCTTGTTTAACATTTGCTATTTTATTATTAGTCCATCTACATGGCATTTTAAGATATCTAAAGCCTTGCATTGTTAACTATTAATGGACATAGTCATGAGGATATAATCATTTCATTTGATTATGATTGGTAGCTCATGGATTTGCTATGTCATCTCAGTTAGTACCAGTCGATTTCTAGCAAGGGACATTCCAAATGATTGTTAGTATTTGATATTTTTCTTTTAGAGGTTATTTCAAATAATTTTATTCAATCAAATTCAAATTAGTTTTTAACTATGTAAAATGTTTTACATACCATTTGCTTATCAGCTGTGATGTTACTGTATTAACAAAATACATCAACTTCAGCATCATATATAATATATGTAATATATAATAATACTGGTCAACAACAATAGCTTTTTTTTTTTTTTTTTTTTTTTTTTAAGTCCTTTTGCAAATGCATAAATCACTTACTGTCTTCACCATATCCATTCAGCTCCCACTGGATTGATTTTGATGAAATTTTCTATTTGGATGTTTTAGAAAGAATTGGTGAACCATCCTAAATTTAATTAAAATTGAACCAAAAGAAATTGCTAATTTCAAGTTATCTATGTACATAAATGGAAGTATGTTTCAGAGATCTGATCACTGTTCAATGAGAAAACGTAAAATTGACACCAAATTTCCATTGTCTGTTCTTTTCCTTGGGAAAGTTGTAGAGTCAGTTCCAGTTTGAAAACTCAGAAATCCTCTATTAATTTTTGGGCATTACTTGAGAAGGAAAAGTCAGATCAACTCCAAATTTTGAGAGTGTATATTTATCCCTGGTAAGCTTTTAATATGAATTATGATTTCATAATCCCTTTCCCATCCTCCAAAAGAAATTATACAAATGAACTGGCAGTTCCAATTCTGATTTCATATTCTTCAGTCTCCCCCATCCCCATATATACACAAAAACATTCCAATAAATCCAAAAACAGCAAACTGAACCTTTTTCAAAATATCAGGGCCCCAAGTGCCAAGCGATAGGGACCAAGCGATTTTCTTAAGCGAATTATAAAGTGATCCTTCCAAGTGATTTTGTTCTCTTTCATTTCTAGCCGCTCTTATTCTCAGTTCATTGTAAGTGGTTCTTCACTTAGCAGATTTTAAGTAGAACCCAGGAAGGAAAATCACCTTTCTTTTTTAGGATAATTATCCATTTTCTCACTAACAAACTAATCCGCCAGCCGCTTGGTCACTAGGTGGCACTGCTCCTGCCTCCCCGTGGTGGGGCCGGAAACCTGAAAGGAAAAATAATCCTTTCAGGGCTAAAAGGAGCAACAATGGACTTGACAAACCAGGCTTCTCCTGGAATTATGGATCAAACTGATCACAATCGGCAGCAAGATGATCTTAATCCATCTACTGCCAAAAGACAAAAGAAAGATGTGACCCAAACCATCTCGCCACTCTTTCTAATTGTTCATTCCCTATCAGACCAACCAGTTAGTAAACTTTCTCCCTTTGTTATACAGAGGTGTCTAGAACATATAGCTGGTCCACCGAAAATGGTTCGCCGCTTGAAATCAGGCGACCTTCTGATAGAAACGACAAATCATCGACATTCTGAGCTTCTTCTTGAAACTAAAACTTTTGGAGGGTTTCCCATCAAAGTCACTCCACATGCCACTTTAAATTCATCTAAAGGGGTTATCGTGGAATGGGACCTCCTAAATAGCTCTGAAGAAGAAATCGTACAAGAGCTACAAAATCAGAATGTCACACATGCCAAAAGAATCCTTATTAAAAAGGATGGAAACCTCGTTCCAACCCGCACCATCATACTTACTTTCAGTACTCCAACTCTACCATCATCAGTCAAAGCCGGGTACCTGAATTGCCAGGTAAAGCCATATATCCCCAATCCAATACGATGCTTCAAGTGTCAAAAATATGGCCATTCCCAAACAGTATGCAGAGGACAAGCTATTTGTGCCACTTGCGGCTCAAAAGAACATACCTGTAAAGAATGCAATACACAGTCTCCTCTCTGCCCAAACTGCAAAGGAGACCACCCTGCCTATTCCAGAGACTGTAATATATGGAAAAGAGAAAAGCAAGTTCAAAAATATAAAACTGAACATAAGGTAACATATCAAGAAGCCAAAAAGCAGATACCACTATTTCCAGCAGTGAGATCATATGCAGCAGCAACAGCAGCAACTACAGTGCAGAAAACAAAGGTAATTGCAATACAGACTGACATCACAATCCCGCCTAACATCTCAATAGCAGACTGGGCACGTAACATTCTTTTACAACCAAAACAAAAAGTTGATCAGGCAATTAATACACCCATTGTAATCCCACCAGATGCTAAAGATCCAACACCAACAAGCAGTACAAATTCCACCAAACCTGTTGAAAAAACACAAAAAAATACTGACACTATGGAAATTGATGAAAAGGAGAAAGAAGATGAACCAGTTCTGGAACTTTACGCAAATGATGACATGGACAGTGTTGGCCGACCAAGCTTCCCCAGAAAAGAAAAAATCAAAACAGATCGATTAAAACAAGCAACTCATCGTAAGTCATCTGAATCAAGTACTAAACCCAAATAATGCGTACACTTCTACAATGGAATTGTCGTGGCATTCGAAGTAATCTAAGCGATATCAAAGATCTAATTTCTGTATATGCTCCCGCAAGTATCTGTTTGCAAGAAACAAACCTAACTCCGAACATTAGTATTTCAATCAAGAACTACAATATATATAGGCAAGATCGAAAAACCAATACAGGTCATGGAGGAGTCGCCATTCTTGTTGACTCTAATGTTCCATCCAAGCATATTCAGCTACAAACACCCCTTGAAGCAGTCGCGGTACGCATCGTGACTGGAATTACCTTGACTATGAGTTCGCTCTACCTTCCACCTAATCATGCGTACACACTGCAAGAATTTGAGGACTTAATTGAACAATTACCATCTCCTTTTTGTTTGATGGGGGACCTTAATGGGCATCATACCATCTGGGGATCACTTCATACAGACAAAAGAGGACAGATGATTGAAAAACTTATAAATAATAGGAACCTAACACTCTTAAACACAGGTACCCACACCCATGTCCACTTACCAACAGGAACTACCTCTGCAATTGATCTCACCATCTGTTCCCCAGCTCTCTTTCCTCTCCTTGACTGGTCTGTTTCCGATGATCCTTATAGCAGTGATCATTACCCAGTTGTTTGTCACCTACTAGCAAATGATGTACAGCAACCTATAAGAGGTATAAAATGGAAATTTTGCAAAGCAAACTGGGAAAAATACCAATATGCTGCTTCTTTAGATGAGAAAATCATAATACATACTGATATCAATAATGCTGTTACTCATATCACAAATCAAATAATTTCTGCCGCAAACATTGCAATACCAAAGACAACTAACCAGTCTCATAAACATTACAAGCAGTGGTGGAATGAAGAATGCTTGGAAGCAAAGAAAGAAAAAAATAAGGCTTGGAATCAATTCAGAAAGTATCCCACCACCACCAATCTCATAAAATATAAGAAAGCCAGAGCAAAAGCACGCTATATACGCCGGAAATCTCAGAAAGAATCATGGATATCCTTTGCAAGCAAAATTAATAGAAATACGGACAGCAGAATAATATGGAATAAAATTAGACAAATTTCAGGCAAATATACAACCGTCCCTAAACCGATCATAAGCTGGAAAGGTCATGACATAACTGAACCAGAAAAAATTGCAAATCTACTAGGAGAAACATTTGAGGAATTGTCAGCAACAACGTCATACAGACCAATCTTTCAAACATATAAAGCTCAAATTGAAAAATACAAAATTAATTTCCATGCAGCTCATGAGATTTCATACAATCAATCCTTCACTATAAATGAATTGCATAAAGCCCTAGCCAAATCTAAAGAAAGCGCAGCAGGTCCGGATGGAATCCACTATCAAATGATTAAACGCCTCTCTAAAAATTCTTTATGCCTGCTGTTACTGCTATATAATAGGATATACCTTGAGGATACATATCCAGACTCTTGGCGACATTCGTTTGTACTGGCCTTTCCAAAACCTCGGAAGGACCATTCAAATCCATATAATTATCGTCCCATCGCACTCACCAGCTGTCTAGGTAAAATTTTAGAAAAAATGGTGAATGATCGGTTAACATGGTTTCTTGACTTCCATAACCTCCTGAGTCCTAGTCAATATGGTTTTCGGAAAAATAGATCCACAATAGACATAATGACAAAAGCTGAATCAAATATTCGCAATGCCTTTCTCCGAAACGAACACCTTGTAATGATATGCCTCGATATTGAAAAGGCGTTCGATACTACGTGGAGATATGGTATCCTTCATGAATTGTACAAATTAGGTCTTCGAGGCCATCTACCAAAGTTTCTTCAGAATTTCATGACTAAAAGAACTTTTCAAGTCCGTTATCATCATATTCTGTCTCTAATATACAATCAAGAACAGGGGGTCCCCCAAGGCTCAGTCCTCAGTGCAACCCTTTTCGCTATCAAAATAAACCCTGTAACAGAAGTTATTCCAGCAACAGTTGAAACCTACCTATATGCCGACGACCTCACAATATCATGTCACTCACAGAATATGCGGACAATCGAGAGGCAGCTCCAATGTGCTATTAACAAAATAGAGTCCTGGTCCACCTATAATGGGTATCGAATCTCAGTACAAAAGACAGTGGCAATACACTTCTGCAGAAAACGAAAGATGCATCCTGATCCAGAACTAAGGATAAGCAATCAACAAATTCCACTCAAACAGAGCATCCGGCTACTAGGACTAATCATGGATCAAAAATTAAATTTCCTAGAACACATAAAATATCTACGTACAATGTGCTTAAAGAAATTAAACATTCTACGAGCTGTATCAGCCATGACATGGGGAGCTGATCGTTACTCACTTTTGCATGTTTATCGTGCAATGATAAGATCTAAATTAGATTATGGTTCACCCATTTACTCCTCAGCTAGGAAAAGTGTGTTGAACTGGTTAGATCCAATTCATCACAATGCACTACGTGTTGTTTCAGGAGCCTTCCGTACCTCACCTGTGTATAGTCTATACACAGAGATCCATGAACTCCCACTCAGTCTTCGTAGACAAGTTCTTCTTATGAACTATGCTGCGAAGGTTCAAAGCCTTCCTGGACATCCAACATGGCAATATCTTTATAAACCGAAATGGGAAAATTTATATACGAACAAACCAAATATATGCAAACCTGCAGGCATCCGACTAAAAGAAATACTCTCACAATTGAACTTAAGTATGGATAAAATCTACCAAGATACCCCCACAGCCCTTCCACCTTGGGAAATCAGTTCAGTTGACTGTGACATGGTCCTCATAAAATCGAAACAGAACAATATCCCAAGTCAAAATATAAAACAGCTACATTCCTCTTATGTAACACAATTCTCTGACTATTCTCATTTGTACACTGATGGATCCAAGACGGCCACACACGTTGGTGCCGCTGTTGTATTGCCAAACAGCATAATCTCACAGTCTCTTCCAATAGAGTGCAGTATTTTTAGTGCTGAACTATTTGCAATTAGTCTCGCCCTAGATCACATTGCCAAAACTTCCCTCGTAAAAAGTATCATTTTCACAGACTCATTAAGTGCAATATATGCTTTACAGACAGAAGATCATCCATCTCATCCGTATGTAAGAAAAATTCTTTCCTCCTTATCACACCTTACGAAAAACAAACAAAGAGTTAGATTCACTTGGATTCCTGGACATTCTGGAATACTAGGCAATGAACGTGCGGATGATGCTGCAAAAAATCCGTCTAACAAAAATTCTCACTTGCATAAAATACCGCTCAATGACTTTAAAAACATCAATCTAAAAGCCTCTGAAAATATATGGACGCAGACCTGGAAATCTCAAACAAACAATAAATTATACCAAATCAAACAACAGCAGAAATCCTGGAAATCAAGTTTTCGGTCAAACAGACATGAAGAGGTTATCCTCGCCCGACTTCGCATCGGACATACATATTTAACACACTCTCACCTCCTAAGGAAAGACGATCCTCCACAATGCCCTCAGTGTCTGACCACACTAACAGTGAAGCACATCATCTTAGAATGTCCACGATACCAAATTGCTCGCCAATCAGCTTTCAAATCGCATTCAAATGAACCATTAAGCCTTGAACTCATTATGGGAGAAAAATCAAACGTCAGTGAACTCCTTTCATACCTCAGCTTAATAAACTTAACTAATCATATCTAATATGGTAAATCAGTAACAATATAACAGGAAATAACAAAACTTGAACAGGCGCAATATAGCCGAAGTTGCTTTTGCGCCATTAAACCCCAAACAACAACAACAACAACAACATCAAAATATCAGTGCTCATTTAGAATATTCTGGACTTCTGTACCAAATACGTCAACTGGTTAACTCATTTCTTCACCCCTTCCCTTGAAAAAGAAGTTACTATGCAGATCTCATCTCACAGCTACTTGTCACATGAATATCACATGATCAGGTTTTAATAAACATTTTCTGAGTAGATTATAGAAGTTATTTTATAATTGAATGTAAAGCAATGCGTGTGCATTACTGACTTGTTTTTAGCATATTTGCATATGTTTAGAGCATCTAATATTTTCACCATGCCCATCCATTTCTATGAAGCAGTTGGGCTAGCAGTGGAAAGATTTTGATGAAATTTTATATTTGGTTCTTTTAGAAAGAGTTGTTGAGGCACCACAAATTTAATTAAAATTGGTCCTAAAGAAATTTGGCAATTTATTTCATAAAATTTCGAGTTATCTTTATTTATAAATCTAAGTATGTTTCAAAACTGAAATATTTACTTACGAATATGTACTGAATAATATGTACTTAGTACCATGTGTGAGTTGAAGGCTGAGAAGGCAGAAGTTATTTGTTGACATTAGACTTGAATTGCTGTAGAATGTAATATGTATGAAGTAAAGTTGTGCCAGGGAAAATTTTGCCAAAGGACAGAAGCAAAAATGATAAATGAAGAAGAGGAAAACTTAGTTCTGTGTGTTTGAAGTTGGACAGTGAATGGATATGGACTGGATGAGGCATGTGTTTGGACTGGTTTGAAAAGAGTGTCGAATTACAGATTCCATTTCAGAGATTGTTGTGCAACAGCAAGTTCCTGGGCCAGCTATATCCTAGGTTGTGAAGAGGGTTTTAGAAATTCCTCCAGTCATCAGTAGAACAGAATGCAGGAAAAACTTGAGTAACAAGTGGTGAAACTACTGCAGTCACAGAAGACTCAATACAAAAGAACAGTGCTCATGAAGTACCTATACAAAAGGCTAGCAGCAAAAATTGAATGTTTATGAGGCAGAGAGATTTCACAAGAAATAAGTCATAAATTAACTGACTGCTCTCTTTTGGATAGAGGTCTAGAAGCTTGAAAGTAGTATTGGGGACACTGCACCACACCAGTGGGGAAAACAATATTTGATGATAGCTGTTTAGAAGAAATAATTGTTTTGATTAACTATTATTTAATTATTAAATAAAATTAAATTATTAATTAATTTAGTAATTTAATTTCAAATCAAAATTAATCCTATAATCTTGCCAGAGACTAATAGAACACACTGAAAATTTTGTGCCAATTTGATATTTTCTTGTTGAGCAACAATCAAACATCTGAAACATACTCCTATTTATTTATTAACATAACTCAATTTGATAGAAAAAAATAATAATTTGCCGAATTTCTGTTGGTTTTATTTTAATTAAATTTAGGTAAAAAAAAAGTAAACTGCAGCCATCATCAACCCATTTCAGAATGGAAGCCTCCTCAACAATTCATGTTGAGGGAAATGGAAGAATATGGTAAACTGAGTCCAGTGCGGGTTGGCAGATTGACCTTATTTAGCAGTCAGTGGCTTGAACCTCAGTCTACTCAAAAAGCATGTGCTACTACACTCCTGCTCCTGACCACTTGGCTATGGAGGCCATATTAAATTTAGGAAGGCTCAACAAATCTGTCAACTAGGAGCTGATTTGCCACATATGGATTTACATAGTGAAGACAACATGCACATTACGAATATGAGAACTCACCTAAAAGAAAAATTAGGCATTATATGCATTGCATTATATTTCAGGTGTCTCCAATTGCCAAATAACTTACCTCAGGAATTAAAAATTTTTGTACTGTGTTACCAAAACCTCATGGCATGATGGATAGCAGTGAAGCAAGATTTGTTTAGCTATTTGTGGGGGGAAGAGGTGCACAGGTGATATTGGTATAACGTTGTAGAAAAATATTCTAAATGGTGCTGAAATTTTAAAAAACATCAAATTTGCTTGTCAGCAGATTTATCCTAATGTTTCTGAAGTGTTGTTTAGTGTCTCTCTGACCTTTCCTTCTCAAGTGTTGGCCAAAACATACTTTCTATATAAAATTTACTTGGAGTGCAGTCTTGTTTAATCTGTTATTAGAGTTAATTAAATGAAATTATACTTTGGGCATTACCCCTTAATTACTCAAGAAGAAGAGGATTAGAGGGAGGCTGTGGAATTGTAATTAGTCTTAAAAGCTTCTCTCAAGGATCAGTGAAACACAAAAAAATTTGATGTCAATCCAACTTTTACATCTGGTGGGGGTAATAAAGTTTCTGTAAGGTGAGGGACTATTGGACAAGGGAATCAGAATTGACCCAAAACTTTCCCAGAGACTAAACAGAACATAATTTGAAAATTTGTGTTACAGTGGCACTTCTTTTCAAGAGGCATCCAAAACATACTTTATGTATAGAGATAATTCAAAATTTGGCTGGCTGGTGGGGGACTACTTTCTATTGGTCCAATTTTAATGAAATTTTGGATGGCCCAGCATCTCTGAAAGACACATAAAATTTCATCAAAATCTGTATACTGGGCAATGAGTTGTTATATGCAGATAGACATGGGTGAAGACACTAGGCACTTTATGCATTTGAAAATGTCTGTTTTTTTAAAAAAACAGCCAAATGTAAAAAATGTGCAAATATATATATGCATGTGTATATATATATATATATATATATAAACATCATTATATGCAAATTGTAAATAAAAAATTTAAATTATTAAAAGAATTCTAACTTGATTGAACAACAGAATTATTCAAAATGATCCTTCAAACAACAGTAACCAATACTGACAATCGTTCAGAATGACTGAAGAAAGAAAATAATTGCTACTAACCAAGATGTTGACAAAGAAAACCTACCAACTACTAACCTTTCAAATTTTACAAGTATGATTAATCATAATAATTACAATTAATTACAATAAGAAGAATCAGTTATAACTTCTCGATTATGTCCATTAATAATTGATAACTACTAATGATTTGAATAATATGAATATAGTTAGATCAATCAAAGGATATAATTGAAATATGATTTACCATAATTTAAATAATCAATTATGACATCTTGATTATGCCTATCACTAGTCCAAACCACAACAATTTTAAAGGACAGTGCTCCCAGTGTTAGTGAATATTCTTTAAGAGAATATGAGATACTTTTTTTGACTCTGTGCAAAACTCCTCAATTGCAAAGAAAACCTGTGAACATCATTAAGAAACTTGACTCCCTCTAGCAGTGATGTTTACTGGTTTTTCTTTACATTAGATAAAGATCTTTTGTGCTGATTTTCATATCAGGACAAAGTTTTTGTCATTTCTTGCCTTTATCTTTATCTCTTCATATACCAAAGCTCAGATAAAGTGAGATGTCAAGTGGGTTGTAGTTTGATACAGATATCAAATTGTCAAATTATCTCATATTGTGATATTAATTCACAACTGGGTTATCAGCTGTTAGGCTACCATCAGGCTACCTAATCACTCAATGATAAGGGGGCCAAATACTCTGAAACGGCCATCTGGATGGAGATACTCATTGAGAATAAGTAACTGTAGTCTTCTCTACCAGGCAAATGTTACTTATTCAAGATATAATGAGACAGGCAACTTGTTGTGAAGGAATTCGCAATATGAGATGTTATGTAATGATGCCACTGCACAACTTTGGTCGGTTTACTGAATATAGAAATTATGCTATTGCACTAACTTATATGACGACAGTAAACTCTTCTCACAGTCTGAGGCTTTTTGGCCCTAAATCCTATATGTATAAATTATTTAAATAAGATCAGTATTCTGCAGCCTGAGAGTTGTCCATCATATTTTGTCAAAATTTATTATTGTATTATTTAAGTATTTATGGTCTGTGTGTGTCTTTTTAATTAAATTTCTTATTATATTAATATTTTTAAAGGAAACCCACGGTATTCAAATCATTAATGAAGGAGAAGAGCCGGAGAATTTTTTTTGGGTTGCCTTAGGGGGAAGGAAAGAATATGAAAAGGTAAATTTTAAGGTGTTCATATATGATACTTATTAAAAATTGAAATCAATAAAATATAACAGCCTTTATTCACATATAAATTGTTCTTTATGTATGTAACTGATGGCACAATACAGTTTTTAATCAAAGTTGACCAAACTCTCTTAATTGTTGTCTTAAAGATAAATTGGATTATTATATTGATTTTGTCACACATTATAATATATGCATTGATTCAGCAAAATTTTATACACATTAATCTATTCTGTTAATGTTGAAGAATTAACTGCTAAATATAACCAAAATGATGCCAATTTAATTAATTAAATTAATTTAATTTAATTAATTTAACTACTTTGGTAGATAGCTATGTTAAAATGATGCATTTGCACTAACCTACATATTAATATAAACATTGTTAATTAACATTAGCATTAGTAGAGGCATATGATGCAAGAAAGCAAGCTTATGCAGCATCAGCCAAGAAAAAAAAAAAATGCTCCCATTTCACCTCTCCATTCGTTCCAAATACCTGTCCAGCTCAGCCTTAAATTTATTTACGCTATCAACTTCCAAAATAAATTTAAGGCTGAGCTAGACAGGTATTTGGAACGAATTTTTTTTTTTCCCTTTGGCTGATGCTGCATAAGCTTGCTTTCTTGCATCTTATGCCTCTACTAATGCTAATTAACAATGTTTATATTATCATTAACAGTTAATTCTTCAACAGTTAACAGAATAGATTAATAATTTTCATTGTCATATTTTCAATATTACAGTTAACTTGACCACACTGTCAACTTGATTGTAATATTGCAAATATGATGTCAAGGTATTCTTGTCACTTGTGCTTTCCCTGACTTGTTGATTCAAATAAAATTAAATGAAATTAATTCAAAAAGTTTTTCTCCCAGGTTGACTTACCATTCCATGCTTTAGAATCAATGAATGGTCACTTGAATCCAACGGAAGGTACAATAAATATTTTATACCTTTTGTTGCTTGAACCACATAGGCAAAACAATTTTATTTTCCATATATGTTCCAACTTTCTTCTTCTTACAGTTTAATGAAATGTTCCCAGTTTTGAAAATAATTTTTCAGTTTGATGAAATGAATAAAATTTCTGTCCAAAACTTTGCAAATGGTATTCAATTGATTTTCTTAACAAATGCTTTTTTCTGCATAATTCTACATTTTGAAGCCATGAGCAATTATTAAAGTTATACAGCAACTGAACCATACATATAATTAACATTCATGGCAGACATTGTTACATTGAATAGATTTGCAAACAGAGGGCAACTAATATGTCCACATCATGCATTTTTATTCAAAGTTTTAATGTTCTTGATTTACAACAAATTGTTAGGTTTGGCATTGGATTTCATTACTTTCACAATAAAGGGTATTACAGCAGAAATACCCCTTTAAAACCCTCTGTGAGAGAGAAAAGAGAGGTGAACTTTTATGGAGCGAGTTAAGTTTTCTAGATCCTGTTGCAGTAGCATACTGTGCTTATTGTAATTAACAACCTTGCCAACCTTTGTATCATCTGCAAACTTGGACATTATTTGATATACTTTCACCAGTATCATTAATAAATATAGAAAACAACAATGGGACCAACACTGAACCCTGCGGGACTCCACTAATAACATTAGTTCACGAAGAGCAGTGTCCACTAATTACCACTCTCTGTCTTCACCCACTCAACCATCCTTTTAATCATAGCAGCAACTTGCTCTTAATGCCGCACTGCTCCAATTTGTACAGCAGTCTTTTATGTGCAACAGTATCAAAAGCTTTCCTGAAATCCAAGCATACGATATCAAAATTATTTTTTGCATCCAGTTCCTTTGTGACCACATCGTAGTATCCAATGAGATTGGTCAGACAACATTTCTCGCCGACCGGGCTAGCCAGGTGGGTAAAGTGCCTGCCTGACAACCCAAAGGTCATGGGTACGAATCCCGCCTCGGGCTTGAATCAAAGTACTGAAAAAACCTTGGGAAGTGCATTATGGCCACAGAAGCCGATGCGCCAACAACTACCCAAAAAAAAAAAAAAAAAACAACATTTCCCCTTAACAAACCCATGCTGTGTCTGAAGTATAACTGCAGTCTTTTCTAGATGATCCTGCATTACTTCTTTAACCAGTGGCTCCATTATATTCCCTGGAACAGAAGTTAAATTAACAGGTCTGTAATTACTTGTATCACCCTTTGATCCCTTTTGTTAATTGGGGGCACATTCACGCATCCAGTCCACAGGGACCTTCTCTGAATCCAAAGATGCTCTCGTGATTGTGGCTAAGGGTTTGCTTATTTCCTTCACTGCCTCCCTTAATATAATTTGATAGATCCCATCCATCCTAGGTGACTTTCTTATGTTTAACTTCAACAATTTCTCTTCCACTTTCCTTTCAGTTATTACAAAATCACTTAGCTCCCTGTTAGAGTTTGATAAACTTCTAGCCTCCACTTCCCTAAAGACTTCCTCATGTGTGAATGAAAAGTACTCTTTTAGTTTGTCAACAGCCTGAGCAGGATCATTAATAGTTGAACCGTCGATAACAATTGGACCAATTTGATTCATCCCCCTTCCTTCTAGTGTTTGCCTAAGTAAAGAAGTATTTGCTGCTTTTTTTTTTTTTTTTTTTTTTTTTTTGAATTCTTTCCAAAGATTTCTCATAGGCTGCCTTTGCTTGCTTAACCTCATTTGTGACTTAATTACAGACTGGTTTATATCTACTATAGGCTTCTGTATCAGCTGATAGTTTATATGCATCCTGTGCATTTTTATTCTCACCCACTTGTCTCATTAGTTCATCTGACATCCATTTAGGCCTAAACTTTGAACAGTATTTCTTAGTTGGTGTGAAAAGCCTAATAACTTCTATGATTAATTCCTTAAATGCTTCCCATTTAGAATTGGCTGATGGTAACATCATCAGATGGTCCTACTGTATAGAATTTAAAACTGTCTGAGACCACTAGTCACCTTTACGAAAGCAAAAACCCTTCGCATCACCTATGATGGTAATTGCATCTTTAAGTAACTCTCACATCAATACACTGTGATCACTGCTACATAGTGTTTCTTTTATCTGTAGATTCTTAATGCATGAATAATCAATGCTGATAATGAGATCAAGTGTATTGCTACCTTTTGTAACATGCTGTTGTGGAAAACAGTCATCCAGTAAATCCACAAAAATCCAACTAGTCTGTGACTGACCAACCAACAAGTTCCTGTAATTATCTGTTAGTCTCTAAAAGTTAAAATCTCCCATTATAGGACATTCTGATTTACTGACCCCCTCTCTCTATTTCACTGCACAATTGTCGTTCTAATCGGAGTCAGGTCTATAATGCACTCCTACTCTCATTTTTGCTTTACTAGTGCTTATGTCACACCAAATTGACTCAACAGTGCACTGGCAACCCATGTCAACTGGATGCACTGGCTTAAATGTTATGCGCTTCTTAACTAAGAGCATAAATGGTATCATGTCAGGTTAAATGTTATTGAAAGTGGAGTTAAATAATATTGAAAATTTCATTTTTAATGGTACTGCTAAAAATATGAGTCAATTGAAAATAACTGACTTCTTGATCTAAAATTAAATGAATTTATAATTTGTTTTCTTTTCTTTATTCAGTATAACAAAATAATTTGTGTATTCCCAAGAGTTTTGTTATAACGAGATTTAACCTGAATGTGGTCATTATAATAATATTGCTAAAATTTAGTTAGATACATAAAACATGAGAAAGCAATATAGAAAAATTAAATATTATTAAGAACAAATATTTTCAAAAATAACTGTGAAACGATATTTTTTTGCTTGCTAGTTTTAAACTTAGGAGAGGACAACACTTTGCTACATTGCTACGGGTTGGACACTACTGTAGTAGAACATATCTCTATAAGTTTTTATTCATCAACTGGAAAATATGCATGCATTAGTAGATTGGAGCATAATAACAAAACTGTAATCTTGGCCAAATTTAACAACCCCAAGAAGGAACAGTATGAACTGTAGTCTGCCACCTCTGTTTTGTAAATGTTTGTAATTTTGAACACAGTTTAAAAAGGAGCCACCACTGCAGACCTAAAGCTCTGCAGTGGTACAGAAAATTCATAAAGGATACCTATTCGGGCAATCTTCCTGGCTGAGGTGGCAGCTGAACAAAAGTCAGTAAGAGTGCAGTGGAGTCTTTTGAGGAAGTTTTACATGAAGCCCAGGGAAATACATATGATGTGCCAGTGTTATGTTGACTTTGTATTACCTTGACCTGGTGTACAGTGTAACTTGTTACATTGCTGTCTGAGGATGAGACGATACAAATTATAGCTCATATAAAAGTTATTAATTGATCACAAATCCAAGAGGATATGGAATTTCATTGTTGAATTCCATCACAATTATAGTTTTGTTAAGAAATATTGCCATCTACTGCAGCACATGCATGCATTTTCCAGTTGGTGAAAGTAGTTACAGGTTTAGTTTTTTTTTTTGTATTATGTACCCTATTCACACAATGTTTTAGTTTTTAAGGCGCTGTGGACACCCTGTATTTCTATTAGAATACAGGAATATTTCTATTATAATACATTCATACCTGTGTTTCTATTAGAATATATAGAAAAATTTAGTCTATACCTTAAAAATTAATGGGTGCAGTATGTGTAAATTACATGTTAATACAGAAATGAATTTGAAAAATCGAGCAAGAATCTAGCCTTCCTTTTTTCCTATAAAGTATAAATAAGGAAGCTTGTCGTGATGAATAGAAGACAGATATATTACAAAAATAGATTGCAAATTGAATGGTGAGCTCTTCTCTTTTCAAAAAATGATGAATAACAAAAGCTTTATTAACTATGAAAAATAATTTATTTAAAAGAAGGGTTACACTATAAGTTCATTAAACTTTAGTTTTCAACTAACATGTGTTTTCTTATTAATTTATTATTAAAACAGGATGCAGAATTCATGCAGTACACAAGACTTTTCCGATGCTCAAATGAGAAGGGATATTTCTCTGTTTCTGAAAAATGTGCAGATTTTTGCCAAGATGACCTTGCTGACGATGATATCATGATATTAGACAGTGGCTCACAAGTTTTTCTGTGGGTTGGTTCTAAATGCAGTGAAGTTGAAATTAAATTAGCTTATAAAAGTGCTCAGGTAAGAAATAATGTATAATTATAAAATAAGTTACATCTAATAATGGAAATTTTGGGTGTGTATTAGACTTTGTTTTAAAATTATTTGAAATTTAGAATATAAATGTTTGTGATTTTTCAAATTGTAGTTTCTCAAAAGAGAAGCTTAAATAAAAAAACTTCTTTAAGCGTCTCTGATCAACACTCATCAGTAGTCAGTCATCATATTTGAGAATTGATGTTATGCAGCCAAATCTCATTACCAGTTGGTGATGAACATAGAAACCTTTAGATCAACACTCTCAATATGCCATAGAGGTTTGTTGGAAATGATCCCAGTTGAACAATTACTCACTAATTAGTTCTTTGCAAATCTCTGCTTTTAGCAATAAATACTTGTTTCCTCTTTTCTAGTATTTGACAGACGGCACCTAATAAGTAATAATCTCATAATGCATAGATAAAGAGTCTGCCATTACGTTATCTTGTTATAATAAAATCCTATTACTTCTTACGAATGTTGAGTTGGGTGAACCTCCGCAGCTGCATTAAAATTAATGCTATGCTTCTTATGAAAAATTGGCAAGCAACATGTCATTGAAGATGCATTTCTTGCACTCACACCTGGATTTTTTCCCACTAAACTGTTGTGCCATCAGCAATGAACATAGTACTTTCATCAAGACATTGCAGTGATGAAAGAAAGATACAAAAGCAAATGGAGTGCTGCCATGTTAGCCAATTATTGTTGAATGATGAAAAGGGATGCTCCCATAGATATGTTCATAGCTACATCTTACTGCCATATAAATAAAAAATACCTTGTATAAATATGAAAAACTATTTTGTTTGAAAACAAGAGCCAATCTGCCATTTTAAGCACTATTTCCGGTGTTTGGCACCCTAAAATCTATAAAGTAAACTTATTTTCGTGTCCGTAACAAGATATGACCCACAATTTGTTGCTCAGTGTTATGAGAAGTCTCTGGCAAAGAATGCAGTGACAAACAGCAAAGGCTTCTTTACTTATATAAACACTAAAAGGAAGGTGATTAATCACATTGTCCACTAGATATGAATTGTTTAACTGTTGATGAACCTGCAAAGGTTGCTGACAAACCGAATAGGTATTTTACATCTGCATTCACACATGAGGAATTTTTTAGAGAAGAGGGTGCCAGAAGTATATCAAATTCTAATGGGGAGCTTATTGATTTAGTGATAACTGAGAAGAAAGTGAAAGAGAATTTGTTGATGCTGAAATGTAGAAAAAGGTACCTTGGATGACTGGGAACTATCCAGTGAGGCAGCAATAGAAGTCAGCAAATCTTTATAGAAAATTATGATAGCATCCTTCAATTCAGGGGAAGTCCTTATGGAGTGTAGATGTGTGAAATTTTCTCCAATTCACAAAGGGGATTAAAGAATGACACGAGAAATTACAGAGCTATTAGCTTGACTTCTATTTCAGGGAAAATAATGGAGTCACTGGTTAAAGAAGTAATGCAGGACCATCTAGACAGGAATACATTTATGCTTCAGTCACAGCATGGACTTGTTAACAGGCAGTCTTGTCTGTCCAATCTGATTGGATACTGTAACGTAATGACAGGAACTGATGCAAAAAATAATTTTGACATCATGTGCTTAGATTTCAGAAAAGTTTTTGGTGCTGTTGCCCATAAAAGACTGCTGTACAAATTGTAGTAGTGTGGCAATGAGGACAAATTACTGCTATGATAAAGGGATAGTTCAGTGGGAGATAACAGAGATTTGTTATGAGTGGGCACTGCTCTTCTTCGACAAATGTTATTAGTGGAGTACCTCAGGGTTCAGTGCAGTGTCCATTGTTGTTTACAATATTTATTAATAATATTGAGAAGTCATATCAGGCCTAATGTCTAAGTTGGCAGAGTGGTTCATGGCAGTAATTAGAGTATGCTACTGCAACAAATTCTAGATAAATTAGTCAGACTGGCTGAGAAGATGCAATTGAATTTTAACATTGAAAAATGCAAAGTACTTCATATGGGCAGCAGTAATCCCAGATTAACTTATCAATTGTGTGATACTACTATTTTTTTAGTATTGCTAATTTTAATTAGTAATACTACAGTTTATTAGTAATACTAAAGATATTACTAATTTTTCTCATCGTGGTCTATGCTTGTTAACAGGAGAGACTGCTTCTGCAGGAATGGAATACACTTAAATAGAAATAATGCAAGGATATTTGCTGATGCTATCGAGGCAGCGTTAGGTGGGTCGGGAAACTGCTAGTTTGGGAGGATTCGTAGACTAATAAATTAACAGCAGCCACAGGCAGAGGTGAAAGTGACTCTTGCACTGCTTCTAATGGAATGAGCAGCAGCCTGGAAAGTGAGGTATTGGGTATTTCAAGAACTGCTGGGAGTCATCATAGAAGAAATAAATACATGGGTTGTGTTAGGGGAAACTAAGAGTAAGAACAGGTGCAGGTATACTTGCATGTTCTTTTTTGTTTTGTTTTTTTTTTTATGAAAACCCCAAACACGAGAGGTATTAGAACCTATAGTACTTAGTACCGTGCTTGGGTTGGAGGTTGAGAAGATGAAAGAATATATTTGTTGACATTAGACTTGACTTTCTGTAGACTAATTTTAAGGAAATACGTATGAAGGAAGGTTGTTCCAGAAAATGGCAGTTGAATGAATAAACAAGGAAGATGAAAAGTTGGTTCTGTGAGTTTGAAGTTGGACAGCAAATGGATGTTGGCTGGCAGCAGCACATGTTCAGACTGTTTTGAAAGAGAGAGCGGGAATTATAGAAGCCAATTCAGAAGAACAGTGCCCATGGAAGTAACTGTAGAAAAGGCATGCAGCAGAAACAGTACATCTATGAGAAAGCGAGTGGAGAGACTCTGTTAGAGATGATTCATTAATTAACCTAACTGCCCACTTCTGAATGGAATCCCCTCAACGTGGGCACCTGTACGTGGTGAGGGGACCTCCCAGTGATGCTGCTGGGTTTCCAGATTAGCATCACTGGGATCTAACGCCCATACCTTGGTTCCAGGGTTACATCGTTGGAATCCGGCGTGTGCAGCCGTGCGCCGCGACCCGTGGAAGCGGAAAGGGGGATCCTGGTGGTTGAGGGGCCCAGCTTCAATACACCACTTTGGCCCCTGCTTCGACGAGACGGGTGGTCCCGGACCGGCTCGACTGGGATCAATCGGCGGGTGGTATTATACTGCTAGGGTCAACTGCGTTCCAATAAGTCTCCCTCCCTATGGTCCTGGGACGGGATAAAGACTTATTGGTAACGTGGGTATGGTGTTCTAAGCGAACTCGGCGTCCCATTCGTGTACGCAGTACCTGCTAGTTCACGGATGGGCGCCCCCTCGTAGGGCTCCGTGGTGGGTGAGGTACTTAGGCATCAGACATTTTTTCTTTACTCATATGAGTAATTTAAATTCTTCTTCTGGGGCCCCAACAAGGCCCCTACCTAACCGAGACGATAATACTGACACCAACAATGCCAAAAGAGCCAGAACTGAGGATAAAACACCATCTATAACACCGCTATTCCTCATTCTCCATTCTATCGGAGAGCAGTCAATTGGGAAGATGTCACCCTTCTTCATCCAGAAAGGATTAGAAGGGTTGGCTGGATCACCGAAAACCGTAAAACGGCTGCGTTCTGGCGATCTTTTAGTCGAAGCTTCAAGCACGAAGCAAGCAGAAAAAATCCTCAACGCGACATCCATAGGGGGAATACCGATTAGCGTAACACCCCACAAAACATTGAACTCTTCACGAGGTGTCATTTCAGAGTGGGATCTTCTTCACGTTTCTGAAGAAGAGATCTGCTCTGAATTAAAAGACCAAGGAGTGACGGCTGTCAAGAGAATATCAATGCGGAAGGATGGGAATCTCGTCCCTACCCGAGTTCTCATCATAACATTTAACACCCCACGGCCTCCAAGTTCCATTAAGGCAGGCTACTTAAACTGCCCAGTGCGGCTTTACATTCCGAACCCACTGAGGTGTTTTAGATGTCAGAAATACGGCCATTCACAAACAGCTTGTCGCGGTAATCCTGCCTGCGCTCGATGTGGTACGAAAGACCACGAGAGCAAGGAGTGTTCAGCTTCCAAACCAATTTGTATAAATTGCCAAGGAGAGCACCCTGCCTATTCTAGAGCATGCCAGAAGTGGAAGGACGAGAAAGAAATTCAAAAAATAAAAACAGAACTGAACATATCCTATCAGGAGGCCAGAAAACGCATTCAACCAATAAATAGCGGGAAACCTTCATACGCCCAGAAGGTTTCTGCAAAGTGCACCATCGGTACACAAACGGAGATGACTATACCACCAAAAGAGTCATTTACTCCGATTGCACGCTATTTATTGCATTCACAAAAGCCCACCCAAAAAACACAGTCAGCTGCCACTCCTATTTCCGTACCTCCTAATGCTCCACCACTACCAAAACCAAGTGGTAAAGTAAAGGTGCAAACATCGGAAGGATCACCTGCAATACGAGAAACAATGGATGTCGAGGATAAGGAGGTATCGGATGACCCAGTTCTGGAAATCTTTGCAGAAGAAGATATGGACACAGGCCAAAGACCTGTGTTTCCAAAGAAAGATAAAGCCAGGACTGAGAAAATGAAGCCCTCAGCCCTTCGGAAACCACCTGATGGACCCAACAAATCCAAATAATGGGAAAGTTTAAATTTCTACAATGGAATTGTCGTGGATTCCGTCGAAATAGTGACGACATCAAGGCGCTCCTGAGTAAGCATGAGCCTACTTGCTTTTGCTTACAGGAGACGTATTTAAAGGCAAATGAGGACCCATACTTGCGTAACGTTTTCGTTATACGAAAAGACAGAAATGCGGATGGACCTGCCCACGGAGGCGTCGCAATCCTTGTGGGTAACCACATCCCATTTCAAGCTACACCACTTACCACCAACTTAGAGGCTGTAGCAGTTCAAGTTACTGTAGGGTTTCTTTTAACTGTTTGTTCCATCTATTTGCCACCTGGGAATGACATCCCCCAGGCAGACCTTGATGATCTCATTAGACAATTGCCGCCACCTTTTCTGTTACTAGGGGATTTTAATGGACACAATACTCTGTGGGGTAGTGTAGACATTAATGGAAGGGGTCGGACTATAGAGCACATGCTTGAAAACAATGACCTGGCCCTTCTAAATGTTGGACTTAACACCTTTTGCCACATGCCTACCCGTACATTTACCGCGATCGATCTCTCTATATGCTCGCCCTCTCTCCTTCCCATGTGTACATGGGAGGTTGAAGACAATATTTATGGCAGTGACCACTTCCCCGTGATATCCACCCTTTGTAAAGGGAGACCATGCCACCCGTCCAGGGTGCCACGGTGGAAGATCGGTCACGCTGACTGGAATGCCTTCAAAAATCTAGCATTATTTGATATCAACACAGTCAGCAAGGAACCGATTAATGACGCGGTAAAGTACATTACAGACGCTGTTGTCCTAGCAGCGGCAATTGCAATACCAAAGACTTCGTCTCGGTTTCCACCATTTCCAAAACCCTGGTGGAATTCCAATTGCACTGCAGCAAGAAAGTCTCAAAACAAGGCGTGGGGTATTTTTCGCCGGTACCCCACCGCAGATAACTTAATAACATTCAAACGTGCACGTGCGAAAGCACGTTACGTAAGACGCCAGAGTCAGAAGGAATCTTGGATCAAATTCACATCTTCTATCAATCAGGCTTCATCATCTAAGCTTGTGTGGGATAAAGTCCGAAAAATGAAGGGGAAATATATATCCCACCCTTTTTCGATTCTGGAGTATAATGGATCTGCAATTGCAGACCAAACTGCAATTGCAAATACTTTTGGGGAGGTATTTGCTAAAGTGTCTGCCAAAACATCTTACCACCCTGAGTTTCTGGCCCTCAAACAAAATGTTGAAAGGCAACCTTTGAAATTGTCGTCAAAGAACTGTGAAGCATACAATCAACCCTTCACTGAATGGGAAATGAAAGCGGCACTATCACTATCCCAGGCGAGTGCCGTAGGGCCGGATGACATCCATTATGAGATGATAAAACATCTTTCGTCTCAATCTCTGGATCAGTTGCTCTGTTTGTACAACAGAGTTTATCTTGAAGATGAGTTTCCGGACTCCTGGCATAAGGCAATCGTGCTTGCGTTTCCAAAACCAGGAAAAGATCCAAAATCTCCGAGTAATTACCGTCCCATTGCTTTGACAAGCTGCTTGTGCAAGATCCTGGAAAGGATGGTGAATGCCCGTCTCATGTGGTATTTAGAAGGGAATGACCTCCTTTCCAAAGTTCAATGTGGTTTCCGAAGGAACAGGTCAACACTTGACCATCTTATAAGACTGGAAACATCTATCCGAGATGCTTTCCTTAAACGTGAACACCTGGTGTCAATTTTCTTTGATATCGAAAAAGCGTATGACACGGCCTGGAGATTTGGAATCTTAAAGGATATCCATGATCTGGGTCTGAGGGGCCATCTAGCCTTCTTCATTAAAAATTTCTTATTGAACCGGTCATTCCAAGTTCGTGTCGGCTCTGTTTATTCTCAATCTTTTTGTCAAGAAGAAGGAGTCCCCCAAGGGTCAGTGTTAAGTGTTACGCTTTTCGCTATCAAAGTTAATTCTATTACTGAACAACTTCCTCGAACCGTAAACAGCGCCCTCTTTGTTGATGACTTTACCATCTTCTGTCAGTCATGCAACATGAGGGTTATTGAACGACAATTGCAGCATGCCATAGACCACGTCAACTCTTGGGCAGTGGCTAATGGTTTCAGGCTATCACCACAGAAGACCGTCTGCGTACATTTTTGTCGCAAACGGAACCTTCACCCTGAACCAGAACTCAAACTTGGACAACACATCATTCCAGTAGTACCTGAGACAAAATTCTTAGGTCTCACATTCGATAAGAAGTTGACATTTTTACCACATATCCGTCAACTGCGAACAAGGTGCACGAGGGGATTGAATCTCCTTCGTGCCATCTCCTCAAATAAATGGGGGGCAGACCGATGCACTTTACTGCGTCTTTATCGTACACTTGTTCGTTCAAAATTAGACTATGGGTCCCAAGTGTACGCATCGGCTAGAAATAGCGTACTACGGTGGCTAGACCCACTGCACCACCAAGCCATCCGTACTGCAACTGGAGCATTCAGAACATCTCCCGTCCAGAGTTTATACGTCGAAGCAGGTGAACCACCACTATTGTTCCGACGAAAGCAATTGTCGCTAAACTATACCTTCAAACTAAAATCCCTGCCAGACAACCCAACGTGGGCTTGTGTTTTTGAGCCACGATGGGAAACGCTTTATAAAACCCGTCAGACTGCTAACCGATCCTTTGGCATCCGTGTCCAAGATCTGCTCAGAGAGCTCAACATTACGGTAGACAATGTTGCAAAGTCACCAAGGCATCTACTTCCACCCTGGCATGCTCGCTTACCATCATGTGACTTCTCCATAAAAAGTTGGGGTAAAGCCATAACTCCGTCCTCTGTCTACCAACAACTCTATGCTGTCCATCGATCCGATTACTCTGATTTCTTGCCTGTGTTCTCTGATGGCTCGAAGTCAGAGTTGTCTGTAGGATCTGCTGCTGTCTTTCCAGATTGTACTATATCTGGGAAGATTCCCCTCGAATGCAGCATATATACAGCTGAGTTGTATGCTATAGAGCTAGCCTTGGACCACATTAAAACCCGGAAGCATCAAAGATGTATGGTGTACACTGACTCTTCAAGTACACTGCAGGCTTTATCGGGGATGAGATATAATCCTCATCCAATATTGACCCGGGTTCAGCAGACTTTACATTCTTTGTTTGAGAGTTCACTCGATATCCGTTTCTGCTGGATCCCAAGCCACATTGGGATCAGGGGAAATGAACTGGCTGATGCTGCGGCCAGATCACCAGAACCCCAAAACACGTATTGCCTGTTAGTCCCCTATACAGACTACAGGCAAATAATACACCAAAAGATTAATTCCCAATGGCAACAATCTTGGCATGAGCAAGTCACAAACAAGCTCTATCAGATAAAGCCTGTAATCGGACATTGGCAGTCTAGTCTGCGCAGGAACCGCAGAGAGGAAGTTGTTTTAGCTCGCCTCCGCATAGGACACAGTCATCTTACACATGCTTTTCTGCTGAGGGCAGATGACTGTCCTATGTGCGAGAACTGTGGCACCATTTTAACTATTTATCACATTTTAACCGTGTGTCCACGTTTTACCCCTGAACGTGATTTTTATTTTACCGCTTTTAGTCATCTGGCTGAGCCTTATACACTCAGCCAGATTTTATCCGACAATGACCACGTGTCTGCTGTTTTTAGCTTTTTAAAATCAATAAACGTTTTCGCTTATATATAAAATTTACATTTTATTGTGAAATTTTGTTGATTTACCTTTTATACATTTGCTAAATTTTTTGACATAGTGACCTAATTAATTAGGTCACTGAAAGTTTATTCTTTTATACATGACCTGGTCTTGGCGCATTATAGCCTAAGTTGCTAATGCGCCAATAAAACCCAAATCAAACTCAAACTCAAACTGAATGGAATCAAGAAGCCTGAGAGAGGTTTTGGGGGCACTGTCCCAGATGTAAGAACAATATTCCATGGTAGGGTCGATTTACGACGTCTACAGGGTAAACAGCTGTTTGGAAGAAAAGTAAAGGTGAGAGCGAAAGAGAAAACCAAGTTTTTTAGATGCAGAGGAAGCAATGTTTGTAATGTACTTGTGCCAAGAGAAATTAGAAGTCAGAGTAATCCCCAAAAGAGATATATCATTTTGCATAGAAATCGGAGTGTCACCAAAGATAAGCATAGAAGCAGAAGAATCCTTTTTGCGAGATATAAGGAAGACTGAGTTTTAGAAGGATTGAAATCAACTAAGTTGCCTTTGCCCCAATGGAGAATTATCTGGAGATCGGCATTTAAGGAATTGGTAACAGATTTTTGAGAAGTTGAAGCTGATTGAGCAGGGCAAGGTTTCTCAAAATGGAAAGTGGAATGCAATGTGCTATCATTGGCAAAACTATGGGTAGGATTTCCAGTCAATGAAAGAAGGTCATTAATATACAAGAGGAAAAGGGTGAGAGAAAAACTGAACCTTGGGGGGATACCAGCATTAGTGGAGAAGTTAGAAGACAGAGAGCCATCTACCATCACCCTCAGTGAGCGATCAGAGAGGAGAAAACTGGATAACCAATTACAAAAAACAGTTGGCAGACAATAAGAGGGAAGCTTGTTTAGAAGACCTTTGTGCCAAACATGATTGAAAGCCTTTGAGATGTCAAGAGCAACTGCTTGTGTTTAACCAAACTTTTCCATTGAATTTGTCCACAAATGGGTAACATAAGCCAGAATATTACTAGTGGATCGACAATGACGGAATCCATTCTGGCGATCATTGATCAGACGGAAGGTTTCTAGGTAGTTTAAGAGTTGGTGGTTAATTGATTTCTCTATTACTTTAGAAAGAGTAGAAATAATTGCAATGGGACGATAATTGGATGCAAAGGATTTGTCACCCTTTTTAGGAACTGGCTGGATATGAGCAAATTTCTAAGCAGAAGGAAAGACACCTTTGGAATATGAAAGTGAAAAAAGATGGCAAAGAACATGAGTAAGTTCAGGAGCACACGTTTTGAGAACAAGTGGAGAAATACCTAAGATTTACATCGACAAATGTAAAGTACTGCATATGTGTAGAAGTAATCCCAGAGTAACGTATCAACATGTGTGGTAGTATACTCAGGGTGGTAGAGAATGAAAAAGACCTGGGGGTAACTGTGCAGTCAGATATGAAGTTTTGTGAGCAGTGCATACAGTCCAGGAGTAGCTCATGGTGTCTTGTCAATGATATTTAGGAATTTTTTCTAGCAGGAATAAGGAGGTGATTATCCCCTTGTATAAGGCAATAGTCCGGACACACCTTGAGTACTCTATACAGGTCTGGAGGCCTCATTTTAGGAAGGAGGTATAGCTGCTGGATAGAGTAGAGAGAAGGGCAACGAGATTGGTGAGTGGAACAAAGGGTTACTCTTACAAAGAAAGGTTTAAGTTCTGCAAATTGCAGTCTGGAGACTAGGCGCCTACGAGGTGATCTCATTGAGGTGTATAAGGTCTTGAATGGTTTGAACAAGCTCAATGCTGATGGGATTCTTCCTCTTGTCCAGATTAATCACCTGAGGGAACAAATTCAAATTGAGCGAAGACAATTATAGAATAGAGGTGCAGAAGAGAAGCGCAGAAAATTGCTCTTGCCCAGATTTATCATCTGAGGGTACAAATTCAAATTGAGGGAAGACAGTTGTAGAATAGAGGTTTTTGCCTTTAACCAGCAGGTGGTTGATTGCTGGAACAAACTTCCATCTGTTGTAGAAGTTGAGTTGCTAACTTAAATAAATTCAAGGCAGAACTAGACAAACATTTGGAGTGAATGGATAGGTGAAATGGAGAGGGGGTTTTTTTTTTTTTTTTTTGTTTTTGACTGATGCTGTATAAGCTTGCTTTCTTGCATCATATGCCTCTACTAATGCTAACATAGCTGGCCTCCGTAGCCAAGTGGTCAGGAGCGCACAGTAGCACATGCACTTTGCATAGTCTTTGAGTAGACTGGGGTTCAAGCCCCTGACTACCACATACGGTCGATCTGCTAGCCCACACTGAACCATATCATGGCATATTAACATTAGTAGAGGCATATGATGCAAGAAAGCAAGCTTATGCAGCATGGTCCATTATGGTCCATTTCTCTCAACATGAATCATTGAGGAGGCTTCCTTCAATCATTCAACATGAATGATTGAGGAGATATGAATTTCTCCAAACAGTGCAAACAGGCTGCTAGTACGGCCCATGTGACTTTGTCAATGATATTCAGAAATTCTGCCAGTAGCGATGAGTAGATGATTATCCAATTATCCAGTTATATAACCCAGTGGTTAGTCCACATCTTGAATACTGCATACTGATCTAAAACCCTATTCAAGGAAGGATGCGGATGTGTTGGAGCAGTTTAAAAGAAGAGCAAGAAGATTAGTGAGTTGAACAAAAAAAAACACTCTTACCTGGAAAGGCATCAATTCTGTAAATTGCAGCATCTGTTTGAAACTAGACACCCGAGAGGAGATCTGATTGAGGTGTTTAAGGCTCTGAATGAATTGAGTAAACTCAATACTGAAGAATCCTTCTTGCTCAGACTACATATAAGGATGCATGAATTCACATTGAGGAAAGATGTGCAGAAATTTGTGTTCAGCTAGTTTGGTTTTTTTTTTTTTAAAAAGGTAGTAGTTTTCGGACAAAACTGTTAGAGGCAATGATAAATTATATGGAAAGCATTGGGTTTTTTTTTCCGCTGATCCTGTATAAGCCTATTAAGTGTAGGAGTTCTGCAGATTTACTAAGCAAGCACGGGTCAATCTGAAAAAAAGTCATGAGTTAGGATTCAATTTGAAAGTGTCTGCAATCCTGCCCAGACACGATAGGAGGGAGTATATGATGAAAGCTTTGTCAATCAATTTGGCCCTGGAGAGATTGTGCAGGGCTGATGGGGTAGAATTTTTCTCAGTGTGTTTTGTGCTTGTTAACAGGGAAGATTGCTTCTACAAGGATGGGATACATTTAAATAGAAGGTGTGCAAGAATATTTGCTGATGCTATCGAGGCAATGTTAGGTGGGTCGGAAAGCTGCTAGCTTGGGGGGGGGGGATTTACAGACTAATAAATTAACAGTAGCCGCAGGCAGAGGTGGAAATGAGTCTTGCACTGCTTCTATTGGAATGAGCAGCAGCCCAGAAAGCCAGCTGTTGGGGGGGTCATGAAACAAGTAAATATATGGGCTGTGTTAGAGTAACTAAAAGTAAGAGCAGGTGCATGTATACTTGCATGTACACCAATGCTAGGAGTATAGTAAATAAATTTGATGAATTTGAAGTGCTGGTTAAGACATCCAAGGCAGATATTGTTGGGATATCAGAGACATGGTGCCACTCAGATATAAGGGATGCAGAATTGGAATTTGAGGAGTACAATGTATGTACAGAAAGGATAGGAAGGGTTATGCAGCTAGTTAAGAAATACATAAAATTTAAGGAACTGCATCCAGTTGACATAGATGGACAATGCAATGTTGAGTCAGTTTGGTGTGACATAAGCACTAGGAAAGCAAAATTGAAGATAGAAGTTTGTTATAGGCCAAATGACACTGACGAGTACAATGAACAATTATACAGAGAAACAGAGTAGGCCAGTAAATCAGAATGTCTTATAATGGGGAATTTTAACTTTTAAATTTTAACTGGAACTTGTGAGTTGGTCACTTGCACACTAGCAAGGCTTTTGTAGATTTATTGGATGATTGTTTTCTATAGCAGCATGTTAGAGAGGCAACAAGAGGGAGTAACAGTCTTGATCTGATTATCAGCAGTGATTATTCATACGTTAATAATTTACAGATAAAGAAACTACTAGGTGGCAGTGATCACAGTGTACTGATGTGGGATTTACTTAAAGATGTAACTACCATCAGGAGTAAAGGGAAGGGTTTTCGCTTTCTTTAAGGCAACTACAGTGGTCTCAGAGATTTTTTAGGTTCTGTACGGTGGAACCAAATGATGATGTTATCAAAAGCAAATTCTAAATGGGAAGCATTCAAGGAAGTAATTTTGGAAGTTACTAGACTTTTTGTTCCAACTAAGAAATACTGCTCTAGGTTCGGGCCAAAGTGGACATCAGATGAACTAATAAGACTCGTGGCAATGAAGAAAAATGCGTGGGATGCACGTAAATTGTCAGGCGACACAGAAGCCTCTGGTAGATACAAGCTAGTCTGTAATCAAGTCACAAAGGAGGTCAGACAAGCTAAGGCAGATTATGAAAAATCTTTGGCAAAAGTTGCAAAGAAAAACAGCAAAGACTTCTTTACTTATAGACACTCTAAAAGGAAGGGATGGGTTTGTCAAGGGGAAGTCTTGTCTGAACAATCTGATTGGATACTCTGATGTGGTCACAAAGGAACTAGATGCAAAAAATAATTTTGATATCATATACAGTCTGTCCTCGTATAGCACGATAGTTGCGTTCCTAGAAAACCTCGTGCAATGCGAAATATAAACAACGTATAAAACCTCGTGCAATATAAACAACAGGCCCTATGGGAAAAGTAGGGTTAGGTGCCGACCACCCAAGATTGAACACACATTTGGAACCAAAACATTACCAAACAATAAATAATCGGGTAATTTTAATCGTTATAAAATGTAAGTATTTTATAACGATTAAAATAACTAATAAAAATATTATAATAAAGTATTTTTAGTATTTTTTAATACTAAAAAAGTATTTTTTACGAATAAAATACGTATTTTATTCGTAAAAAAATTATTATATTAAATAAAATAGTCGTAATAAAATACTTACGTATTTTATAATACGTAAGTATAAATTATAATACGTAAGTCGTAATAAAATATTGCTAATGCTTTTGCTTCTATCGTAAGCAAACTTGTTTTTTGTTTGATTTTCTATCCAAACAGATGACAGCCGTTCCATCTCTTCCAATTCTTGTGTCTTAATCTAATGGATTTTAATTACACTGAGTTGTTCCTGCTATGAAAGTTGTTTTTATTTTCTCTGCATTCTTTGTAATTCTCGGCGTTGCCTGATTTAGGTCTATAGCACGTGCAATATCACATGGCCTTTCATTTCGCTCAAAGCGTTTCACAATTTCATATTTTTTCTCTATCGACAGAGGCGGACAGAAGCCTTACGGGGGAAACCACGGTGGGCCGGAGGCCGGTGTGATTTTGGCCATAAACCGTAGTATGAGGCCACTATAAATTTTCCCGGTTAAGAATTTTTGATCCAGTCCGCCTCTGTTTATCGATATTGCTTTTTTTTTTTTCTCTGAATCTGCAGTATCTTAGCCAGAACGCTTCCTTTTCACACCTTTTAAGTATTTTACTCATTTTTAGGGAATAAAGCACAATTATAAAACGAGGAGGCACGCTTGATACACATAAACAAAGCTGTGCGCGTGTAGCAACTGAATAAACAACACCGTAAAGGCCGAGATACACTATTAACACCTCACATTTTACTAAAGCACATTTCTTGGGGTTACTACCACAAACCAATAAAAACAATTTCCAGTTGCGTTTCTGCTAATGGAATCTGTTATAAACTGGTAGTAAACTCCATCTAATTGCATTTGCTATTATATCGATAGCTGGAATTGTGTTGGTTTTTACGTTATTATGGTGAAATGTGTTTCCTCTTCACTGATATAAAACACATAAATACATTTTCAGAATCTTCTTCATTCCTATTGTGTTGCGTTCGGTTGGGGTGATTCCGCGTTCGACTGCCATTTCTTGTAAACACAAAGGCGAATCGTGTATAAGCGAATTCGGTTCGTGTTATATAAGATAACGTCCCCCTATTTATAAATCGTGTATGATCGAATTAGTGTAATGTAAACACGTGTTATACGAGGACCGACTGTACTTGGATTTCAGGAAAGCTTTTGATACTGTTGCATGCGGAAGACTGCTATACAAATTGGAGCAGTATGGCATTAAGGGCAAATTGCTACAATGGATAAAAGGATGGTTGAGTGGGAGAAGACCAAGAATGGTGATCAATGGGTACTGCTCTACATGTACTAATGTTATTAGTGGCATCCTTCAGGGTTCGGTGTTGGGCCCATTGTTGTTTTTTATATTTATCAATGATATTGATGAAGGTATATCAAGATTAATGTCAAAGTTTGCAGATGAAAAGTTTGGCAGGGTTGGAAATAACAGTAATGATAATATGCTGCTGCAACAGGATCTGGAAAAGTTGGGTAGATGGGCTGAGAAGTGGCAACTGAACTTTTAACATTGAAATATGCAAAGTACTGCATAAGTGCAACAATAACCCCAGAGAATTGTACCAACTGGGTCATGTTACACTCAGGGTAGCAGAGAATGAAAGACCTGGGGGTATTTATGCAGTTGGATATGAAGTTTTCTGAGCAGTGCAGACAGACTGCCAGAGTAAGTCATGGGGTCTTGTCAATGATATAGAGGAATTTTGCAAGCAGGGATGAGGAGGTGATTATCAACTTGTATAAGGCAGTGTTCAGGCCACACCTTGAGTACTGCTTACAGGTCTGGAAGCCTCGTTTTAGGAAGGATGTAGAGTTGGTAGATGAGTACAGAGAAGGGCAACTAGACTGGTGAAGGGAAGAAAGGGGTGTGCTCTTATGAAGAAAGGCTTAAGTTCTGCAAATTGGAGCTTCTGGAGACTAGGCACCTGTGATGCGATGTGATTGAAGTGTATCCTTGAATGGATTGAGCAGGTTAAATGCTTATGGGATTCTTCCTCTTGCTTACAAACCTGAGGTGGTGTAGATTCAAACTGAGGAAGACAATTGTAGAATAGATGTGCGGAAGTTTGCCTTTAGCCAGCGGGTAGTTGATTGCTGGAACAAACTTCATCTGTTGCTGTGGATGTTGATAGCTTAAATAAATTCAAGGCACAACTAGACAAACATTTGGAATGAATGGATCAGGGAAATGGGAATGGTTTTTTTTTTTTTTTTTTGGCTGATGCTGTATAAACTTGCTTTCTTGCATCATGTGTCTCTACTAGTGCTAAAAGCTTGCTTTCTTACATTATTTGCCACTACTAATTCTAAACCTTAAAAAAAATCTTAGTTTATATGAAACATTTAGTAGATTCTGTGAATACATCTCTGTGTACACTTCCCACTTGACATTTACACTCTTTAGCAACATTAGTTTCCTACTGAAAAGGGTAAAAAATGTTGGACCATTATAATCACCTTTACAAAAGGAAATCTTCTCTCTCTTTACCCTTGACAGTTTGTATTTCTTTTAATAAATCCCATACTAATACACTGGTATCACTGACACTTAAAGATTCCTTTAATTGAAAAATCTTGCGGTCGAATGCTTGATGTATGACTGCTAGTCTGGTAACCCAATCATGAATATTGCTTTTTCTTTTTGCCTCTCTGACATATTGCTGTAGAAAACACTCATCCAGTAAATCGAGAAATATACTGCTACTAGTTGATCTGCCAACCTATGAGTTCCCTTGGATGTAAAAGCCCCCATGACAAGGTATTCTGATATGCTGGCCCACTATTTGTCTGTTTGAAGAGTTCATTATACTCTTCACATTATACTCACTATGTTCATTATACTCTTCACATTATTCTCACTATGTTCATTATACTCTTCACAGCCATTTGGCATTTAACAGGCTGCTGCTCTTGTCTTTTTCAGTTTTTATGTACTGCATCCCCTTTTATACCATTGACAGAATGATTGCAACTCCTTAAATTGTGTATGTGCATAAGTACAAGGATTTCTAAGACATTGTTCCATCATAATGAACTTTTTATTTGTTTCTTGTCCTATGACATTTATTAAATGTAAAATTTTTATGCAGAATATACTGCTGTGAAATTTGAATAATTTTATTTATCTGTTTTATTTAGGTCTATGTGCAAAATCTCCGCAATAAGCAGCAAGATCATCCAAGAAAGCTTATGCTAACTTTAAAGGGAAAAGAGTCACGAAGGTTTACAAAATGTTTTCATGGATGGGGTAAACACAAGTCTACAGTGGAATGAGCACAACTGATGTGATATATAAGAATGTATATTTTTAAATAAATGTGATATATATAAATGACAATTTTATGTGAATGCAGATCTAGGCATAGTAATTTATACTTGAGTGAATGTGTGTGTATCCCTTTATGGATTTAAAATTGATTCAGAATAATATATATGTTGTTTTTATACGGACTTTTTAAATTTCTGAAGCTGTGCTTCACAATTATGATGTTCTTATTGCCACCTTAAGTTGTTTAATTGTATAGATAATTAAAATTTTATAAATCTCATACTGTATTGTGATATTCCTGTACCTTGAGATTTCTTCAGTAAAGAACCTATCTACAACCTTTATGCTGCTGAACTGGATATCACAGAGCTGTCCAGCTTACCAGAGGTTCGTGTAAATTTCACTCAATTAATAAGATACTAAGTATAAAAAAATATAAAATAATTTAAATCAGTTAAAGTTTAGTTATTTATCATTAAAAAGAAAATGGGAAAAGAGGAACTTGCCATTTTTTTAAATAAATATCTAGCATGTTGCTATTATCCTCTGTGGAGAAAGGTGGGGAGATGACTAATTGGCAGCAAGGAAATTTTAGTTTCCCAAGGAAATAAAAATAAAAAAAATAAAACATATAATAAAAATCACTATACTGTTTACAGCTTTTTAGAGACTCACACATCATTATTGCTCCTTAATGGATACTAATCATGAAGGAAACTAGCAAAAATATTTTCGAGACAGTTTCGAAAACAAAAACACCTGTTATTATGTAAATATTTTTATTCAGAGGAAAGCATCTCAGGTAACGTAGCAACATCTTTTGTTTTTGGTCTCGTGTGGCTGCTCAAAATCCAGTGTTTACAGGAAGTAGCACTACTACCATTTTTGCATGGGAGGGTAATTAGTAAAGAAAAACATTCAGAGAAAGTTTTTGTTAATTTGTATATTGTTGTAGAAGTTGACCTTGTCATCCATTTTGACAAGGAGTGACAAATAATCTTTATGAAAGTGGAATGGGATCATTTTAAGAAAAAAAATTTCAGAAAAATAAATATCTAAAATAATGAACATATTTGATTTAATTTATAATTCTCAGAATACTGTTAAACATTTGAGAGAGAGAAAGAAAAATATAATAAAGCTCCACTTTATTCAGATCCTCTATAATTCCTTAAAGGAATACAGATAATTTTGAGCTACTCCATGTCAGTACCACTCATGTGATGCCAGTCATGTCACTTTATACTATATAGTCACTTAAAAGGTGGTAGAATACTTTCTACTACCTTTTAAGTGACCTTTTGAATTGTGCTGCCTTCAATTCTACTACCTTTTGAATTGTACTGTGTGTTCTTACCTTGATTAATTTTGAGCTTGTTTAACAATTTTTAAGTAATTAATACATTGATTGATTGAATTTTATTGGCGCATTAGCTTCTAAGGCTATAATGCACCAAGACCAGGTCTTATATAAAAAATTTTAAACATTCAGTGACCTAATTAGTTAGGTCACTATGTCAAAATGTATAAGAGATAAATCAATAAAAATCACAATAAAATGTAAATTTTATACATGAGCAAAACGTTTATTGCTTTTAAAAATCTAAAAACAGCAGACACATTGTCATTGTCGGATAAAATCTGACTGAGTGTATACGGCTCAGTCAGATGATTAAAAGCGGTAAAACGAGTATTGCTAAAATCTGGACAGTCAATTAAAATGTGTCTGATAGTTAAAATTGTGCCACAGGACACACACATAGGAGGGTCATCAGCCCTCAGCAAAAACGAATGAGTCAAATGACTATGTCCTATGCGGGTCCGGGCAAGAACAACTTCCTCCTTATGGTTCCTGCGCAGACTAGACTGCCATGGTTCAATTACAGGCTGTATACGATATAGTTTATTCCCAGTCTGTCTATTCCACGAATCCTGCCATTGGGAATGTATCTTTTGATGTATTATATGCCTGTAGTCTGTATAGGGGACTAACAGGCAGCGGTTATTATTGGGAATTTCTGATTTGGCTGCGGCGTCAGCCAAATCATTTCCCCTAATCCCAATGTGGCTGGGAAGTAATTAATACACAAACTGAATAGTTAATATTAGTAAATATAATGTTAATAAATAATAGACAAGTTAGTTAATATACACAGTGCGTTACATTTCAGATGAGTTAGCAAATAGTAATAATTCATGATTGAAACAAAACAAATGAGCAAAAAGCAACAACTTTTGTGCTTTAACCAAGAATGTTTTGTTTCTGCTCATCTGCCATATTGCCATATTTATTCCTCCAATAAGCACATGGCAACAAACATAATATCTGGTGCTTCAGCTACATTATATGGCATATAGACAGACTGTGATGTGTATGAAAAAGAGAAAGGCTGGATTTCTGTTAACTGTGATGTGTATGAAAAAGAGAAAGGCTGGATTTCTGTTAACTGTGATGTGTATGAAAAAGAGAAAGGCTGGATTTCTGTTAACTGTAATGTGTATGAAAAAGAGAAAGGCTGGATTTCTGTTAACTGTGATGTGTATGAAAAAGAGAAAGGCTGGATTTCTGTTAGTCCAATTTCAATGAATTTTTGGGCAGTCTGGCCTAATCATTCTGAATGAGCCAAAGATAAAATTTAATGAAAATCCATCCAGTGAGAGTTGAGTTTTTATTCATTAAGACAAAGAAATACTAATTGCCATATTTGCATTTTTCCAAATTTAATGAAGTTAGGGATTTCTTGATAAATCTTTTTAAAAGAACGAAATCTTTTAAAGATTTAAAAGAGCAGCAGAAAGGCGGATGTGCCTTTCTGCTGCTCTTGGAACAGAGAAGTTTTTTCTGCTTTATTTTCTGCTTTATTAGTTTAAATTGACATATTAACTTATTTTCAAGAGTAGCTTTATATTCCTATTACGGTACTTAAGTTTAAAGTAACTTGGATAGAGATTTTGTAGGTATTACTTAGTATCGGAAAGGGTATCAAATACACGTGTTTACCGTTTCGTAAATATCCGCCATTGTTACGGGAAAATTAATCAGTAAAATCTATTAATCTTGTCGAACTTCATTGGCAATTAAATTGTACTTTTAACTATACATATAACCACTTAGGTTACGTAACATAAATAATTAGTAAAAATAAATAATTAATACATAACTTGATACGGAAGTTATATAAAGGGATTTCGTAGATAACACTCGTTACTGAAACAAATATTTCGTAGATAACACTCGTTACTGAAACGTAAATATTTCGTAGATAACACTCGTTACTGAAACATAAATATTCCGTAGATAACACTCGTTACTGAAACATAAATATAGCGTTATAACCGTGTTTGGATACAAGTTTAGGATTTAATTTTGTACAGAAATTGAAATTTTATTGAAAGTAAATCTAAATCATGACTCACACCAGAGCAGCAAAGCAAAAGGCTCAAGCTAATGGGAATGCTGTGGCCCAGGGAAGAACTGAGGGGGGCAGTTGTCCTCTGAATCACAGCCTTTTAAGATGCACTATTTGCTTGATGTTTGAGGAGCAATCAAGTATGGGACATGATACTGCCATGGGGGATGTCTTTGTATGTGTGCGATGCAAGGAGTGTAAGGAGATCAGGCGACAACTCAGCGTTGTTATGGGCCTATATGAGAGCTTGAAGAACAGGGTGGATGCCCTCGAAGGATTACAAGTGAGGGGCCCATCAAGCTCTCAGCTGCCCACACCAATGCCAGAGCTTGCACTTGGTCATCGCGCAACACAGCAGCAACCCCCAAGGCAGAATGCGCTGGTCCCAAAGGAACTAGTAGTTGTTGGTGACTCTATTGTCAGGGAAACGGGAAACATGCTTTGTAAAAAGGATAGGTGGAACAGGACCAGGGTATGTCTGCCAGGGGCAAAAGTTGATGACGTAGAGCGGATATCTTTTAAGGGCACAAAAGGTGATATAGTTGTACACCTTGGCACTAATGATATTAAGAGTAGGAAACCGGCGGAATTACTTGACAAGTACAGGTCACTGATGAAAAAAAGCCGTGAATTAGGGTTGAAATTGAAAGTGTCTGCAATTCTGCCCAGACACGATAGGAGGGAGTATATGATGAGAGCCCTGTCGATCAATTCGGCCCTGGAAAGATTGTGCAGGGCTCAAGGGGTAGAATTTTTTTCAGCCTGGTCTGTACTTGTTAACAGGAGAGACTGCTTCTACAGGGATGGGATACACTTAAATAGAAAGGGTGCAAGAATGTTTGCTGATGCTATCGAGGCAGTGTTAGGTGGGTCGGAAAACTGCTAGATTGGGGGGATACAAGAACTAATAGATTAACAGTAGCCACTGGCAGAGGTGAAAGTGATTCTTGCACTGCTTCTATTGGAATGAGCCGCAGCCTGGAAAATAAGATGCAGGATATTTCAGAGACTGCTGGGAATCATTGGGGTACAAGTGAATACATGGGTTGTGTTAGGGTAGCTAAGAAAAAGAACAGGTGCATGTATACTTGCGTGTACACCAATGCTAGGAGTTTAGTAAATAAATTTGATGAATTTGAGGTATTGCTCAAAACATCAAAGGCAGATATTGTGGGGATTTCAGAGACGTGGTGTCACAGATATAAGGAATGCAGAACTGGAATTTGGGGAGTACAATGTCTACAGAAAGGATAGACAGGATAGGAAGGGAGGAGGGGTTATGCTATTAGTTAAAAAACACATAAAATCCAAGGAAGTGAAGCCAGTCGACATCGATGGACAGGGCAGTGTGGAGTCAGTTTGGTGTGACATAAGCATTGGGAGATCAAAATTGAGAGTAGGAGTGTGCTATAGGCCTAATGACTCTGATGAGTATAATAAGAAACTGTTCGGAGAAATAGAGTGGGCCAGTAAATCAGAGAGTCATAATGGGGGATTTTAATTTCCCAGATATTGACTGGAATTTGGGGGCTGGTCACTCACACAGTAGCAAGGCTTTTGTGGATTTATTGGATGATTGTTTTCTACATCACCATGTTCGGGAGGCAACTAGAGGGAGTAATACTCTTGATTTGATTATCAGTAGTGATTCTTCATGCATTAAGAATCTGCAGATAAATGAACCACTAGGTGGCAGTGATCACAGTGTTCTGAAGTGGGAGTTACTCAAAGAGGTAACTACCATTAGGGGTAAAGGGAAGGGGTATTGCTTTCGTAAAGGCGACTACAATGGACTGAGACAGTATTTAAATTCTATACAGTGGGATCAACTGATGATATTGCCAACAGCAAATTCAAAATGGGAAGCATTCAAAGAATTTATCTTGGAAGCTACTAGGCTTTAAGTACCAACTAAGAAATATTGTTCAAGGTTTAGGCCTAAATGGATGTCAGATGAACTAATCAGGCATATGGCAGAGAAGAAAAATGCACGGGATACATACAAATTAACACGTGACACAGACGCCTATGATAGATACAAGTTGATCTGTAACCAAGTTACAAAGGAGATTAGGCAGGCTAAGGCAGATTACGAGAGATCCTTGGCAAGGGATGCGAAGAAAAACAGCAAAGAGTTCTTTACTTATGTAAACTCTAGAAAGAAGGGGATGAATCAGATTGGTCCACTTGATATCGATGGGTCAACTGTTGATGACCCTGCTCAGGTAGCTAACAAACTAAATGAATATTTTGCATCGACATTCACACATGAGGAGTTATTCAGCGAGGGGAATGCCAGAGGTGTATTCAACTCTAGCAGTAAGCTAGAGAATCTTGTAATAACTGAGAGCAAAGTGGAGGAGATATTGTTGAAGATAAACACAAGAAAGGCACCGGGGGTGGATGGGATCTATCAAGTTATATTAAAGGAGGCAGCAAAGGAAGTAAGCAAACCCTTAGCCATAATTATGAGAGCTTCCTTGGACTCAGGGGAGGTACCCATGGACTGGAGATGTGCAAATGTGACCCCAATTTACAAAGGAGGATCAAAGGCTGACACAAGTAATTATAGACCTGTGAGTTTAACTTCTGTTTCCAGAAAATTAATGGAGGGAGGCAATGGTTAAAGAAGCACTGCAGGATCATCTAGACAAGACTTCAGTTATAGCTAGGACACAGCATGGTTTTTTTAAGGGGAAGTCTTGCCTGACCAATTTGATTGGATACTATGATGCAGTCACAAAAGAACTGGATGCAGGGAATAACTTTGATATTATATACTTGGATCTTAGGAAGGTTTTTGATATTGTTGCACATGGAAGACTGCTGCACAAATTGGAGCAGTGTGGCATTGGAGGAAAATTGCTGCTATGGATAAAGGGGGTGGTTGAGGGGGAGAAGACAGAGAATGGTAATCAATGCACACTGCTCGTCGTGGACTAATGTTATTAGTGGAGTCCCTCGGGGTTCAGTATTGGGTCCTTTATTGTTTTCTGTATTTTTAAATGATATTGATGATGGTATATCAGGCTTAATGTCCAAGTTTGCAGACGATACGAAGGTTGGCAGGGTTGTCAAGGACACTACTGACACTATGCTGCTGCAACAGGATCTGGAAAGGTTGAGCAGATGGGCTTTGAGGTGGCAAATGAAGTTTAACATTGACAAATGTAAAGTACTACATATGGGAAACAGCAACCCCAGAGCAACGTATCAACTCTGTGGTACTGCACTGACAGTGGTAGAGAATGAAAGTGACCTGGGGGTGGTTGTGCAGGGAGATATGAAGTTCTCTGAGCAGTGCAGACGGGCTGCAAGAGTAGCTCATGGTGTATTGTCAATGATATATAGGAATTTTTTGAGCAGGCATAAGGAGGTGATTATTCCCTTGTATAAGGCAATGGTTAGGCCACACCTAGAGTACTGTATTCAGGCCTGGAGGCTTCATTTCAAGAAGGATGTAGAGCTGCTGGAATGAGTACAGAGAAGGGCAACAAGATTGGTGAATGGGACAAAGGGGTGCTCTTACGAAGAAAGGCTTAAGTTTTGCGAATTGGTGTCTGGAAACTAGGCACCAGTGAGGTGATCTGATAGAGGTGTACAAAGCCTTGAATGGTTTGAGCAAGCTCAATGCTGATGGGATTCTTCCTCTTGTTCAGAATAATCACCTGAGAGGGCATAAATTCAAATTGAGGAAAGACAGATGTAGGATAGATGTGCGGAAATTTGCCTTTAGCCAGCGGGTGGTTGGTAGGTGGAACAGACTACCATCCGTTGTTGTGCAAGTTGATAGCCTAAATAAGTTTAAGGCTCAGCTGGACTGGTATTTCGAACGAACAGAGGGGTGAAGTGGAAGTGGTTATTTTTTATTTATTTATGTTACTTTTTTTTTTTTTTTTTTGGCTGATGCTGCATAAGCTTGCTTTCTTGCATCAAATGTCTCTACTAATTTTAATGCTAATGCTAATGCTAAAATATAAAATTTTATGAAAATCTGTCCACTAGGAATTGAGTTATTGCATACAGACGTATGATCAAAGAAATAACAATTTATAGATTTCTGTTGATTAATTTCATCAATTTTAAAGAAATTTGGGCTGGCTCAACAAACCTCTCTAAAAGAGTGACATCTAAAATTTTTTGAAAATCCATCCAGTAGGAGTCGAATTATTAAATGTTTACAGATGGACATGGTGAAGACAATAGGCACTTTATACATATATGCTTATGTGCCTAATAATAAAAATTATAATTAAAACATTAAATAATAAATCCCAACATAGCTGAATTGTTATCCTCATTACACCATCTACTTCACTCATTAAGATAAGTTGATTATTAAGCAGTATTCATATATTTTAAAGAGTCCTTATGTGCTGTGATGTAATGACTAGATCGTAGATATAGCTTAGCTTAATTTTTCAGCAATCACCTCATAGTAATCCACTAAGTTGGTTGAAAGTTTTACCACTTACATAGTGGTTATGAGATTCTAATAACTTATGGAGATTATAAATTTAAAAACTAAGTTATGGGCTTTAAAGATTTTTCTAAGAAAGGAAAGTGCACCTTCCATTCTATGGTTGTCTAATTAAAATGAATTAAATGAAGTGAGATAAAAGCTAATAGCTGGGCACGAGCGACTTTCGAAATCATCTTCAGTTAGCTATAGTGGGGAGGGAAGAAATGAAAAGTGGAGAAACCGTCGAAATGATAGACATGTGGAAGAGGTGTAATAAATAGTTAAAAGGATTTGTGTTAAATTGACTGATGATATTTTAAAGAGTCCTTATGTGCTGTGATGTAATGACTAGATTGTAGATATAGCTTAGCTTAATTTTTCAACACTCACCTCATAGTAATCTGCTTAGTTGGTTGAAAGTTTTACCATGTATATAGTGGTTATGAGCTTCTAATAACTTACGGGGATTATAAATTTAAAAACTAAGTTATGGGCTTTAAAAATTAATATAAAAGCAGATCTATACAATCAGATATACAATGCTATCAAATATAGTCACACACAAACAGACCTATCCGTAGAATTGCAATACCTCACCAAAAAATTCATCGACAGGAAATACCCATTATAACTAATAAAAGAAACCATCACCAAAGTCCATAATAATACTAATAACCCAAGCAAAATTAATAACCACTTGAATAAGAATAAGATACACAAATCCCTTATCGCCCTCCCATACCATCAGCAATATGCTAGATGACTTTAACAGATTTTTAAGAATACAGATATCAAATTAATATTTACATCTTATAACAAATTAAGTTCTAAATTCAGTTCATAATAGACAACATATGAGTATGGGACACAAGATCATAATAACATTATATATTTGATTAGATGCCAATCAGATTGTCAAGCATGTTACATAGGCAGTACAACAGCAAAATTTGGGACATCAAAATTTCTAACATGCGTGCATACTACCACTTTAATAGCTTCAAATATAATTTAGCAAGTACAGAACTAACACAACATGTTAAATCTTATAATCATAACCCACTCATTGATTCAGCGATCACAATAGTTAAACTAAATTCCAGTTATGAAATCCTTCAAAATGAAGCCCTCGTCATTGGGTGGTTTAAGCACCACACATCACTTAACATATTAAACAAAAAGATTCCCGCTAGCTTCTCCCCTATTTGGAATTTAGCACGTATTAAGTTTCCACGTGCACTGAAATGCATTTCGGGAACTCAACCTGTATAACACACTCGTGCGCTCTTCCCTCCCCACTATAGCTAACTGAAGATGATTTCGAAAGTCGCTCGTGCGCAGCTATTAGCTTTTATCTCACTTCATTTAATTCATTTTAATTAGACAACCATAGAATGGAAGGTGCACTTTCCTTTCTTAGAAAAATTTTTAAAGCCCATAACTTAGTTTTTAAATTTATAATCTCTGTAAGTTATTAGAATCTCATAACCACTGTGTAAGTGGTAAAACTTTCAACCAACTAAGCGGATTACTATGCGGTGAGTGCTGAAAAATTAAGCTAAGCTATATCTACGATCTAGCAGTATTCATATAAATGATTAGTTACTTTTAAGACTAAGGTTAATCTGAAATTAAGGTTGTCTCCTGGCCACTATGAGGACCTGCTTCTGAGTCCTCGTGGTGGCCTTGAAATTAAGGAATTAGAGGTTCCTCTTGCCAGTCATGTTAATACCACTTTATGGACCTGCTTCTAGGGTATTAGGGGACTGATAGATTAGAGGTTAGTATTCTGCCTTGAGACTATCTTCTCCTTAATCAGAAAAATAATAATTAAAAATTGTTCACTTTTTTTTTATGCTACCTTTATTTTCCATCTTTTTATATTTAAAACACAATTAATTCTTGAAATTAAAACTCCTTTCGACTGCTGCTGAGCAAAATTAAAATTGAAAAAAAGGCCACACACTTCAGGAGTATTGCTGCATGAAACATGACGCATGTGCATCAACATTTTGATTTCAGATTGATGCTTGACTGTCATAAAGGCAAAGAGTGTTACTGGAAAGTACACAGCAGTAAAGCCAGCTTGCTATCGATAACTGTATGTCATAGATGTGACTCACCATATATGTATCATTAGGTTTAACTTAATTCATGAATTTTTCCTAAATGTGCAATAATTAACAGAGATGTCTGGAATTTTCAGTGGAGAAATCTACTTAAGTTCTGCAATTTGCAGAATTTAAGCCTTTCTTGGTAACACCAACCTTTGTTCCACTCATGAATCTCGTTGCCCTTCTCTGTACTCGTTCCAGCAGTTCTACATCATTCCTAAAATGATGATTTCAGACCTGTATACAATACTCAAGGTGTGGCTTGACCATTGCCTTATACAAAAGGGCAATCACCCCCTTATCCCTGCTAGCAAAAGGCCTGTATATCATTGACAAGACACCATGAGCTGCTCCTGAAGCCTGTGTGCACTGCTCAGAAAACTTCATATCTGACACAATTACCCCCTAGGTCCTTTTGATTCTTCACTACTCAGAGTGTAGTACCACCCAGTTGATACATTTCTCTGGGGTTACTGCTACCCGCATGCAGTACAGTACTTTACATTTGTCAATATTAAATCAGTTGCCACCTCTCACCCCATTTGCTCAACTTTTCTAGATCCTGTTGCAGTAGCATACTATCATTATTGTCATTTACAACCCTGCCAACCTTTGTATCGTATTCAAACTTAGACATTAATCCTGATATACCTTCATCAATAACTGATAAATACCGAAAACAACAATGGGCCCAACACTGAACCCTAGGAGACTCCACTAATAACATTAGTCCATGAAGAGTAGTGTCCATTGATGACTGCTCTGTCTTCTTCCACTTAACCATCCTTTTATTCATTGTAGCAACTTGCCCTTAATGCCATTCTTCTTCAATTAGTACAGTAGTTTTCCATGTGCCACAGTATCAAAAGCTTTCCTAAAATCCAAGTACTGTACAGTATATGATATCAAAATTATTTTTTGCCTCCAGTCCCTTTGTGACCACATCATAGTATCCAATCAAGTTGGTCCGACAAAACTTTCCCTTAACAAACCCATGTTGGGACTGAGCTATTACTGCTGTCTTATCTGTGTAATCCTATATCACCTCTTTAACCAATGACTCCATTATTTTCCCCGGAACAGAAGTTAAACTAACAGGTCTATAATTATTTGTGTTGCACTTTGAACCCATTTTGTGAATTGGGGATACATTTGCCCATCTCCAGTCCATGGGGACCTCCCTTGACTCGAAAGATGCTCTCATAATTATAGCTAAGGGTTTGCTTACTTCCTTTGCTGCCTCTTTCATTATAACTGGATAGATTCCATCTGCCCCAGGTCCCTTTTTTTATGTTTAACTTCAACAATTCCTCCTCCACTTTGCTCTCAGTTATTACAAAATCACTTAGCTCCCTGTTAGAGTTTGATAAACTTCTGGAATTCCCCTCCTTGAATAACTCCTCATGTGTGAAAGTAGATGCAAAATACTCATTCAGTTTATCAGCTACTTGAGCAGGATCATTAATAGTCTAACCATTCTATGTTAAGTGGACCAATCTGATTCACCCCTTCCATCTAGAATTTACATAAGTAAAGAACTCTTTGCGTCCTTTACCAAAGCTTTCTCGTAATCTGCCTTTTGCCTGCCTAACCTCTTTTGTGACTTCATTACAGACTATCTTATATCTGCCATAGGGTTCTGTGTCGCCTGATAATTTATATGCATTCCATGCATTTTTCTTCTCTGCCACGAGCCTCATTAATTCATCCGACATCCATTTAGGAATGAACCTTAAACTGTATTTCTTAGTATGAAAAGCCTCGTAGCCTCCAAGATTAAGTCCAGGAAGGCTTCCCATTTAGAATTCACCGTTGGTAATGGTGAATTATAAATGAGATTCATCATTAGTTGATCCCACTGTGTAGAATTTAAAAACTGTCTGTGACCACTGTAGTCATCTTTACGTTACATCTTTAAGAAAATTCCACATCAGTACGTTGTGATCACTGTCACCTAGTGGTTCCTTTATCTTCAAATTCTTAATGCACGAATAATCACTGCTGATAATCAGATCAAGGGTTACTCTCTTTGGTTGCCCCTTGAACATGTTACTGTAGAAAACAATCCTCCAATAAATCCCCAAAAGTCTTGCTAGCATGCGAGTGACCAACCCACAAGTTCCAGTCAATGTCTGGAAAGTTAAAATCCTCCATCACAAGACATTCTGATTTACTGGCCCATTTTATTTCTCTGCACAACTGTTCATTGTACTCATCAGAATCATTAGGCCTATAACATATTCCTCTCATTTTCCCTTTCCAGTGTTTATGTCACACCAGATAGACTCAACTTTGCACTGTTCACCTGTGTCAACTGGATGCACTTCCTTAGATTTTGTGTTTCTTAACTAACAGCTTAGCCTCTCCTCCCTTCCTACCCTGTATGTCCTTTCTGTACACATTGTACTCCTTAAATTCCAATTCTGCACTGCTTATATCTGTGTGACACTATGTCTCTGATATCCCAACAATATCCGCCTTTGATGTCTTGATCAGCACTTCAACCTCATCGATTTTATTTACTATACTTCTAGCATTAGTGTACATGCAAATATACATGTACTTGTTGTTACACTTAGTTACCCTAACACAGCCCATGCATTTACTTGTTCCATGATGACTCCCAGCAGCTCTTGAAATCCCCAGTAAGTTGCTCTCAAGAATAGAAGAACATTACAATAGAAGCACTGCAAGAATCACTTTTGCCTCTGCCCGCGGCTAACATTAATCTGTGACCCCCACCCCCCGTTCTAGCAGTTTTCCAACCCACCTAACACTGCCTCAGTGGCATCAGCAAATATTCTTGCACCCTTTCTATTTAAGTGTATTGTTATGCTGGTTGTTACTGGGCATCAGTGTTCCGCAAGGGGAAAGCCTTTAACTATCAATGTTAACTAACATGCTTTGTGCATAGACAGTTCCACAGCTGATTTGGTTATATTAAATCTTGGTTAAAGATGTCCCAGAAAAGCCTGCGAACTTATGTGATTGTCTAGTGGTTTATATAATAGGACAATGATCTTGTATGCCCTTAAGATCTATTCAACATAGTGCTAAATAGAACTTGCAGCTTAGATTAGCATTGTGTTTTTCACTCTTAAGATCTTATCTATTGTAGTCAAGACTTGAAATTCTGCAAATAATGGTTCTTTTACTATAAATCTTGTGCTAAGGATAACATGTAGCAAGATAATAGGTAAGAGATAAGGATAATTAAACAAAACAGTTTATTAATTCTAGTAAAATATTGGTTATACAAGGAGCTCTATTTCTTATCAAGAGGGACAAAATGATGTATTACATATACAAGGCTAATGATACATGTGTAAAAATACGTCGCTGTTCTTCATATGGTCTTCAGTTGGCACTAGCCGTACTCTAGGAACCAACACCCAACCTTCAGTTATAGGTGCATATGTATAGGTACTGTATGGACTCATTATGTAACAGTTCAAACTTAATGTTGTTGTTTGGTTTTTAGGAGTATTAGCAACTAAGGCCATATTGCTCCGGGATATGCGGTGGTCATTCCCTGACCTTTCCGCATCCTCCGTATTTGGGGGTGACGGGCTCGAACCCCGGTCTAATCAAGAAGCGGGTGCTACGCACTGCTGCTCCTTCCCACCTGGCTACAGAGGCGTCTGTTTAAACTTAATGAATTACATTAATACAATGAATTCACATGTGTCTTACACTCTACTTACTAAGGTGTTGTAAGAGTGATACTACATTAGTAAGTGTTCCTAAGAGAAGGGATGTTTCTTATTAGACTATCAAGTTAAGAGTAAGGTATGAACATCTGACACTTTCATTCATATTTAAGTTATTGTGTCATAAAGTTAATGTGAGACTTAACTGCTTTATTCAGGAAAATAAGTCTGTCTCCAAGTCTCTTCTCTAAGTCTTAGTCTTCTGATAGCTGCGTGATAGCCTGGGAAGAACACAATAGGACCCTCAGGACAGCCAATTACGTGGGTTGAGCCGTAGCTGAGCATGTCTTGGAAACTGGGCGTGGCGTTACAGCTAAAGAAGCCGTGATCGTGGATAAAGTGCATGGCTTTTGGAACTGGAAATTGCTAGAGAGTTTAAGGATATGTTCGTCTGGATGCTATAATCTTAATAGGGATAAGGGCTATCACATTCCTCTACTCTTTGAAGCCCTTATCCTAAGGAGAGACAAACGGTTTACAGTGGTTCGTTCCATTTCCGGTTCCAACGCACGAGAAGTGGACCATGCGCAGGTGCCATAGTTCTTGTCGTGGACCGTGCGCAGGTGCCATAGTTCTTGTCGCGGACCTGCTGAGGCACAGAGAAGTAAGATATGTTACTACTCTGTGTGCTGGGGTATACGTGTACATATATAAATTGTCGGATAACGTGCAACCATTATAGCTGATGACGAAAGCTCTGGTTTTAATGATTTTAAATATCTTTTTAGCGCTTTTAATTTTATATTTTATTCTTAGCATTAGTAGAGGCATATGATGCAAGAAAGCAAGCTTATGCAGCATCAGCCAAAAAAAAAAAAAAAATCCCTTCCACTACACCCCTCCGTTCGAAATACCTGTCCAGCTGAGCCTTAAATTTATTTAAGCTATCAACTTCCACAACAAGGGATGGAAGTCTGTTCGCCCAATCAACTACCTGCTGGCTAAAGGCAAATTTCCGCACATCTATCCAACATTTGTCTTTCCTCAATTTGAATTTATGTCCTCTCAGGTGATTATTCTGAGCAAGAGGAAGAATCTCATCGACATTGAGCATACTCAAACCAGTCAAGACTTTGTGCACCTCTATCAGATCACCTCGCCGGTGCCTAGTCTCCAGACACTAATTTGCAAAGCTTAAGCCTTTCTTCGTAAGAGCAACCCTTCATTCCGTTCATTAACCTGTTGCCTTTCTCTGTACTCGTTCCAGCAGCTCTACATCCTTCTTGAAATGAGGCCTCCAGACCTGTATACAGTACTGAAGGTGCGGCCTGACCATTGCCTAATACAAGGGAATAATCACCTCCTTATCCCTGCTAGAAATATTCCTGTATTCCATTGATAAGACACCATGAGCTACTCTTGCAGCCCGTCTGCACTGCTCAGGGAACTTCATATCTGCCTGCACAATTACTCCCAGGTCCTTTTCATTCTCTACCACTATCAGTGTAGTACCACAGAGTTGATACGTTGCTCTGGGGTTGCTGTTTCCCATATGTAGTACTTTACATTTATCAATATTAAACTACATTTGCCACCTCTCAGCCCATCTGCTCAACCTTTCCAGATCCTGTTGCAGCAGCAAAGCGTCAGTAGCGTCCTTAACTACCCTGCCAACCTTGTATAGTCTGCAAACTTGGACATTAAGCTTGATATACCATCATCCATGTCATTTATAAATACAGAAAACAATAATGGACCCAACACTGAGCCCTGAGGGACTCCACTAATAACATTAGTCCACGATGAGCAGTGTCCATTAATTACCACTCTGTCTTCTGCCACTCAACAATCCCTTTATCCATAGCAACAATTTGCCACCATTGCCACGCTGCTCTAATTTGTGCAGCAGTCTTCCATGTGCAACAGTATCAAAAGCCTTTCTAAGATCCAAATATATAATATCAAAGTTATTCCCTGCATCCAATTCTTTTGTGACTACATCATAGTATCGAATCAAATTGGTCAGGCAAGACCTTCCCTTAACAAAGCCATGCTGTGTCTGAGCTATAACTGAATTCTTGTCGAGATGATCCTGCACTGCTTCTTTAACCAGTGCTTCCATTAATTTTCCTGGAATAGAAATTAAACTCGCAGGTCTATAATTACTTGTGTTAGCCTTTGATCCTCCTTTGTGAATTGGGGTTATATTTGCAAATCTCCAGTCTGTGGGTACCTCCCCTGAGTCCAAGGAAGCTCTCATAATTATGGCTAACGGATTGCTTACTTCCTTTGCTGCCTCCTTTAATATAACTGGATAAATCCCATCCACTACAGGTGCCTTTCTTGTATTTATCTTCAATAATTTCTCCTGCACTTTACTCTCAGTTATTACAAGATCATCTAGCTCACTGCCGGTGTTTACTTCATCTATGGCATTCCCCTTCCTGAATGACTCTTCATGAGTGAATGTAGATGCAAAATATTGATTTAGTTTGTTAGCTACCTGAGCAGGATCATGAAAAGTTGAACCATCGATATCAAGTGGACCAATCTGATTCATCCCTTTCCTTCTAGAGTTTACATAAGTAAAGAACTCTTTTTTATTTTTCTTTGCATCCTTTGCCAAGGATTTCTCATAATCTGCCTTTGCCTGCCTAATCTCCTTTGTGACTTGGTTAGAAACCAGCTTATATCTATCATAAACTTCCATTTCACCCATTAATTTATATGTATCCCATGCATATTTCTTCTCTGCCATATGTCTCATTAGTTCATCTGACATCCATTTAGGCCTGAACCTTGAACAATATTTCTAAGTTGGCATGTAAAGCCTAGTAGCTTCCAAGATAAGTTCTTTGAATACTTCCCATTTTGAGTTTGCTGTTAGTAACATCATCAGTTGGTCCAACTGTATAGAATTTAAGTACTGTCTCAGACCATGGTAGTTGCCTTTACGAAAGCAATAACCCTTCCCTTTACCCCTGATGGTAGTTACCTCCTTGAGTAAATCCCACTTCAGCACACTGTGATCACAGCCACTTATTGGTTCCTTTATCTGCAGATTCTTAATGCATGAAGAATCACTACTGATAATCAAATCAAGAGTATTGCTCCCTCTAGTTGCCTCCCGAACATGCTGATTTAGAAAACAATCATCCAATAAATCGACAAAAGCCTTGCTAGTGTGTGTGACCAACCCACAAATTCCAGTCAATATTCTGGGAAATTAAAATCTTGTTATATACCATCTTATTTTATTTTAATATACAGTCAGTACGTGTATTTTTTATTTAATAAAGGCATTTTATCAATTTGAGTCGGTTTTCTAGTAGCATCATAGATGAATCATAGAATTCCTGACTCCAGAGGCATCTTCAATGGATTTGACATTAAAAATGTTAGGGGACAAGGATACGATAACGGGGTCAATATGGTGGGGAAATATTATTATTAGCCATATGGTACAAGGAAGCCTGAGGCTTATGCTGTACCAGACAAAAAAAAACTGTCTGAGTTACCCTGAGAGAGAGAAGAGAATCACCAAGAAAGAGAAGAATGATGATATCCAGCTGAAGATCCTGGGGGTGTCAAGCCCATACTCACCAGATATGAGCCCCTGGCGATAATGGCATACAGGCAATCAGTGGTGGATTAAGCATAGTTGGGTCCCCTAGGAAATTATATTTGGGGGACTCCCAAAAAATAATAAAAAAAAAAAGAATAAAAAATAAATAAAAGTTAGGTGGCAAATAAATGAAATTTTGTACTTTTGAATTTTTTGCTTAAATTTTCGCTTAAATTATTTTTATGATGTTTACTGAAAACAATCTATTTTAAACACTATAGGAAAATGTCTTGTCTTGGGGCCCCCCCAAAGCCTGAGCCCCCAGGCACGTGCCTCATTGCCTTAATGGGTAATCCGCCACTGCAGGCAATAATTAAAAAAATGAATTTGAAACGTTTGTACCGTGTTAGGCACATAGTCTTAATTTAGCTGGTTTACATGCTGTGTCAATAACGTCTGGGATGATAAGTTTTGTTCAAAGAATATTTACTTTTTTTTTTTCTGATTCTACTAGTCGCTGGGAAATTTTAACGAATATACTTTGAAGATTTCACTTAAAAGACATAGAGACAGAAGATGGTCGTCCAAAGGATGAGCTGTAAAATCTTTGTTCTACAAATAAAAGTTCGTGAAGTCTTAATTAATATTGAAGATACGTCTGCAAATGCCGAAACTATCAGTATTGCTCAAAGTCTGCTTGTACAAACAGACTGTCCATTTTTATGCAGATTGGCTATATGGAATAAAATTCTTCATAATATTGACTGTATAAATAAAGCGTTGCAGGGATTTTTTTAAATTGGATTTAGAAAATTTTAAAAATCCCTATGAAACATTAAAATTAATTTGCACAAGTAAATTGCCTTTTCAGAATTTGACAATAGCTCTAAGAATTTTATTAACAATTCCGGTGAGTATCGCAAGTGGAGAGAGATCATTTTCTAGATTAAAACTCATTAAAATTTATTTAAGATCAGGTATGTCACAAGATAGGCTTGCAAATCTGGCAATGATATCCATAGAACATGATATTTGTGAACAATTACATGTATCTGAACTTGTACGTGATTTTGTAAATGTTAAAACACGTAAAGTGAGAATGTAATTGATGTAAATAAAATTCATAAAAAATGTATTTTCATTTCTGTTTATTCAAAATTGTAGTATTTATTACAACTTCAAGGGCGCCAAATACACTTCTTCATAGGGACGCCAGAAAACTCTATCGCAGGGCCTGGATATCACTATCAATAACATGAAGAGGGGTGCTGCCATTGATTATTATTCAGCCACACACGAGAACACCGCCTCCACTGTAAATGTCTCTTTCTCTCTTATTCGAAGGATGATACCACATTCCTCATTGTCTCCAGACGAAATAACGTCTGGAATACGTCTGTATATTTGCAGGCTAAAACGGGACTCATCCGAGAACAGAACTATATCCCCTTTTTCAGGGCTCCAAGTTACATCCATGGCATCGGTTTCGACGAGTTCTGCGGTGGTTTGGCGTAATGGGATACAGACCTTGGCTTCCTTGCGTAGGGTCCACTTGAATTGAATCTTAACACAGTCCGGTCGGAAGTGGCCGTAGAAATCTCAAGAGACAGCTGATAAGACATCAGAGAGTTCTTAGAGCCAGATAATTATTACTATTAGCTGTATGGTGCAAGGAAGACTGAGGTTTATGCTGCACCAGCCAAAAAAAACCTGACTTACCCTGAGAGAGAGAGAGAGAGAGAGAGAGAGAGAGAGAGAGAGAGAGAGAGAGAGAGAGAGAGAGAGAGAGAGAGAGAGAGAGAGAGAGAGAGAGAGAGAGAGAGAGAGAGAGAGAGAGAGAGAGAGAGAATCACCAAGAAAGAGAAGAATGATGATATAGCGCTCTGTTCTGGTTGACACAACCCTCTTGCGAACTTGGCCAGTTCTTCTTATAATGACTCCTGTCTTCTGAAACTGCTTTCATAGTGCCGAGAAGACACTGCGTGAAACATTAAGCCAACGTGACACCGCCGTCTGCGACTGCCGGGCTTCAAGTCGTTCATCGGTCTGCCAACTCAAAGAATCGTCTAAATGACAATGACTTGCCATCCTGAGTATTGAAAATGTGCCTATTACACTGAGAAAGCCAAAAAACGAGAATGAAGTGATGCAATCGCAACCCGTGTTTTTATAGGCATGTTGTTGTAAGGTTTTAGGAGCGTTAGCGACCAAGACCATATTGCTTCCAGTACACTGTCTGTAAATTGCGTGTGTTCTGAGATCGATTTTCTGTTTTCTGGACGAAAAACCCGAGTTTCCGGGAGTAAAAACCATTGCTACCCTCGCCTGTGACTGACTAATTCAGCCAAGTTGCGAAAAAGGCTCATAAAAATTCCTCACATCATCGACGGCACTCAACTCATGTCTTTTCTACCAGGTGTGGGGAGGACGGCTTTAAAAGGTGGTAGGTCGATTTCTGTTGATACTCGGAATTGTCATGCCAGGATGCTTATTATATCAAATATTCGCCTTCGGCGACATTGTTCACAGTAAAATATTCACGAAAATCATTTTGTAGAGCATTGTAATTAGAAACTAAGGTTGCATGAACTTAGTCATCTCTTCGTGGCTGAGTTAGTCCGTCTCAGGCGTAGATAGCAAGGTTTTTTTCCCAGAAACTGTGGATTTTCGTCCAGAAGAGCAGACAAATTGACCATAGAACACATGCAATTAGCAGACATGAGACACACAGCACGGCATATAAATTTAAATATTCGGGTTGCCTAATATAGAAGTTTGGTTTTTAGTTTGGAATTTTGCAATAATAACCGAAATGTTCTAAAAAAAAAAAAAAAGAGGGTAAAATGTTTCTTCTGTTTTAACACTTTGAGTGCGAACCACGTCGGTTAATGCGATTCGAGTTTCAACTATAATAAATGATATACCACCTCAATTGACGGAGCGACCATCACTTCGATTCTTCTGGTTTCAAGAACAGTCACTAGATTTCGTATGTGTATTGAATTGCAGCTCCTACGGCAGATTGCGCCCGTTTTCTCAGCACGTTTCTCGTTATTCACAATGAAAAGAATGAGCTGTTGTGTTTTTGTTTTTGTTTTAATTTTTGCCCTCCTTCGTAGGCCCTATGCACTGTGTCTAATGAAAAATCCAGGCTGTCTAATATGTCAAATATGATGTGCTTACAAAGGAACTGGATGCAAAAAATAATTTTGATATTATATATTTGGATTTCAGGAAAGCTTTTGACACTGTTGCGCATGGAAGACTATTGTACAAATTGGTGCAGAATGGTATTAAGGGTAAGTTGCTACAACGGATAAAAGGATGTTGAGTGGGAGAAGACAGAGGGTGGTAATTAATGGGTGCTGCTCTTCGTGGACTAATGTTATTAGTGGAGTCCCACAGGGTTTCGGTGTTGGGTCCTCTATTGTTTTGTATATTTATCAATGATATTGATGAAGGTATATCAGGCTTAGTGTCGAAGTTTGCGGATGATACAAAGGTTGGCAGGGTTGTTAATGACATTAATGGCAGTGTGTTACTGCAACAGGATCTAGATAATTTGGGCAGATGGGCTAAGAAGTGGCAACTGAAGTTTAACCTTGACAAATGCAAAGTACTGCACATGGGTAGAAGTAACTCCAGAGAAACATACCAACTGTGTGGTACTACACTTAAGGTGGTAGAAAATGAAAAAGACCTGGTTGTAATTGTGCAGTGAGATATGAAGTATTCTGAGCAATGCAGACAGGCTGCCAGGGCAGGTCATAGAGTTTTGTCAATGATATATAGGAGTTTTGTTATCAGGGAAAAGGAGGTGATTGTCCCTCTGTATAAGGCAATGGTCATGAGTACTGCGTACAGGTCTGGAGGTCTCATTTTAGGAAGGATGTAGATCTGCTTGAGCGTGTACAGAGAAGGGCAACAAGATTGGTGAGGGGAATGAAGGGATTCTCTTACCAAGAGAGGCTTAAGTTCTGCAAATTGCAGTGGCTGGAGACTAGGCACCTGCACGGTGATCTGATTGAAGTGTATAAGGCCTGGAAAGGATTGAGCATGCTGAATTCTGATGGGATCCTTCCACTTGTTCAGATTACGAACCTAAGGGGGCATAAATTCAAATTAAGAAAAGGCAGATGTAGAATAGATGTGCGGAAATTTGCCTTTAGCCTGCGGGTGGTTAATTGCTGGAACAAACTTCCATCTGGTGTTGTGGAAGTTGATAGGTTAAATAAATTAAAGGAGGAACTGGACAGGTATTTGGAGGGAATGTCGTGATTTTTTTTTTTTTTTTTTTTGGCTGATGCTGCATAAGCTCATACACTTGCTTTCTTGCATCACATGCAACTACTACTACTATTACAATTTTTCCTCTTTGAATTTTTGCTTGATTTCCTGTATCTAGATTCGTATGCGTACATTAAAAATTTTACGCTAAGCTACTTTAAAACCTTTTTATGACCACATTACCGCCACAATTATGATCTTTACTTTTTTTTCAAAAATTCATAGGCACAGAATTTGAATTTTTGACTGTAATTTTATATCCAGTACTGTGTTTATTATATGTTACAATATTAATCGCTAGGGGGATACTTTAGGTATGAATATTGTGCTCCTGTTTCTAATGGTTAGTTGAGCTATCTGGTTTATTCGTTTCAAACATCAGGTTACAAGCTAGGCATTAGTTATCTGTTTTTCCTCGTTACATTAAATTATCGAGGTTAGTAATACTGTGTATTTCCAGTCACCGAATACTAGTATTTTATTCCTTAGCTTGAAAGTAACGGCAGTTTAGGAATACTGAACTAACCACCAACAACTTTTTTCGGGTGTCATAAAACTACCCGTCAATAAAACTGCGTCAAAAAAGCTAAAACAAACAAATCCGCCGCCCCCTTTCGACAATTCCGTTTCAGTTAACTATTACCAATTCGAACATACCATCAGAACGCATTCTAGGGAGGACCATTTGGCTCGGGCCTCAAATAAATTTCTCAAAATACTTGAAATGAAAGCACTTCACCTAAGTAAAACTTGGTAACACCGTTAGGCATAAAGACGTACATGGCCAAACAGTGATGAGTTGCAGTCGGTTCATGCTAACTGGTTAAAAATTTAGTAAAATTTCGGACGTTGCGCAAACCAGCGTAACATAACCTTTTTTCACTAGTCTACTTGAATCCGCCCCGAATTAGTGGCGTAAACTAATATAAACCCCATTTTTTCACTAGCCAAAAATGAAAGTATTTTATATATATCTAAACCCTCACAATTAAAAAAAAAAAAAAAAAAAAGCCGATAGACTGGAGTGCGCACCCTGTTCTGGATTTTGCCAAAATATTTTTATGCAAAGAAGAATATTGTCTTCTTCGTTTCAAATGCGCATATTTTAAATTCTGCTCCAATTTGTACAGTAGTCTTCCATGCGCAACAGTGTCAAAAGCTTTCCTGAAATCTAAGTATATGATATCAAAATTATTTTTTGCATCCAGTTCCTCTGTAACCACATCATAATAACCAATCAAATTTGTCAGACAAGACTTTCCCTTAAGGGTAAGTTGCTACAATGGATAAAAGGATGGTTGAGTGGGAGAAGACAGAGGGTGGTAATTAATGGGTGCTGCTCTTCGTGGACTAATGTTATTAGTGGAGTCCAACAGGGTTCGGTTTTGGTCCACTGTTGTTTTATATAATTATCAGTGATATTGATGAAGGTATATCAGACTTAGTGTCGAAGTTTGCAGATGATACAAAGGTTGGTAGGGTTGTTAATGGCAGTGTGCTACTGCAACAGGATCTAGAAAATTTGGGTAGATGGGCTGAGAAGTGGCAACTGAAGTTTAACCTTGACAAATGCAAAGTACTGCATATGGGTAGAAGTAACCCTGGAGAAACATACCACCTGTGTGGTACTACACTTAAGGCTTTAGAAAATGAAAAAGATCTAGGAGTAATTGTGCAGTCAGATATGAAGTTTTTTGAGCAATGCAGACAGGCTGCCAGAGCAGCTTGTGTGAATGATATATATAGAATTTTGCTAGCAGGGAAAAGGAGGTGATTGTCCCTCTGTATTAGGGCAATGTTCAGGCCATGCCTTGAGTACTGCGTACAGATCTGGAGGTCTCATTTTAGGAAGGATGTAGATTTGCTTGAGCGTGTACAGAGGAGAGCAACAAGATTGGTGAGGGGAATGAAGGGATCCTCTTACCAAGAGAGGCTTAAGTTCTGCAAATTGCAATGGCTGGAGACTAGGCATCTGCGTGGTGATCTGATTGAAGTGTATAAGGCCTTGAGTGGGTTGAGCACGCTGAATTCTGATGGGATTCTTCCACTTGTTCAGATTACGAACCTGAAGGGGGGGCCATAAATTCAAATTGTGGAAAGACAGATGTAGAATAAATGTGCGGAAATTTGCCTTTAGCCAATGGGTGGTTAATTGCTGGAACAAACTTCCATCTGTCGTTGTGGAAGTTGATAGGTTAAATAAATTTAAGGAGGAACTGGACAGGCATTTGGAGGGAATGGTGTGATTTTTTTTTTTTTTTTTGGCTGATGCTGCATAAGCTCATACACTTGCTTTTTTGCATCACATGCCACTACTACTACTACTTCATGAATATAAATCAAAAAGGGAAAAACAGCGAATTGCAACTCCCTCTTTTTCAGATGCAACTTCAAGGTCTCAAAAATTTCAAAAAACTACATTTGAAATTAAAAACGTAAATAAATAATAAAATTGCATGCCATTCTTTAAAGGCTTGAACATGTCAAGTTTCTACATGGAACATCCACTGGATCATTATTTATTTAATTAAAACTGAGATAGAATGCACTTCATACAAAAAAAAATAGGAAATATGTGGAGGAAATAGCAAATCACAAAATAAAGGAAAGAAAAGCAAGCGGAAAACTGACTTGAGCATCGCATTTATTTTTAAAAATAAATCACCAGGAACATTTATACACTAGTCCATTTGCTTTTTCAAATTCTCAAAATCCACTGCATAACAAGTTCAGTTGCTGTTGTAAACCTGTGGTGTCTGCCATTTTCAACTTCCACATCAGAAAAATGTCTAGCACCTATCTGTTGTTTAAGTGAGTGGCCCATGAAAAATGTCAGGGCTGTTGGGTCAAGAAATACCCATCCCAAGTCATTAATGGTCCTTTGAGTTGAGCATGCTGTATGTGACCATGTGTTATCATTCAACAGCAGTATGTCAATAGCCCAAGTCATTTCTGGAAATTGATAAGATTTTTTCACAAGTGTTTATTATGCTGCATCATTCATGATATCTCCAGCCATTTTGAAAATGCACATGAAGAATACATGACATCCCAAGAGAACAGTAATAATTAAATTCCCTGCTAATGGCATAGCCATAAAATTCTCTCTTGAGGATAAACCACGATGCTCCTATTGCATATTTGTATTTGGGTTGAAAGTAGTGGCTCCACAATTCATCTTTGATTCCATTTCTGGATATGAGGAGGTTGAAAGTGATATCCGGCACTTGTTACTACAACAACAACATCTTATGCAGTGGGTTTTTAGAATTTGGTAAGGCCATTAGAGAAATATATAAATGTTTATGGTGATTGTTGAAAAATAAACACTGTTATTCAGGTCACTGAATAATAGTGTTCTTGTTTTTTCTTATTTTGTGACTTCCTGACCCAATCATATACGCAGAGCACCTTTGAAATATGCTACTAAAATGCGTTACATACTTAAAACTATATTTGATTAGAAACTCTTAAAACTCAAAGGAAACTGTACCAGTTTGCATTGGTATAGTTTCCCTATGTTAAATTTAATGAGTCTAATTTATACGTGGTAATTTAAAACTGATAGTTGTTACTCCATTTTTCTTAAAGCATTCAGAATTTCCCCTTTTGATGGTGAGTAAAGTGTGGAGATGGAACATGTGGATGCAAAAAACTGCTAGTTATGGCTGTGCACAGTATAACCTAGCTACCATTTCCAGAATACATCCAGTTATTTCATAAAAGATTAACCATTTTTAATGGTTTGAGATAATGTATTCAGTTTTACTTACTGAAGAATTAGAATATATCTTTAGTTTTATTTATTGACTCCATAATAAATTAAGTTTTAATTAATTTATTATTTTATTAATTAAAATAATTAATAAATTAATTAATTATCTTAAGCTAAACTTTTAGCTTTACCAATAGGAATGAAGATTTGTAACTTTTTGAATAGCACAAGTTATTCCAAATTGAATTTCTTCGAATAACACAAATAGATTCAACCTATCCTTAAGTTTTAATTCTTTACTGATGTGATCTGTTAGGTTAGCATTTCTGAATTCTGTGTCGTACTGCCAAAATCTCCATGCTAGCATAGGATTATAAAGCTTTTTCTCCATTTTGGTTTGCAGCTAATATATCAGAAAACTAGGATGTTTTTTTAGAATTAAAATTGAGCTTCGAAGCTAAGAAATCCATCAGACAATGTTGGAATAAATGTACACAGTGATTCAAGTATTATTATATACTAAACTGTTGTTTTTGAAATTGTTGTTATCCACATAATGTTTTATAAAAGAATGAAATGATTGCATGTGAATTCACCCAGTAATATCCTTTGAGCTTCACTTTATAATGCTGTGTCTGAAAAGTTTGGAACTAATGGTAAAATTATGTTTTTCTTTATAGGCGAAAAATGGCATTAACACTGGATGAAAGGGTGGAGATAGTTCTCCTTAGTGGTCAGGGATGGACCCAGAGGGAAGTGGTGGACAAGTTTAATGCTAGGCATCCTGAAAGGAATCCAGAAACATACAATGCAGTTGGAAAACTGATAAAGAAATTTAAAGAGACTGCATCTGTTGCCAACAAGCCTTGATGTGGTCACCCTTCTGTAACACAGTGTAGTTGGGAAACTGGTGAAGAAATTTAAAGAGACTAGACCATATCGAGACCGACAAGCCTCGATATGGTTGCCCTCTTGTAAGTGAAGCCACTCGAATTGGAGTGATTGCTAAGTTTCATGCTAGCCCACAGAAATCTGTCAGACGGACCAGCACTGAAATTGGAGTGCCCAAGAGCACAGTGCATGACAGTCTGAAAAAAAAAAAATTTTCATCTGTACAAACTTCAAATCCTGCATCATCTGACCGAGGATGACCCTGATCAATGACTCGAAATGTGCAAATGGTTTCTGTGCCAAATTGAAGTAGATGAGAGTTTTTTGGAAGGTGTGCTGTTCAATGACGAGGCAAACTTTTATGTAAATAGAGAAATGAATAAGCAGAATTTCAGATACTGGTTGACCAAAAGCACTCATAGTTTCTCTGGTAGCAAGGAACAGGGGTCAGGCAGATTAATGGTGTGGTGTATGGGACACACATGTCATTGGACCATTCTTCTTTGAAAGAATAGTGGATGCCGAAAAATACCTGAAAATGTTGGGCGATGAAATGGTACCAGAACTTGATTTAATTGGGAAATGATCCAAATGGTTCGTGCAAGGCGGAGCTCCTGTACCAAACGCAGTTGGAGTGCGTCATTGACTCGATGGCATGTTTCCTCATTGATGGATTGGGAGGAGAGGACCAGTGGAGTGTGCACTACGATCACCTAACCTTAACCCGCTGGACTTTGCATTTGGGCGATTCCTGAAGGTACAGGTGCATGCCGTAAAAATCCGAGATCTTCATCATCTTAGGGAGAGCATTACCAAGGCTTGTGCTGCTGTCGATCGCAATATGCTGAGAAAAATCCAAACAAACATGGTACACTGGCTGAGAAAATGTATGGAGAGTCAGGGTGGACACATTGAACACATATTGTAAATGACAGTAAGCATCATAGTGTAAATCCCATCGATTCCAGATTTCGGACACACTCTTTAAGTGATAGTGCTACCCAAATTCAGTAGGTAATGTTTATCAACGTTAAACCTCATTTCAGCATTTTTCAGCTAGTGAGATTAATTTATCCAGGTTTTGTTGGAGTAGCATACCCTGATTACTATCATTAACACCCTCCACCTTTTGTATCATCAACAAACTTAGATATTAAACTTAAAATATCTGCATCAACATTGTTAATAAATATTAAAAATGGTGAGGAGCCAAGCACCAACCCCTGCAGAATCCTACTAATACCATCACTCCATAAGGAGCAGTACCTCTTTATAACTACTTGCTCTCTCCTACAACTTAACCATCCCAATATTCATAACAGTAGTTTGCCTCTAATGCTACATTGTTCCAATTTGTATGGCAGTTATTTAGGGAACTGCATCAAAAGCTTTACTGAATTCTAAGTAAATGATATCAACATTTTTCTTTGCATCCAGTTCCTCTGTGACTACCTTATAGTAGCTAATCATATTACTCAGAAAAGATTTCCCCTTAACAAATCCATGCTGTAATTGTGTTATAGATCCACTCCTATTAAGATGATCTTGAATTACTCCATA